>NC_064627.1:36074737-36699737 GCF_023864275.1 Schistocerca cancellata
TTGGAGACAAGTCGGCTGGAGGACGATGTATTGATTCTCGACGCAATTTGAGTGTTCCAACGTCATTAGGAGGCCCTCAACGTTACAATTAACTATCAGTTTTGCGCCCGATTCAATAATCTAGACTCACAGGACATCGACCATAAGGTGCCCGAGGCAGCAATAGACCCTTGGAGACAAGTCGGCTGGAGGACGATGTATTGAATCTCGACGCATTTTGAGTGTTCCATCGTCATTAGGAGGCCCTGAACGTTACAATTAACTATCAGTTTTGTGTCCGATTCGATAATGTAGACTCACAGGAGAACGACCACAAGGAGCCCGCGGCAGCATTAGACCCTTGGAGACAAGTCGGCTGGAGGACGATGTATTGAATCGCGACGCAATTTATGTGTTCCATCGTCGTTAGCAAGGTCGGCAAATTAGAATTAAATGTCAGATTTGCGTCGGATTCGAAATTATAGACTCACAGGAGAACGACCATAAGGTGCCAGAGACAGCAGTAGACACTTGGAGACAAGTCGGCTGGAGGACGATGTATTGAATGTCGACGCAATTTGAGTGTTCCATCGTCATTAGGAGGCCCTGAACCTTAAATTAACTGTCAGTTTTGCGTGCGATTCGATAATCTAGACTCACAGGAAAACGACAATAAGGTGCCGGAGGCAGCAATAGACACTTGGAGGCAAGTCAGCTGGTGGACGATGTATTGGATGTCGACGCAATTTGAGTGTTCCATCGTCATTAGGAGGCCCTGAATGTTACAATTAACTATCAGTTTTGCGTCCGATTCGATAATCTAGACTCACAGTTAAACGTCCGTAAGGTGCCCGAGGCAGCAATAGACACTTGGAGACAAGTCAGCTGGAGGACGATGTGTTGAATATCGACGCAATTTGAGTGTTCCATCGTCATTAGGAGGCCCTGAACGTTACAATTAACTATCAGTTTTGCGTCCGATTCAATAATCTAGACTCACAGGACATCGACCATAAGGTGCCCGAGGCATCAATAGACCCTTGTAGACAAGTCGGCTGGGGGACGATGTATTGAATCTCGACGCAATTTGAGTGTTCCATCGTCATTAGGAGGCCCCGAACGTTACAATTAACTATCAGTTTTGCGTCCGTTTAGATAATCTAGACTCACAGGAGAACGACCATAAGGTACCCGAGGCAAGAATAGACACTTGCAGACAAGTCGGCTGGAGGAGGATGTATTGAATGTCGACGCAATTTGAGTGTTCCATCGTCATTAGAAGGCCCTGAACGTTACAGTTAACTATCGGTTTAGCGTCCGATTCGATAATCTCGACTCACAGGAGAACGACCATAAGGTGCCCGAGGCAGGAATAGACACTTGCAGACATGTCGACTGGAGGACGATGTATTGAATCGCGACGCAATTTATGTGTTCCATTGTCGTTAGCAGGGTCGGAAAATTAGAATTCAATGTCAGTTATGCGTCGGAATCGAAAATCTAGACTCACAGGAGAACGACCATAAGGTGCCCGAGGCAGCAATAGACCCTTGGAGACAAGTCGGCTGCAGGAAGATGTATTGAATCTCGACGCAATTTGAGTGTTCCATCGTCATTAGGAGGCCCTGACCGTTGCATTTAACTATCAGTTTTGCGTCCAATTCGATAATCTAGACTCAGAAGAGAACGACCATAAGGTGCCCGAGGCAGCAATAGACCCTTGGAGACAAGTCGGCTGGAGGACGATGTATTGAATCTCGACGCAATTTGAGTGCTCCATCGTCATTAGGAGGCCGTGACCGTTACAATTAACTATCAGTTTAGCGTCGGATTCGATAATCTAGACTCACAGGAGAACGACCATAAGGTGCCAGAGACAGCAGTAGACACTTGGAGGCAAGTCGGCTGGAGGACGATGTATTGAATGTCGACGCAATTTGAGTGTTCCATCGTCATTAGGATGCCCTGAACCTTACAATTAACTATCAGTTTTGCGTCCGATTCGATAATCTAGACTCACAGGAAAACGACAATAAGGTGCCGGAGGCAGCAATAGACACTTGGAGGCAAGTCAGCTGGTGGACGATATATTGGATGTCGACACAATTTGAGTGTTCCATCGTCATTAGGAGGCCCTGAATGTTACAATTAACTATCAGTTTTGCGTCCGATTCGATAATCTAGACGCACAGGACATCGACCATAAGGTGCCCGAGGCATCAATAGAAACTTGTAGACAAGTCGGCTGGAGGACGATGAATTGAATCTCGACGCAATTTGAGTGTTCCATCGTCATTAGGAGGCCCTGAACGTGACAATTAACTATCAGTTTTGCGTCCGATTCCATAATCTAAACTCACAGGAGAACGACCATAAGGTGCCCGAGGCAGCAATAGACCCTTGGAGACAAGTCGGCTGGAGGACGATGTATTGTATATCGACGCAATTTGAGTGTTCCATCGTCAATAGAAGGTCCTGAACGTTACAATGAACTATCAGTTTTGCGTCCAATACGATAATCTAGACTCACAGGAGAACGACCATAAGGTGCCCGAGGCAGCAATAGACCCTTGGAGACAAGTCGGCTGGAGGACGATGTATTGTATCTCGAAGGAATTTGAGTGTTCCATCGTCATTAGGAGGCCCTGATCGTTACAATTAACTATCAGTTTTGCTTCCGATTCAATAATCTAGTCTCACAGGAGAACAACCATAAGGTACCCGCGGCAAGAATAGACCCTTGGAGACAAGTCGGCTGGAGGACGATGTATTGAATGTCGACGCAATTTGAGTGTTCCATCGTCATTAGGAGGCCCCTGAACGATACAATTAACTATCAGTTTTGCGTCCTATTCGATAATCTACACTCACAAGAGAACGACCATAAGGTGCCAGAGGCAGCAATAGGCCCTTGGAGACAAGTCGAGTGGAATACGATGTAGTGAATCGCGACGCAATTTATGTGTTCCATCGTCGTTATCAGGGTCAGAAATTTAGAATTAAATGTCGGTTTTGCGTCGGAATTTAAAATCTAGGCTCACAGGATAAAGACGATTAGGTGCCCGAGGCAGCAATAGACACTTGGAGACAAGTCGGCTGGAGGACGATGTATTGAATGTCGACGCAATTTGAGTGTTCCATCGGCATTAGGAGGCCCTGATCATTACAATTAACTATCAGTTTTGCGTCCGATTCGATAATCTAGACTCACAGGAAAACGACAATAAGGTGCCGGAGGCAGCAATAGACACTTGGAGGCAAGGCAGCTGGTGGACGATGTATTGGATGTCGACACAATTTGAGTGTTCCATCGTCATTAGGAGGCCCTGAATGTTACAATTAACTATCAGTTTTGCGTCCGATTCGATAATCTAGACTCACAGGAAAACGTCCGTAAGGTGCCTGCGGCAGCAATAGGCACTTGGAGACAAGTCAGCTGGAGGACGATGTATTGAATATCGACGCAATTTGAGTGTTCCATCGTCATTAGGAGGCCCTGAACGTTACAATTAACTATCACTATTGCGTCCGATTCAATAATCTAGACTCACAGGACATCGACCATAAGGTGCCCGAGGCATCAATAGACACTTGTAGACAAGTCGGCTGGAGGACGATGTATTGAATCTCGACGCAATTTGAGTGTTCCATCGTCATTAGGAGGCCCTTAACGTTACAATTAACTATCAGTTTTGCGTCCGATTCCATAATCTAAACTCACAGGAGAACGACCATAAGGTGCCCCAGGCAGCAATAGACCCTTGGAGACAAGTCGGCTGGAGGACGAAGTATTGAATCTCCACGCAATTTCAGTGTTCCATCGGCATTAGGAGGCCCTGATCATTACAATTAACTATCAGTTTTGCGTCCGATTCGATAATCTAGACTCACAGGAGAACGACCATAAGGTGCCCGAGGCAGCAATAGACCCTGAGAGATAAGTCAGCTGGAGGAAGATGTATTGAATGTCGACGCAATTTGGGTGTTCCATCGTCATTAGCAGGCCCAGAACCTTACAATTAACTATCAGTTTTGCGTCCGATTCGATAATCTAGACTCACAAGAGAACGACCATAAGGTGCCCAAGGCAGCAATAGACCTTTGCATACAAGTCGACTGGAAGACGATACATTAAAACGCGACGCAATTTATGTGTTCCATCGTCGTTAGCAGGGTCGGAAATTTAGAATTAAATGACAGTTTTGTGTCGCATTCGAAAATCTAGACTCACAGGAGAACGACCATAAGGTGCCCGAGGCAGCAATAGATACTTGGAGACAAGTCGGCTGGAGGACGATGTGTTGAATCTCGACGCAATTTGAGTGTTCCATCTTCATTCAGAGGCCCTGAACGTTACAATTAACTATCAGTTTTGGGTCCGTTTCGATAATCTAGACTCACAGGAGAACGACCATAAGGTACCCGAGGCAAGAATAGACACTTGCAGACAAGTCGGCTGGAGGACGATGTATTGAATGTCGACGCAATTTGAGTGTTCCATCGTCATTAGGAGGCCCTGAACGATACAATTAACTATCAGTTTTGTGTCCGATTCGATAATCTAGACTCACAAAAGAATGATCATAAGGTGCCCCAGGCAGGAATAGACACTTGGAGACATGTCGACTGGAGGACGATGTATTGAATCGCGACGCAATTTATGTGTTCCATTGTCGTTAGCAGGGTCGGAAAACTGGAGTTAAATGTCAGTTATGCGTCGGAATCGAAAATCTAGACTAACAGGAGAACGACCATAAGGTGCCCGAGGCAGCAATAGACACTTTGAGACAAGTCGGCTGCAGGAAGATGTATTGAATCTCGACGCAATTTGAGTGTTCCATCGTCATTAGGAGGCCCTGACCGTTGCAATAAACTATCAGTTTTGCGTCCAATTCGATAATCTAGACTCACAAGAGAACGACCATAAGGTGCCCGAGGCAGCAATAGACCCTTGGAGACAAGTCGGCCGGAGGACGATGTATTGAATCTCGACGCAATTTGAGTGCTCCATCGTCACTAGGAGGTCGTGACCGTTACAATTAACTATCAGTTTAGCGTCGGATTCGATAATCTAGACTCACAGGAGAACGACCATAAGGTGCCAGAGACAGCAGTAGACACTTGGAGACAAGTCGGCTGGAGGACGATGTATTGAATGTCGACGCAATTTGAGTGTTCCATCGTCATTAGGATGCCCTGAACCTTACAATTAACTATCAGTTTTGCGTCCGATTCGATAATCTAGACTCACAGGAAAACGACAATAAGGTGCCGGAGGCAGCAATAGACACTTGGAGGCAAGGCAGCTGGTGGACGATGTATTGGATGTCGACACAATTTGAGTGTTCCATCGTCATTAGGAGGCCCTGAATGTTACAATTAACTATCAGTTTTGCGTCCGATTCGATAATCTAGACTCACAGGAAAACGTCCGTAAGGTGCCTGCGGCAGCAATAGGCACTTGGAGACAAGTCAGCTGGAGGACGATGTATTGAATATCGACGCAATTTGAGTGTTCCATCGTCATTAG
This sequence comes from Schistocerca cancellata, assembly GCF_023864275.1. NCBI lineage: Eukaryota > Metazoa > Arthropoda > Insecta > Orthoptera > Acrididae > Schistocerca > Schistocerca cancellata. The sequence goes on from NC_064627.1 coordinate 36,080,247, forward strand.
GAGGCCCTGAACGTTACAATTAACTATCACTATTGCGTCCGATTCAATAATCTAGACTCACAGGACATCGACCATAAGGTGCCCGAGGCATCAATAGACACTTGTAGACAAGTCGGCTGGAGGACGATGTATTGAATCTCGACGCAATTTGAGTGTTCCATCGTCATTAGGAGGCCCTTAACGTTACAATTAACTATCAGTTTTGCGTCCGATTCCATAATCTAAACTCACAGGAGAACGACCATAAGGTGCCCCAGGCAGCAATAGACCCTTGGAGACAAGTCGGCTGGAGGACGAAGTATTGAATCTCCACGCAATTTCAGTGTTCCACCGTCTTTAGGAGGCCCTGAACGTTACAATTAACTATCAGTTTTGCGTCCGATTCGATAATCTAGACTCACAGGAGAACGACCATAAGGTGCCCGAGGCAGCAATAGACCCTTGGAGACAAGTGGGCTGGAGGACGATGTATTGTATTTCGACGCAATTTGAGTGTTCCATCGTCAATAGAAGGTCCTGAACGTTACAATGAACTATCAGTTTTGCGTCCAATTCGATAATCTAGACTCACAGGAGAACGACCATAAGGTGCCCGAGGCAGCAATAGACCCTTGGTGACAAGTCGGCTGGAGGACAAGGTATTGAATCTCGACACAATTTGAGTGTTTCATCGTCATTAGGAGGCCCTGACCGTTACAATTAACTATCAGTTTTGCGTCCGATTCGATAATCTAGACTCACAGGAGAACGACCATAAGGTGCCCGAGGCAGCAATAGACCCTTGGAGACAAGTCAGCTGGAGGACGATGTATGGAATGTGGACGCAATTTGAGTGTTCAATCGTCATTAGGAGTCCCTGAACGTTACAATTAACTATCAGTTTTGCGTCCGATGCGATAATCTAGATTCACAAGAGAACAACCATAAGATGCCCGAAGCAGTAATAGACCCTCAGAGACAAGTCGAGTGGAAGACGATGTATTGAATCGCGACGCAATTTATGTGTTCCATCGCCATTGGCAGGGTCGGAAAATTAGAATTAAATGGCAGTTTTGCGTCGGATTCGAAAATCTAGACTCACAGAAGAACGACCATAAGGTGCCCGAGGCAGCAATAGCCCCTTGGAGACAAGTCAGCTGGAGGACTATGTATTGAATGTCGACGCAATTTGAGTGTTCCATCGTCATTAGGAGGCCCTGAACGTTACAATTAGCTATCAGTTTTGCGTCGGATTCGATAATCTAGACTCACAGGAGAACGACCAAAAGGTGCCCGAGGCAGCAATAGACCCTTGGAGACAAGTCGGCTGGAGGACGATGTATTGTATCTCGACGCAATTTGAGTTTTCTATCGTCATTATGAGGCCCTGATCGTTACAATTAACTAATAGTTTTGCGTCCGATTCGATAATCTAGTCTCACAAGAGAACGACCATAAGGCGCCCGAGGCAGCAATAGACCCTTGGAGACAAGTCTTCTGGAAGACGATGTATTGAATCTCGACACAATTTGAGTGTTCCATCGTCATTAGGAGGCCGTGACCGTTACAATTAACTATCAGTTTTGCGTCGGATTCGATAATCTAGAATCACAGGGAACGACCATAAGGTGCCAGAGGCAGCAATAGACACTTGGAGGCAAGTCGGCTGGAGGACGATGTATTGAATGTCGACGCAATTTAAGTGTTCCATTGTCATTAGGAGGCCCTGAACCTTACAATTGACTATCAGTTTTGCGTCCGTTTCGATAATCTGAACTCTCAGGAAAACGACCATAAGGTGCCGGAGGCAGCAATAGACCCTTGGAGGCAAGTCAGCTGGTGGACGATGTATTGGATGTCGACGCAATTTGAGTGTTCCATCGTCATTAGCAGGCCTTGAAGGTTACAATTAACTATCAGTTCTGCGTCCGATTCGATAATCTAGACTCACAGGAGAACGACTATAAGGTCCCCGAGGCAGCAATAGACCTTTGGAAACAAGTCTTCTGGAGGACGATGTATTGAATCTCGAAGCAATTTGAGTGTTCCATCGTCATTAGGAGGCCGTGACCGTTACAATTAACTATCAGTTTTGCGTCGGATTCGATAATCTAGACTCACAGGAGAACGACCATAAGGTGCCAGAGGCAGCAATAGACCCTTGGAGACAAGTCGGCTGGAGGACGATGTATTGAATGTCGACGCAATTTGAGTGTTCCTTCGTCATTAGGAGGCCCTGAACGTTACAATTAGCTATCAGTTTTGCGTCGGATTCGATAATCTAGACTCACAGGAGAACGACCAAAAGGTGCCCGAGGCAGCAATAGACCCTTGGAGACAAGTCGGCTGGAGGACGATGTATTGTATCTCGACGCAATTTGAGTTTTCTATCGTCATTATGTGGCCCTGATCGTTACAATTACCTAATAGTTTTGCGTCCGATTCGATAATCTAGACTCACAAGAGAACGACCATAAGGCGCCCGAGGCAGCAATAGACCCTTGGAGAGAAGTCTTCTGGAGGACGATGTATTGAATCTCGACACAATTTGAGTGTTCCATCGTCATTAGGAGGCCGAGACCGTTACAATTAACTATCAGTTTTGCGTCGGATTCGATAATCTAGAATCACAGGGAACGACCATAAGGTGCCAGAGGCAGCAATAGACACTTGGAGGCAAGTCGGCTGGTGGACGATGTATTGAATGTCGACGCAATTTAAGTGTTCCTTCGTCATTAGGAGGCCCTGAACCTTACAACTGAATATCAGTTTTGCGTCCGTTTCGATAATCTAAACTCTCTGGAAAACGACCATAAGGTGCCGGAGGCAGCAATAGACGCTTGGTGGCAAGTCAGCTGGTGAACGATGTATTGGATGTCGACGCAATTTGAGTGTTCCATCGTCATTAGGAGGCCCTGAATATTACAATTAATTATCAGTTTTGCGTCCGATTCGATAAGCCAGACTCACAGGAGAACGTCCATAAGGTGCCCGAGGCAGCAATAGACCCTTGGAAACAAGTAGGTGGAGGACGATGTATCGAATGTCGAAGCAATTTGAGTGTTCCATCGTCATTAGGAAGCCCTGAACGTTACAAATAACTATCAGTTTTGCGTCCGGTTCGATAATCTAGCCTCACAGGAGAACGACCATGAGGAGCCCGAGGCAGCAATAGACCCGTGGAGACAAGTCGGCTGGAGGACGATGTATTGAATGTCGACGAAATTTGAGTGTTCAATCGTCATTAGGAGGCCCAGAACCTTACAATTAACTATCAGTTTTGCGTACGATTCGATAATCTAGACTCACAGGAGAACGACCATAAGGTGCCCGAGGCAGCAATAGACCCTTGGAGACAAGTCGGCTGGAGGACGATGTATTGTTTTTCGACACAATTTGAGTGTTCCATCGTCAATAGAAGGCCCTGAAGGTTACAATTGACTATCAGTTTTGCGTCCAATTCGATAATCTAGACTCACAGGAGAACGACTATAAGGTTCCCGAGGTAGCAATAGACCCTTGGAGACAAGTCAGCTGGAGGACGATGTATAGAATGTCGACGCAATTTGAGTGTTCCATCGTCATTAGGAAGCCCTCAACGTTACAAATAACTATCAGTTTTGCGTCCGATTCGATAATCTTGACTCACAGGAAAACGACTATAAGGTGCCGGAGGCAGCAATAGACCTTTGGAGGCAAGTCAGCTGGAGGACGATGTATTGGACGTCGACGCGATTTGAGTGTTCCATCGTCATTAGGAGGCCCTGAATGTTACAATTAACTATCAGTTTTGCGTCCGATTCGATAAACTAGACTCACAGGAGAACGACCGTAAGGTGCCCGAGGCAGCAATAGACACTTGGAGACAAGTCAGCTGGAGGTCGATGTATTGAATGTCGACGCAATTTTAGTGTTCCATCGTCATTCGGAGGCCCTGAACGTTACAATTAACTATCAGTTTTGCGTCCGATTCGATAATCTAGACTTACAGGGATTCGACGATAAGGTGCCCGAGGCAGGAATAGACCCTTGGAGACAAGTCGGCTGGAGGACGATGTATTGGATGTCTACGCAATTTGAGTGTTCATTCGTCATTAGCAGGCCCTGAATGTTACAATTAACTATCAGTTTTGCGTCCGATTCGATAATCAAGACTCCAGGAGAACGACCATATGGTGCCCGAGGCAGCAATAGACCCTTGGAGACATGTCAGCTGGAGGACGATGTATAGAATGTCGACGCAATTTGAGCGTTCCATCGTCATTAGGAAGCCCTGAACGTTACAATTAACTATCAGTTTTGCGTCCAATTCGATAATCTAGACTCACAGGACATCGACCATAAGGTGCCGAGGCAGCAATAGACCCTTGTAGACAAGTCGGCTGGAGGACGATGTATTGTATTTCGACGCAATTTGAGTGTTCCATCGTCAATAGAAGGCCCTGAACGTTACAATTAACTATCAGTTTTGCGTCCAATTCGATAATCTAGACTCACAGGACATCGACCATAAGGTGCCGAGGCAGCAATAGACCCTTGGAGACAAGTCGGCTGGAGGACGATGTATTGTATCTCGACGCTATTTGAGTGTTCCTTAGGCATTAGGAGGCCCTGAACGTCACAATTAACTATCAGTTTTGCGTCCGATTCGATAATCTAGACTCACAGGAGAACGACCATAAGGTACCCGCGGCAAGAATAGACCCTTGGAGACAAGTCGGCTGGAGGACGATGTATTGAATGTCGACGCAATTTGAGAGTTCCATCGTCATTAGGAGGCTCTGAACGATACAATTAACTATCAGTTTTGCGTCCGATTCGATAAGCTACACTCACAAGAGAACGACCATAAGGTGAATGAGGCAGCAATAGGCCCTTGGAGACCAGTCGAGTGGAATACGATGTAGTGAATCGCGACGCAATTTATGTGTTCCATCGTCGTTAGCAGGGGCAGAAAATTAGAATTAAATGTCGGTTTTGCGTCGGATTCGAAAATCTAGGCTCACAGGATAACGACGATAAGGTGCCCGAGGCAGCAATAGACACTTGGAGACAAGTCGGCTGGAGGACGATGTGTTGAATCTTGACGCAGTTTGAGTGTTCCTTCGTCATTAGGAGGCCATGAACGTTACAATTAACTGTCAGTTTTTCGTTCGATTCGAAAATCTAGACTCAGAGGAGAACGACCATAAGGTGCCCGAGGCAGCAATATACCCTGAGAGATAAGTCAGCTGGAGGACGATGTATTGAATGTCGACGCAATGTGGGTGTTCCATCGTCATTAGCAGGCCCAGAACGTTACAATTAATTATCAGTTTTGCGTCCGATTCGATAATCTAGACTCACAAGAGAACGACCATAAGGTGCCCAAGGCAGCAATAGACCTTTGGATTCAAGTCGACTGGAAGACGATACATTGAATCGCGACGCAATTTATGTGTTCCATCGTCGTTAGCAAGGTCGGAAATTTAGAATTAAATGACAGTTTTGTGTCGCATTCGAAAATCTAGACTCAGAGGAGAACGACCATAAGGTGCCCGAGGCAGCAATATACCCTGAGAGTTAATTCAGCTGGAAGACGATGTGTTGAATCTTGACGCAGTTTGAGTGTTCCTTCGTCATTAGGAGGCCATGAACGTTACAATTAACTGTCAGTATTTCGTTCGATTCGAAAATCTAGACTCACAGGAGAACGACCATAAGGTGCCCGAGGCAGCAATAGACCCATGGAGACAATTCAGCTGTAGGACGATGTATTGAATGTCGACGCAATTTGAGTGTTCTGTCTTCATTAGGAGGCCCTGAACGTTACAATTAACCATCAGTTTTGCGTCAAAATTGATAATCTAGAATCACAGGAGAACGACCATAAGGTGCCCAAGGCAGCAATAGACCCTTGGGAGATGTCGGCTGGAGGACGATGTATTGAATCTCGACGCAAATTAGTGTTTCATCGTCATTAGGAGGCCCTGAACGTTACAATTAACTATCAGTTTTGCGTCCGAATCGATAATCTAGACTCACAGGAGAACGACCATAAGGTGCCCAAGCAGCAATACACCCTTGGAGACATGTCGACTGGAGGACGATGTATTGAATCGCGACGCAATTTATGTGTTCCATTGTCGTTAGCAGGGTCGGAAAATTAGAATTAAATGACAGTTATGCGTCGGAATCGAAAATCTAGACTCACAGGAGAACGACCATAAGGTGCCCGAAGCAGCAATAGACCCTTAGAGACAAATCGGCTGGAGGACGATGTATTGAATCTCGACGCAATTTGAGTGTTTCATCGTCATTAGGAGGCCCTAACCGTTGCAATTCACTATCAGTTTTGCGTCCAATTCGATAAACTATACTCACAAGAGAACGACCATAAGGTGCCCGAGGCAGCAATAGACCCTTGGAGACTAGTCGACTGGAAGACAATGTATTGAATCGCGACGCAATTTATGTGTTCCATCGTCGTTAGCAGAGTCGGAAAATTAGAATTAAATGTCAGTTTTGCGTCGGATTCGAATATCTAGACTCATAGAAGAACGACCACAAGGTGCCCGAGGCAGCAATAGACACTTGGAGACAAGACACCTGGAGGACGATGTATTGAATGTCGACGCAATTTGAGTGTTCCACCGTCATTAGGAGGCCCTGAGCGTTACAATTAGTTATCAGTTTTGCGTCCGATTCGATAATCGAGACTCACAAGAGAACGACCATAAGGTGCCCGAGGCAAGAATAGACATTTGGAGACAAGTCGACTGGAGGACGATGTATTGAATCGCGACGCAATTTATGAGTTCCATCGTCGTTAGCAGGATTTGGGAAATTAGATCTCAATGTCAGTTTTGCGTCGGATTCGAAAATCTAGACTCACAGAAGAACGACCATAAGGTGCCCGTGACAGCAATAGACAATTGGAGACAAGTCGGCTGGAGGACGGTGTATTGTATCTCGACGCAATTTGAGTGTTCCATCGTCATTAGGAGGCCCTGAACGTTACAATTAACTATCAGTTTTGCTTCCGATTCGATAATCTAGACTCACAGGAGAACGACCATAAGGTACCCGCGGCAAGAATAGGCCCTTGGAGACAAGTCGGCTGGAGGACGATGTATTGAATGTCGACGCAATTTGAGTGTACCATCGTCATAAGGAGGCCCTGAACGATACAATTAACTATCAGTTTTGCGTCCGATTCGATAATCTACACTCACAAGAGAACGACCATAAGGTGCCAGAGGCAGCAATAGGCCCTTGGAGACAAGTCGAGTGGAATACGATGTAGTGAATCGCGACGCAATTTGTGTGTTCCATCGTCGTTAGCAGGGTCGGAAACTTAGAATTAAATGACAGTTTTGCGTCGCATTCGAAAATCTAGACTCACAGGAGAACGACCATAAGGTGCCCGAGGCAGCAATAGATACTTGGAGACAAGTCGGCTGGAGGACGATGTGTTGAATCTCGACGCAATTTGAGTGTTCCATCTTCATTCAGAGGCCCTGAACGTTGCAATTAACTATCAGTTTACGTCCGATTCGATAATCAAGACTCACAGGAGAACGACCATAAGGTGCCGGAGGCAGCAATAGACCCTTGGAGGCAAGTGAGCTGGAGGACGATGTATTGAACGTCGACGCAATTTGAGTGTTCCATCGTCATTAGGAGGCCCTGTACGTTACACTTAACTATCAGTTTTGCATCCGATTCGATAATCTAGACTCACTGGAGAACGACCATAAGGTATCCGAGGCAGCAATACACCCTTTTAGACAAGTCAGCTGTAGGACGATGTATTGAATGTCGACGCAATTTGAGTGTTCCGTCTTCATTAGGAGGCCCTGAACGTTACAATTAACTATCAGTTTTGCGTTCGATTCGATAATCTAGACTCACAGGAGAACGACCATAAGGTGCCCGAGGCAGCAATAGACACTTGGAGACATGTCGACTGGAGGACGATGTATTGAATCGCGACGCAATTTATGTGTTCCATCGTCGTCAGCAGGGTCGGAAAATTAGAATTAAATGTCAGTTATGCTTCGGAATCGAAAATCTAGACTCACAGGACAACGACCATAATGTGCCCGAGGCAGCAATAGACCTTTGCAGACAAGTCGGCTGCAGGAAGATGTATTGAATCTCGACGCAATTTGAGTGTTCCATCGTCATTAGGAGGCCCTGACCGTCGCAATTAACTATCAGTTTTGCGTCTAATTCGATAATCTAGACTCACAAGAGAACGACCATAAGGTGCCCGAGGCAGCAATAGAAACTTGGAGACAAGTCGGCTGGAGGACGATGTATTGAATCTCGACGCAATTTGAGTGCTCCATCGTCATTAGGAGGCCGTGACCGTTACAATTAACTATCAGTTTAGCGTCGGATTCGATAATCTAGACTCACAGGAGAACGACCATAAGGTGCCCGAGGCAGCAATAGACACTTGGAGACAAGTCAGCTGGAGGACGATGTATTGAATATCGACGCAATTTGAGTGTTCGATCGTCATTAGGAGGCCCTGTACGTTACAATTAACTATCAGTTTTGCGTCCGATTCAATAATCTAGACTCACAGGACATCGACCAATAGGTGCCCGAGGCAGCAATAGACCCTTGTAGACAAGTCGGCTGGAGGACGATGTATTGAAACTCGACCCAATTTGAGTGTTCCATCGTCATTAGGAGGCCCTGAACGTTACAATTAACTATCAGTTTTGCGTCCGATGCGATAATCTAGACTCACAGGAAAACGACCATAAGGTACCCGAGGCAAGAATAGACACTTGCAGACAAGTCGGCTGGAGGACGATGTATTGAATGTCGACGCAATTTGAGTGTTCCATCGTCATTAGGAGGCCCTGAACGATACAATTAACTATCAGTTTTGCGTCCGATTCGATAATCTAGACCCACAAAAGATTGTCCATAAGGTGCCCGTGGCAGCAAAAGATTCTTGGAGTCAAGTCGGGTGGAAGACGATGTACTGAATCGCGACGCAATTTATGTGTTCCATCGTCGTTAGCAGGGTCGGAGAATTAGAATTAAATGTCAGTTTTTCCTCGGATTCGAAAATCTAGGCTCACAGGAGAACGACCATAAGGTGCCCGAGGCAGCAATAGACACGTGAAGACAAGATGGCTGGAGGACGATGTATTGAATCTCGACGCAATTTGAGTGTTCCTTCGTCATTAGGAGGCCCTGAATGTTACAATTAACTATCAGTTTCACGTCTGATTCGATAATCTAGACTCACATGAGTACGACCATAAGGTGCCCGAGGCAGCAATAGACCCTTGGAGGCAAGTCAGCTGGAGGACGATGTATTGAATGTCGACGCAATTTGAGTGTTCCATCGTCATTAGGAGGCCCTGAACGTTACAATTAACTATCAGTTTTGCGTCCGATTCGATAATCTGGACTCACAGGAGAATGACCACAAGGTGCCCGAGGCAGCAATAGACCCTTGGAGACAAGTCGGCTGGAGGACGATGTATTGAATCTCGACGCAAATTGAGTGTTCCAACGTCATTAGGAGGCTCTGAACGTTACGATTAACTATCAGTTTAGCGTCGGATTCGATAATCTAGACTCACAGGAGAACGTCCGTAAGGTGCTCGAGGCAGCAATAGACACATGGAGGCAAGTCAGCTGGAGGTCGATGTATTGAATGTCGACGCAATTTTAGTGTTCCATCGTCATTCGGAGGCCCTGAACGTTACAATTAACTATCAGTTTTGCGTCCGATTCGATAATCTAGACTTACAGGGATTCGATGATAAGGTGCCCGAGGCAGGAATAGACCCTTGGAGACAAGTCGTCTGGAGGACGATGTATTGGATGTCTACGCAATTTGAGTGTTCATTCGTCATTAGGAGGCCCTGAATGTTACAATTAACTATCAGTTTTGCGTCCGATTCGATAATCAAGACTCCAGGAGAACGACCATAAGGTGCCCGAGGCAGCAATAGACCCTTGGAGACATGTCAGCTGGAGGACGATGTATAGAATGTCGACGCAATTTGAGCGTTCCATCGTCATTAGGAAGCCCTGAACGTTACAATTAACTATCAGTTTTGCGTCCAATTCGATAATCTAGACTCACAGGACATCGACCGTTAGGTGCCGAGGCAGCAATAGACCCTTGGAGACAAGTCGGCTGGAGGACGATGTATTGTATCTCGACGCTATTTGAGTGTTTCTTAGGTATTAGGAGGCCCTGAACGTCACAATTAACAATCAGTTTTGCGTCCGATTCGATAATCTAGACTCACAGGAGAACGACCATAAGGTACCCGCGGCAAGAATAGACCCTTGGAGACAAGTCGGCTGGAGGACGATGTATTGAATGTCGACGCAATTTGAGAGTTCCATCGTCATTAGGAGGCTCTGAACGATACAATTAACTATCAGTTTTGCGTCCGATTCGATAAGCTACACTCACAAGAGAACGACCATAAGGTGCCAGAGGCAGCAATAGGCCCTTGGAGACCAGTCGAGTGGAATACGATGTAGTGAATCGCGACGCAATTTATGTGTTCAATCGTCGTTAGCAGGGGCAGAAAATTAGAATTAAATGTCGGTTTTGCGTCGGATTCGAAAATCTAGGCTCACAGGATAACGACGATAAGGTGCCCGAGGCAGCAATAGACACTTGGAGACAAGTCGGCTGGAGGACGATGTGTTGAATCTTGACGCAGTTTGAGTGTTCCTTCGTCATTAGGAGGCCATGAACGTTACAATTAACTGTCAGTTTTTCGTTCGATTCGAAAATCTAGACTCAGAGGAGAACGACCAAAAGGTGCCCGAGGCAGCAATATACCCTGAGAGATAAGTCAGCTGGAGGACGATGTATTGAATGTCGACGCAATGTGGGTGTTCCATCGTCATTAGCAGGCCCAGAACGTTACAATTAATTATCAGTTTTGCGTCCGATTCGATAATCTAGACTCACAAGAGAACGACCATAAGGTGCCCAAGGCAGCAATAGACCTTTTGATTCAAGTCGACTGGAAGACGATACATTGAATCGCGACGCAATTTACGTGTTCCATCGTCGTTAGCAAGGTCGGAAATTTAGAATTAAATGACAGTTTTGTGTCGCATTCGAAAATCTAGACTCAGAGGAGAACGACCATAAAATGCCCGAGGCAGCAATATACCCTGAGAGTTAAGTCAGCTGGAGGACGATGTGTTGAATCTTGACGCAGTTTGAGTGTTCATTCGTCATTAGGAGGCCATGAACGTTACAATTAACTGTCAGTTTTTCGTTCGATTCGAAAATCTAGACTCACAGGAGAACGACCATAAGGTGCCCGAGGCAGCAATAGACCCTTGGAGACAAGTCAGATGTAGGACGATGTATTGAATGTCGACGCAATTTGAGTGTTCTGTATTCATTAGGAGGCCCTGAACGTTACAATTAACTATCAGTTTTGCGTCCGAATTGATAATCTAGAATCACAGGAGAACGACCATAAGGTGCCCAAGGCAGCAATAGACCCTTGGGACAAGTCGGCTGGAGGACGATGTATTGAATGTCGACGCAAATTGAGTGTTTCATCGTCATTAGGAGGCCCTGAATGTTACAATTAACTATCAGTTTTGCGTCCGAATCGATAATCTAGACTCACAAGAGAACGACCATAAGGTGCCCAAGCAGCAATACACCCTTGGAGACATGTCGACTGGAGGACGATGTATTGAATCGCGACGCAATTTATGTGTTCCATTGTCGTTAGCAGGGTCGGAAAATTAGAATTAAATGTCAGTTATGCGTCGGAATCGAAAATCTAGACTCACAGGAGAACGACCATAAGGTGCCCGAGGCAGCAATAGACACTTGGAGACAAGACACCTGGATGACGATGTATTGAATGTCGACGCAATTTGAGTGTTCCACCGTCATTAGGAGGCCCTGAGCGTTACAATTAGTTATCAGTATTGCGTCGGATTCGATAATCTAGACTCACAGGAGAACGACATAAGAAGCTCGAGGCAGCAATAGACCCTTGGAGACAAAACAGCTGGAGGTCGATGTATTGGATGTGGACGCAATTTGCGTGTTCCATCGTCATTAGGAGGCACTGAATGTTACAATTAACTATCAGTTTTGCGTCCGATTCGATAATCGAGACTCACAAGAGAACGACCATAAGGTGCCCGAGGCAAGAATAGACATTTGGAGACAAGTCGACTGGAGGACGATGTGTTGAATCTCGACGCAATTTGAGTGTTCCATCTTCATTCAGAGGCCCTGAACGTTGCAATTAACTATCAGTTTACGTCCGATTCGATAATCAAGACTCACAGGAGTACGACCATAAGGTGCCGGAGGCAGCAATAGACCCTTGGAGGCAAGTGAGCTGGAGGACGATGTATTGAACGTCGACGCAATTTGAGTGTTCCATCGTCATTAGGAGGCCCTGTACGTTACACTTAACTATCAGTTTTGCATCCGATTCGATAATCTAGACTCACTGGAGAACGACCATAAGGTATCCGAGGCAGCAATACACCCTTTTAGACAAGTCAGCTGTAGGACGATGTATTGAATGTCGACGCAATTTGAGTGTTCCGTCTTCATTAGGAGGCCCTGAACGTTACAATTAACTATCAGTTTTGCGTTCGATTCGATAATCTAGACTCACAGGAGAACGACCATAAGGTGCCCAAGGCAGCAATAGACACTTGGAGACATGTCGACTGGAGGACGATGTATTGAATCGCGACGCAATTTATGTGTTCCATCGTCGTTAGCAGGGTCGGAAAATTAGAATTAAATGTCAGTTATGCTTCGGAATCGAAAATCTAGACTCACAGGACAACGACCATAATGTGCCCGAGGCAGCAATAGACCTTTGCAGACAAGTCGGCTGCAGGAAGATGTATTGAATCTCGACGCAATTTGAGTGTTCCATCGTCATTAGGAGGCCCTGACCGTCGCAATTAACTATCAGTTTTGCGTCTAATTCGATAATCTAGACTCACAAGAGAACGACCATAAGGTGCCCGAGGCAGCAATAGAACCTTGGAGACAAGTCGGCTGGAGGACGATGTATTGAATCTCGACGCAATTTGAGTGCTCCATCGTCATTAGGAGGCCGTGACCGTTACAATTAACTATCAGTTTAGCGTCGGATTCGATAATCTAGACTCACAGGAGAACGACCATAAGGTGCCCGAAGCAGCAATAGACACTTGGAGACAAGTCAGCTGGAGGACGATGTATTGAATATCGACGCAATTTGAGTGTTCGATCGTCATTAGGAGGCCCTGTACGTTACAATTAACTATCAGTTTTGCGTCCGATTCAATAATCTAGACTCACAGGACATCGACCAATAGGTGCCCGAGGCAGCAATAGACCCTTGTAGACAAGTCGGCTGGAGGACGATGTATTGAATCTCGACGCAATTTGAGTGTTCCATCGTCATTAGGAGGCCCTGAACGTTACAATTAACTATCAGTTTTGCGTCCGATGCGATAATCTAGACTCACAGGAAAACGACCATAAGGTACCCAAGGCAAGAATAGACACTTGCAGACAAGTCGGCTGGAGGACGATGTATTGAATGTCGACGCAATTTGAGTGTTCCATCGTCATTAGGAGGGACTGAACGATACAATTAACTATCAGTTTTGCGTCCGATTCGATAATCTAGACTCACAGGAGAATGACCACAAGGTGCCCGAGGCAGCAATAGACCCTTGGAGACAAGTCGGCTGGAGGACGATGTATTGAATCTCGACGCAAATTGAGTGTTCCAACGTCATTAGGAGGCTCTGAACGTTACGATTAACTATCAGTTTAGCGTCGGATTCGATAATCTAGACTCACAGGAGAACGTCCATAAGGTGCTCGAGGCAGCAATAGACACTTGGAGGCAAGTCAGCTGGAGGACGATGTATTGAATGTCGACGCAATTTGAGTGTTCCATCGTCATTAGGAGGCCCTGAACGTTACAATTAACTATCAGATTTGCGTGCGATTCGATAATCTAGACTCACAGGATATCGACCATAAGGTGCCCGAGGCAGCAATAGACCCTAGGAGACAAGTCGGCTGGAAGACGATGTATTGAATCTCGACGCAATTTGAGTGTTCCATCGTCATTAGGAGGCCCTGACTGTAACAATTAACTATCAGTTTTGCGTCCGATTCGATAATCTAGACTCAGAGGAGAACGACCATAAGATGCCGGAGGCAGCAATAGACCTTTGGAGGCAAGTCAGCTGGAGGACGATGTATTGAATATCGACGCAATTTGAGTGTTCCATCGTCATTAGGAGACACTGAACGTTACAATTAACTATCAGTTTTGCGTCCGATTCGATAATCTAGACTCACAGGAGAATGACCATAAGGTGCCCGAGGCAGCAATAGACCCTTGGAGACAAGTCGGCTGGAGGACGTTGTATTGAATCTCGACGCAATTTGAGAGTTCCAACGTCATTAGGAGGCCCTGAACGTTACGACTAACTATCAGTTTAGCGTCCGATTCGATAATCTAGACTCACAGGAGAACGACCATAAGGTGCCCGAGGCAGCAATAGACACTTGGAGACAAGTCGACTGGAGACGATGTATTGAATCGCGACGCAATTTATGTGTTCCATTGTCGTTAGCAGGGTCGGAAAATTAGAATTAAATGTCAGTTATGCGTCGGAATCGAAAATCTAGACTCACAGGAGAACGACAATAAGGTGCCCGAGGCAGCAATAGACCCTGGGACACAAGGCGGCTGGAGGACGATGATTTGAATCTCGACGCAATTTGAGTGTTCCATCGTCATTAGGAGGCCCTGACCGTTACAATTAACTATCAGTTTTGCGTCCGATTCGATAATGTAGACTCACAAGAGAACGACCATAAGGTGCCCGAGACAGTAATAGACCCTTGGAGACAAGCCGACTGGAAGACGATGTATTGAATCGCGACGCAATTTATGTGTTCCATCGCCGTTAGCAGGGTCGGAAAATTAAAATTAAATGTCAGTTTGCGTCGGATTCGAAAATCTAGACCCACAGAAGAACGACCATAAGGTGCCCGAGGCAGCAATAGAATCTTGGAGACAAGTCAGCTGGAGGACTATGTATTGAATGTCGACGCAATTTGAGTGTTCCATCGTCATTAGGAGGCCCTGAACGTTACATTTAGCTATCAGTTTTGCATCGGATTCGATAATCTAGACTCACAGGAGAACGAAAAAAAGGTGCCCGAGGCAGCAATAGACCCTTGGAGACAAGTCGGCTGGAGGACGATGTATTGTATCTCGACGCAATTTGAGTTAACTATCGTCATTAGGAGGCCCTGAACATTACAATTAACTATCAGTTCTGCGTCCACTTCGATAATATAGTCTCACAGGAGAAAGACCATATGGTGCCAGAGGCAGAAACACACACTTCGAGACAAGTCTTCTGGAGGACGATGTATTGAATCTCGACGCAATTTGAGTGTTCCATCGTCATTAGGAGGCCGTGACCGTTACAATCACCTATCAGTTTTGCGTCGGATTCGATAATCTAGACTCACAGGAGAACGACCATAAGGTGCCAGAGGCAGCAATAGACTCTTGAAGACAAGTCGGCTGGAGGACGATGTATTGAATGTCGACGCAATTTGAGTCTTCCATCGTCATTAATAGGCCCTGAATGTTACAATTAGCTATCAGTTTTTTGGTCGGATTCGATAATCTAGACTCACAGGAGAACGACCAAAAGGTGCCCGAGGCAGCGATAGACCCTTGGAGACAAGTCGGCTGGAGGACGATGTATTGTATCTCGGCGCAATTTGAGTTTTCTATCGTCATTATGAGGACCCGAACGTTACAATTAACTATCAGTTTTGCGTCCGATTCGATAATCTAGACTCACATGAGAACGACCATAAGGCGCCCGAGGCAGCAATAGACCCTTGGAGACAAGTCTTCTGGAGGACGATGTATTGAATCTCGACGCAATTTGAGTGTTCCATCGTCATTAGGAGGCCGTGACCGTTACAATTAACTATCAGTTTTGCGTCGGATTCGATAATCTAGACTCACAGGGAACGACCATTAGGTGCCAGAGGCAGCAATAGGCACTTGGAGACAAGTCGGCTGGAGGACGATGTATTGAATGTCGACGCAATTAGAGTGTTCCATCGTCATTAGGAGGCCCTGAACCTTACAATTGACTATCAGTTTTGCGTCCGTTTCGATAATCTAAACTCTCAGGAAAACGACCATAAGGTGCCGGAGGCAGCAATAGACCCTTGGAGGCAAGTCAGCTGGTGGACGATGTATTGGATGTCGACACAATTTGAGTGTTCCATCGTCATTAGTAGGCCCTGAATGTTACAATTAACTACGAGTTTTGCGTCCGATTCGATAATCTAGCCTCACAGGAGAACGACCATAAGGAGCCCGAGGCAGCAATAGACCCTTGGAGACAAGTCGGCTGGAGGACGATGTATTGAATGTCGACGCAATTTGAGTGTTCAATCGTCATTAGGAGGCCATGAACCTTACAATTAGCTATCAGTTATGCGTCCGATTCGATAATCTTGACTCACAGGAAAACGACCATAATGTGCCGGGGGCAGCAATAGACCCTTGGAGGCAAGTCAGCTGGAGGACGATGTATTGGATGTCGACGCAATTTGAGTGTTCATTCGTCATTAGGAGGCCCTGAATGTTACAATTAACTGTCAGTTTTGCGTCCGATTCGATAATCTAGACTCACAGGAGAACGACCATAAGGTGCCCGAGTCAGCAATAGAGCCTTGGAGACAAGTCAGCTGGAGGACGATGTATAGAATGTCGACGCAATGTGAGTGTTCCATCGTCATTAGGAAGCCCTCAACGTTACAAATAACTATCAGTTTTGCGTCCGGTTCGATAATCTAGACTCACACGAGAACGACCATAAGGAGCCCGAGGCAGCAATTGATCCTTGGAGACCAGTCGGCTGGAGGACGATGTATTGAATGTCGACGGAATTTGAGTGATCAATCGTCATTAGGAGGCCCTGAACCTTACAATTAAGTATCAGTTTTGCGTCCGATTCGATAATCTAGACTCACAGGGAATCGACCATAAGGTGCCCGAGGCAGGAATAGACCCTTGGAGACAAGTCGGCTGGAGGACGATGTATTGTATCTCGACGCAATTTGAGTGTGCCATCGTCATTAGGAGGCCCTGAACGTTACAACTAACTATCAGTTTTGCGTCCGATTCGGTAATCTAGACTCACAGGAGAAGAACCATAAGGTATCCGAGTCAAGAATCGACCCTTGAAGACAAGTCGGCTGGAGGTCGATGTATTGAATGTCGACGCATTTTGAGTGCCTATCGTCTTTAGGAGGCCCTGAACGATACAATTAACTATCAGTTTTGCGTCCGATTCGATAATCTATACTCACAGGAGTACGACCATAAGGTGCCCGAGGCAGCAGTAGACCCTTGGAGACAAGTCGGCTGGAGGACGATGTATTGTATCTCGTCGCAATTTGAGTGTTCCATCGTCATTAGGAGGCCCTGATCGTTACAGTTAACAATCAGTTTTGCGTCTGATTCGATAATCTAGACACACAGGAGAACGACAATAAGGTGCCCGAGGCAGCAATAGACCCATGCAGTCAAGTCAGCTAGAGGACGATGTATTGAATCGGGACGCAATTTGAGTGTTCCATCGTCATTAGGAGGCCCTGAACGTTGCAATTAACTATCAGTTTTGCGTCCCATTCGATAATCTAGACTCACAGGAGAACGACCATAAGGTGCCCGAGGCAGCAATAGACCCTTGGAGACAAGTCTACCGGAGGACGATGTATTGAATCTCGACGCAATTTGAGTGTTTCATCGTCATTAGGAGGCCCTGACCGTTACAATTAACTATCAGTTTTGCGTCTGATTCAATAATCTAGACTCACAGGAGAACGATATAAGGTGCCCGAGGCAGCAATAGACCCTTGGAGACAAGTCAGCTGGAGGACGATTTATTGAATGTGGACGCAATTTCAGTGTTCCATCGTCATTAGGTGTCCCTGAACGTTACAATTAACTATCAGTTTTGCGTCCGGTTCGATAATCTAGACTCACAGAAGTACGACCATAAGGTGCCCTAGGCAGCAATAGACCCTTGGCGACAAGTCAGCTGGAGGACTATGTATTGAATGTCGACGCAATTTGAGTGTTCCATCGTCATTAGGAGGCCCTGAACGTTACAATTAGCTATCAGTTTTGTGTCGGATTCGATAATGTAGACTCACAGGAGAACGACCAAAAGGTGCCCGAGGCAGCAATAGACCCTTGGAGACAAGTCGGCTGGAGGACGATGCATTGAATGTCGACGCAATTTGAGTGTTCCATCGTCATTAGGAGGGCCTGAAAGTTACAATTAGCTATCAGTTTTGCGTCGGATTCGATAATCTAGACCCACAGGAGAACGACCAAAAGGTGCCCGAGGCAGCGATAGACCCTTGGAGACAAGTCGGCTGGAGGACGATGTATTGTATCTTGACGCAATTTGAGTTTTCTATCGTCATTATGAGGCCCTGAACGTTACAATTAACTATCAGTTTTGCGTCCGATTCGATAATCTAGACTCACAGGAGAACGACCATAAGGTGCCCGAGGCAGCAATAGACCCTTGGAGACAAGTCTTCTGGATTACGATGTATTGAATCTCGACGCAATATGAGTGTTCCATCGTCATTAGGAGGCCCTAAATGTTACAATTAACTATCAGTTTTGCCTCCGATTCGATAATCTAGACTCATAGGAGAACGTCCATAAGGTGCCCGAGGCAGCAATAGAGCCTTGGAGACAAGTCAGCTGGAGGACGATGTATAGAATGTCGACGCAATTTGAGTGTTCCATCGTCAATAGGAAGCCCAGAACGTTACAAATAAATATCAGTTTTGCGTCCGGTTCGATAATCTAGACTCACAGGAGAACGACCATAAGGAGCCCGAGGCAGCAATAGACCCTTCGAGACAAGCCGGCTGGAGGACGATGATTTGAATGTCGACGCAATTTGAGTGTTCTATCGTCATTAGGAGGCCCTGAACCTTACAATTAACTATCAGTTTTGCGTCCGATTGGATAATCTTGACTCACAGGAAAACGACCATAATGTGCCGGAGGCAGCAATAGACCCCTGGAGGCAAGTCAGCTGGAGGATTATGTATTGGATGTCAACGCGATTTGAGTGTTCCATCGTCATTAGGAGGCCCTGAATGTTACAATTAACTATGAGTTTTGCGTCCGATTCGATAATCTAGACTCACAGGAGAACGACCGTAAGGTGCCCGAGGCAGCAATTGACACTTGGAGACAAGTCAGCAGGAGGACGATGAATTGAATGTCGACACAATTTGAGTGTTCACTCGTCATTCGGAGGCCCTGAACGATACAATTAACTATCAGTTTTGCGTACGATTCGATAATCTAGACTCACAAGAGAACGACCATAAGGTGCCCGAGGCAGCAAGAGACCCTTGGAGACAAGTCGATTGGAAGACGATGTAGTGAAATGCGACGCAATTTATGTGTTCCATCGTCGTTAGCAGGGTCGGAAAATTAGAATTAAATGTCAGTGTTGCGTCGGATTCGAAAATCTATGCTCACAGGAGAACGACCATAAGGTGCCCGAGGCAGCAATAGACCCTTGGAGACAAGTCAGCTGGAGGACTATGTATTGAATGTCGACGCAATTTGAGTGTTCCATCGTCATTAGGAGGCCCTGAACGTTAGAATTAGCTATTAGTTTCGCGTCGGATTCGATAATCTAGACTCACAGGAGAACGACCAAAAGGTGCCCGAGGCAGCAATAGACCCTTGGAGACAAGTCGGCTGGAGGACGATGTATTGTATCTCGACGAAATTTGATTTAACTATCGTCATTAGGAGGCCCTGAACATTACAATTAACTATCAGTTCTGCGTCCGATTCGATAATTTAGACTCTCAGGAGAACGACCATATGGTGCCAGAGGCAGCAATGCACACTTGGAGACAAGTTTTCTGGAGGACGATGTATTGAATCTCGACGCAATTTGAGTGTTCCATCGTCATTATTAGGTCGTGACCGTTAGAATTAACTATCAGTTTTGCGTCGGATTCGATAATCTAGAATCACAGGAGAACGTCCATAAGGTGCCCGAGGCAGCGATAGACCCTTGGAGACAAGTCGGCTGGAGGACGATGTATTGTATCTCGATGCAATTTGAGTTATCTATCGTCATAATGAGGCTCTGAACGTTACAATTAACTATCAGTTTTGCGTCCGATTCGATAATCTAGACTCACAGGAGAACGACCATAAGGTGCCCGAGGCTGCAATAGACCCTTGGAGACAAGTCTTCTGGAGGACGATGTATTGAATCTCGACGCAATTTGAGTGTTCCATCGTCATTAGGAGGCCGTGACCGTTACAATTAACTATCAGTTTTGTGTCGGATTCGATAATCTAGACTCACAGGAGAACGACCATAAGGTGCCAGAGGCAGCAATACACACTTGGAGACAAGTCGGCTGGAGGACGATGTATTGAATGTCGACACAATTTGTGTGTTCCATCGTCATTAGGAGGCCCTGAACCTTACAATTGACTATCAGTTTTGCGTCCGATTCGATAATCTAAACTCTCAGGAAAACGACCATAAGGTGCCGGAGGCAGCAATAGAACCTTGGAGGCAAGTCAGCTGGTTGACGATGTATTGGATGTCGACGCAATTTGAGTGTTCCATCGTCATTAGGAGGCCCTGAATGTTACAATTAACTATCAGTTTTGCGCCCGATTGGATAATCTAGACTCACAGGAGAACGTCCATAAGGTGCCCGAGGCAGCAATAGACCCTTGGAGACAAGTCGGCTGGAGGACTATGTATTGAATGTCGACGCAATTTGAGTGTTCAATCGTCATTAGGAGGCCCTGAACCTTACAATTAACTATCAGTTTTGCGTCCGATTCGATAATCTTGACTCACAGGAAAACGACCATAAGGTGCCGGAGGCAGCAATAGACCCTTGGAGGCAAGTCGGCTGAAGGACGATGTGTTGAATCTCGACGCAATTTGAGTGTTCCATCGACAATAGGAGGCCCTGAGCCTTACAATTAACTATCAGTTTTGCGTCCGATTCGATAATCTTGACTCACTGGAAAACGACCATAAGGTGCCCGAGGCAACAATAGACCCTTGGAGACAAGTCAGCTGGAGGACGATGTATTGAATGTGGACGCCATATGAGTGTTCTATCGTCATTCGGAGGCCCTGAACGTTACAATTGACTATCAGTTTTGCGTCCGATTCGATAATCTAGACTCATAGGACATCGACCATAAGGTGCCCGAGGCAGCAATAGACCCTTGGAGACAAGTCGGCTGGAGGACGATGTATTGTATCTCGACGCAATTTGAGTGTTCCATCATTATTAGGAGGCCCTGAACGTTACAACTAACTATCAGTTTTGCGTCCGATTCGATAATCTAGACTCACAGGAGAACGACCATAAGGTACCCGAGGCAAGAATAGACCCTTGGAGACAAGTCGGCTGGAGGACGATGTATTGAATGTCGACGCAATTTGAATGTTCCATCGTCATTAGGAGGCCCTGAACGATACAAGTAACTATCAGTTTTGCGTCCGAATCGATAATCTAGACTCACAAGAGAACGACCATAAGGTGCACGAGGCAGCAATAGACCTTTGGATACAAGTCGACTGGAAGACGATACATTGAACCGCGACGCAATTTATGTGTTCCATCGTCGTTAGCAGGGTCGGAAAATTAGAATTAAATGTCAGTTTTGCGTCGGATTCGTAAATCTAGACTCACAGGAGAAGGACTATAAGGTGCCCGAGGCAGCAATAGACCCTTGGAGAAAAGTCAGCTGTAGGACGATGTATTGAATCTCGACGCAATTTGAGTGTTCCATTTTCATTAGGAGGCCCTGAACGTTACAATAAATTATCAGTTTTGCGACCGATTCGATAATCTAGACTCACAGGAGAACGACCATAGGGTGCCCGAGGCAGCAATAGACCCTTGGAGACAAGTCGGCTGGAGGACGATGTATTGAATCTCGACGCAATTTGAGTGTTCCATTTTTATTAGGAGGCCCGGAACGTTACAATTACTTATCAGTTTTGCGACCGATTCGATAAACTAGACTCACAGGAGAACGACCATTAGGTGCCCGAGGCAACAAAAAACACTTGGAGACAAGTCGACTGGAGGACGATGTATTGATCCGCGACGCAATTTATGTGTTCCATTGTCGTTAGCAGGGTCGCAAATTAGAATTAAATGTTATGCGTCGGAATCGAAAATCTAGACTCACAGGAGAAGGACTATAAGGTGCCCGAGGCAGCAATAGACCCTTGGAGACAAGTCAGCTGTAGGACGATGCATTGAATGTCGACGCAATTTGAGTGTTCCATCTTCATTAGGAGGCCCTGAACGTTACAATTACCTATCAGTTTTGGGTCCGATTCGATAATCTAGACTCACAGGAGAACGACCATAAGGTTCCCGAGGCAGTAATAGACCCTGGAGACAAGTCGGCTGGAGGACGATGTATTGAATCTCGACGCAATTTATGTGTTCCATCGTCGTTAGCAGGGTCGGAAAATTAGAATTAACTATCAGTTTTGCGTCGGATTCGATAACCTAGACTCACAGGAGAACCACCATAAGGTGCTCGCGGCAGCAATAGACACTTGGAGGCAAGTCGGCTGGAGGTCGATGTATTGAATCGCGACGCAATTTGAGTGTTTCATCGTCATTAGGAGGCCCTGAACGTTACAATTAACTATCGGTTTTGCGTCCGATTCGATAATCTAGACTCACAGAAGAACGACCGTAAAGTGCCCGTAGCAGCAATAGACCTTTGGAGACAAGTCGGGTGGAGGACGATGTATTGAATCTCGACGCAATTTGAGTGTTCCGATGGAGACAAGTCGGCTGGAGGACGATGTATTGAATCGGGACGCAATTTCAGTGTTCCATCGTCATGAGGAGCCCCGAGGCAGCTATAGACCCATGGAGACAAGTCGACTGAAGGACGATAAGTTGAATCGGGATGCTATTTGAGTGTCCCATCGTCATTAGGAGGCCGTGAGCGTTACAATTAACTATCAGTTTTGCGTCCGATTCGATAATCTAGACTCACAGGAGAACGACCATAATGTGCCCGAGGCAACAATAGACCCATGGAGACAAGTCGGCTGGAGGTCGATGTATTGAATCAGGACGCAATTTGAGTGTTCCATCGTCATTAGGAGACCCTGAACATTACAATTAACTATCAGATTTGCGTCCGATTCGATTATCTAAACTCTCAGGAAAACGACCATAAGCTGCCGGAGGCAGCAATAGACCCTTGAAGGCAAGACAGCTAGTGGACGATGTATTGGATGTCGACGCAATTAGAGTGTTCGATCGTCATTAGGAGGCCCTGAACGTTACAATTAACTATCAGTTTCGCGTCCGATTGGAAAATCTAGACTCACAGGAGAACGAGGATAAGGTGCCCGAGGCAGCAATAGACCCATGGAGACAAGTCGGCTGGAGAACGTTGCATTGAATCGGGACGCAATTTGAGTGTTCCATCATCATTAGGAGGCCCTGAACGTTGCAATTAACTATGAGTTTTGCGTTCGATTCGAAAATCTAGACTAACAGGAGAACGATCATAAGATGCCCGAGGCAGCAATAGACCCATGGAGACAAGTCGGCTGAAGGATGATGTATTGAATCGGAACGCTATTTGAGTGTTCCATCGTCGTTAGGAGGCCCTGAACGTTACAATTAACTATCAGTTTTGCGTTCGATTCGAAAATCTAGACTCACAGGAGAACGACCATAAAGTGCCCGAGGCAGCAATAGACCCATGGAGACAAGTCGGCTGGAGGACGATGTATTGAATCGGGTCGCAATTTGAGTGTTCCGTGGACATTAGGAGGCCCTGAACGTTACAATTAACTATTAGTTTTGCGTCGGATTCGATAATCTAAACTCACAGGAGAACGACCATAAGGTGCCCGAGGCAGCAATAGACCCTTGGAGATAAGTCAGCTGAAGGACGATGTATTGAATCTCGACGCATTTTGAGTGTTCCATCGTCATTAGGAGGCCCTGAACGTTACAATTAACTATCAGTTTTGTGTCCGATTCGATAATGTAGACTCACAGGAGAACGACCACAAGGAGCCCGCGGCAGCATTAGACCCTTGGAGACAAGTCGGCTGGAGGACGATGTATTGAATCGCGACGCAATTTATGTGTTCCATCGTCGTTAGCAAGGTCGGCAAATTAGAATTAAATGTCAGATTTGCGTCGGATTCGAAATTATAGACTCACAGGAGAACGACCATAAACTGCCCGAGGCAGCAATAGACACATGGAGACAAGTCGGCTGGAGGACAATGTATTGATTCTCGACGAAATTTGAGTGTTCCATCGTCATTAGGAGGCCCTGAACGAACTATTAACTATCAGTTTTGCGTCCGATTCGATAATCTACACTCACAGGAGAACGACCATAAGGTGCCCGAGGAAGCAATAGACCCTTGGAGACAAGTCAGCTGGAGGACGATGTATTGAATGTCGACGCAATTTGAGTGTTCCATCGTCATTAGGAGGCCCTGAACTTTACAATTAACTATCAGTTTTGGGTCCGATTCGATAAACTAGAATCACTAGATAACGACCATAAGGTGACCGAGGCAGAAATAGACCTTTGGAGACATGTCGACTGGAAGACGATGTATTGAATCTCGACGCAATTTATGTGTTCTATCGTCGTTAGTAGGGTCGGAAAATTATAATTAAATGTCAGTTATGCGTCCGATTCGATAATCTAGACTCACAGGAGATCGACCGTCAGGTGCCCGAGGCAGCAATAGACCCTTGGAGACAAGTCAGCTGGAGGACGATGTATTGTATCTCGACGCAATTTGAGTTTGCTATCGACATTAGGAGGCCCTGAACGTTACAATTAACTATCAGTTTTGCGTCCGCTTCGATAATCTAGACTCAAAGGAGAACGATCATAAGGTGCCCGAGGCAGCAATAGACCCTTGGAGACAAGTCGGCTGGCGGACGATGTATTGAATCTCGACGCAATTTGAGTGTTCCATCGTCATTAGGAGGAACTGAACCTTACGATTAACTATCAGTTTTGCGTCCGATTTGATAATCTAGACTCACAGGAGAACGATCATAAGGTGCCCGAGGCAGCAATAGACCTTTGGAGACAAGTCGGCTGAAGGACGATGTATTGAATCGCGACGCAATTTGTGTGTTCCATCGTCGTTAGGAGGGTCGGAAAATTAGAATTAAATGTCAGTTTTGCGTCGGATTCGAAAATCTAGACTCACAGGAGAACGACCATAAGGTGCCTGAGGCAGCAATAGACACTTGGAGACAAGTCGGCTATAGGACGATGTATTGGATCTCGACGCAATTTGAGTGTTCCATCTTCATTAGGAGGCCCTGAACGTTAAATTAACTATCAGTTTTGCGTCCGATTCGACAATCTAGACTCACAGGAGTACGACCATAAGGTGCCGGAGGCAGCAATAGACCCTTGGAGGCAAGTCAGCTGGAGGACCATGTATTGAATGTCGACGCAATTTGAGTGTTCCATCGTCATTAGGAGGCCCTGAAAGTTACAATTAACTATCAGTTGTGCGTGCGATTCGATAATCTTGACTCACAGGAGAACGAACATAAGGTGCCCGAGGCAGCAATAGACCCTTGGAGAAAAGTCAGCTGTAGGACGATGTATTGAATCTCGACGCAATTTGAGTGTTCCATTTTTCATTAGGAGGCCCTGAACGTTACAATTACTTATCAGTTTTGCGACCGATTCGATAATCTAGACTCACAGGAGAACGACCATAAGGTGCCCGAGGCAGCAATAGACCCTTGGAGACAAGTCGGCTGGAGGACGATGTATTGAATCTCGACGCAATTTGAGTGTTCCAACGTCATTATAACGCCCCGAACGTTACAATTAACTATCAGTTTAGCGACCGATTCGATAATCTAGACTCACAGGAGAACGACCATAAGGTGCCCGAGGCAATAAAAAACCCTTGGAAACAAGTCGACTGGAGGACGATGTATTGGTCCGCGACGCAATTTATGTGTTCTATTGTCGTTAGCAGGGTCGCAAATTATAATTAAATTTCAGTTATGCGTCGGAATCGAAAATCTAGACTCACAGGAGAAGGACTATAAGGTGCCCGAGGCAGCAATAGACCCTTGGAGACAAGTCAGCTGTAGGACGATGCATTGAATGTCGACGCAATTTGAGTGTTCCATCTTCATTAGATTACCCTGAACGTTACAATTAACTATCAGTTTAGCGTCCGATTCGATAATCTAGACTCACAGGAGAACGACCATTAGGTGCCCGATGCAGCAATAGACCCTTGGAGACAAGTCGGCTGGATGACGATGTATTGAATCGCGACGCAATTTATGTGTTCCATCGTCGTTAGCAGGGTCGGAAAATTAGAATTAACTATCAGTTTTGCGTCGGATTCGATAACCTAGACTCACAGGAGAACCACCATAAGGTGCTCGCGGCAGCAATAGACACTTGGAGGCAAGTCGCCTGGAGATCGATGTATTGAATCGCGACGCAATTTGAGTGTTTGATCGTCATTAGGAGGCCTTGAACGTTACAATTAACTATCGGTTTTGCGTCCGATTCGATAATCTAGACTCACAGAAGAACGACCGTAAAGTGCCCGAAGCAGCAATAGACCTTTGGAGACAAGTCGGCTGGAGGACGATGAATTGAATCTCGACGCAATTTGAGTGTTCCGATGGAGACAAGTCGGCTGGAGGACGATGTATTGAATCGGGACGCAATTTCAGTGTTCCATCGTCATGAGGAGCCCCGAGGCAGCTATAGACCCATGGAGACAAGTCGACTGAAGGACGATAAGTTGAGTCGGGATGCTATTTGAGTGTCCCATCGTCATTAGGAGGCCCTGAGCGTTACAATTAACTATCAGTTTTGCGTCCGATTCGATAATCTAGACTCACAGGAGAACGACCATATGGTGCCCGAGGCAACAATAGACCCATGGAGACAAGTCGGCTGGAGGTCGATGTATTGAATCAGGACGCAATTTGAGTGTTCCATCGTCATTAGGAGACCCTGAACATTACAATTAACTATCAGTTTTGCGTCTGATTCGATTATGTAGACTCTCAGGAAAACGAACATAAGCTGCCGGAGGCAGCAATAGACCCTTGAAGGTAAGACAGCTAGTGGACGATGTATTGGATGTCGACGCAATTAGAGTGTTCGATCGTCATTAGGAGGCCCTGAACGTTACAATTAACTAACAGTTTCGCGTCCGATTCGAAAATCTAGACTCACAGGAGAACGAGGATAAGGTGCCCGAGGCAGTAATAGACCCATGGAGACAAGTCGGCTGGAGAACGTTGCATTGAATCGGGACGCAATTTGAGTGTTCCATCATCATTAGGAGGCCCTGAACGTTGCAATTAACTATCAGTTTTGCGTTCGATTCGAAAATCTAGACTAACAGGAGAACGATCATAAGATGCCCGAGGCAGCAATAGACCCATGGAAACAAGTCGGCTGAAGGATGATGTATTGAATCGGAACGCTATTTGAGTGTTCCATCGTCGTTAGGAGGCCCTGAACGTTGCAATTAACTATCAGTTTTGCGTTCTATTCGAAAATCTAGACTCACAGGAGAACGAACATAAAGTGCCCGAGGCAGCAATATACCCATGGAGACAAGTCGGCTGGAGGACGATGTATTGAATCGGGTCGCAATTTGAGTGTTCCGTGGACATTATGAGGCCCTGAACGTTACAATTAACCATTAGTTTTGCGTCGGATTCGATAATCTAAACTCACAGGAGAACGACCATAAGGTGCCCGAGGCAGCAATAGACCCTTGGAGACAAGTCAGCTGGAGGAGGATGGATAGAATGTCGACGCAATTTGAGCGTTCCATCGTCATTAGGAAGCCCTGAACGTGACAATTAACTCTCAGTTTTGCGTCCGATTCGATAATCTAGACTCACAGGAGATCGACCATAATGTGCCCGACGCAGCAACAGACCCATGGAGACAAGTCGGCTGGAGGACGATGTATTGAATCCAGACGCAATTTGATTGTTCCCTCGTCATTAGGAGGCCCTGAACGTTACAATTAACTATCAGTTTTGCGTCCGATTCGATAACCTAGACTCACAGGAGAACGACCATAAGGTGCCCGAGGATGCAATTGACTCTTGGAGACAAGTCGGCTGAAGGACGATGTATTGAATCTCGACGCAATTTGAGTGTTCCATCGTCATTAGGAGGTCCTGAACGTTACAATTAACTATCAGTTTTGCGTCCGATTCGATAATCTAGACTCACAGGAGAACGACCATAAGGACCCCGAGGCAGCATTAGACCCTTTTTCGACAAGTCGGCTGGAGGACGATGTATTGAATCGCGACGCAATTTATGTGTTCCATCGTCGTTAGCAGGGTCGGCAAATTAGAATTAAATGTCAGATTTGCGTCGGATTTGAAATTCTAGACTCACAGGAGAACGACCATAAAGTGCTCGAGGCAGCAATAGACACTTGGAGACAAGTCGGCTGGAGGACGATGTATTGATCTCGACGGAATTTGAGTGTTCCATCGTCATTAGGAGGCCCTGAACGTACAATTAACTATCAGTTTTGCGTCCGATTCGATAATCTACACTCACAGGAGAACTACCATAAGGTGCCCGAGGCAGCAATAGACAGTTGGAGACAAGTCGGCTGGAGTACGATGTATTGAATGTCGACGCAATTTGAGTGTTCCATCGTCATTAGGAGGCCCTGAACCTTACAATTAACTATCAGTTTTGCGTGCGATTCGATAATCTAGACTCACAGGAAAACGACCATAAGCTGCCGGAGGCAGCAATAGACCCTTGGAGGCAAGTCAGCTGGAGGACGATGTATTGGATGTCGACGCAATTAGAGTGTTCCATCGTCATTAGGAGGCCCTGAACGTTACAATTAACTATCAGTTTTGCGTCCGATTCGATAATCTAGACTCACAGGAGAACGACCATAAGGTGCCCGAGGGAGCAATAGACCCTTGGAAACAAGTCAGCTGGAGGAGGATGTATAGAATGTCGACGCAATTTGAGTGTTCCATCGCCATTAGGAAGCCCTGAACGTTACAATTAACTCAAAGTTTTGCGTCCGATTCGATAATCTAGACTCACAGGAGATCGACCATAAGGTGCCCGACGCAGCAACAGACCCATGGAGACAAGTCGGCTGCAGGACGATGTATTGAATCCAGACGCAATTTGATTGTTCCCTCGTCATTAGGAGGCCCTGAACGTACAATTAACTATCAGTTTTGCGTCCGATTCGATAACCTAGACTCACAGGAGAACGACCATAAGGTGCCCGAGGCAGCAATTGACCCTTGGAGACAAGTCGGCTGAAGGACGATGTATTGAATCTCGACGCAATTTGAGTGTTCCATCGTCATTAGGAGGTCCTGAACGTTACAATTAACTATCAGTTTTGCGTCCGATTCGATAATCTAGACTCACAGGAGAACGACCATAAGGACCCCGAGGCAGCATTAGACCCTTTTTCGACAAGTCGGCTGGAGGACGATGTATTGAATCGCGACGCAATTTATGTGTTCCATCGTCGTTAGCAGGGTCGGCAAATTAGAACTAAATGTCAGATTTGCGTCGGATTTGAAATTCTAGACTCACAGGAGAACGACCATAAGGTGCTCGAGGCAGCAATAGACACTTGGAGACAAGTCGGCTGGAGGACGATGTATTGATCTCGACGAAATTTGGGTGTTCCATCGTCATTAGGAGGCCCTGAACGTACAATTAACTATCAGTTTTGCGTCCGATTCGATAATCTACACTCACAGGAGAACTACCATAAGGTGCCCGAGGCAGCAATAGACACTTGGAGACAAGTCGGCTATAGGACGATGTGTTGAATCTCGACGTTATTTGAGTGTCCTATCGTTATTAGGAGGCCATGAACGTTACAATTAACTATCAGTTTTGCGTCGGATTCGATAATCTAGACTCACAGGAGAACAACCAAAAGGTGCCCGTGGCAGCAATAGACCCTTGGAGACAAGTCGGCTGGAGGACGATGTATTGTATCTCGACGCAATTTGAGTTAACTATCGTCATTAGGAAGCCCTGAACGTTACAATTGACTATCAGTTTTGCGTCCGAAACGATAACCTTGACTCACAGGAGAACGACCATAAGGTGCCCGAAGCAGCAATAGACCCTGGAAGACAAGTCGGCCGGAGGACGATGTATTGAATCTCGACGCAATTTGAGTGTTCCGATGGAGACAAGTCGGCTGGAGGACGATGTATTGAATCGGGACGCAATTTGTATGTTCCATCGTCATTAGGAGGCCCTGAACGTTACCGTTATCTATCAGTTTTGCGTCCGATTCGATAATCTAGACTCTAAGGAGAACGACCATAATGTGCCCGAGGCAGCAATAGACCCATGGAGAGAAGTTGGCTGGAGGACGCTGTATTGAATCGGGACTCAATTTGAGTGTTCCATCGTCATTAGGAGGCCCGAGGCAGCAATAGACCCATGAGGACAAGTCGGCTTCAGGACGATGTATTGAATCGTGACGCAATTTGAGTGTTCCATCGTCATTAGGAGGCCCTGAGCGTTACAATTAACTATCAGTTTTCGTCCGATTCGATAATCTAGACTCAAATTAGAACGACCATCAGGTGCCCGAGGCAGCAATAGACCCATGGAGACAAGTCGGCTGGAGGACGATGTATTGAATCTCGACGCAATTTGAGTGTTCCGATGGAGACAAGTCGGCTGGAGGACGATGTATTGAATCGCGACGCAATTTGAGTGTTCCGATGGATACAAGTCGGCTGGAAGACGATGTATTGAATCGCGACGCAATTTATGTGTGACATCGTCGTTAGCAGGGTCGGCAAATTAGAATTAAATGTCAGATTTGCGTCGGATTCGAAATTCTAGACTCACAGGAGAACGACCATAAAGTGCCCGAGGCAGCAATAGACACTTGGAGACAAGTCGGCTGGAGATGATGTATTGAATCGGGACGCACTTTGAGTGTTCCATCGTCATTAGGAGGCCCTGAACGTTACAATTAACTATCAGTTTTGCGTCCGATTCGATAATCTAGACTCAAATTAGAACGACCATAAGGTGCCCGAGGCAGCAATAGACCCATGGAGACAAGTCGTCTGGAGGGCGATGTATTGAATGTCGACGCAATTTGAGTGTTCCATCATCATTAGGAGGCCCTGAGCGTTACAATTAACTATCAGTTTTGCGTCCGATTCGATAATCTAGACTCAAATTAGAACGACCATAAGGTGCCCGAGGCAGCAATAGACCCATGGAGACAGGTCGGCTGGAGGACGATGTATTGAATCGCGACGCAATTTGAGTGTTCCGATGGAGACAAGTCGACTGGAAGACGATGTATTGAATCGCGACGCAATTTATGTGTGACATCGTCGTTAGCAGGGTCGGCAAATTAGAATTAAATGTCAGTTTTGCGTCCGATTCGAAAATCTAGACTCGCAGGGAAACGAGGATAAGGTGCCCGAGGCAGAAATAGACCCATGGAGACAAGTCGGCTGTAGGACGATGTAGTGAATCGGGACGGAATTCGAATGTTCCATCGTCATTAGGAGGCCCTGAACGTTGCAATTAACTATCAGTTTTGCGTTCGATTCGAAAATCTAGACTAACAGGAGAACGATCATAAGATGCCCGAGGCAGCAATAGACCCATGGAAACAAGTCGGCTGAAGGATGATGTATTGAATCGGAACGCTATTTGAGTGTTCCATCGTCGTTAGGAGGCCCTGAACGTTGCAATTAACTATCAGTTTTGCGTTCTATTCGAAAATCTAGACTCACAGGAGAACGAACATAAAGTGCCCGAGGCAGCAATATACCCATGGAGACAAGTCCGCTGGAGGACGATGTATTGAATCGGGTCGCAATTTGAGTGTTCCGTGGACATTATGAGGCCCTGAACGTTACAATTAACCATTAGTTTTGCGTCGGATTCGATAATCTAAACTCACAGGAGAACGACCATAAGGTGCCCGAGGCAGCAATAGACCCTTGGAGACAAGTCAGCTGGAGGAGGATGGATAGAATGTCGACGCAATTTGAGCGTTCCATCGTCATTAGGAAGCCCTGAACGTTACAATTAACTCTCAGTTTTGCGTCCGATTCGATAATCTAGACTCACAGGAGTTAGACCATAATGTGCCCGACGCAGCAACAGACCCATGGAGACAAGTCGGCTGGAGGACGATGTATTGAATCCAGACGCAATTTGATTGTTCCCTCGTCATTAGGAGGCCCTGAACGTTACAATTAACTATCAGTTTTGCGTCCGATTCGATAACCTAGACTCACAGGAGAACGACCATAAGGTGCCCGAGGATGCAATTGACTCTTGGAGACAAGTCGGCTGAAGGACGATGTATTGAATCTCGACGCAATTTGAGTGTTCCATCGTCATTAGGAGGTCCTGAACGTTACAATTAACTATCAGTTTTGCGTCCGATTCGATAATCTAGACTCACAGGAGAACGACCATAAGGACCCCGAGGCAGCATTAGACCCTTTTTCGACAAGTCGGCTGGAGGACGATGTATTGAATCGCGACGCAATTTATGTGTTCCATCGTCGTTAGCAGGGTCGGCAAATTAGAATTAAATGTCAGATTTGCGTCGGATTTGAAATTCTAGACTCACAGGAGAACGACCATAAAGTGCTCGAGGCAGCAATAGACACTTGGAGACAAGTCGGCTGGAGGACGATGTATTGATCTCGACGGAATTTGAGTGTTCCATCGTCATTAGGAGGCCCTGAACGTACAATTAACTATCAGTTTTGCGTCCGATTCGATAATCTACACTCACAGGAGAACTACCATAAGGTGCCCGAGGCAGCAATAGACAGTTGGAGACAAGTCGGCTGGAGTACGATGTATTGAATGTCGACGCAATTTGAGTGTTCCATCGTCATTAGGAGGCCCTGAACCTTACAATTAACTATCAGTTTTGCGTGCGATTCGATAATCTAGACTCACAGGAAAACGACCATAAGCTGCCGGAGGCAGCAATAGACCCTTGGAGGCAAGTCAGCTGGAGGACGATGTATTGGATGTCGACGCAATTAGAGTGTTCCATCGTCATTAGGAGGCCCTGAACGTTACAATTAACTATCAGTTTTGCGTCCGATTCGATAATCTAGACTCACAGGAGAACGACCATAAGGTGCCCGAGGGAGCAATAGACCCTTGGAAACAAGTCAGCTGGAGGAGGATGTATAGAATGTCGACGCAATTTGAGTGTTCCATCGCCATTAGGAAGCCCTGAACGTTACAATTAACTCAAAGTTTTGCGTCCGATTCGATAATCTAGACTCACAGGAGATCGACCATAAGGTGCCCGACGCAGCAACAGACCCATGGAGACAAGTCGGCTGCAGGACGATGTATTGAATCCAGACGCAATTTGATTGTTCCCTCGTCATTAGGAGGCCCTGAACGTACAATTAACTATCAGTTTTGCGTCCGATTCGATAACCTAGACTCACAGGAGAACGACCATAAGGTGCCCGAGGCAGCAACTGACCCTTGGAGACAAGTCGGCTGAAGGACGATGTATTGAATCTCGACGCAATTTGAGTGTTCCATCGTCATTAGGAGGTCCTGAACGTTACAATTAACTATCAGTTTTGCGTCCGATTCGATAATCTAGACTCACAGGAGAACGACCATAAGGACCCCGAGGCAGCATTAGACCCTTTTTCGACAAGTCGGCTGGAGGACGATGTATTGAATCGCGACGCAATTTATGTGTTCCATCGTCGTTAGCAGGGTCGGCAAATTAGAACTAAATGTCAGATTTGCGTCGGATTTGAAATTCTAGACTCACAGGAGAACGACCATAAAGTGCTCGAGGCAGCAATAGACACTTGGAGACAAGTCGGCTGGAGGACGATGTATTGATCTCGACGAAATTTGGGTGTTCCATCGTCATTAGGAGGCCCTGAACGTACAATTAACTATCAGTTTTGCGTCCGATTCGATAATCTACACTCACAGGAGAACTACCATAAGGTGCCCGAGGCAGCAATAGACACTTGGAGACAAGTCGGCTATAGGACGATGTGTTGAATCTCGACGTTATTTGAGTGTCCTATCGTTATTAGGAGGCCATGAACGTTACAATTAACTATCAGTTTTGCGTCGGATTCGATAATCTAGACTCACAGGAGAACAACCAAAAGGTGCCCGTGGCAGCAATAGACCCTTGGAGACAAGTCGGCTGGAGGACGATGTATTGTATCTCGACGCAATTTGAGTTAACTATCGTCATTAGGAAGCCCTGAACGTTACAATTGACTATCAGTTTTGCGTCCGAAACGATAACCTTGACTCACAGGAGAACGACCATAAGGTGCCCGAAGCAGCAATAGACCCTGGAAGACAAGTCGGCCGGAGGACGATGTATTGAATCTCGACGCAATTTGAGTGTTCCGATGGAGACAAGTCGGCTGGAGGACGATGTATTGAATCGGGACGTAATTTGTATGTTCCATCGTCATTAGGAGGCCCTGAACGTTACCGTTATCTATCAGTTTTGCGTCCGATTCGATAATCTAGACTCTAAGGAGAACGACCATAATGTGCCCGAGGCAGCAATAGACCCATGGAGAGAAGTTGGCTGGAGGACGCTGTATTGAATCGGGACTCAATTTGAGTGTTCCATCGTCATTAGGAGGCCCGAGGCAGCAATAGACCCATGAGGACAAGTCGGCTTCAGGACGATGTATTGAATCGTGACGCAATTTGAGTGTTCCATCGTCATTAGGAGGCCCTGAGCGTTACAATTAACTATCAGTTTTCGTCCGATTCGATAATCTAGACTCAAATTAGAACGACCATCAGGTGCCCGAGGCAGCAATAGACCCATGGAGACAAGTCGGCTGGAGGACGATGTATTGAATCTCGACGCAATTTGAGTGTTCCGATGGAGACAAGTCGGCTGGAGGACGATGTATTGAATCGCGACGCAATTTGAGTGTTCCGATGGAGACAAGTCGGCTGGAAGACGATGTATTGAATCGCGACGCAATTTATGTGTGACATCGTCGTTAGCAGGGTCGGCAAATTGGAATTAAATGTCAGATTTGCGTCGGATTCGAAATTCTAGACTCACAGGAGAACGACCATAAAGTGCCCGAGGCAGCAATAGACACTTGGAGACAAGTCGGCTGGAGATGATGTATTGAATCGGGACGCACTTTGAGTGTTCCATCGTCATTAGGAGGCCCTGAACGTTACAATTAACTATCAGTTTGGCGTCCGATTCGATAATCTAGACTCAAATTAGAACGACCATAAGGTGCCCGAGGCAGCAATAGACCCATGGAGACAAGTCGTCTGGAGGGCGATGTATTGAATGTCGACGCAATTTGAGTGTTCCATCATCATTAGGAGGCCCTGAGCGTTACAATTAACTATCAGTTTTGCGTCCGATTCGATAATCTAGACTCAAATTAGAACGACCATAAGGTGCCCGAGGCAGCAATAGACCCATGGAGACAGGTCGGCTGGAGGACGATGTATTGAGTCGCGACGCAATTTGAGTGTTCCGATGGAGACAAGTCGACTGGAAGACGATGTATTGAATCGCGACGCAATTTATGTGTGACATCGTCGTTAGCAGGGTCGGCAAATTAGAATTAAATGTCAGTTTTGCGTCCGATTCGAAAATCTAGACTCGCAGGGAAACGAGGATAAGGTGCCCGAGGCAGAAATAGACCCATGGAGACAAGTCGGCTGTAGGACGATGTAGTGAATCGGGACGGAATTCGAATGTTCCATCGTCATTAGGAGGCCCTGAACGTTGCAATTAACTATCAGTTTTGCGTTCGATTCGAAAATCTAGACTAACAGGAGAACGATCATAAGATGCCCGAGGCAGCAATAGACCCATGGAAACAAGTCGGCTGAAGGATGATGTATTGAATCGGAACGCTATTTGAGTGTTCCATCGTCGTTAGGAGGCCCTGAACGTTGCAATTAACTATCAGTTTTGCGTTCTATTCGAAAATCTAGACTCACAGGAGAACGAACATAAAGTGCCCGAGGCAGCAATATACCCATGGAGACAAGTCGGCTGGAGGACGATGTATTGAATCGGGTCGCAATTTGAGTGTTCCGTGGACATTATGAGGCCCTGAACGTTACAATTAACCATTAGTTTTGCGTCGGATTCGATAATCTAAACTCACAGGAGAACGACCATAAGGTGCCCGAGGCAGCAATAGACCCTTGGAGACAAGTCAGCTGGAGGAGGATGGATAGAATGTCGACGCAATTTGAGCGTTCCATCGTCATTAGGAAGCCCTGAACGTTACAATTAACTCTCAGTTTTGCGTCCGATTCGATAATCTAGACTCACAGGAGTTAGACCATAATGTGCCCGACGCAGCAACAGACCCATGGAGACAAGTCGGCTGGAGGACGATGTATTGAATCCAGACGCAATTTGATTGTTCCCTCGTCATTAGGAGGCCCTGAACGTTACAATTAACTATCAGTTTTGCGTCCGATTCGATAACCTAGACTCACAGGAGAACGACCATAAGGTGCCCGAGGATGCAATTGACTCTTGGAGACAAGTCGGCTGAAGGACGATGTATTGAATCTCGACGCAATTTGAGTGTTCCATCGTCATTAGGAGGTCCTGAACGTTACAATTAACTATCAGTTTTGCGTCCGATTCGATAATCTAGACTCACAGGAGAACGACCATAAGGACCCCGAGGCAGCATTAGACCCTTTTTCGACAAGTCGGCTGGAGGACGATGTATTGAATCGCGACGCAATTTATGTGTTCCATCGTCGTTAGCAGGGTCGGCAAATTAGAATTAAATGTCAGATTTGCGTCGGATTTGAAATTCTAGACTCACAGGAGAACGACCATAAAGTGCTCGAGGCAGCAATAGACACTTGGAGACAAGTCGGCTGGAGGACGATGTATTGATCTCGACGGAATTTGAGTGTTCCATCGTCATTAGGAGGCCCTGAACGTACAATTAACTATCAGTTTTGCGTCCGATTCGATAATCTACACTCACAGGAGAACTACCATAAGGTGCCCGAGGCAGCAATAGACAGTTGGAGACAAGTCGGCTGGAGTACGATGTATTGAATGTCGACGCAATTTGAGTGTTCCATCGTCATTAGGAGGCCCTGAACCTTACAATTAACTATCAGTTTTGCGTGCGATTCGATAATCTAGACTCACAGGAAAACGACCATAAGCTGCCGGAGGCAGCAATAGACCCTTGGAGGCAAGTCAGCTGGAGGACGATGTATTGGATGTCGACGCAATTAGAGTGTTCCATCGTCATTAGGAGGCCCTGAACGTTACAATTAACTATCAGTTTTGCGTCCGATTCGATAATCTAGACTCACAGGAGAACGACCATAAGGTGCCCGAGGGAGCAATAGACCCTTGGAAACAAGTCAGCTGGAGGAGGATGTATAGAATGTCGACGCAATTTGAGTGTTCCATCGCCATTAGGAAGCCCTGAACGTTACAATTAACTCAAAGTTTTGCGTCCGATTCGATAATCTAGACTCACAGGAGATCGACCATAAGGTGCCCGACGCAGCAACAGACCCATGGAGACAAGTCGGCTGGAGGACGATGTATTGAATCCAGACGCAATTTGATTGTTCCCTCGTCATTAGGAGGCCCTGAACGTTACAATTAACTATCAGTTTTGCGTCCGATTCGATAACCTAGACTCACAGGAGAAAGACCATAAGGTGCCCGAGTCAGCAATTGACCCTTGGAGACAAGTCGGCTGAAGGACGATGTATTGAATCTCGACGCAATTTGAGTGTTCCATCGTCATTAGGAGGTCCTGAACGTTACAATTAACTATCAGTTTTGCGTCCGATTCGATAATCTAGACTCACAGGAGAACGACCATAAGGACCCCGAGGCAGCATTAGCCCCTTTTTCGACAAGTCGGCTGGAGGACGATGTATTGAATCGCGACGCAATTTATGTGTTCCATCGTCGTTAGCAGGGTCGGCAAATTAGAACTAAATGTCAGATTTGCGTCGGATTTGAAATTCTAGACTCACAGGAGAACGACCATAAAGTGCTCGAGGCAGCAATAGACACTTGGAGACAAGTCGGCTGGAGGACGATGTATTGATCTCGACGAAATTTGGGTGTTCCATCGTCATTAGGAGGCCCTGAACGTACAATTAACTATCAGTTTTGCGTCCGATTCGATAATCTACACTCACAGGAGAACTACCATAAGGTGCCCGAGGCAGCAATAGACACTTGGAGACAAGTCGGCTATAGGACGATGTGTTGAATCTCGACGTTATTTGAGTGTCCTATCGTTATTAGGAGGCCATGAACGTTACAATTAACTATCAGTTTTGCGACGGATTCGATAATCTAGACTCACAGGAGAACAACCAAAAGGTGCCCGTGGCAGCAATAGACCCTTGGAGACAAGTCGGCTGGAGGACGATGTATTGTATCTCGACGCAATTTGAGTTAACTATCGTCATTAGGAAGCCCTGAACGTTACAATTGACTATCAGTTTTGCGTCCGAAACGATAACCTTGACTCACAGGAGAACGACCATAAGGTGCCCGAAGCAGCAATAGACCCTGGAAGACAAGTCGGCCGGAGGACGATGTATTGAATCTCGACGCAATTTGAGTGTTCCGATGGAGACAAGTCGGCTGGAAGACGATGTATTGAATCGCGACGCAATTTATGTGTGACATCGTCGTTAGCAGGGTCGGCAAATTAGAATTAAATGTCAGATTTGCGTCGGATTCGAAATTCTAGACTCACAGGAGAACGACCATAAAGTGCCCGAGGCAGC
Source organism: Schistocerca cancellata (assembly GCF_023864275.1). Classification (NCBI taxonomy): domain Eukaryota; kingdom Metazoa; phylum Arthropoda; class Insecta; order Orthoptera; family Acrididae; genus Schistocerca; species Schistocerca cancellata. Next base: position 36,119,231 of record NC_064627.1, read on the forward strand.
AATAGACACTTGGAGACAAGTCGGCTGGAGATGATGTATTGAATCGGGACGCACTTTGAGTGTTCCATCGTCATTAGGAGGCCCTGAACGTTACAATTAACTATCAGTTTTGCGTCCGATTCGATAATCTAGACTCAAATTAGAACGACCATAAGGTGCCCGAGGCAGCAATAGACCCATGGAGACAAGTCGTCTGGAGGGCGATGTATTGAATGTCGACGCAATTTGAGTGTTCCATCATCATTAGGAGGCCCTGAGCGTTACAATTAACTATCAGTTTTGCGTCCGATTCGATAATCTAGACTCAAATTAGAACGACCATAAGGTGCCCGAGGCAGCAATAGACCCATGGAGACAGGTCGGCTGGAGGACGATGTATTGAATCGCGACGCAATTTGAGTGTTCCGATGGAGACAAGTCGACTGGAAGACGATGTATTGAATCGCGACGCAATTTATGTGTGACATCGTCGTTAGCAGGGTCGGCAAATTAGAATTAAATGTCAGTTTTGCGTCCGATTCGAAAATCTAGACTCGCAGGGGAACGAGGATAAGGTGCCCGAGGCAGAAATAGACCCATGGAGACAAGTCGGCCGTAGGACGATGTAGTGAATCGGGACGGAATTCGAATGTTCCATCGTCATTAGGAGGCCCTGAGCGTTACAGTTAACTATTAGTTTTGCGTCCGATTCGATAATCTAGACTCACAGGAGAACGACCATAAGGTGCCCGAGACAGCAATAGACGCATGGAGACAAATCGGCTGAAGGACGATGTAGTGAATCGGGACGCAATTCGAGTGTTCCATCGTCATTAGGAGGCCCTGAACGTTACAATAAACTATTAGTTTTGCGTCCGATTCGATAATCTAGACTCACAGGAGAACGACTATAAGTTGCTCGAGGCAGCAATAGATCCATCGAGACAAGTCGGCTGGAGATGATGTATTGAATCGGGACGCAATTTGAGTGTTCCATCGTCATTAGGAGGCCCTGAACGTTACAATCAAATTTCAGTTTTGCGTCCGATTTTAAAATATCAATAGACCCATGGAGAGAAGTCCGCTGAAGGACGATGTATTGAATCGTGACGCAATTTGAGTGTTCCATCGTCATTAGGGGGCCCTGAGTGTTACAATTAACTATCAGTTTTGCGTCCCATTCGATAATCTAGACTCACAGGAGAACGACCATAAGTTGCCCGAGGCAGCAATAGACCCATTGAGACAAGTCGGCTAGAGGACGATGTATTGAATCGGGACGCAATTTGAGTGTTCCATCGTCATTAGGAGGCCCTGAACGTTACAATTAACTATCAGTTTTGCGTTCGATTCGATAATCTAGACTCACAGGAGAACGACCATAAGGTGCCCGAGGCAGCAATAGACCCATGGAGACAAGTCGGCTAGAGGACGATGTATTGAATCGGGACGCAATTTGAGTGTTCCATCGCCTTTAAGAGGCCCTGAACGATACAATTAACTATCAGTTTTGCGTTCCATTCGATAATCTAGGCTCACAGGAGACGACCATAAGGTGCCCGAGGCAGCAATAGATCCATGAAGGCAAGTCGGCTGGCGGACGGTGTATTGAATCGGGACGCAATTTGAGTGTTCCATTGGCATTAGGAGGCCCTGAACGTTACCATTAACTATCCGTTTTGCGTCCGATTCAAAAATCTAGACTCACAGGGGAACGACCATAAGGTGCCAAAGGCAGCAATAGACCCATGGAGACAAGTCGGCTAGAGGACGATGTATTGAATCGGGACGCAATTTGAGTGTTCCATCGTCATTAGGAGGCCCTGAAAGTTACAATTAAGTATCAGTTTTGCGTCCCATTCGATAATCTAGACTCACAGGAGAACGACCATAAGGTGCGCGAGGCAGCAATAGACCCGTGGAGACAAGTCGGCTAGAGGACGATGTATTGAATCGGAACGCAATTTGAGTGTTCCATCGTCATTAGGAGGCCCTGAAAGTTACAATTAACTATCAGCTTTGCTTTCGATTCGATAATCTAGACTCACAGGAGAACGACCATAAGGTGCCCGAGGCAGCAATAGACACATGGAGACAAGTCGGCTGGAGGACGATGTATTGAATCGGAACGCAATTAGAGTGTTCGATCGTCATTAGGAGCCCTGAACGTTACAATTAAATATCAGTTTTGCGTCCCATTCGTTAATCTAGACTCACAGGAGAACGACCATAAGGTGCCCGAGGCAGCAATAGACCCATGGAGACAAGTCGGCTAGAGGACGATGTATTGAATCGGGACGCAAGTTGAATGTTCCATCGTCATTAGGAGGCCCTGAACGTTACAATTAACTATAAGTTTTGTGTCCCATTCGATAATCTAGACTCTCAGGAGAACGACCATAAGGTGTCCGAGGCAGCAATAGACCCATGGAGACAAATCGGCTGGAGGACGATGTATTGAATCGGGACGCAATTTGAGTGTTCCATCGTCATTAGGAGGCCCTGAACGTTACAATTAACTATCAGGCTTGCGTCCCATTCGATAATCTAGACTCACAGGAGAACGACCATAAGGTGCCCGAGGCAGCAATATACCCATGGAGACAAGTCGGCTAGAGGACGATGTATTGAATCGGGACGCAATTTGAGTGTTCCATCGTCATTACGAGGCCCTGAACGTTACAATTAAATATCAGTTTTGCGTCCCATTCGATAATCTAGACTCGCAGGAGAACGACCATAAAGTGCCGGAGGCAGCATTAGACCCTTGGAGACAAGTCGGCTAGAGGACGATGTATTGAATCGGGATGCGATTTGAGTGTTACAACGTCATTAGGAACCCCTGAAAGTTGCAATTAACTATCAGTTATGCGTCCCATTGGATAGTCTAGACTCACAGGAGAACGACCATAAGGTGCCCGAGGCAGCAATAGACCCATGGAGACAAGTCGGCTAGAGGACGATGTATTGAATCGGGAGGCAATTTGAGTGTTCCATCGTCATTAGGACGCCCTGAACGTTACAATTAACTATCAGTTTTGCGTCCCATTCGATGATCTAGACTCACAGGAGAACGATTATAAGTTGCCCGCGGCAGCAATAGACCCATGGAGACAAGTCGGCTAGAGGACGATGTATTGAATCGGGACGCAAGTTGAGTGTTCCATCGTAATTAGGAGGCCCTGAACGTTACAATTAACTATCAGTTTTGCGTCCCATTCGATAATCTAGACTCTCAGGAGAACGACCATAAGGTGCCCGAGGCAGCAATAGACCCATGGAGACAAATCGGCTAGAGGACGATGTATTGAATCGGGACGCAAGTTGAGTGTTCCATCGTCATTAGGAGGCCCTGAACGTTACAATTAACTATCAGTTTTGCGTCCCATTCGATAATCTAGACTCTCAGGAGAACGACCATAAGGTGCCCGAGGCAGCAATAGACCCATGGAGACAAGTCGGCTGGAGGACGATGTATTGAATCGGGACGCAATTTGAGTGTTCCATCGTCATTAGGAGGCCCTGAACGTTACAATTAACTATCAGTTTTGCGTCCCATTCGATAATCTAGACTCACAGGAGAACGACCATATGGTGCTCGAGGCAGCAATAGACCCATGGAGACAAGTCGGCTAGAGGACGATGTATTGAATCGGGACGCAATTTGAGTGTTCCATTGTCATTAGGAACCCCTGAAAGTTGCAATTAACTATCAGTTTTGCGTCCCCTTCGATAATCTAGACTCACAGGAGAACGACCATAAGGTGCCCGAGGCAGCAATAGACCCATGGAGACAAGTCAGCTAGAGGACGATGTATTGAATTGGGACGCAAGTTGAGTGTTCCATCGTCATTCGGAGGCCCTGAAAGTTACAATTAACTATCAGTTTTGCTTTCGATTCGATAATCTAGACTCACAGGAGAACGACCATAAGGTGCCCGAGGCAGCAATAGACCCATGGAGACAAGTCGGCTGGAGGACGATGTATTGAATCGGAACGCAATTTGAGTGTTCGATCGTCATTAGGAGGCCCTGAACGTTACAATTAACTATCAGTTTTGCGTCCCATTCGATAATCTAGACTCACAGGAGAACGAACATAAGGTGCCCGAGGCAGCAATAGACCCATGGAGACAAGTCGGCTAGAGGTCGATGTATTGAATCGGGACGCAAGTTGAGTGTTCCATCGTCATTAGGAGGCCCTGAACGTTACAATTAACTATCAGTTTTGCGTCCCATTCGATAATCTAGACTCTCAGGAGAACGACCATAAGGTGCCCGAGGCAGCAATAGACCCATGGAGACAAGTCGGCTGGAGGACGATGTATTGAATCGGGACGCAATTTGAGGGTTCCATCGTCACTAGGAGGCCCTGAACGTTACAATTAACTATCAGTTTTGCGTCCCATTCGATAATCTAGACCCACAGGAGAAGGACCATAAGGTGCCCGAGGCAGCAATAGACACTTGGAGACAAGTCGGCTGGAGGACGATGTATTGAATCGGGACGCAATTTGAGTGTTCCATTGTCATTAGGAACCCCTGAATGTTGCAATTAACTATCAGTTTTGCGTGTCATTCGATAATCTAGACTCACAGGAGAACGACCATAAGGTGCCCGAGGCAGCAATAGACCCATGGAGACAAGTCGGCTAGAGGACGATGTATTGAATCAGGACGCAATTTGAGTGTTCCATCGTCATTAGGAGGCCCTGAACGTTACAATTAACTATCAGTTTTGCGTCCCATTCGGTAATCTAGACCCACAGGAGAACGACCATATAGTGCCCGAGGCAGCAATAGACACTTGGAGACAAGTCTGCTGGAGGACGATGTATTGAATCGGGACGCAATTTGAGTGTTCGATCGTCATTAGGAGGCCCCGAACGTTACAATTAACCATCAGTTTTGCGTCCCATTCGATAATCTAGACTCACATGAGAATGACCATAAGGTGCTCGAGGCAGCAATAGACCCATGGAGACAAGTTGGCTAGAGGACATGTATTGAATCGGGACGCAATTTGAGTGTCCCATTGTCATTAGGAACCCCTGAAAGTTGCAATTAACTATCAGTTTAGCGTCCCATTCGATAATCTAGACCTACAGGAGAACGACCATAAGGTGCCCGAGACAGCAATAGACCCAAGGAGACAAGTCGGCTAGAGGACGATGTATTGAAATGGGACGCAATTTGAGTGTTCCATCGTCATTAGGAGGCCCTGAACGTTACAATTAACTATCAGTTTTGCGTCCCATTCGATAATCTAGACTCACAGGAGAACGACCATAAGTTGCCCGAGGCAGCAATAGAACCATGGAGACAAGTCGGCTAGAGGACGATGTATTGAATCGGGACGCAATTTGAGTGTTCCATCGTCATTAGGAGGCCCTGAACGTTACAATTAACTATCAGTTTTGCGTTCGATTCGATAATCTAGACTCACAGGAGAACGACCATAAGGTGCCCGAGGCGGCAATAGACACATGGAGACAAGTCGGCTGGAGGACGATGTACTGAATCGGAACGCAATTTGAGTGTTCCATCGTCATCAGGAGGCCCTGAACGTTACAATTAACTATAAGTTTTGCGTCCCATTCTATAATCTAGACTCACAGGACCACGACCATAAGGTGCCCGAGGCAGCAATAGACCCATGGAGGCAAGTCGGCTAGAGGACGATGTATTGAATCGGGACGCAATTTGAGTGTTCCATTGTCATTAGGAACCCCTGAAAGTTGCAATTAACTATCAGTTTTGCGTCCCATTCGATAATCTAGACTCACAGGAGAACGACCATAAGGTGCCCGAGGCAGCAATAGACCCATGGAGACAAGCCGGCTAGAGGACGATGTATTGAATCGGGACGCAATTTGAGTGTTCCATGGTCATTAGGAGGCCCTGAACGTTACAATCAACTATCAGTTTTGCGTCCCATTCGATAATCTAGACTCACAGGACAACGACCATAAGGTGCCCGAGGCAGCAATAGACCCATGGAGTCAAGTCGGCTAGAGGACGATGTATTGAATCGGGACGCAATTTGAGTGTTCCATTGTCATTAGGAACCCCTGAAAGTTGCAATTAACTATCAGTTTTGCATCCCATTCGATAATCTAGACTCACACGAGAACGACCATAAGGTGCCCGAGGCAGCAATTGACCCAAGGAGACAAGTCGGCTAGAGGACGATGTATTGAAATGGGACGCAATTTGAGTGTTCCATCGTCATTAGGAGGCCCTGAACGTTACAATTAACTATCAGTTTTGCGTCCCATTCGATAATCTAGACTCACAGGAGAACGACCATAAGTTGCCCGAGGCAGCAATAGAACCATGGAGACAAGTCGGCTAGAGGACGATGCATCGAATTGGGACGCAATTTGAGTGTTCCATCGTCATTAGGAGGCCCTGAACGTTACAATTAACTATCAGTTTTGCGTCCCATTTGATAATCTAGACTCACAGGAGAACGACCATAAGGTGCGCGAGGCAGCAATAGACCCATGGAGACAAGTCGGCTAGAGGACGATGTAATGAATCGGGACGCAATTTGAGTGTTCCATCGTCATTAGGAGGCCCTGAAAGTTACAATTAACTGTCAGTTTTGCTTTCGATTCGATAATCTAGACTCACAGGAGAACGACCATAAGGTGCCCGAGGCAGCAATAGACCCATGGAGACAAGTCGGCTGGAGGACGATGTATTGAATCGGAACGCAATTTGAGTGTTCGATCGTCATTAGGAGGCCCTGAACGTTACAATTAACTATCAGTTTTGCGCCCCATTCGATAATCTAGACTCACAGGAGAACGACCATAAGTTGCCCGAGGCAGCAATAGACCCATGGAGTCAAGTCGGCTGGAGATGATGTATTGAATCGGGACGCAATTTGAGTGTTCCATCGTCATTAGGAGGCCCTGATCGTTACAATTAACTATCAGTTTTGCGTCCGATTCGAAAATCTAGACTCACAGGAGAACGATCATAAGGTGCCTGAGGCAGCAATAGACCCATGGAGACAAGTCGGCTGAAGGAAGCTGTATTGATGCGGGACGCAATTTGATTGTTCCATCGTCATTAGGAGGCCCTGAACGATACAATTAACTATCAGTTTTGCGTCCGATTCGATAATCTTGACTCACAGGAGAACGACCATAAGTTGCCCGAGGCAGCAATAGACCCATGGAGACAAGTCGGCTGGAGATGATGTATTGAATCGGGACGCAATTTGAGTGTTCCATCGTCATTAGGAGGCCCTGATCGTTACAATTAACTATCAATTTTGCGTCCGATTCGAAAATCTAGACTCACAGGAGAACGACCATAAGGTGCCTGAGGCAGCCATAGACCAATGGAGACAAGTCGGCTGAAGGACGCTGTATTGATGCGGGACGCAATTTGAGTGTTCCATCGTCATTAGGAGGCCCTGAACTTTACAATTAACTATCAGTTTTGCGTCCGATTCGATAATCTAGACTCACAGGAGAACGACCATAAGGTGCCCGAGGCAGCAATTGACCCATGGAGACAAGTCGGCTGGAGATGATGTATTGAATCGGGACGCAATTTGAGTGTTCCATCGTCATTAGGAGGCCCTGAACGTTACAATTAACTATCAATTTTGCGTCCGATTCGAAAATCTAGACTCACTGGAGAACGACCATAAGGTGCCTAAGGCAGCCATAGACCAATGGAGGCAAGTCGGCTGAAGGACGCTGTAATGATGCGGGACGCAATTTGAGTGTTCCATCGTCATTAGGAGGCCCTGAACGTTACAATTTCCTATCAGTTTTGCGTCCGATTCGAAAACCGACACTTGCAGGAGAAGAGGATAAGGTGCCCGAGGCAGCAATAGACCCATGGAGACAAGTCGGCTGAGGGACGATGTATTGAATCGGGACGCAATTTAGTGTTCCATCGTCATTAGGAGGCCCTGAACGTTACAATTAACTATTAGTTTTGCCTTCGATTCGATAATCTAGACTCACAGGAGAACGACCATAAGTTGCCCGAGGCAGCAATAGACCCTTGGAGACAAGTCGGCTGAGGGACGATGTATTGAATCTCGACGCAACTTGAGTGTTCCGATGGAGACAAGTCGGCTGGAGGATGATGTATTGAATCGGGACGCAATTTGAGTGTTCCATCGTCATTAGGAGACCCTGAACGTTACAGTTAACTATCAGTTTTGCGTCCGATTCGATAATCTAGACTCTCAGGAGAACGACCATAAGGTGCCCGAGGCAGCAATAGACCCTTGGAGACAAGTCGGCTAGAGAACGATGTATTGAATCGGGACGCAATTTGAGTGTTCCATCGTCATTAGGAGGCCATGAACGTTACAATTACCTTTCAGTTTTGCGTCCGATTCGAAAACCGAAACTCGCAGGAGAAGAGGATAAGGTGCCCGAGGCAGCAATAGACCCATGGAGACAAGTCGGCTGAGGGACGATGTATTGAATCGGGACGCAATTTTGTGTTCCATCGTCATTAGGAGGCCCTGAACGTTACAATTAACCATTAGTTTTGCTTTCGATTCGATAATCTAGACTCACATTAGAACGACCATAAGTTGCCCGAGGCAGCAATAGACCCATGGAGACAAGTCGGCTGGAGATGATGTATTGAATTGGGACGCAATTTGAGTGTTCCATCGTCATTAGGAGGCCCTGAACGTTACAATTAACTATCAGTTTTGCGTCCGATTCGAAAATCTAGACTCACAGGAGAACGACCATAAGGTGCCTGGGGCAGCAATAGACCCATGGAGACAAGTCGGCTGAAGGAAGCTGTATTGATGCGGGACGCAATTTGAGTGTTCCATCGTCATTAGGATTCCGTGAACGTTACAATTAACTATTAGTTGTTCGTCCGAATCGATAATCTAGACCCACAGGACATCGACCATAAGGTGCCCGAGGCAGCAATAGACCCATGGAGACAAGTCGGCTGGAGGACGATGTATTGAATTGGGACGCAATTATAGTGTTCCATCGTCATTAGGAGGCCCTGAAAGTTACAATTAACTATCAGTTTTGCGGCCCATTCGATAATCTAGACTCACAGGAGTACGACCATAAGGTGCCCGAGGCAGCAATAGACACATGGAGACAAGTCGGCTGGAGGACGATGTATTGAATCGGGACGCAATTTGAGTGTTCCATCGTCATTAGGAAGCCCTGATCGTTACAATTAACTATCAGTCTTGCGTCCCATTCGATAATCTAGACTCACAGGAGAACGACCATAAGGTGCCCGAGGCAGCAATAGACCCATTGAGTCAAGTCGGCTGGAAAACGATCTATTGAATCGGAACGGAATTTGAGTGTTCCATCGTCATTTGGAGGCCCTGAACGTTACAATTAACTGTCAGCTTTGCGTCCGATTCGATAATCTAGACTCACAGGAGAACGATCATAAAGTGCCCGAGGCAGCAATAGACACATGGAGTCATGTCGGCTGATGGACGATGTATTGAATCGGGACGCAATTTGAGTGTTCCATCGTCATTAGGAGGCCCTGAACGTTACAATTAACTATTTGTTTTGCGTCCGAATCCATAATCTAGACTCACAGGAGAACGACCATAAGGTGCCCGAGACAGCAATAGACCCATGGAGATAAGTCGGCTGGAGGACGATGTATTGAAACGGGACGCAATTTCAGTGTTCAATCGTCATTAGGAGGAACCGAACGTTACAATTAACTATCAGCTTTGCGTCCGATTCGATAATCTTAGGTCACAGGAGAACGACCATAAGGTGCCCGAGGCAGCAATAGACCCATGGAGACAAGTCGGCTAGAGGACGATGTATTGAATCGGGACGCAATTTGAGTGTTCCATCGCCTTTAAGAGGCCCTGAACGATACAATTAACTATCAGTTTTGCGTTCCATTCGATAATCTAGGCTCACAGGAGACGACCATAAGGTGCCCGAGGCAGCAATAGATCCATGAAGGCAAGTCGGCTGGCGGACGGTGTATTGAATCGGGACGCAATTTGAGTGTTCCATTGGCATTAGGAGGCCCTGAACGTTACCATTAACTATCCGTTTTGCGTCCGATTCAAAAATCTAGACTCACAGGGGAACGACCATAAGGTGCCAAAGGCAGCAATAGACCCATGGAGACAAGTCGGCTAGAGGACGATGTATTGAATCGGGACGCAATTTGAGTGTTCCATCGTCATTAGGAGGCCCTGAAAGTTACAATTAAGTATCAGTTTTGCGTCCCATTCGATAATCTAGACTCACAGGAGAACGACCATAAGGTGCCCGAGGCAGCAATAGACCCATGGAGACAAGTCGGCTAGAGGACGATGTATTGAATCGGGACGCACTTTGAGTGTTCCATCGTCATTAGGAGACCCTGATCGTTACAATTGACTATCAGTTTTGCGTCCCATTCGATTATCTAGACTCACAGGAGAACGAACATAAGGTGCCCGAGGCAGCAATAGACCCATGGAGACAAGTTGGCTGGAGGACGATGTATCGAATCGGGACACAATTTGAGTGTTCCATCGTAATTAGGAAGCCCTGAACGTTACAATTAACTATCAGTTTTGCGACCTATTCGATAATCTAGACTCATAGGAGAACGTCCATAAGGTGCCCAAGACAGCAATAGACCCATGGAGACAAGTCGGCTGGAGGACGATGTACTGAATCGGGACGCAATTTGAGTGTTCCATCGTCATTAGGAGGCCCTGAACGTTACAATTAACTCTCAGTTTGGAGCCCCATTCGATAATCTAGACTCACAGGAGAACGACCATAAGGTGCCCGAGGCAGCAATAGACCCATGGAGACAAGTCGGCTAGAGGACGATGTATTGAATCGGTACGCAATTTGAGTGTTCCATCGTCATTAGGAGGCCCTGAACGTTAGAATTAACTATCAGTTTTGCGTCCCATTCGATAATCTAGACTCACAGGAGAACGACCATAAAGTGCCGGAGGCAGCAATAGACCCTTGGAGACAAGTCGGCTAGAGGACGATGTATTGAATCGGGATGCGATTTGAGTGTTCCAAGGTCATTAGGAACCCCTGAAAGTTACAATTAACTATCAGTTTTGCGTCCCATTGGATAATCTAGACTCACAGGAGAACGACTATTAGGTGCCCGATGCAGCAATAGACCCATGGAGACAAGTCGGCTAGAGGACGATGTATTGAATCGGGAGGCAATTTGAGTGTTCCATCGTCATTAGGAGGCCCTGAACGTTACAATTAACTATCAGTTTTGCGTCCCATTCGATAATCTAGACTCACAGGAGAACGACCATAAGTTGCCCGAGGCAGCATTAGACCCATTGAGACAAGTCGGCTAGAGGACGATGTATTGAATCGGGACGCAATTTGAGTGTTCCATCGTCATTAGGAGGCCCTGAACGTTACAATTAACTATCAGTTTTGCGTTCGATTCGATAATCTAGACTCACAGGAGAACGACCATAAGGTGCCCGAGGCAGCAATAGACACATGGAGACAAGTCGGCTGGAGGACGATGTATTGAATCGGAACGCAATTTGAGTGTTCCATCGTCATTAGGAGGCCCTGAACGTTACAATTAACTATCAGTTTAGCGTCCCATTCGATAATCTAGACTCACAGGAGAACGACCATAAGGTGCCCGAGGCAGCAATAGACCCATGGAGACAAGTCGGCTAGAGGACGATGTATTGAATCGGGACGCAATTTGAGTGTTCCATTGTCATTAGGAACCCCTGAAAGTTGCAATTAACTATCAGTTTTGCGTCCCATTCGATAATCTAGACTCACAGGAGAACGACCATAAGGTGCCCGAGGCAGCAATAGACCCATGGAGACAAGTCGGCTAGAGGACGATGTATTGAATCGGGACGCAATTTGAGTGTTCCATGGTCATTAGGAGGCCCTGAACGTTACAATCAACTATCAGTTTTGCGTCCCATTCGATAATCAAGACTCACAGGAGAACGACCATAAGGTGCGCGAGGCAGCAATAGACCCGTGGAGACAAGTCGGCTAGAGGACGATGTATTGAATCGGAACGCAATTTGAGTGTTCCATCGTCATTAGGAGGCCCTGAAAGTTACAATTAACTATCAGCTTTGCTTTCGATTCGATAATCTAGACTCACAGGAGAACGACCATAAGGTGCCCGAGGCAGCAATAGACACATGGAGACAAGTCGGCTGGAGGACGATGTATTGAATCGGAACGCAATTAGAGTGTTCGATCGTCATTAGGAGCCCTGAACGTTACAATTAAATATCAGTTTTGCGTCCCATTCGTTAATCTAGACTCACAGGAGAACGACCATAAGGTGCCCGAGGCAGCAATAGACCCATGGAGACAAGTCGGCTAGAGGACGATGTATTGAATCGGGACGCAAGTTGAATGTTCCATCGTAATTAGGAGGCCCTGAACGTTACAATTAACTATCAGTTTTGTGTCCCATTCGATAATCTAGACTCTCAGGAGAACGACCATAAGGTGTCCGAGGCAGCAATAGACCCATGGAGACAAATCGGCTGGAGGACGATGTATTGAATCGGGACGCAATTTGAGTGTTCCATCGTCATTAGGAGGCCCTGAACGTTACAATTAACTATCAGGCTTGCGTCCCATTCGATAATCTAGACTCACAGGAGAACGACCATAAGGTGCCTGACGCAGCAATATACCCATGGAGACAAGTTGGCTAGAGGACGATGTATTGAATCGGGACGCAATTTCAGTGTTCCATCGTCATTAGGAGGCCCTGAACGTTACAATTAAATATCAGTTTTGCGTCCCATTCGATAATCTAGACTCGCAGGAGAACGACCATAAAGTGCCGGAGGCAGCATTAGACCCTTGGAGACAAGTCGGCTAGAGGACGATGTATTGAATCGGGAGGCAATTTGAGTGTTCGTTCGTCATTAGGACGCCCTGAACGTTACAATTAACTATCAGTTTTGCGTCCCATTCGATGATCTAGACTCACAGGAGAACGATTATAAGTTGCCCGCGGCAGCAATAGACCCATGGAGACAAGTCGGCTAGAGGACGATGTATTGAATCGGGACGCAAGTTGAGTGTTCCATCGTAATTAGGAGGCCCTGAACGTTACAATTAACTATCAGTTTTGCGTCCCATTCGATAATCTAGACTCTCAGGAGAACGACCATAAGGTGCCCGAGGCAGCAATAGACCCATGGAGACAAATCGGCTAGAGGACGATGTATTGAATCGGGACGCAAGTTGAGTGTTCCATCGTCATTAGGAGGCCCTGAACGTTACAATTAACTATCAGTTTTGCGTCCCATTCGATAATCTAGACTCTCAGGAGAACGACCATAAGGTGCCCGAGGCAGCAATAGACCCATGGAGACAAGTCGGCTGGAGGACGATGTATTGAATCGGGACGCAATTTGAGTGTTCCATCGTCATTAGGAGGCCCTGAACGTTACAATTAACTATCAGTTTTGCGTCCCATTCGATAATCTAGACTCACAGGAGAACGACCATATGGTGCTCGAGGCAGCAATAGACCCATGGAGACAAGTCGGCTAGAGGACGATGTATTGAATCGGGACGCAATTTGAGTGTTCCATTGTCATTAGGAACCCCTGAAAGTTGCAATTAACTATCAGTTTTGCGTCCCCTTCGATAATCTAGACTCACAGGAGAACGACCATAAGGTGCCCGAGGCAGCAATAGACCCATGGAGACAAGTCAGCTAGAGGACGATGTATTGAATTGGGACGCAAGTTGAGTGTTCCATCGTCATTAGGAGGCCCTGAAAGTTACAATTAACTATCAGTTTTGCTTTCGATTCGATACTCTAGACTCACAGGAGAACGACCATAAGGTGCCCGAGGCAGCAATAGACCCATGGAAACAAGTCGGCTGGAGGACGATGTATTGAATCGGAACGCAATTTGAGTGTTCGATCGTCATTAGGAGGCCCTGAACGTTACAATTAACTATCAGTTTTGCGTCCCATTCGATAATCTAGACTCACAGGAGAACGAACATAAGGTGCCCGAGCAGCAATAGACCCATGGAGACAAGTCGGCTAGAGGTCGATGTATTGAATCGGGACGCAAGTTGAGTGTTCCATCGTCATTAGGAGGCCCTGAACGTTACAATTAACTATCAGTTTTGCGTCCCATTCGATAATCTAGACTCTCAGGAGAACGAACATAAGGTGCCCGAGGCAGCAATAGACCCATGGAGACAAGTCGGCTGGAGGACGATGTATTGAATCGGGACGCAATTTGAGGGTTCCATCGTCACTAGGAGGCCCTGAACGTTACAATTAACTATCAGTTTTGCGTCCCATTCGATAATCTAGACCCACAGGAGAAGGACCATAAGGTGCCCGAGGCAGCAATAGACACTTGGAGACAAGTCGGCTGGAGGACGATGTATTGAATCGGGACGCAATTTGAGTGTTCCATTGTCATTAGGAACCCCTGAATGTTGCAATTAACTATCAGTTTTGCGTGTCATTCGATAATCTAGATTCACAGGAGAACGACCATAAGGTGCCCGAGGCAGCAATAGACCCATGGAGACAAGTCGGCTAGAGGACGATGTATTGAATCGGGACGCAATTTGAGTGTTCCATCGTCATTAGGAGGCCCTGAACGTTACAATTAACTATCAGTTTTGCGTCCCATTCGGTAATCTAGACCCACAGGAGAACGACCATATAGTGCCCGAGGCAGCAATAGACACTTGGAGACAAGTCTGCTGGAGGACGATGTATTGAATCGGGACGCAATTTGAGTGTTCGATCGTCATTAGGAGGCCCCGAACGTTACAATTAACCATCAGTTTTGCGTCCCATTCGATAATCTAGACTCACATGAGAATGACCATAAGGTGCTCGAGGCAGCAATAGACCCATGGAGACAAGTCGGCTAGAGGACATGTATTGAATCGGGACGCAATTTGAGTGTCCCATTGTCATTAGGAACCCCTGAAAGTTGCAATTAACTATCAGTTTAGCGTCCCATTCGATAATCTAGACCTACAGGAGAACGACCATAAGGTGCCCGAGGCAGCAATAGACCCAAGGAGACAAGTCGGCTAGAGGACGATGTATTGAAATGGGACGCAATTTGAGTGTTCCATCGTCATTAGGAGGCCCTGAACGTTACAATTAACTATCAGTTTTGCGTCCCATTCGATAATCTAGACTCACAGGAGAACGACCATAAGGTGCCCGAGGCAGCAATAGACCCATGGAGACAAGCCGGCTAGAGGACGATGTATTGAATCGGGACGCAATTTGAGTGTTCCATGGTCATTAGGAGGCCCTGAACGTTACAATCAACTATCAGTTTTGCGTCCCATTCGATAATCTAGACTCACAGGACAACGACCATAAGGTGCCCGAGGCAGCAATAGACCCATGGAGTCAAGTCGGCTAGAGGACGATGTATTGAATCGGGACGCAATTTGAGTGTTCCATTGTCATTAGGAACCCCTGAAAGTTGCAATTAACTATCAGTTTTGCATCCCATTCGATAAACTAGACTCACACGAGAACGACCATAAAGGGGCCTGAGGCAGCAATTGACCCATGGAGACAAGTCGGCTACAGGACGATGTATCGAATTGGGACGCAATTTGAGTGTTCCATCGTCATTAGGAGGCCCTGAACGTTACAATTAACTATCTGTTTTGCGTCCCATTCGATAATCTAGACTCACAGGAAAACGACCATAACGTGCGCGAGGCAGGAATAGACCCATGGAGACAAGTCGGCTAGAGGACGATGTAATGAATCGGGACGCAATTTGAGTGTTCCATCGTCATTAGGAGGCCCTGAAAGTTACAATTAACTGTCAGTTTTGCTTTCGATTCGATAATCTAGACTCACAGGAGAACGACCATAAGGTGCCCGAGGCAGCAATAGACCCATGGAGACAAGTCGGCTGGAGGACGATGTATTGAATCGGAACGCAATTTGAGTGTTCGATCGTCATTAGGAGGCCCTGAACGTTACAATTAACTATCAGTTTTGCGTCCCATTCGATAATCTAGACTCACAGGAGAACGACCATAAGGTGCCCGAGGAAGCCATAGACCCATGGAGACAAGTCGGCTGGAGGACGATGTATTGAATCGGGACGCAATTTGAGGGTTCCATCGTCATTAGGAGGCCCTGAACGTTACAATTAACTATCAGTTTTGCGTCCCATTCGATAATCTAGACCCACAGGAGAAGGACCATAAGGTGCCCGAGGCAGCAATAGACACTTGGAGACAAGTCGGCTGGAGGACGATGTATTGAATCGGGACGCAATTTGATTGTTCCATTGTCATTAGGAACCCCTGAAAGTTGCAATTAACTATCAGTTTTGCGTGCCATTCGATAATCTAGACTCACAGGAGAACGACCATAAGGTGCCCGAGGCCGCAATAGACCCATGGAGACAAGTCGGCTAGAGGACGATGTATTGAATCGGGACGCAATTTGAGTGTTCCATCGTCATTAGGAGGCCCTGAACGTTACAATTAACTATCAGTTTTGCGTCCCATTCGATAATCTAGACCCACAGGAGAACGACCATAAGGTGCCCGAGGCAGCAATAGACACTTGGAGACAAGTCTGCTGGAGGACGATGTATTGAATCGGGACGCAATTTGAGTGTTCGATCGTCATTAGGAGGCCCTGAACGTTACAATTAACCATCAGTTTTGCGTCCCATTCGATAATCTAGACTCACATGAGAACGACCATAAGGTGCTCGAGGCAGCAATAGACCCATGGAGACAAGTCGGCTAGAGGACATGTATTGAATCGGGACGCAATTTGAGTGTCCCATTGTCATTAGGAACCCCTGAAAGTTGCAATTAACTATCAGTTTAGCGTCCAATTCGATAATCTAGACCTACAGGAGAACGACCATAAGGTGCCCGAGGCAGCAATAGACCCATGGAGAGAAGTCGGCTAGAGGACGATGTATTGAATTGGGACGCAATTTGAGTGTTCCATCGTCATTAGGAGGCCCTGAACGTTACAATTAACTATCAGTTTTGCGTCCCATTCGATAATCTAGACTCACAGGAGAACGACCATAAGTTGCCCGAGGCAGCAATAGACCCATGGGGACAAGTCGGCTAGAGGTCGATGTATTGAATCGGGACGCAAATTGAGTGTTCCATCGTCATTAGGAGGCCCTGAACGTTACAATTAACTATCAGTTTTGCGTTCGATTCGATAATCTAGACTCACAGGAGAACGACCATAAGGTGCCCGAGGCAGCAATAGACACATGGAGACAAGTCGGCTGGAGGACGATGTATTGAATCGAACCGCAATTTGAGTGTTCCACCGTCATTAGGAGGCCCTGAACGTTACAATTAACTATCAGTTTAGCGTCCCATTCGATAATCTAGACTCACAGGAGAACGACCATAAGGTGCCCGAGGCAGCAATAGACCCATGGAGACAAGTCGGCTAGAGGACGATGTATTGAATCGGGACGCAAGTTGAGTGTTCCATCGTCATCAGGAGGCCCTGAACGTTACAATTAACTATCAGTTTTGCGTCCCATTCTATAATCTAGACTCACAGGACCACGACCATAAGGTGCCCGAGGCAGCAATAGACCCATGGAGACAAGTCGGCTAGAGGACGATGTATTGAATCGGGACGCAATTTGAGTGTTCCATTGTCATTAGGAACCCCTGAAAGTTGCAATTAACTATCAGTTTTGCGTCCCATTCGATAATCTGGACTCACAGGAGAACGACCATAAGGTGCCCGAGGCAGCAATAGACCCATGGAGACAAGTCGGCTAGAGGACGATGTATTGAATCGGGACGCAATTTGAGTGTTCCATGGTCATTAGGAGGCCATGAACGTTACAATCAACTATCAGTTTTGCGTCCCATTCGATAATCAAGACTCACAGGAGAACGACCATAAGGTGCGCGATGCAGCAATAGACCCGTGGAACATGTCGGCTAGAGGACGATGTATTGAATCGGGACGCAATTTGAGTGTTCCATCGTCATTAGGAGGCCCTGAAAGTTACAATTAACTATCAGCTTTGCTTTCGATTCGATAATCTAGACTCACAGGAGAACGACCTTAAGGTGCCCGAGGCAGCAATAGACCCATGGAGACAAGTCGGCTGGAGGACGATGTATTGAATCGGAACGCAATTTGAGTGTTCGATCGTCATTAGGAGGCCCTGAACGTTACAATTAACTATCAGTTTTGCGTCCCATTCGATAATCTAGAATCACAGGAGAACGACCATAAGGTGCCCGAGGCAGCAATAGACCCATGGAGACAAGTCGGCTAGAGGTCGATGTATTGAATCGGGACGCAAGTTGAGTGTTCCATCGTCATTAGGAGGCCCTGAACGTTACAATTAACTATCAGTTTTGCGTCCCATTCGACAATCTAGTCTCTCAGGAGAACGACCATAAGGTGCCCGAAGCAGCAATAGACCCATGGAGACAAGTCTCCTGGAGGACGATGTATTGAATCGGGGTGCAATTTGAGTGTTCCATCGTCATTAGGAGGCCCTGAACGTTACAATTAACTATCAGTTTTGCGTCCCATTCGATAATCTAGACCCACAGGAGAAGGACCATAAGGTGCCCGAGGCAGCAATAGACACTTGGAGACAAGTCGGCTGGAGGACGATGTATTGAATCGGGACGCAATTTGAGTGTTCCATTGTCATTAGGAACCCGTGAAAGTTGCAATTAACTATCAGTTTTGCGTCCCATTCGATAATCTAGACTCACAGGAGAACGACCATAAGGTGCCCGAGGCCGCAATAGACCCATGGAGACAAGTCGGCTAGAGGACGATGTATTGAATCGGGACACAATTTGAGTGTTCCATCGTCATTAGGACGCCCTGAACGTTACAATTAACTATCAGTTTTGCGTCCCATTCGATAAACTAGACCCACAGGAGAACGACCATAAGGTGCCCGAGGCAGCAATAGACACTTGGAGACAAGTCTGCTGGAGGACGATGTATTGAATCGGGACGCAATTTGAGTGTTCGATCGTCATTAGGAAGCCCTGAACGTTACAATTAACCATCAGTTTTGCGTCCCATTCGATAATCTAGACTCACATGAGAACGACCATAAGGTGCTCGAGGCAGCAATAGACCCATGGAGACAAGTCGGCTAGAGGACATGTATTGAATCGGGACGCAATTTGAGTGTCCCATTGTCATTAGGAACCCCTGAAAGTTGCAATTAACTATCAGTTTAGCGTCCCATTCGATAATCTAGACCTACAGGAGAACGACCATAAGGTGCCCGAGGCAGCAATAGACCCATGGAGCGAAGTCGGCTAGAGGACGATGTATTGAATTGGGACGCAATTTGAGTGTTCCATCGTCATTAGGAGGCCCTGAACGTTACAATTAACTATCAGTTTTGCGTCCCATTCGATAATCTAGACTCACAGGAGAACGACCATAAGTTGCCCGAGGCAGCAATAGACCCATGGAGACAAGTCGGCTAGAGGACGATGTATTGAATCGGGACGCAAATTGAGTGTTCCATCGTCATTAGGAGGCCCTGAACGTTACAATTAACTATCAGTTTTGCGTTCGATTCGATAATCTAGACTCACAGGAGAACGACCATAAGGTGCCCGAGGCAGCAATAGACACATGGAGACAAGTCGGCTGGAGGACGATGTATTGAATCGGAACGCAATTTGAGTGTTCCACCGTCATTAGGAGGCCCTGAACGTTACAATTAACTATCAGTTTAGCGTCCCATTCGATAATCTAGACTCACAGGAGAACGACCATAAGGTGCCCGAGGCAGCAATAGACCCATGGAGACAAGTCGGCTAGAGGACGATGTATTGAATCGGGACGCAAGTTGAGTGTTCCATCGTCATCAGGAGGCCCTGAACGTTACAATTAATTATAAGTTTTGCGTCCCATTCGATAATCTAGACTCACAGGACCACGACCATAAGGTGCCCGAGGCAGCAATAGACCCATGGAGACAAGTCGGCTAGAGGACGATGTATTGAATCGGGACGCAATTTGTGTGTTCCATTGTCATTAGGAACGCCTGAAAGTTGCAATTAACTATCAGTTTTGCGTCCCATTCGATAATCTGGACTCACAGGAGAACGACCATGAGGTGCCTGAGGCAGCAATAGACCCATGGAGACAAGTCGGCTAGAGGACGATGTATTGAATCGGGACGCAATTTGAGTGTTCCATGGTCATTAGGAGGCCCTGAACGTTACAATCAACTATCAGTTTTGCGTCCCATTCGATAATCAAGACTCACAGGAGAACGACCATAAGGTGCGCGAGGCAGCAATAGACCCGTGGAGACAAGTCGGCTAGAGGACGATGTATTGAATCGGGACGCAATTTGAGTGTTCCATCGTCATTAGGAGGCCCTGAAAGTTACAATTAACTATCAGCTTTGCTTTCGATTCGATAATCTAGACTCACAGGAGAACGACCTTAAGGTGCCCGAGGCAGCAATAGACCCATGGAGACAAGTCGGCTGGAGGACGATGTATTGAATCGGAACGCAATTTGAGTGTTCGATCGTCATTAGGAGGCCCTGAACGTTACAATTAACTATCAGTTTTGCGTCCCATTCGATAATCTAGACTCACAGGAGAACGACCATAAGGTGCCCGAGGCAGCAATAGACCCATGGAGACAAGTCGGCTAGAGGACGATGTATTGAATCGGGACGCAAGTTGAATGTTCCATCGTCATTAGGAGGCCCTGAACGTTACAATTAACTATCAGTTTTGCGTCCCATTCGATAATCTAGACTCTCAGGAGAACGACCATAAGGTGTCCGAGGCAGCAATAGACCCATGGAGACAAGTGGGCTGGAGGACGATGTATTGAATCGGGACGCAATTTTAGTGTTCCATCGTCATTAGGAGGCCCTGAACGTTACAATTAACTATCAGGCTTGCGTCCCATTCGATAATCTAGACTCACAGGAGAACGACCATAAGGTGCCCGAGGCAGCAATAGACCCATGGAGACAAGTCGGCTAGAGGACGAAGTATTGAATCGGGCCGCAATTTGAGTGTTCCATCGTCATTAGGAGGCCCTGAACGTTACAATTAAATATTAGTTTTGCGTCCCATTCAATAATCTAGACTCACAGGAGAATGACCATAAGGTGCCCGAGGCAGCAATACCCCCATGGAGACAAATCGGCTAGAGGACGATGTATTGAATCGGGAGGCAATTTGAGTGTTCCATCGTCATTAGGAGGCCCTGAACGTTACAATTAACTATCAGTTTTGCGTCCCATTGGATGATCTAGACTCACAGGAGAACGATTATAAGTTGCCCGAGGCAGCAATAGACCCATGGAGACAAGTCGGCTAGAGGACGATGTATTGAATCGGGACGCAAGTTGAGTGTTCCATCGTCATTAGGAGGCCCTGAACGTTACAATTAACTATCAGTTTTGCGTCCCATTCGATAATCTAGACTCTCAGGAGAACGACCATAAGGTGCCCGAGGCAGCAATAGACCCATGGAGACAAGTCGGCGGGAGGACGATGTATTGAATCGGGACGCAATTTGAGTGTTCCATCGTCATTAGGAGGCCCTGAACGTTACAATTAACTATCAGTTTTGCGTCCCATTCGATAATCTAGACTCTCAGGAGAACGACCATAAGGTGCCCGAGGCAGCAATAGACCCATGGAGACAAGTCGGCTGGAGGACGATGTATTGAATCGGGACGCAATTTGAGTGTTCCATCGTCATTAGGAGGCCCTGAACGTTACAATTATCAGTTTTGCGTCCCATTCGATAATCTATACTAACAGGAGAACGACCATAAGGTGCCCGAGGCAGCAATAGACCCATGGAGACAAGTGGGCTAGAGGACGATGTATTGAATCGGGACGCAAGTTGAGTGTTCCATCGTCATTAGGAGGCCCTGAACGTTACAATTAACAATCAATTTTGCGTCCCATTCGATAATATAGACCCTCAGGAGAACGACCATAAGGTGCCCGAGGCAGCAATAGACCCATGGAGACAAGTCGGCGGGAGGACGATGTATTGAATCGGGACGCAATTTGGGTGTTCCATCGTCATTAGGAGGCCCTGAACGTTACAATTAACTATCAGTTTTGCGTCCCATTCGATAATCTAGACCCACAGGAGAAGGACCATAAGGTGCCCGAGGCAGCAATAGACACTTGGAGACAAGTCGGCTGGAGGACGATGTATTGAATTGGGACGCAATTTGAGTGTTCCATTGTCATTAGGAACCCGTGAAAGTTGCAATTAACTATCAGTTTTGCGTGCCATTCGATAATCTAGACTCACAGGAGAACGACCATAAGGTGCCCGAGGCCGCAATAGACCCATGGAGACAAGTCGGCTAGAGGACGATGTATTGAATCGGGACGCAATTTGAGTGTTCCATCGTCATTAGGACGCCCTGAACGTTACAATTAACTATCAGTTTTGCGTCCCATTCGATAAACTAGACCCACAGGAGAACGACCATAAGGTGCCCGAGGCAGCAATAGACACATGGAGACAAGTCTGCTGGAGGACGATGTATTGAATCGGGACGCAATTTGAGTGTTCGATCGTCATTAGGAAGCCCTGAACGTTACAATTAACCATCAGTTTTGCGTCCCATTCGATAATCTAGACTCACATGAGAACGACCATAAGGTGCTCGAGGCAGCAATAGACCCATGGAGACAAGTCGGCTAGAGGACATGTATTGAATCGGGACGCAATTTGAGTGTCCCATTGTCATTAGGAACCCCTGAAAGTTGCAATTAACTATCAGTTTAGCGTCCCATTCGATAATCTAGACCTACAGGAGAACGACCATAAGGTGCCCGAGGCAGCAATAGACCCATGGAGCGAAGTCGGCTAGAGGACGATGTATTGAATTGGGACGCAATTTGAGTGTTCCATCGTCATTAGGAGGCCCTGAACGTTACAATTAACTATCAGTTTTGCGTCCTATTCGATAATCTAGACTCACAGGAGAACGACCATAAGTTGCCCGAGGCAGCAATAGACCCATGGAGACAAGTCGGCTAGAGGACGATGTATTGAATCGGGACGCAAATTGAGTGTTCCATCGTCATTAGGAGGCCCTGAACGTTACAATTAACTATCAGTTTTGCGTTCGATTCGATAATCTAGACTCACAGGAGAACGACCATAAGGTGCCCGAGGCAGCAATAGACACATGGAGACAAGTCGGCTGGAGGACGATGTATTGAATCGGAACGCAATTTGAGTGTTCCACCGTCATTAGGAGGCCCTGAACGTTACAATTAACTATCAGTTTAGCGTCCCATTCGATAATCTAGACTCACAGGAGAACGACCATAAGGTGCCCGAGGCAGCAATAGACCCATGGAGACAAGTCGGCTAGAGGACGATGTATTGAATCGGGACGCAAGTTGAGTGTTCCATCGTCATCAGGAGGCCCTGAACGTTACAATTAATTATAAGTTTTGCGTCCCATTCGATAATCTAGACTCACAGGACCACGACCATAAGGTGCCCGAGGCAGCAATAGACCCATGGAGACAAGTCGGCTAGAGGACGATGTATTGAATCGGGACGCAATTTGTGTGTTCCATTGTCATTAGGAACGCCTGAAAGTTGCAATTAACTATCAGTTTTGCGTCCCATTCGATAATCTGGACTCACAGGAGAACGACCATGAGGTGCCTGAGGCAGCAATAGACCCATGGAGACAAGTCGGCTAGAGGACGATGTATTGAATCGGGACGCAATTTGAGTGTTCCATGGTCATTAGGAGGCCCTGAACGTTACAATCAACTATCAGTTTTGCGTCCCATTCGATAATCAAGACTCACAGGAGAACGACCATAAGGTGCGCGAGGCAGCAATAGACCCGTGGAGACAAGTCGGCTAGAGGACGATGTATTGAATCGGGACGCAATTTGAGTGTTCCATCGTCATTAGGAGGCCCTGAAAGTTACAATTAACTATCAGCTTTGCTTTCGATTCGATAATCTAGACTCACAGGAGAACGACCTTAAGGTGCCCGAGGCAGCAATAGACCCATGGAGACAAGTCGGCTGGAGGACGATGTATTGAATCGGAACGCAATTTGAGTGTTCGATCGTCATTAGGAGGCCCTGAACGTTACAATTAACTATCAGTTTTGCGTCCCATTCGATAATCTAGACTCACAGGAGAACGACCATAAGGTGCCCGAGGCAGCAATAGACCCATGGTGACAAGTCTGCTAGAGGACGATGTATTGAATCGGGACGCAAGTTGAATGTTCCATCGTCATTAGGAGGCCCTGAACGTTACAATTAACTATCAGTTTTGCGTCCCATTCGATAATCTAGACTCTCAGGAGAACGACCATAAGGTGTCCGAGGCAGCAATAGACCCATGGAGACAAGTGGGCTGGAGGACCATGTATTGAATCGGGACGCAATTTTAGTGTTCCATCGTCATTAGGAGGCCCTGAACGTTACAATTAACTATCAGGCTTGCGTCCCATTCGATAATCTAGACTCACAGGAGAACGACCATAAGGTGCCCGAGGCAGCAATAGACCCATGGAGACAAGTCGGCTAGAGGACGAAGTATTGAATCGGGCCGCAATTTGAGTGTTCCATCGTCATTAGGAGGCCCTGAACGTTACAATTAAATATCAGTTTTGCGTCCCATTCAATAATCTAGACTCACAGGAGAATGACCATAAGGTGCCCGAGGCAGCAATACCCCCATGGAGACAAATCGGCTAGAGGACGATGTATTGAATCGGGAGGCAATTTGAGTGTTCCATCGTCATTAGGAGGCCCTGAACGTTACAATTAACTATCAGTTTTGCGTCCCATTGGATGATCTAGACTCACAGGAGAACGATTATAAGTTGCCCGAGGCAGCTATAGACCCATGGAGACAAGTCGGCTAGAGGACGATGTATTGAATCGGGACGCAAGTTGAGTGTTCCATCGTCATTAGGAGGCCCTGAACGTTACAATTAACTATCAGTTTTGCATCCCATTCGATAATCTAGACTCTCAGGAGAACGACCATAAGGTGCCCGAGGCAGCAATAGACCCATGGAGACAAGTCGGCGGGAGGACGATGTATTGAATCGGGACGCAATTTGAGTGTTCCATCGTCATTAGGAGGCCCTGAACGTTACAATTAACTATCAGTTTTGCGTCCCATTCGATAATCTAGACTCTCAGGAGAACGACCATAAGGTGCCCGAGGCAGCAATAGACCCATGGAGACAAGTCGGCTGGAGGACGATGTATTGAATCGGGACGCAATTTGAGTGTTCCATCGTCATTAGGAGGCCCTGAACGTTACAATTATCAGTTTTGCGTCCCATTCGATAATCTATACTAACAGGAGAACGACCATAAGGTGCCCGAGGCAGCAATAGACCCATGGAGACAAGTGGGCTAGAGGACGATGTATTGAATCGGGACGCAAGTTGAGTGTTCCATCGTCATTAGGAGGCCCTGAACGTTACAATTAACAATCAATTTTGCGTCCCATTCGATAATATAGACTCTCAGGAGAACGACCATAAGGTGCCCGAGGCAGCAATAGACCCATGGAGACAAGTCGGCGGGAGGACGATGTATTGAATCGGGACGCAATTTGGGTGTTCCATCGTCATTAGGAGGCCCTGAACGTTACAATTAACTATCAGTTTTGCGTCCCATTCGATAATCTAGACTCACAGGAGAACGACCATATGGAGCTCGAGGCAGCAATAGACCCATGGAGACAAGTCGGCTAGAGGACGATGTATTGAATCGGGACGCAATTTGAGTGTTCCATTGTCATTAGGAACCCCTGAAAGTTGCAATTAACTATCAGTTTTGCGTCCCCTTCGATAAACTAGACTCACAGGCGAACGACCATAAGGTGCCCGAGGCAGCAATAGACCCATGGAGACAAGTCAGCTAGAGGACGATGTATTGAATCGGGACGCAATTTGAGTGTTCCATTGTCATTAGGAACCCCTGAAAGTTGCAATTAACTATCAGTTTTGCGTCCCATTCGATAATCTAGACTCACACGAGAACGACCATAAGGTGCCCGAGGCAGCAATAGACCCATGGAGACAAGTCGGCTAGAGGACGATGTATCGAATTGGGACGCAATTTGAGTGTTCCATCGTCATTAGGAGGCCCTGAACGTTACAATTAACTATCAGTTTTGCCTCCCATTCGATAATATAGACTCACAGGAGAACGACCATAAGGTGCGCGAGGCAGCAATAGACCCATGGAGACAAGTCGGCTAGAGGATGATGTAATGAATCGGGACGCAATTTGAGTGTTCCATCGTCATTAGGAGGCCCTGAAAGTTACAATTAACTATCAGTTTTGCTTTCGATTCGATAATCTAGACTCACAGGAGAACGACCATAAGGTGCCAGAGGCAGCAATAGACCCATGGAGACAAGCCGGCTGGAGGACGATGTATTGAATCGGAACGCAATTTGAGTGTTCGATCGTCATTAGGAGGCCCTGAACGTTACAATTAACTATCAGTTTTGCGTCCCATTCGATAATCTAGACTCACAGGAGAACGACCATAAGGTGCCCGAGGCAGCAATAGACCCATGGAGACAAGTCGGCTAGAGGTCGATGTATTGAATCGGGACGCAAGTTGAGAGTTCCATCGTCATTAGGAGGCCCTGAACGTTACAATTAACTATCAGTTTTGCGTCCCATTCGATAATCTAGACTCTCAGGAGAACGACCATTATGTGCCCGAGGCAGCAATAGACCCATGGAGACAAGTCGGCTGGAGGACGATGTATTGAATCGGGACGCAATTTGAGGGTTCCATCGTCATTAGGAGGCCCTGAACGTTACAATTAACTATCAGTTTTGCGTCTCATTCGATAATCTAGACCCACAGGAGAAGGACCATAAGGTGCCCGAGGCAGCAATAGACACTTGGAGACAAGTCGGCTGGAGGACGATGTATTGAATCGGGACGCAATTTGAGTGTTCCATTGTCATTAGGAACCCCTGAAAGTTGCAATTAACTATCAGTTTTGCGTCCCATTCGATAATCTAGACTCAAAGGAGAACGACCATAAGGTGCCCGAGGCAGCAATAGACCCATGGAGACAAGTCGGCTAGAGGACGATGTATTGAATCGGGACGCAATTTGAGTGTTCCATCGTCATTAGGAGGCCCTGAACGTTACAATTAACTATCAGTTTTGCGTCCCATTCGATAATCTAGACTCACAGGAGAACGACCATAAGGTGCCCGAGGCAGCAATAGACCCATGGAGACAAATCGGCTAGAGGACGATGTATTGAATCGGGACGCAAGTTGAGTGTTCCATCGTCATTAGGAGGCCCTGAACGTTACAATTAACTATCAGTTTTGCGTCCCATTCGATAATCTAGACTCTCAGGAGAACGACCATAAGGTGCCCGAGGCAGCAATAGACCCATGGAGACAAGTCGGCTGGAGGACGATGTATTGAATCGGGACGCAATTTGAGTGTTCCATCGTCATTAGGAGGCCCTGAACGTTACAATTAACTATCAGTTTTGCGTCCGATTCGATAATCTAGACTAACAGGAGAACGACCATAAGGTGCCCGAGGCAGCAATAGACCCATGGAGACAAGTCCGCTAGAGGACGATGTATTGAATCGGGACGCAAGTTGAGTGTTCCATCGTCATTAGGAGGCCCTGAACGTTACAATTGACAATTAATTTTGCGTCCCATTCGATAATCTAGACTCTCAGGAGAACGACCATAAGGTGCCCGAGGCAGCAATAGACCCATGGAGACAAGTCGGCGGGAGGACGATGTATTGAATCGGGACGCTATTTGAGTGTTCGATCGTCATTAGGAGGCCCTGAACGTTACAATTAACTATCAGTTTTGCGTCCCATTCGATAATCTAGACTCACAGGAGGACGACCATATGGTGCTCGAGGCAGCAATAGACCCATGGAACCAAGTCGGCTAGAGGACGATGTATTGAATCGGGACGCAATTTGAGTGTTCCATTGTTATTAGGAACCCCTGAAAGTTGCAATTAACTATCAGTTTTGCGTCCCCTTCGATAATCTAGACTCACAGGAGAACGACCATAAGGTGCCCGGGGCAGCAATAGACCCATGGAGACAAGTCGGCTAGAGGACGATGTATCGAATTGGGACGCAATTTGAGTGTTCCATCGTCATTAGGAGGCCCTGAACGTTACAATTAACTATCAGTTTTGCGTCCCATTCGATAATCTAGATTCACAGGAGAACGACCATAAGGTGCGCGAGGCAGCAATAGACCCATGGAGACAAGTCGGCTAGAGGACGATGTATTGAATCGGGACGCAATTTGAGTGTTCCATCGTCATTAGGAGGCCCTGAACGTTACAATTAACTATCAGGCTTGCGTCCCATTCGATAATCTAGACCCACAGGAGAACGACCATAAGGGGCCCGAGGCAGCAATAGACACCTGGAGACAAGTCGGCTGGAGGACGATGTATTGAATCGGGACGCAAGTTGAGTGTTCCATCGTCATTAGGAGGCCCTGAACGTTACAATTAACTATCAGTTTTGCGTCCCATTCGATAATCTAGACTCACAGGAGAACGACCATAAGGTGCTCCAGGCAGCAATAGACCCATGGAGGCAAGTCGGCTAGAGGACGATGTATTGAATCGGGACGCAATTTGAGTGTTCCATTGTCATTAGGATCCCCTGAAAATTGCAATTAACTATCAGTTTTGCGTCCCATTCGATAATCTAGACTCACAGAAGAACGACCATAAGGTGCCCGAGGCAGCAATAGACCCATGGAGACAAGTCGGCTAGAGGACGATGTATTGAATTGGGACGCAATTTGAGTGTTCCATCGTCATTAGGAGGCCCTGAACGTTACAATTAACTATCAGTTTTGCGTCCCATTCGATAATCTAGACTCACAGGAGAAGGACCATAAGGTGCCCGAGGCAGCAATAGACCCATGGAGACAAGTCGGCTGGAGGACGATGTATTGAATTGGGACGCAATTTGAGTGTTCGATCGTCATTAGGAGGCCCTGAACGTTACAATTAACTATCAGTTTTGCGTCCCATTCGATAATCTAGACTCACAGGAGAACGACCATAAGGTGCCTGAGGCAGCAATAGACCTATGGAGACAAGTCGGCTAGAGGACGATGTATTGAATCGGGACGCAAGTTGAGTGTTCCATCGTCATTAGGAGGCCCTGAACGTTACAATTAACTATCAGTTTTGCGTCCCATTCGATAATCTAGACTCTCAGGAGAACGACCATAAGGTGCCCGAGGCAGCAATAGACCCATGGAGACAAGTCGGCTGGAGGACGATGTATTGAATCGGGACGCAATTTGAGTGTTCCATCGTCATTAGGAGGCCCTGAACGTTACAATTAACTTTCAGTTTTGCGTCCCATTCGATAATCTAGACCCACAGGAGAACGACCATAAGGTGCCCAAGGCAGCAATAGACCCATGGAGACAAGTCGGCTGGAGGACGATGTTTTGAATCGGGACGCAATTTGAGTGTTCCATCGTCATTAGGAGGCCCTGAACGTTACAATTAACTATCAGGCTTGCGTCCCATTCGATAATCTAGACTCACAAGAGAACGACCATAAGGTGCCCGAGGCAGCAATAGACCCATGGAGACAAGTCGGCTAGAGGACGATGTATTGAATCGGGACGTAATTTGAGTGTTCCATCGTCATTAGGAGGCCCTGAACGTTACAATTAACTATCAGTTTTGCGTCCCATTCGATAATCTAGACCCACAGGAGAACGACCATAAGGTGCCCGAGGCAGCAATAGACACTTGGAGACAAGTCGGCTGGAGGACGATGTATTGAATCGGGACGCAATTTGAGTGTTCGATCGTCATTAGATGGCGCCGAACGTTACAATTAAGCATCAGTTTTGCATCCTATTCGATAATCTAGACTCACATGAGAACGACCATAAGGTGCTCGAGGCAGCAATAGACCCATGGAGACAAGTCGGCTAGAGGACGATGTATTGAATCAGGACGCAATTTGAGTGTTCCATTGTCATTAGGAACCCCTGAAAGTTGCAATTAACTATCAGTTTTGCGTCCCATTCGATAATCTAGACCTACAGGGGAACGACCATAAGATGCCCGAGGCAGCAATAGACCCATGGAGACAAGTCGGCTAGAGGACGATGTATTGAATTGGGACGCAATTTGAGTGTTGCATCGTCATTAGGAGGCACTGAACGTTACAATTAACTATCAATTTTGCGTCCCATTCGATAATCTAGACTCACAGGAGAACGACCATAAGGTGCCCGAGGCAGCAATAGACCCATGGAGACAAGTCGGCTAGAGGACGATGTATTGAATCGGGACGCAATTTGAGTGTTCCATGGTCATTAGGAGGCCCTGAACGTTACAATCAACTATCAGTTTTGCGTCCCATTCGATAATCTAGACTCACAAGAGAACGACCATAAGGTGCGCGAGGCAGCAATAGACCCATGGAGACAAGTCGGCTAGAGGACGATGTATTGAATCGGGACGCAATTTGAGTGTTCCATTGTCATTAGGAACCCCTGAAAGTTGCAATTAACTATCAGTTTTGCGTCCCATTCGATAATCTAGACTCACAGGTGAACGACCATAAGGTGCCCGAGGCAGCAATAGACCCATGGAGACAAGTCGGCTAGAGGACGATGTATTGAATTGGGACGCAATTTGAGTGTTCCATCGTCATTAGGAGGCCCTGAAAGTTATAATTAACTATCAGTTTTGCGTCCTATTCGATAATCTAGACTCACAGGAGAACGACCATAAGGTGCCCGAGGCAGCAATAGACCCATGGAGACAAGTAGGCTGGAGGACGATGTATTGAATCGGGACGCATGTTGAGTGTTCCATCGTCATTAGGAGGCCCTGAACGTTACAATTAACTATCAGTTTTGCGTCCCATTCGATAATCTAGACTCACAGGAGAACGACCATAAAGTGCCCGAGGCAGCAATAGACCCATGGAGAGAAGTCGGCTGGAGGACGATGTATTGAATCGGGAAGCAATTTGAGTGTTCCATCGTCATTAGGAGGCCCTGAACGTTACAATTAGCTATCAGGCTTGCGTCCCATTCGATAATCTAGACTCACAGGAGAACGACCATAAGGTGCCCGAGGCAGCAATAAACCCATGGAGACAAGTCGGCTAGAGGACGATGTATTGAATCGGGACGCAATTTGAGTGTTCCATCGTCATTAGGAGGCCCTGAACGTTACAATTAACTATCAGTTTTGCGTCCCATTCGATAATCTAGACCCACAGGAGAACGACCGTAAGGTGCCCGAGGCAGCAATAGACACTTGGAGACAAGTCGGCTGGAGGACGATGTATTGAATCGGGACGCAATTTGAGTGTTCCATCGTCATTAGGAGGCCCTGAACGTTACAATTAACCATCAGTTTTGCGTCCCAATCGATAATCTAGACTCACATGAGAACGACCATAAGGTGCTCGAGGCAGCAATAGACCCATGGAGACAAGTCGGCTAGAGGACGATGTATTGAATCGGGACGCAATTTGTGTGTTCCATTGTCATTAGGAACCCCTGAAAGTTGCAATTAACTATCAGTTTTGCGTGCCATTCGATAATCTAGACCTACAGGAGAACGACCATAAGGTGCCCGAGGCAGCAATAGACCCATGGAGACAAGTCGGCTAGAGGACGATGTATTGAATCGGGACGCAATTTGAGTGTTCCATCGTCATTAGGAGGCCCTGAACGTTACAATTAACTATCAGTTTTGCGTCCCATTCGATAATCTAGACCCACAGGAGAAGGACCATAAGGTGCCCGAGGCAGCAATAGACACTTGGAGACAAGTCGGCTGGAGGACGATGTATTGAATCGGGACGCAATTTGAGTGTTCCATTGTCATTAGGAACCCCTGAAAGTTGCAATTAACTATCAGTTTTGCGTCCCATTCGATAATCTAGACTCACAGGAGAACGACCATAAGGTGCCCGAGGCAGCAATAGACCCATGGAGACAAGTCGGCTAGAGGACGATGTATTGAATCGGGACGCAATTTGAGTGTTCCATCGTCATTAGGAGGCCCTGAACGTTACAATTAACTATCAGTTTTGCGTCCCATTCGATAATCTAGACCCACAGGAGAACGACCCTAAGGTGCCCGAGGCTGCAATAGACACTTGGAGACAAGTCTGCTGGAGGACGATGTATTGAATCGGGACGCAATTTGAGTGTTCGATCGTCATTAGGAGGCCCTGAACGTTACAATTAACCATCAGTTTTGCGTCCCATTCGATAATCTAGACTCACATGAGAACGACCATAAGGTGCTCGAGGCAGCAATAGACCCATGGAGACAAGTCGGCTAGAGGACATGTATTGAATCGGGACGCAATTTGAGTGTCCCATTGTCATTAGGAACCCCTTAAAGTTGCAATTAACTATCAGTTTTGCGTCCCCTTCGATAATCTAGACTCACAGGAGAACGACCATAAGGTGCCCGAGGCAGCAATAGACCCATGGAGACAAATCGGCTAGAGGACGATGTATTGAATCGGGACGCAAGTTGAGTGTTCCATCGTAATTAGGAGGCCCTGAAAGTTACAATTAACTATCAGTTTTGCGTCCCATTCGATAATCTAGACTCTCAGGAGAACGACAATAAGGTGCCGAGGCAGCAATAGACCCATGGAGACAAGTCGGCTGGAGGACGATGTATTGAATCGGGACGCAATTTGAGTGTTCCATGGTCATTAGGAGGCCCTGAACGTTACAATTAACTATCAGTTTTGCGTCCCATTCGATAATCTAGACTCACAGGAGAACGACCATAAGGTGCCCGAGGCAGCAATAGACCCATGGAGACAAATCGGCTAGAGGACGATGTATTGAATCGGGACGCAAGTTGAGTGTTCCATCGTCATTAGGAGGCCCTGAACGTTGCAATTAACTATCAGTTTTGCGTCCCATTCGATAATCTAGACTCTCAGGAGAACGACCATAAGGTGCCCGAGGCAGCAATAGACCCATGGAGACAAGTCGGCTGGAGGACGATGTATTGAATCGGGACGCAATTTGAGTGTTCCATCGTCATTAGGAGGCCCTGAACGTTACAATTAACTATCAGTTTTGCGTCCGATTCGATAATCTAGACTAACAGGAGAACGACCATAATGTGCCCGAGGCAGCAATAGACCCATGGAGACAAGTCCGCTAGAGGACGATGTATTGAATCGGGACGCAAGTTGAGTGTTCCATCGTCATTAGGAGGCCCTGAACGTTACAATTGACAATCAATTTTGCGTCCCATTCGATAATCTAGACTCTCAGGAGAACGACGATAAGGTGCCCGAGGCAGCAATAGACCCATGGAGACAAGTCGGCGGGAGGACGATGTATTGAATCGGGACGCTATTTGAGTGTTCGATCGTCATTAGGAGGCCCTGAACGTTACAATTAACTATCAGTTTTGCGTCCCATTCGATAATCTAGACTCACAGGAGAACGACCATATGGTGCTCGAGGCAGCAATAGACCCATGGAACCAAGTCGGCTAGAGGACGATGTATTGAATCGGGACGCAATTTGAGTGTTCCATTGTCATTAGGAACCCCTGAAAGTTGCAATTAACTATCAGTTTTGCGTCCCCTTCGATAATCTAGACTCACAGGAGAACGACCATTAGGTGCCCGGGGCAGCAATAGACCCATGGAGACAAGTCGGCTAGAGGACGATGTATCGAATTGGGACGCAATTTGAGTGTTCCATCGTCATTAGGAGGCCCTGAACGTTACAATTAACTATCAGTTTTGCGTCCCATTCGATAATCTAGACTCACAGGAGAACGACCATAAGGTGCGCGAGGCAGCAATAGACCCATGGAGACAAGTCGGCTAGAGGACGATGTATTGAATCGGGACGCAATTTGAGTGTTCCATCGTCATTAGGAGGCCCTGAACGTTACAATTAACTATCAGGCTTGCGTCCCATTCGATAATCTAGACCCACAGGAGAACGACCATAAGGGGCCCGAGGCAGCAATAGACACCTGGAGACAAGTCGGCTGGAGGACGATGTATTGAATCGGGACGCAAGTTGAGTGTTCCATCGTCATTAGGAGGCCCTGAACGTTACAATTAACTATCAGTTTTGCGTCCCATTCGATAATCTAGACTCACAGGAGAACGACCATAAGGTGCTCGAGGCAGCAATAGACCCATGGAGGCAAGTCGGCTAGAGGACGATGTATTGAATCGGGACGCAATTTGAGTGTTCCATTGTCATTAGGATCCCCTGAAAGTTGCAATTAACTATCAGTTTTGCGTCCCATTCGATAATCTAGACTCACAGGAGAACGACCATAAGGTGCCCGAGGCAGCAATAGACCCATGGAGACAAGTCGGCTAGAGGACGATGTATTGAATTGGGACGCAATTTGAGTGTTCCATCGTCATTAGGAGGCCCTGAACGTTACAATTAACTATCAGTTTTGCGTCCCAT
Organism: Schistocerca cancellata; assembly: GCF_023864275.1. Lineage (NCBI taxonomy): Eukaryota > Metazoa > Arthropoda > Insecta > Orthoptera > Acrididae > Schistocerca > Schistocerca cancellata. The sequence goes on from NC_064627.1 coordinate 36,153,742, forward strand.
TCGATAATCTAGACTCACAGGAGAAGGACCATAAGGTGCCCGAGGCAGCAATAGACCCATGGAGACAAGTCGGCTGGAGGACGATGTATTGAATTGGGACGCAATTTGAGTGTTCGATCGTCATTAGGAGGCCCTGAACGTTACAATTAACTATCAGTTTTGCGTCCCATTCGATAATCTAGACTCACAGGAGAACGACCATAAGGTGCCTGAGGCAGCAATAGACCTATGGAGACAAGTCGGCTAGAGGACGATGTATTGAATCGGGACGCAAGTTGAGTGTCCATCGTCATTAGGAGGCCCTGAACGTTACAATTAACTATCAGTTTTGCGTCCCATTCGATAATCTAGACTCTCAGGAGAACGACCATAAGGTGCCCGAGGCAGCAATAGACCCATGGAGACAAGTCGGCTGGAGGACGATGTATTGAATCGGGACGCAATTTGAGTGTTCCATCGTCATTAGGAGGCCCTGAACGTTACAATTAACTATCAGTTTTGCGTCCCATTCGATAATCTAGACTCACAGGAGAACGACCATAAGGTGCCCAAGGCAGCAATAGACCCATGGAGACAAGTCGGCTGGAGGACGATGTTTTGAATCGGGACGCAATTTGAGTGTTCCATCGTCATTAGGAGGCCCTGAACGTTACAATTAACTATCAGGCTTGCGTCCCATTCGATAATCTAGACTCACAAGAGAACGACCATAAGGTGCCCGAGGCAGCAATAGACCCATGGAGACAAGTCGGCTAGAGGACGATGTATTGAATCGGGACGTAATTTGAGTGTTCCATCGTCATTAGGAGGCCCTGAACGTTACAATTAACTATCAGTTTTGCGTCCCATTCGATAATCTAGACCCACAGGAGAACGACCATAAGGTGCCCGAGGCAGCAATAGACACTTGGAGACAAGTCGGCTGGAGGACGATGTATTGAATCGGGACGCAATTTGAGTGTTCGATCGTCATTAGATGGCCCCGAACGTTACAATTAACCATCAGTTTTGCGTCCTATTCGATAATCTAGACTCACATGAGAACGACCATAAGGTGCTCGAGGCAGCAATAGACCCATGGAGACAAGTCGGCTAGAGGACGATGTATTGAATCAGGACGCAATTTGAGTGTTCCATTGTCATTAGGAACCCCTGAAAGTTGCAATTAACTATCAGTTTTGCGTCCCATTCGATAATCTAGACCTACAGGGGAACGACCATAAGATGCCCGAGGCAGCAATAGACCCATGGAGGCAAGTCGGCTAGAGGACGATGTATTGAATTGGGACGCAATTTGAGTGTTGCATCGTCATTAGGAGGCCCTGAACGTTACAATTAACTATCAATTTTGCGTCCCATTCGATAATCTAGACTCACAGGAGAACGACCATAAGGTGCCCGAGGCAGCAATAGACCCATGGAGACAAGTCGGCTAGAGGACGATGTATTGAATCGGGACGCAATTTGAGTGTTCCATGGTCATTAGGAGGCCCTGAACGTTACAATCAACTATCAGTTTTGCGTCCCATTCGATAATCTAGACTCACAGGAGAACGACCATAAGGTGCGCGCGGCAGCAATAGACCCATGGAGGCAAGTCGGCTAGAGGACGATGTATTGAATCGGGACGCAATTTGAGTGTTCCATCGTGATTAGGAGGCCCTGAAAGTTACAATTAACTATCAGTTTTGCTTTCGATTCGATAATCTAGACTCACAGGAGAACGACCATAAGGTGCCCGAGGCAGCAATAGACCCATGGAGACAATTCGGCTGGAGGACGATGTATTGAATCGGAACGCAATTTGAGTGTTCCATCGTCATTAGGAGGCCCTGAACGTTACAATTAACTATCAATTTTTCGTCCCATTCGATAATCTAGACCCACAGGAGAACGACCATAAGGGCCCGAGGCAGCAATAGACACCTGGAGACAAGTCGGCTGGAGGACGATGTATTGAATCGGGACGCAAGTTGAGTGTTCCATCGTCATAAGGAGGCCCTGAACGTTACAATTAACTATCAGTTTTGCGTCCCATTCGATAATCTAGACTCACAGGAGAACGACCATAAGGTGCTCGAGGCAGCAATAGACCCATGGAGACAAGTAGGCTAGAGGACGATGCATTGAATCGGGACGCAATTTGAGTGTTCCATTGTCATTAGGAACCCCTGAAAGTTGCAATTAACTATCAGTTTTGCGTCCCATTCGATAATCTAGACTCACAGGTGAACGACCATAAGGTGCCCGAGGCAGCAATAGACCCATGGAGACAAGTCGGCTAGAGGACGATGTATTGAATTGGGACGCAATTTGAGAGTTCCATCGTCATTAGGAGGCCCTGAAAGTTATAATTAACTATCAGTTTTGCGTCCTATTCGATAATCTAGACTCACAGGAGAACGACCATAAGGTGCCCGAGGCAGCAATAGACCCATGGAGACAAGTCGGCTGGAGGACGATGTATTAAATCGGGACGCATGTTGAGTGTTCCATCGTCATTAGGAGGCCCTGAACGTTACAATTAACTATCAGTTTTGCGTCCCATTCGATAATCTAGACTCTCAGGAGAACGACCATAAAGTGCCCGAGGCAGCAATAGACCCATGGAGAGAAGTCGGCTGGAGGACGATGTATTGAATCGGGAAGCAATTTGAGTGTTCGATCGTCATTAGGAGGCCCTGAACGTTACAATTAGCTATCAGGCTTGCGTCCCATTCGATAATCTAGACTCACAGGAGAACGACCATAAGGTGCCCGAGGCAGCAATAAACCCATGGAGACAAGTCGGCTAGAGGACGATGTATTGAATCGGGACGCAATTTGAGTGTTCCATCGTCATTAGGAGGCCCTGAACGTTACAATTAACTATCAGTTTTGCGTCCCATTCGATAATCTAGACCCACAGGAGAACGACCGGAAGGTGCCCGAGGCAGCAATAGACACTTGGAGACAAGTCGGCTGGAGGACGATGTATTGAATCGGGACGCAATTTGAGTGTTCCATCGTCATTAGGAGGCCCTGAACGTTACAATTAACCATCAGTTTTGCGTCCCATTCGATAATCTAGACTCACATGAGAACGACCATAAGGTGCTCGAGGCAGCAATAGACCCATGGAGACAAGTCGGCTAGAGGACGATGTATTGAATCGGGACGCAATTTGTGTGTTCCATTGTCATTAGGAACCCCTGAAAGTTGCAATTAACTATCAGTTTTGCGTGCCATTCGATAATCTAGACCTACAGGAGAACGACCATAAGGTGCGCGAGGCAGCAATAGACCCATGGAGACAAGTCGGCTAGAGGACGATGTATTGAATCGGGACGCAATTTGAATGTTCCATGGTCATTAGGAGGACCTGAACGTTACAATCAACTATCAGTTTTGCGTCCCATTCGATAATCTAGACTCACAGGAGAACGACCATAAGGTGCGCGAGGCAGCAATAGACCCATGGAGACAAGTCGGCTAGAGGACGATGTATTGAATCGGGACGCAATTTGAGTGTTCCATCGTCATTAGGAGGCCCTGAACGTTACAATTAACTATCAGTTTTGCGTCCCATTCGATAATCTAGACTCACAGGAGAACGACCATACGGTGCCCGAGGCAGCAATAGACCCATGGAGACAAGTCGGCTAGAGGTCGATGTATTGAATCGGGACGCAAGTTGAGAGTTCCATCGTCATTAGGAGGCCCTGAACGTTACAATTAACTATCAGTTTTGCGTCCCATTCGATAATCTAGACTCTCAGGAGAACGACCATAATGTGCCCGAGGCAGCAATAGACCCATGGAGACAAGTCGGCTGGAGGACGATGTATTGAATCGGGACGCAATTTGAGGGTTCCATCGTCATTAGGAGGCCCTGAACGTTACAATTAACTATCAGTTTTGCGTCCCATTCGATAATCTAGACCCACAGGAGAAGGACCATAAGGTGCCCGAGGCAGCAATAGACACTTGGAGACAAGTCGGCTGGAGGACGATGTATTGAATCGGGACGCAATTTGAGTGTTCCATTGTCATTAGGAACCCCTGAAAGTTGCAATTAACTATCAGTTTTGCGTCCCATTCGATAATCTAGACTCACAGGAGAACGACCATAAGGTGCCCGAGGCAGCAATAGACCCATGGAGACAAGTCGGCTAGAGGACGATGTATTGAATCGGGACGCAATTTGAGTGTTCCATCGTCATTAGGAGGCCCTGAACGTTACAATTAACTATCAGTTTTGCGTCCCATTCGATAATCTAGACTCACAGGAGAACGACCATAAGGTGCCCAAGGCAGCAATAGACCCATGGAGACAAGTCGGCTGGAGGACGATGTTTTGAATCGGGACGCAATTTGAGTGTTCCATCGTCATTAGGAGGCCCTGAACGTTACAATTAACTATCAGGCTTGCGTCCCATTCGATAATCTAGACTCACAAGAGAACGACCATAAGGTGCCCGAGGCAGCAATAGACCCATGGAGACAAGTCGGCTAGAGGACGATGTATTGAATCGGGACGTAATTTGAGTGTTCCATCGTCATTAGGAGGCCCTGAACGTTACAATTAACTATCAGTTTTGCGTCCCATTCGATAATCTAGACCCACAGGAGAACGACCATAAGGTGCCCGAGGCAGCAATAGACACTTGGAGACAAGTCGGCTGGAGGACGATGTATTGAATCGGGACGCAATTTGAGTGTTCGATCGTCATTAGATGGCCCCGAACGTTACAATTAACCATCAGTTTTGCGTCCTATTCGATAATCTAGACTCACATGAGAACGACCATAAGGTGCTCGAGGCAGCAATAGACCCATGGAGACAAGTCGGCTAGAGGACGATGTATTGAATCAGGACGCAATTTGAGTGTTCCATTGTCATTAGGAACCCCTGAAAGTTGCAATTAACTATCAGTTTTGCGTCCCATTCGATAATCTAGACCTACAGGGGAACGACCATAAGATGCCCGAGGCAGCAATAGACCCATGGAGGCAAGTCGGCTAGAGGACGATGTATTGAATTGGGACGCAATTTGAGTGTTGCATCGTCATTAGGAGGCCCTGAACGTTACAATTAACTATCAATTTTGCGTCCCATTCGATAATCTAGACTCACAGGAGAACGACCATAAGGTGCCCGAGGCAGCAATAGACCCATGGAGACAAGTCGGCTAGAGGACGATGTATTGAATCGGGACGCAATTTGAGTGTTCCATGGTCATTAGGAGGCCCTGAACGTTACAATCAACTATCAGTTTTGCGTCCCATTCGATAATCTAGACTCACAGGAGAACGACCATAAGGTGCGCGAGGCAGCAATAGACCCATGGAGGCAAGTCGGCTAGAGGACGATGTATTGAATCGGGACGCAATTTGAGTGTTCCATCGTGATTAGGAGGCCCTGAAAGTTACAATTAACTATCAGTTTTGCTTTCGATTCGATAATCTAGACTCACAGGAGAACGACCATAAGGTGCCCGAGGCAGCAATAGACCCATGGAGACAATTCGGCTGGAGGACGATGTATTGAATCGGAACGCAATTTGAGTGTTCCATCGTCATTAGGAGGCCCTGAACGTTACAATTAACTATCAATTTTTCGTCCCATTCGATAATCTAGACCCACAGGAGAACGACCATAAGGGCCCGAGGCAGCAATAGACACCTGGAGACAAGTCGGCTGGAGGACGATGTATTGAATCGGGACGCAAGTTGAGTGTTCCATCGTCATAAGGAGGCCCTGAACGTTACAATTAACTATCAGTTTTGCGTCCCATTCGATAATCTAGACTCACAGGAGAACGACCATAAGGTGCTCGAGGCAGCAATAGACCCATGGAGACAAGTAGGCTAGAGGACGATGCATTGAATCGGGACGCAATTTGAGTGTTCCATTGTCATTAGGAACCCCTGAAAGTTGCAATTAACTATCAGTTTTGCGTCCCATTCGATAATCTAGACTCACAGGTGAACGACCATAAGGTGCCCGAGGCAGCAATAGACCCATGGAGACAAGTCGGCTAGAGGACGATGTATTGAATTGGGACGCAATTTGAGAGTTCCATCGTCATTAGGAGGCCCTGAAAGTTATAATTAACTATCTGTTTTGCGTCCTATTCGATAATCTAGACTCACAGGAGAACGACCATAAGGTGCCCGAGGCAGCAATAGACCCATGGAGACAAGTCGGCTGGAGGACGATGTATTAAATCGGGACGCATGTTGAGTGTTCCATCGTCATTAGGAGGCCCTGAACGTTACAATTAACTATCAGTTTTGCGTCCCATTCGATAATCTAGACTCTCAGGAGAACGACCATAAAGTGCCCGAGGCAGCAATAGACCCATGGAGAGAAGTCGGCTGGAGGACGATGTATTGAATCGGGAAGCAATTTGAGTGTTCGATCGTCATTAGGAGGCCCTGAACGTTACAATTAGCTATCAGGCTTGCGTCCCATTCGATAATCTAGACTCACAGGAGAACGACCATAAGGTGCCCGAGGCAGCAATAAACCCATGGAGACAAGTCGGCTAGAGGACGATGTATTGAATCGGGACGCAATTTGAGTGTTCCATCGTCATTAGGAGGCCCTGAACGTTACAATTAACTATCAGTTTTGCGTCCCATTCGATAATCTAGACCCACAGGAGAACGACCGGAAGGTGCCCGAGGCAGCAATAGACACTTGGAGACAAGTCGGCTGGAGGACGATGTATTGAATCGGGACGCAATTTGAGTGTTCCATCGTCATTAGGAGGCCCTGAACGTTACAATTAACCATCAGTTTTGCGTCCCATTCGATAATCTAGACTCACATGAGAACGACCATAAGGTGCTCGAGGCAGCAATAGACCCATGGAGACAAGTCGGCTAGAGGACGATGTATTGAATCGGGACGCAATTTGTGTGTTCCATTGTCATTAGGAACCCCTGAAAGTTGCAATTAACTATCAGTTTTGCGTGCCATTCGATAATCTAGACCTACAGGAGAACGACCATAAGGTGCGCGAGGCAGTAATAGACCCATGGAGACAAGTCGGCTAGAGGACGATGTATTGAATCGGGACGCAATTTGAATGTTCCATGGTCATTAGGAGGACCTGAACGTTACAATCAACTATCAGTTTTGCGTCCCATTCGATAATCTAGACTCACAGGAGAACGACCATAAGGTGCGCGAGGCAGCAATAGACCCATGGAGACAAGTCGGCTAGAGGACGATGTATTGAATCGGGACGCAATTTGAGTGTTCCATCGTCATTAGCAGGCCCTGAACGTTACAATTAACTATCAGTTTTGCGTCCCATTCGATAATCTAGACTCACAGGAGAACGACCATACGGTGCCCGAGGCAGCAATAGACCCATGGAGACAAGTCGGCTAGAGGTCGATGTATTGAATCGGGACGCAAGTTGAGAGTTCCATCGTCATTAGGAGGCCCTGAAAGTTACAATTAACTATCAGTTTTGCGTCCCATTCGATAATCTAGACTCTCAGGAGAACGACCATAATGTGCCCGAGGCAGCAATAGACCCATGGAGACAAGTCGGCTGGAGGACGATGTATTGAATCGGGACGCAATTTGAGGGTTCCATCGTCATTAGGAGGCCCTGAACGTTACAATTAACTATCAGTTTTGCGTCCCATTCGATAATCTAGACCCACAGGAGAAGGACCATAAGGTGCCCGAGGCAGCAATAGACACTTGGAGACAAGTCGGCTGGAGGACGATGTATTGAATCGGGACGCAATTTGAGTGTTCCATTGTCATTAGGAACCCCTGAAAGTTGCAATTAACTATCAGTTTTGCGTCCCATTCGATAATCTAGACTCACAGGAGAACGACCATAAGGTGCCCGAGGCAGCAATAGACCCATGGAGACAAGTCGGCTAGAGGACGATGTATTGAATCGGGACGCAATTTGAGTGTTCCATCGTCATTAGGAGGCCCTGAACGTTACAATTAACTATCAGTTTTGCGTCCCATTCGATAATCTAGACCCACAGGAGAACGACCCTAAGGTGCCCGAGGCAGCAATAGACACTTGGAGACAAGTCTGCTGGAGGACGATGTATTGAATCGGGACGCAATTTGAGTGTTCGATCGTCATTAGGAGGCCCTGAACGTTACAATTAACCATCAGTTTTGCGTCCCATTCGATAATCTAGACTCACATGAGAACGACCATAAGGTGCTCGAGGCAGCAATAGACCCATGGAGACAAGTCGGCTAGAGGACATGTATTGAATCGGGACGCAATTTGAGTGTCCCATTGTCATTAGGAACCCCTTAAAGTTGCAATTAACTATCAGTTTTGCGTCCCCTTCGATAATCTAGACTCACAGGAGAACGACCATAAGGTGCCCGAGGCAGCAATAGACCCATGGAGACAAGTCGGCTGGAGGACGATGTATTGAATCGGGACGCAATTTGAGTGTTCCATGGTCATTAGGAGGCCCTGAACGTTACAATTAACTATCAGTTTTGCGTCCCATTCGATAATCTAGACTCACAGGAGAACGACCATAAGGTGCCCGAGGCAGCAATAGACCCATGGAGACAAGTCCGCTAGAGGACGATGTATTGAATCGGGACGCAAGATGAGTGTTCCATCGTCATTAGGAGGCCCTGAACGTTACAATTGACAATCAATTTTGCGTCCCATTCGATAATCTAGACTCTCAGGAGAACGACCATAAGGTGCCCGAGGCAGCAATAGACCCATGGAGACAAGTCGGCGGGAGGACGATGTATTGAATCGGGACGCTATTTGAGTGTTCGATCGTCATTAGGAGGCCCTGAACGTTACAATTAACTATCAGTTTTGCGTCCCATTCGATAATCTAGACTCACAGGAGAACGACCATATGGTGCTCGAGGCAGCAATAGACCCATGGAACCAAGTCGGCTAGAGGACGATGTATTGAATCGGGACGCAATTTGAGTGTTCCATTGTCATTAGGAACCGCTGAAAGTTGCAATTAACTATCAGTTTTGCGTCCCCTTCGATAATCTAGACTCACAGGAGAACGACCATAAGGTGCCCGGGGCAGCAATAGACCCATGGAGACAAGTCGGCTAGAGGACGATGTATCGAATTGGGACGCAATTTGAGTGTTCCATCGTCATTAGGAGGCCCTGAACGTTACAATTAACTATCAGTTTTGCTTTCGATTCGATAATCTAGACTCACAGGAGAACGACCATAAGGTGCCAGAGGCAGCAATAGACCCATGGAGACAAGCCGGCTGGAGGACGATGTATTGAATCGGAACGCAATTTGAGTGTTCGATCGTCATTAGGAGGCCCTGAACGTTACAATTAACTATCAGTTTTGCGTCCCATTCGATAATCTAGACTCACAGGAGAACGACCATAAGGTGCCCGAGGCAGCAATAGACCCATGGAGACAAGTCGGCTAGAGGTCGATGTATTGAATCGGGACGCAAGTTGAGAGTTCCATCGTCATTAGGAGGCCCTGAACGTTACAATTAACTATCAGTTTTGCGTCCCATTCGATAATCTAGACTCTCAGGAGAACGACCATAATGTGCCCGAGGCAGCAATAGACCCATGGAGACAAGTCGGCTGGAGGACGATGTATTGAATCGGGACGCAATTTGAGGGTTCCATCGTCATTAGGAGGCCCTGAACGTTACAATTAACTATCAGTTTTGCGTCCCATTCGATAATCTAGACCCACAGGAGAAGGACCATAAGGTGCCCGAGGCAGCAATAGACACTTGGAGACAAGTCGGCTGGAGGACGATGTATTGAATCGGGACGCAATTTGAGTGTTCCATTGTCATTAGGAACCCCTGAAAGTTGCAATTAACTATCAGTTTTGCGTCCCATTCGATAATCTAGACTCACAGGAGAACGACCATAAGGTGCCCGAGGCAGCAATAGACCCATGGAGACAAGTCGGCTAGAGGACGATGTATTGAATCGGGACGCAATTTGAGTGTTCCATCGTCATTAGGAGGCCCTGAACGTTACAATTAACTATCAGTTTTGCGTCCCATTCGATAATCTAGACTCACAGGAGAACGACCCTAAGGTGCCCGAGGCAGCAATAGACACTTGGAGACAAGTCTGCTGGAGGACGATGTATTGAATCGGGACGCAATTTGAGTGTTCGATCGTCATTAGGAGGCCCTGAACGTTACAATTAACCATCAGTTTTGCGTCCCATTCGATAATCTAGACTCACATGAGAACGACCATAAGGTGCTCGAGGCAGCAATAGACCCATGGAGACAAGTCGGCTAGAGGACATGTATTGAATCGGGACGCAATTTGAGTGTCCCATTGTCATTAGGAACCCCTTAAAGTTGCAATTAACTATCAGTTTTGCGTCCCCTTCGATAATCTAGACTCACAGGAGAACGACCATAAGGTGCCCGAGACAGCAATAGACCCATGGAGACAAATCGGCTAGAGGACGATGTATTGAATCGGGACGCAAGTTGAGTGTTCCATCGTAATTAGGAGGCCCTGAAAGTTACAATTAACTATCAGTTTTGCGTCCCATTCGATAATCTAGACTCTCAGGAGAACGACAATAAGGTGCCGAGGCAGCAATAGACCCATGGAGACAAGTCGGCTGGAGGACGATGTATTGAATCGGGACGCAATTTGAGTGTTCCATCGTCATTAGGAGGCCCTGAACGTTACAATTAACTATCAGTTTTGCGTCCCATTCGATAATCTAGACTCACAGGAGAACGACCATAAGGTGCCCGAGGCAGCAATAGACCCATGGAGACAAATCGGCTAGAGGACGATGTATTGAATCGGGACGCAAGTTGAGTGTTCCATCGTCATTAGGAGGCCCTGAAAGTTACAAATAACTATCAGTTTTGCGTCCCATTCGATAATCTAGACTCACAGGAGAACGACCATAAGGTGCCCGAGGCAGCAATAGACCCATGGAGACAAGTCGGCTGGAGGACGATGTATTGAATCGGGACGCAATTTGAGTGTTCCATCGTCATTAGGAGGCCCTGAACGTTACAATTAACTATCAGTTTTGCGTCCGATTCGATAATCTAGACTAACAGGAGAACGACCATAAGGTGCCCGAGGCAGCAATAGACCCATGGAGACAAGTCCGCTAGAGGACGATGTATTGAATCGGGACGCAAGTTGAGTGTTCCATCGTCATTAGGAGGCCCTGAACGTTACAATTGACAATCAATTTTGCGTCCCATTCGATAATCTAGACTCTCAGGAGAACGACCATAAGGTGCCCGAGGCAGCAATAGACCCATGGAGACAAGTCGGCTAGAGGACGATGTATTGAATCGGGACGCAATTTGAGTGTTCCATCGTCATTAGGAGGCCCTGAACGTTACAATTAACTATCAGGCTTGCGTCCCATTCGATAATGTAGACCCACAGGAGAACGACCATAAGGGGCCCGAGGCAGCAATAGACACCTGGAGACAAGTCGGCTGGAGGACGATGTATTGAATCGGGACGCAAGTTGAGTGTTCCATCGTCATTAGGAGGCCCTGAACGTTACAATTAACTATCAGTTTTGCGTCCCATTCGATAATCTAGACTCACAGGAGAACGACCATAAGGTGCTCGAGGCAGCAATAGACCCATGGAGGCAAGTCGGCTAGAGGACGATGTATTGAATCGGGACGCAATTTGAGTGTTCCATTGTCATTAGGATCCCCTGAAAGTTGCAATTAACTATCAGTTTTGCGTCCCATTCGATAATCTAGACTCACAGGAGAACGACCATAAGGTGCCCGAGGCAGCAATAGACCCATGGAGACAAGTCGGCTAGAGGACGATGTATTGAATTGGGACGCAATTTGAGTGTTCCATCGTTATTAGGAGGCCCTGAACGTTACAATTAACTATCAGTTTTGCGTCCCATTCGATAATCTAGACTCACAGGAGAAGGACCATAAGGTGCCCGAATCAGCAATAGACCCATGGAGACAAGTCGGCTGGAGGACGATGTATTGAATTGGGACGCAATTTGAGTGTTCGATCGTCATTAGGAGGCCCTGAACGTTACAATTAACTATCAGTTTTGCGTCCCATTCGATAATCTAGACTCACAGGAGAACGACCATAAGGTGCCTGAGGCAGCAATAGACCTATGGAGACAAGTCGGCTAGAGGACGATGTATTGAATCGGGACGCAAGTTGAGTGTTCCATCGTCATTAGGAGGCCCTGAACGTTACAATTAACTATCAGTTTTGCGTCCCATTCGATAATCTAGACTCTCAGGAGAACGACCATAAGGTGCCCGAGGCAGCAATGGACCCATGGAGACAAGTCGGCTGGAGGACGATGTATTGAATCGGGACGCAATTTGAGTGTTCCATCGTCATTAGGAGGCCCTGAACGTTACAATTAGCTATCAGTTTTGCGTCCCATTCGATAATCTAGACCCACAGGAGAACGACCATAAGGTGCCCAAGGCAGCAATAGACCCATGGAGACAAGTCGGCTGGAGGACGATGTATTGAATCGGGACGCAATTTGAGTGTTCCATCGTCAATAGGAGGCCCTGAACGTTACAATTAACTATCAGGCTTGCGTCCCATTCGATAATCTAGACTCACAGGAGAACGACCATAAGGTGCCCGATGCAGCAATAGACCCATGGAGACAAGTCGGCTAGAGGACGATGTATTGAATCGGGACGCAATTTGAGTGTTCCATCGTCATTAGGAGGCCCTGAACGTTACAATTAACTATCAGTTTTGCGTCCCATTCGATAATCTAGACCCACAGGAGAACGACCATAAGGTGCCCGAGGCAGCAATAGACACTTGGAGACAAGTCGGCTGGAGGACGATGTATTGAATCGGGACGCAATTTGAGTGTTCGATCGTCATTAGATGGCCCCGAACGTTACAATTAACCATCAGTTTTGCGTCCTATTCGATAATCTAGACTCACATGAGAACGACCATAAGGTGCTCGAGGCAGCAATAGACCCATGGAGACAAGTCGGCTAGAGGACGATGTATTGAATCAGGACGCAATTTGAGTGTTCCATTGTCATTAGGAACCCCTGAAAGTTGCAATTAACTATCAGTTTTGCGTCCCATTCGATAATCTAGACCTACAGGGGAACGACCATAAGATGCCCGAGGCAGCAATAGACCCATGGAGACAAGTCGGCTAGAGGACGATGTATTGAATTGGGACGCAATTTGAGTGTTGCATCGTCATTAGGAGGCCCTGAACGTTACAATTAACTATCAATTTGGCGTCCCATTCGATAATCTAGACTCACAGGAGAACGACCATAAGGTACCCGAAGCAGCAATAGACCCATGGAGACAAGTCGGCTAGAGGACGATGTATTGAATCGGGACGCAATTTGAGTGTTCCATGGTCATTAGGAGGCCCTGAACGTTACAATTAACTATCAGTTTTGCGTCCCATTCGATAATCTAGACTCACAGGAGAACGACCATAAGGTGCGCGAGGCAGCAATAGACCCATGGAGACAAGTCGGCTAGAGGACGATGTATTGAATCGGGACGCAATTTGAGTGTTCCATCGTGATTAGGAGGCCCTGAAAGTTACAATTAACTATCAGTTTTGCTTTCGATTCGATAATCTAGACTCACAGGAGAACGACCATAAGGTGCCCGAGGCAGCAATAGACCCATGGAGACAATTCGGCTGGAGGACGATGTATTGAATCGGAACGCAATCTGAGTGTTCCATCGTCATTAGGAGGCCCTGAACGTTACAATTAACTATCAATTTTTCGTCCCATTCGAAAATCTAAACCCACAGGAGAACGACCATAAGGGGCCCGAGGCAGCAATAGACACCTGGAGACAAGTCGGCTGGAGGACGATGTATTGAATCGGGACGCAAGTTGAGTGTTCCATCGTCATTAGGAGGCCCTGAACGTTACAATTAACTATCAGTTTTGCGTCCCATTCGATAATCTAGACTCACAGGAGAACGACCATAAGGTGCTCGAGGCAGCAATAGACCCATGGAGACAAGTAGGCTAGAGGACGATGCATTGAATCGGGACGCAATTTGAGTGTTCCATTGTCATTAGGAACCCCTGAAAGTTGCAATTAACTATCAGTTTTGCGTCCCATTCGATAATCTAGACTCACAGGTGAACGACCATAAGGTGCCCGAGGCAGCAATAGACCCATGGAGACAAGTCGGCTAGAGGACGATGTATTGAATTGGGACGCAATTTGAGTGTTCCATCGTCATTAGGAGGCCCTGAACGTTATAATTAACTATCAGTTTTGCGTCCTATTCGATAATCTAGACTCACAGGAGAACGACCATAAGGTGCCGGAGGCAGCAATAGACCCATGGAGACAAGTCGGCTAGAGGACGATGTATTGAATTGGGACGCAATTTGAGTGTTCCATCGTCATTAGGAGGCCCTGAACGTTACAATTAACCATCAATTTTGCGTCCCATTCGATAATCTAGACTCACAGGAGAACGACCATAAGGTGCCCGAGGCAGCAATAGACCCATGGAGACAAGTCGGCTAGAGGACGATGTATTGAATCGGGACGCAATTTGAGTGTTCCATGGTCATTAGGAGGCCCTGAACGTTACAATCAACTATCAGTTTTGCGTCCCATTCGATAATCTAGACTCACAGGAGAACGACCATAAGGTGCGCGAGGCAGCAATAGACCCATGGAGGCAAGTCGGCTAGAGGACGATGTATTGAATCGGGACGCAATTTGAGTGTTCCATCGTGATTAGGAGGCCCTGAAAGTTACAATTAACTATCAGTTTTGCTTTCGATTCGATAATCTAGACTCACAGGAGAACGACCATAAGGTGCCCGAGGCAGCAATAGACCCATGGAGACAATTCGGCTGGAGGACGATGTATTGAATCGGAACGCAATTTGAGTGTTCCATCGTCATTAGGAGGCCCTGAACGTTACAATTAACTATCAATTTTTCGTCCCATTCGATAATCTAGACCCACAGGAGAACGACCATAAGGGCCCGAGGCAGCAATAGACACCTGGAGACAAGTCGGCTGGAGGACGATGTATTGAATCGGGACGCAAGTTGAGTGTTCCATCGTCATAAGGAGGCCCTGAACGTTACAATTAACTATCAGTTTTGCGTCCCATTCGATAATCTAGACTCACAGGAGAACGACCATAAGGTGCTCGAGGCAGCAATAGACCCATGGAGACAAGTAGGCTAGAGGACGATGCATTGAATCGGGACGCAATTTGAGTGTTCCATTGTCATTAGGAACCCCTGAAAGTTGCAATTAACTATCAGTTTTGCGTCCCATTCGATAATCTAGACTCACAGGTGAACGACCATAAGGTGCCCGAGGCAGCAATAGACCCATGGAGACAAGTCGGCTAGAGGACGATGTATTGAATTGGGACGCAATTTGAGAGTTCCATCGTCATTAGGAGGCCCTGAAAGTTATAATTAACTATCAGTTTTGCGTCCTATTCGATAATCTAGACTCACAGGAGAACGACCATAAGGTGCCCGAGGCAGCAATAGACCCATGGAGACAAGTCGGCTGGAGGACGATGTATTAAATCGGGACGCATGTTGAGTGTTCCATCGTCATTAGGAGGCCCTGAACGTTACAATTAACTATCAGTTTTGCGTTCCATTCGATAATCTAGACTCTCAGGAGAACGACCATAAAGTGCCCGAGGCAGCAATAGACCCATGGAGAGAAGTCGGCTGGAGGACGATGTATTGAATCGGGAAGCAATTTGAGTGTTCGATCGTCATTAGGAGGCCCTGAACGTTACAATTAGCTATCAGGCTTGCGTCCCATTCGATAATCTAGACTCACAGGAGAACGACCATAAGGTGCCCGAGGCAGCAATAAACCCATGGAGACAAGTCGGCTAGAGGACGATGTATTGAATCGGGACGCAATTTGAGTGTTCCATCGTCATTAGGAGGCCCTGAACGTTACAATTAACTATCAGTTTTGCGTCCCATTCGATAATCTAGACCCACAGGAGAACGACCGGAAGGTGCCCGAGGCAGCAATAGACACTTGGAGACAAGTCGGCTGGAGGACGATGTATTGAATCGGGACGCAATTTGAGTGTTCCATCGTCATTAGGAGGCCCTGAACGTTACAATTAACCATCAGTTTTGCGTCCCATTCGATAATCTAGACTCACATGAGAACGACCATAAGGTGCTCGAGGCAGCAATAGACCCATGGAGACAAGTCGGCTAGAGGACGATGTATTGAATCGGGACGCAATTTGTGTGTTCCATTGTCATTAGGAACCCCTGAAAGTTGCAATTAACTATCAGTTTTGCGTGCCATTCGATAATCTAGACCTACAGGAGAACGACCATAAGGTGCGCGAGGCAGTAATAGACCCATGGAGACAAGTCGGCTAGAGGACGATGTATTGAATCGGGACGCAATTTGAATGTTCCATGGTCATTAGGAGGACCTGAACGTTACAATCAACTATCAGTTTTGCGTCCCATTCGATAATCTAGACTCACAGGAGAACGACCATAAGGTGCGCGAGGCAGCAATAGACCCATGGAGACAAGTCGGCTAGAGGACGATGTATTGAATCGGGACGCAATTTGAGTGTTCCATCGTCATTAGCAGGCCCTGAACGTTACAATTAACTATCAGTTTTGCGTCCCATTCGATAATCTAGACTCACAGGAGAACGACCATACGGTGCCCGAGGCAGCAATAGACCCATGGAGACAAGTCGGCTAGAGGTCGATGTATTGAATCGGGACGCAAGTTGAGAGTTCCATCGTCATTAGGAGGCCCTGAAAGTTACAATTAACTATCAGTTTTGCGTCCCATTCGATAATCTAGACTCTCAGGAGAACGACCATAATGTGCCCGAGGCAGCAATAGACCCATGGAGACAAGTCGGCTGGAGGACGATGTATTGAATCGGGACGCAATTTGAGGGTTCCATCGTCATTAGGAGGCCCTGAACGTTACAATTAACTATCAGTTTTGCGTCCCATTCGATAATCTAGACTCACATGAGAACGACCATAAGGTGCTCGAGGCAGCAATAGACCCATGGAGACAAGTCGGCTAGAGGACATGTATTGAATCGGGACGCAATTTGAGTGTCCCATTGTCATTAGGAACCCCTTAAAGTTGCAATTAACTATCAGTTTTGCGTCCCCTTCGATAATCTAGACTCACAGGAGAACGACCATAAGGTGCCCGAGGCAGCAATAGACCCATGGAGACAAGTCGGCTGGAGGACGATGTATTGAATCGGGACGCAATTTGAGTGTTCCATGGTCATTAGGAGGCCCTGAACGTTACAATTAACTATCAGTTTTGCGTCCCATTCGATAATCTAGACTCACAGGAGAACGACCATAAGGTGCCCGAGGCAGCAATAGACCCATGGAGACAAGTCCGCTAGAGGACGATGTATTGAATCGGGACGCAAGATGAGTGTTCCATCGTCATTAGGAGGCCCTGAACGTTACAATTGACAATCAATTTTGCGTCCCATTCGATAATCTAGACTCACAGGAGAACGACCATATGGTGCTCGAGGCAGCAATAGACCCATGGAACCAAGTCGGCTAGAGGACGATGTATTGAATCGGGACGCAATTTGAGTGTTCCATTGTCATTAGGAACCGCTGAAAGTTGCAATTAACTATCAGTTTTGCGTCCCCTTCGATAATCTAGACTCACAGGAGAACGACCATAAGGTGCCCGGGGCAGCAATAGACCCATGGAGACAAGTCGGCTAGAGGACGATGTATCGAATTGGGACGCAATTTGAGTGTTCCATCGTCATTAGGAGGCCCTGAACGTTACAATTAACTATCAGTTTTGCTTTCGATTCGATAATCTAGACTCACAGGAGAACGACCATAAGGTGCCAGAGGCAGCAATAGACCCATGGAGACAAGCCGGCTGGAGGACGATGTATTGAATCGGAACGCAATTTGAGTGTTCGATCGTCATTAGGAGGCCCTGAACGTTACAATTAACTATCAGTTTTGCGTCCCATTCGATAATCTAGACTCACAGGAGAACGACCATAAGGTGCCCGAGGCAGCAATAGACCCATGGAGACAAGTCGGCTAGAGGTCGATGTATTGAATCGGGACGCAAGTTGAGAGTTCCATCGTCATTAGGAGGCCCTGAACGTTACAATTAACTATCAGTTTTGCGTCCCATTCGATAATCTAGACTCTCAGGAGAACGACCATAATGTGCCCGAGGCAGCAATAGACCCATGGAGACAAGTCGGCTGGAGGACGATGTATTGAATCGGGACGCAATTTGAGGGTTCCATCGTCATTAGGAGGCCCTGAACGTTACAATTAACTATCAGTTTTGCGTCCCATTCGATAATCTAGACCCACAGGAGAAGGACCATAAGGTGCCCGAGGCAGCAATAGACACTTGGAGACAAGTCGGCTGGAGGACGATGTATTGAATCGGGACGCAATTTGAGTGTTCCATTGTCATTAGGAACCCCTGAAAGTTGCAATTAACTATCAGTTTTGCGTCCCATTCGATAATCTAGACTCACAGGAGAACGACCATAAGGTGCCCGAGGCAGCAATAGACCCATGGAGACAAGTCGGCTAGAGGACGATGTATTGAATCGGGACGCAATTTGAGTGTTCCATCGTCATTAGGAGGCCCTGAACGTTACAATTAACTATCAGTTTTGCGTCCCATTCGATAATCTAGACTCACAGGAGAACGACCCTAAGGTGCCCGAGGCAGCAATAGACACTTGGAGACAAGTCTGCTGGAGGACGATGTATTGAATCGGGACGCAATTTGAGTGTTCGATCGTCATTAGGAGGCCCTGAACGTTACAATTAACCATCAGTTTTGCGTCCCATTCGATAATCTAGACTCACATGAGAACGACCATAAGGTGCTCGAGGCAGCAATAGACCCATGGAGACAAGTCGGCTAGAGGACATGTATTGAATCGGGACGCAATTTGAGTGTCCCATTGTCATTAGGAACCCCTTAAAGTTGCAATTAACTATCAGTTTTGCGTCCCCTTCGATAATCTAGACTCACAGGAGAACGAACATAAGGTGCCCGAGACAGCAATAGACCCATGGAGACAAATCGGCTAGAGGACGATGTATTGAATCGGGACGCAAGTTGAGTGTTCCATCGTAATTAGGAGGCCCTGAAAGTTACAATTAACTATCAGTTTTGCGTCCCATTCGATAATCTAGACTCTCAGGAGAACGACAATAAGGTGCCGAGGCAGCAATAGACCCATGGAGACAAGTCGGCTGGAGGACGATGTATTGAATCGGGACGCAATTTGAGTGATCCATCGTCATTAGGAGGCCCTGAACGTTACAATTAACTATCAGTTTTGCGTCCCATTCGATAATCTAGACTCACAGGAGAACGACCATAAGGTGCCCGAGGCAGCAATAGACCCATGGAGACAAATCGGCTAGAGGACGATGTATTGAATCGGGACGCAAGTTGAGTGTTCCATCGTCATTAGGAGGCCCTGAAAGTTACAAATAACTATCAGTTTTGCGTCCCATTCGATAATCTAGACTCAC
Source organism: Schistocerca cancellata (assembly GCF_023864275.1). Taxonomy (NCBI): domain Eukaryota; kingdom Metazoa; phylum Arthropoda; class Insecta; order Orthoptera; family Acrididae; genus Schistocerca; species Schistocerca cancellata. The sequence continues at coordinate 36,173,300 of NC_064627.1, forward strand.
AGGAGAACGACCATAAGGTGCCCGAGGCAGCAATAGACCCATGGAGACAAGTCGGCTGGAGGACGATGTATTGAATCGGGACGCAATTTGAGTGTTCCATCGTCATTAGGAGGCCCTGAACGTTACAATTAACTATCAGTTTTGCGTCCGATTCGATAATCTAGACTAACAGGAGAACGACCATAAGGTGCCCGAGGCAGCAATAGACCCATGGAGACAAGTCCGCTAGAGGACGATGTATTGAATCGGGACGCAAGTTGAGTGTTCCATCGTCATTAGGAGGCCCTGAACGTTACAATTGACAATCAATTTTGCGTCCCATTCGATAATCTAGACTCTCAGGAGAACGACCATAAGGTGCCCGAGGCAGCAATAGACCCATGGAGACAAGTCGGCTAGAGGACGATGTATTGAATCGGGACGCAATTTGAGTGTTCCATCGTCATTAGGAGGCCCTGAACGTTACAATTAACTATCAGGCTTGCGTCCCATTCGATAATGTAGACCCACAGGAGAACGACCATAAGGGGCCCGAGGCAGCAATAGACACCTGGAGACAAGTCGGCTGGAGGACGATGTATTGAATCGGGACGCAAGTTGAGTGTTCCATCGTCATTAGGAGGCCCTGAACGTTACAATTAACTATCAGTTTTGCGTCCCATTCGATAATCTAGACTCACAGGAGAACGACCATAAGGTGCTCGAGGCAGCAATAGACCCATGGAGGCAAGTCGGCTAGAGGACGATGTATTGAATCGGGACGCAATTTGAGTGTTCCATTGTCATTAGGATCCCCTGAAAGTTGCAATTAACTATCAGTTTTGCGTCCCATTCGATAATCTAGACTCACAGGAGAACGACCATAAGGTGCCCGAGGCAGCAATAGACCCATGGAGACAAGTCGGCTAGAGGACGATGTATTGAATTGGGACGCAATTTGAGTGTTCCATCGTTATTAGGAGGCCCTGAACGTTACAATTAACTATCAGTTTTGCGTCCCATTCGATAATCTAGACTCACAGGAGAAGGACCATAAGGTGCCCGAATCAGCAATAGACCCATGGAGACAAGTCGGCTGGAGGACGATGTATTGAATTGGGACGCAATTTGAGTGTTCGATCGTCATTAGGAGGCCCTGAACGTTACAATTAACTATCAGTTTTGCGTCCCATTCGATAATCTAGACTCACAGGAGAACGACCATAAGGTGCCTGAGGCAGCAATAGACCTATGGAGACAAGTCGGCTAGAGGACGATGTATTGAATCGGGACGCAAGTTGAGTGTTCCATCGTCATTAGGAGGCCCTGAACGTTACAATTAACTATCAGTTTTGCGTCCCATTCGATAATCTAGACTCTCAGGAGAACGACCATAAGGTGCCCGAGGCAGATATGGACCCATGGAGACAAGTCGGCTGGAGGACGATGTATTGAATCGGGACGCAATTTGAGTGTTCCATCGTCATTAGGAGGCCCTGAACGTTACAATTAGCTATCAGTTTTGCGTCCCATTCGATAATCTAGACCCACAGGAGAACGACCATAAGGTGCCCAAGGCAGCAATAGACCCATGGAGACAAGTCGGCTGGAGGACGATGTATTGAATCGGGACGCAATTTGAGTGTTCCATCGTCAATAGGAGGCCCTGAACGTTACAATTAACTATCAGGCTTGCGTCCCATTCGATAATCTAGACTCACAGGAGAACGACCATAAGGTGCCCGATGCAGCAATAGACCCATGGAGACAAGTCGGCTAGAGGACGATGTATTGAATCGGGACGCAATTTGAGTGTTCCATCGTCATTAGGAGGCCCTGAACGTTACAATTAACTATCAGTTTTGCGTCCCATTCGATAATCTAGACCCACAGGAGAACGACCATAAGGTGCCCGAGGCAGCAATAGACACTTGGAGACAAGTCGGCTGGAGGACGATGTATTGAATCGGGACGCAATTTGAGTGTTCGATCGTCATTAGATGGCCCCGAACGTTACAATTAACCATCAGTTTTGCGTCCTATTCGATAATCTAGACTCACATGAGAACGACCATAAGGTGCTCGAGGCAGCAATAGACCCATGGAGACAAGTCGGCTAGAGGACGATGTATTGAATCAGGACGCAATTTGAGTGTTCCATTGTCATTAGGAACCCCTGAAAGTTGCAATTAACTATCAGTTTTGCGTCCCATTCGATAATCTAGACCTACAGGGGAACGACCATAAGATGCCCGAGGCAGCAATAGACCCATGGAGACAAGTCGGCTAGAGGACGATGTATTGAATTGGGACGCAATTTGAGTGTTGCATCGTCATTAGGAGGCCCTGAACGTTACAATTAACTATCAATTTGGCGTCCCATTCGATAATCTAGACTCACAGGAGAACGACCATAAGGTACCCGAAGCAGCAATAGACCCATGGAGACAAGTCGGCTAGAGGACGATGTATTGAATCGGGACGCAATTTGAGTGTTCCATGGTCATTAGGAGGCCCTGAACGTTACAATTAACTATCAGTTTTGCGTCCCATTCGATAATCTAGACTCACAGGAGAACGACCATAAGGTGCGCGAGGCAGCAATAGACCCATGGAGACAAGTCGGCTAGAGGACGATGTATTGAATCGGGACGCAATTTGAGTGTTCCATCGTGATTAGGAGGCCCTGAAAGTTACAATTAACTATCAGTTTTGCTTTCGATTCGATAATCTAGACTCACAGGAGAACGACCATAAGGTGCCCGAGGCAGCAATAGACCCATGGAGACAATTCGGCTGGAGGACGATGTATTGAATCGGAACGCAATCTGAGTGTTCCATCGTCATTAGGAGGCCCTGAACGTTACAATTAACTATCAATTTTTCGTCCCATTCGATAATCTAGACCCACAGGAGAACGACCATAAGGGGCCCGAGGCAGCAATAGACACCTGGAGACAAGTCGGCTGGAGGACGATGTATTGAATCGGGACGCAAGTTGAGTGTTCCATCGTCATTAGGAGGCCCTGAACGTTACAATTAACTATCAGTTTTGCGTCCCATTCGATAATCTAGACTCACAGGAGAACGACCATAAGGTGCTCGAGGCAGCAATAGACCCATGGAGACAAGTAGGCTAGAGGACGATGCATTGAATCGGGACGCAATTTGAGTGTTCCATTGTCATTAGGAACCCCTGAAAGTTGCAATTAACTATCAGTTTTGCGTCCCATTCGATAATCTAGACTCACAGGTGAACGACCATAAGGTGCCCGAGGCAGCAATAGACCCATGGAGACAAGTCGGCTAGAGGACGATGTATTGAATTGGGACGCAATTTGAGTGTTCCATCGTCATTAGGAGGCCCTGAACGTTATAATTAACTATCAGTTTTGCGTCCTATTCGATAATCTAGACTCACAGGAGAACGACCATAAGGTGCCCGAGGCAGCAATAGACCCATGGAGACAAGTCGGCTAGAGGACGATGTATTGAATTGGGACGCAATTTGAGTGTTCCATCGTCATTAGGAGGCCCTGAACGTTACAATTAACCATCAATTTTGCGTCCCATTCGATAATCTAGACTCACAGGAGAACAACCATAAAGTGCCCGAGGCAGCAATAGACCCATGGAGACAAGTCGGCTAGAGGACGATGTATTGAATCGGGACGCTATTTGAGTGTTCCATGGTCATTAGGAGGCCCTGAACGTTACAATCAACTATCAGTTTTGCGTCCCATTCGATAATCTAGACTCACAGGAGAACGACCATAAGGTGCGCGAGGCAGCAATAGACCCATGGAGACAAGTCGGCTAGAGGACGATGTATTGAATCGGGACGCAATTTGAGTGTTCCATCGTCATTATGAGGCCCTGAAAGTTACAATTAACTATCAGTTTTGCCTTCGATCGATAATCTAGACTCACAGGAGAACGACCATGAGGTGCCCGAGGCAGCAATAGACCCATGGAGACAAGTCGGCTGGAAGACGATGTATTGAATCGGAACGCAATTTGAGTGTTCCATCGTCATTAGGAGGCCCTGAACGTTACAATTAACTATCAGTTTTGCGTCCCATTCGATAATCTAGACCCACAGGAGAACGACCATAAGGGGCCCGAGGCAGCAATAGACACCTGGAGACAAGACGGCTGGAGGACGATGTATTGAATCGGGACGCAAGTTGAGTGTTCCATCGTCATTAGGAGGCCCTGAACGTTACAATTAACTATCAGTTTTGCGTCCCATTCGATTATCTGGACTCACAGGAGAACGACCATAAGGTGCTCGAGGCATCAATAGACCCATGGAGACAAGTCGGCTAGAGGACAATGTATTGAATCGGGACGCAATTTGAGTGTTCCATTGTCATTAGGAACCCCTGAAAGTTGCAATTAACTATCAGTTTTGCGTTCCATTCGATAATCTAGACTCACAGGAGAACGACCATAAGGTGCCCGAGGCAGCAATAGACCCATGGAGACAAGTCAGCTAGAGGACGATGTATTGAATTGGGACGCAATTTGAGTGTTCCATCGTCACAAGGAGGCCCTGAGCGTTACAATTAACTATCAGTTTTGCGTCCCATTCGATAATCTAGACTCACAGGATAACGACCATAAGGTGCCCGAGGCAGCAATAGACCCATGGAGACAAGTCGGCTAGAGGACGATGTATTGAATCGGGACGCAAGTTGAGTGTTCCATCGTCATTAGGAGGCCCTGAACGTTACAATTAACTATCAGTTTTGCGTCCCATTCGATAATCTAGACTCTCAGGAGAACGACCATAAGTTGCCCGAGGTAGCAATAGACCCATGGAGACAAGTCGGCTGGAGGACGATGTATTGAATCGGGACGCAATTTGAGTGTTCCATCGTCATTAGGAGGCCCTGAACGTTACAATTAACTATCAGGCTTGCGTCCCATTCGATAATCTAGACTCACAGGAGAACGACCATAAGGTGCCCGAGGCAGCAATAAACCCATGGAGACAAGACAGCTAGAGGACGATGTATTGAATCGGGACGCAATTTGAGTGTTCCATCGTCATTAGGAGGCCCTGAACGTGACAATTAACTATCAGTTTTGCGTCCCATTCGATAATCTAGACCCACAGGAGAACGACCATAAGGTGCCCGAGGCAGCTATAGACACTTGGAGACAAGTCGGCTGGAGAACGATGTATTGAATCGGGACGCAATTTCAGTGTACGATCGTCATTAGGAGGCCCTGAACGTTACAATTAACTATCAGTTTTGCGTCCCATTCGATAATCTAGACTCACAGGAGGACGACCATAAGGTGCCCGAGGCAACAATAGACCCATGGGGACAAGTCGGCTAGAGGACGATGTATTGAATCGGGACGCAATTTGAGTGTTCCATCGTCATCTGGAGGCCCTGAACGTTACAATTAACTATCAGTTTTGCGTCCGATTCGATAATCTAGACTCACAGGAGAACGACCATAAGGTGCCCGAGGCAGCAATAGACCCATGGAGAGAAGTCGGCTGGCGGACGGTGTATTGAATCTGGACGCAATTTGAGTATTCCATGGTCATTAGGAGGCCCTGAACGTTACAATTAACTATCAGTTTTGCGTCCCATTCGATAATCTAGACTCACAGGAGAACGACCATAAGGTGCCCGAGGCAGCAATATACCCATGGAGACAAGTCGGCTGGAGGACGATGTATTGTATCGGGACGCAATTTGAGCGTTCCATGGTCATTAGGAGGCCCTGAACGTTACAATTAACTATCAGTTTTGCGTCCGTTCGATAATCTAGACTCACAGGAGAACGACCATAAGGTGCCCGAGGCAGCAATAGACCCATGGAGACAAGTCGGCTGGAGGACGATGTATTGAATCGGGACGCAATTTGAGTGTTCCATCGTCATTAGCAGGCCCTGAACGTTACAATTAACTATCAGTTTTGCGTCCCATTCGATAATCTAGACTCACAGGAGAACGACCATAATGTGCCTGAGGCAGCAATAGACCCATGGAGACAAGTCGGCTAGAGGACGATGTATTGAATCGGGACGCAATTTGAGTGTTCCATCGTCATTAGGAGCCCTGAACGTTACAATTAACTATCAGTTTTGCGTCCCATTCGAAAATCTAGACTCTCAGGAGAACGACCATAACGTGCCCGAGGCAGCAATAGACCCATGGAGACAAGTCGTCTGGAGGACGATGTATTGAATCGGGACGCAATTTGAGTGTTCCATCGTCATTAGGAGGCCCTGAACGTTTCAATTAACTATCAGGCTTGCGTCCCATTCGATAATCTAGACTCACAGGAGAACGACCATAAGTTCCCCTAGGCAGCAATAGACCCATGGAGACAAGTCGGCTAGAGGACGATGTATTGAATCGGGGTGCAATTTGAGTGTTCCATCGTCATTAGGAGGCCCTGAACGTTACAATTAACTATAAGTTTTGCGTCCCATTCGATAATCTAGACTCACAGGAGATCGACCATAAGGTGCCCGAGGCAGCAATAGACCCATGGAGACAAGTAGGCTGGAGGACAATGTATTGAATTGGGACGCAATTTGAGTGTTCCATGGTCATTAGGAGGTCCTGAACGTTACAATTAACTATCAGTTTTGCGACCGATTCGATAATCTAGACTCACAGGAGAACGACCATAAGGTGCCCGAGGCAGCAATAGACCCATGGAGACAAGTCGGCTGGAGGATGATCTGTTGAATCGGGACGCAATTTGAGTGTTCCATGGTCATTAGGAGGCCCTGAACATTACAATTAACTATCAGTTTTGCGTCCGATTCGATAATCTAGACTCACAGGAGAACGACCATAAGGTGCCCCAGGCAGCAATATACCCATGGAGACAAGTCGGCTGGAGGACGATGTATTGAATCGCGACGCAATTTATGTGTTCCATCGTCGTTAGCAGGGTCGGCAAATTAGAATTAAATGTCAGATTTGCGTCGTATTCGAAATTCTAGATTCACAGGAGAACGACCACAAAGTGCCCGAGGTAGCAATAGACACTTGGAGAAAAGTCGGCTGGAGGACAATGTATTGAATCTCGAAGCAATTTGAGTGTTCCAACGTCATTAGGAGGCCCTGAACGTTACAATTAACTATAAGTTTTGCGTCCGATTCGATAATGTAGACTCACAGAAACACGTCCATAAGGTGCCCGAGGCAGAAATAGACGCTTGGAGACAAGTCAGCTGGAGGACGATGTATTGAATGTCGACGCAACTTGAGTGTTCCATCGTCATTAGGAGGCCCTGAACGTTACAGTTAACTATCAGTTTTGCGTCCGATTCGATAATCTGGACTTTCAGGAGAACAACCATAAGGTGGCCGAGGCAGCAATAGACGCATGGATAGAAGTCGGCTGGCGGACGATGTATATGAATCGGGACCCAATTTGTGTGTTCCATCGTCATTAGGAGGCCCTGTACGTTACAATTAACTATCAGTTTTGCGTCCCATTCGATAATCTAGACCCACAGGAGAACGACCATAAGGGGCCCGAGGCAGCAATAGACACCTGGAGACAAGACGGCTGGAGGACGATGTATTGAATCGGGACGCAAGTTGAGTGTTCCATCGTCATTAGGAGGCCCTGAACGTTACAATTAACTATCAGTTTTGCGTCCCATTCGATTATCTGGACTCACAGGAGAACGACCATAAGGTGCTCGAGGCATCAATAGACCCATGGAGACAAGTCGGCTAGAGGACAATGTATTGAATCGGGACGCAATTTGAGTGTTCCATTGTCATTAGGAACCCCTGAAAGTTGCAATTAACTATCAGTTTTGCGTTCCATTCGATAATCTAGACTCACAGGAGAACGACCATAAGGTGCCCGAGGCAGCAATAGACCCATGGAGACAAGTCAGCTAGAGGACGATGTATTGAATTGGGAAGCAATTTGAGTGTTCCATCGTCACAAGGAGGCCCTGAGCGTTACAATTAACTATCAGTTTTGCGTCCCATTCGATAATCTAGACTCACAGGATAACGACCATAAGGTGCCCGAGGCAGCAATAGACCCATGGAGACAAGTCGGCTAGAGGACGATGTATTGAATCGGGACGCAAGTTGAGTGTTCCATCGTCATTAGGAGGCCCTGAACGTTACAATTAACTATCAGTTTTGCGTCCCATTCGATAATCTAGACTCTCAGGAGAACGACCATAAGTTGCCCGAGGTAGCAATAGACCCATGGAGACAAGTCGGCTGGAGGACGATGTATTGAATCGGGACGCAATTTGAGTGTTCCATCGTCATTAGGAGGCCCTGAACGTTACAATTAACTATCAGGCTTGCGTCCCATTCGATAATCTAGACTCACAGGAGAACGACCATAAGGTGCCCGAGGCAGCAATAAACCCATGGAGACAAGACAGCTAGAGGACGATGTATTGAATCGGGACGCAATTTGAGTGTTCCATCGTCATTAGGAGGCCCTGAACGTGACAATTAACTATCAGTTTTGCGTCCCATTCGATAATCTAGACCCACAGGAGAACGACCATAAGGTGCCCGAGGCAGCTATAGACACTTGGAGACAAGTCGGCTGGAGAACGATGTATTGAATCGGGACGCAATTTCAGTGTACGATCGTCATTAGGAGGCCCTGAACGTTACAATTAACTATCAGTTTTGCGTCCCATTCGATAATCTAGACTCACAGGAGGACGACCATAAGGTGCCCGAGGCAACAATAGACCCATGGGGACAAGTCGGCTAGAGGACGATGTATTGAATCGGGACGCAATTTGAGTGTTCCATCGTCATCTGGAGGCCCTGAACGTTACAATTAACTATCAGTTTTGCGTCCGATTCGATAATCTAGACTCACAGGAGAACGACCATAAGGTGCCCGAGGCAGCAATAGACCCATGGAGAGAAGTCGGCTGGCGGACGGTGTATTGAATCTGGACGCAATTTGAGTATTCCATGGTCATTAGGAGGCCCTGAACGTTACAATTAACTATCAGTTTTGCGTCCCATTCGATAATCTAGACTCACAGGAGAACGACCATAAGGTGCCCGAGGCAGCAATATACCCATGGAGACAAGTCGGCTGGAGGACGATGTATTGTATCGGGACGCAATTTGAGCGTTCCATGGTCATTACGAGGCCCTGAACGTTACAATTAACTATCAGTTTTGCGTCCGTTCGATAATCTAGACTCACAGGAGAACGACCATAAGGTGCCCGAGGCAGCAATAGACCCATGGAGACAAGTCGGCTGGAGGACGATGTATTGAATCGGGACGCAATTTGAGTGTTCCATCGTCATTAGCAGGCCCTGAACGTTACAATTAACTATCAGTTTTGCGTCCCATTCGATAATCTAGACTCTCAGGAGAACGACCATAACGTGCCCGAGGCAGCAATAGACCCATGGAGACAAGTCGTCTGGAGGATGATGTATTGAATCGGGACGCAATTTGAGTGTTCCATCGTCATTAGGAGGCCCTGAACGTTTCAATTAACTATCAGGCTTGCGTCCCATTCGATAATCTAGACTCACAGGAGAACGACCATAAGTTCCCCTAGGCAGCAATAGACCCATGGAGACAAGTCGGCTAGAGGACGATGTATTGAATCGGGGTGCAATTTGAGTGTTCCATCGTCATTAGGAGGCCCTGAACGTTACAATTAACTATACGTTTTGCGTCCCATTCGATAATCTAGACTCACAGGAGATCGACCATAAGGTGCCCGAGGCAGCAATAGACCCATGGAGACAAGTAGGCTGGAGGACAATGTATTGAATTGGGACGCAATTTGAGTGTTCCATGGTCATTAGGAGGTCCTGAACGTTACAATTAACTATCAGTTTTGCGACCGATTCGATAATCTAGACTCACAGGAGAACGACCATAAGGTGCCCGAGGCAGCAATAGACCCATGGAGACAAGTCGGCTGGAGGATGATCTGTTGAATCGGGACGCAATTTGAGTGTTCCATGGTCATTAGGAGGCCCTGAACATTACAATTAACTATCAGTTTTGCGTCCGATTCGATAATCTAGACTCACAGGAGAACGACCATAAGGTGCCCCAGGCAGCAATATACCCATGGAGACAAGTCGGCTGGAGGACGATGTATTGAATCGCGACGCAATTTATGTGTTCCATCGTCGTTAGCAGGGTCGGCAAATTAGAATTAAATGTCAGATTTGCGTCGTATTCGAAATTCTAGATTCACAGGAGAACGACCACAAAGTGCCCGAGGTAGCAATAGACACTTGGAGAAAAGTCGGCTGGAGGACAATGTATTGAATCTCGAAGCAATTTGAGTGTTCCAACGTCATTAGGAGGCCCTGAACGTTACAATTAACTATAAGTTTTGCGTCCGATTCGATAATGTAGACTCACAGGAACACGTCCATAAGGTGCCCGAGGCAGAAATAGACGCTTGGAGACAAGTCAGCTGGAGGACGATGTATTGAATGTCGACGCAACTTGAGTGTTCCATCGTCATTAGGAGGCCCTGAACGTTACAGTTAACTATCAGTTTTGCGTCCGATTCGATAATCTAGACTTTCAGGAGAACAACCATAAGGTGGCCGAGGCAGCAATAGACGCATGGATAGAAGTCGGCTGGCGGACGATGTATATGAATCGGGACCCAATTTGTGTGTTCCATCGTCATTAGGAGGCCCTGTACGTTACAATTAACTATCATTTTTGCGTCCCATTCGATAATCTAGACTCACAGGAGAACGACCATAAGGTGCCCGAGGCAGCAATAGACACTTGGAGACAAGTCGGCTGGAGGACGATGTATTGAATCCCGACGCAATTTATGTGTTCCATCGTCGTTAGCAGGGTCGGCAAATTAGAATTAAATGTCAGATTTGCGTCGTATTCGAAATTCTAGACTCACAGGAGAACGTCCATAAAGTGCCCGAGGCAGCAATAGACACTTGGAGACAAGTCGGCTGGAGGACATAGTATTGAATCTCGAAGCAATTTGAGTGTTCCATTGTCATTAGGAGGCCCTGAACGTTACAATTAACTATCAGTTTTGCGTCCGATTCGATAATCTAGACTCACAGGATCACGACCATAAGGTGCCCGAGGCAGAAATAGACCTTTGGAGACAAGTCAGCTAGAGTACGATGTATTGAATGTCGACGCAATTTGAGTGTTCCATCGTCGTTAGGAGGCCCTGAACGTTACAATTAACTATCAGTTTTGCGTCCGAGTCGATAATCTAGACTCACAGAAGAACGACCATAAGGTGCCCGAAGCAGCAATAGACCCTGGGAGACAAGTCGGCTGGAGGACGATATATTGAATCTCGACGCAAATTGAGTGTTCCGATGGAGACAAGTCGGCTGGAGGACGGTGTATTGAATCGGGACGCAATTTGAGTGTTCCATCGTCATTAGGAGGCCCTGAACGTTACAATTAACTATCAGTTTTGCGTCCCATTCGATAATCTAGACTCACAGGAGAACGACCATAAGGTGCGAGAGGCAGCAATAGACCCATGCAGTTAAGTCGGCTAGAGGACGATCTATTGAATCGGGACGCAATTTGAGTGTTCCATCGTCATTAGGCGGCCCTGAACGTTACAATTAACTATCAGTTTTTCGTCCGATTCGATAATCTAGACTCACAGGGGAAAGACCATAAGGTGCCCGAGGCAGCAATAGACCCATGGAGACAAGTCAGCTAGAGGACGATATATTGAATCGGGACGCAATTTGTGTGTTCCATCGTCATTTGGAGGCCCTAAACGTTACAATTAACTATCAGTTTTGCGCCCATTCGGTAATCTAGACTCACAGGAGAACGACCATTTGGTGCCCGAGGCAGCAATAGACCCATGGAGAGAAGTCGGCTGGAGGACGATGTATTGAATCGGGACGCAGTTTGAGTGATCCATCGTCATTAGGAGGCCCGAGGCAGCAATAGACCCATGGAGACAAGTCGGCTGGCGGACAATGTATATGAATCGGGACGCAATTTGTGTAATCCATCGTCATTAGGAGGCCCTGAACGTTACAGTTAACTATCAGTTTTGCGTCCGATTCGACAATCTAGACTTTCAGGAGAACGACCATAAGGTGCCCGAGGCAGCAATAGACCCATGGAAAGAAGTCGACTGGAGGACGATGTATTGAATCGGGACGCAGTTTGAGTGATCCATCGTCATTAGGATGCCCGAGGCAGCAAAATACCTATGGAGACAAGTCGGCTGGCGGACGATGTATATGAATCGGGACGCAATTTGTGTGTTCCATCGTCATTAGGAGGCCCTGAACGTTACAATTAACTATCATTTTTGCGTCCCATTCGATAATCTAGACTCACAGGAGAACGATCATAAGGTGCCCGAGGCAAGTCGGCTGGAGGACGATGTATTGAATCAGGACGCAATTTGAGTGTTCCATCGTCATTAGGAGGCCCCGAACGTTCCAATTAACTATCAGTTTTGCGTCCCATTCGATAATCCTGACTCACAGGATAACGACCATAAGGTGCCCGAGGTCGCAATAGACCCATTAAGACAAGTTGGCTGGAAAACTATGTATTGAATCGGGACGCAATTTGAGTGTTCCATCGTAACTAGGAGGCACTGAAAGTTACAATTAACTATCAGTTTTGCGTCCCATTCGATAATCTAGACTCACAGGAGAACGACCGTAAGGTGCCCGAGGCAGCTATAGACCCATGGAGACAAGTCGGCTGAAGGACGATGTATAGAATCGGGACGCAATTTGAGTGTTCCATCGTCATTAGGAGGCCCTGAACGTTACAATTAACTATTAGTTATGCGTCAGATTCCATAATCTAGACTCACAGGAGAACGACCATAGGGTGCCCGAGACAGCAATTGACCCATGGAGACAAGTCGGTTGGAGGACGATGTATTGAATCGGGACGCAATTTGAGTGTTCCATCGTCATTAGGAGGCCCTGAACGTTACAATTAACTATCTGTTTTGCGTCCCATTCGATAATCTAGACTCACAGGAGAACGACCACAAGGTGCCCGAGGCAGCAATAGACCCATGCAGTCAAGTCGGCTAGAGGACGATGTATTGAATCGGGACGCAATTTGAGTGTTCCATCGTCATTAGGAGGCCCTGAACGTTACAATAAACTATCAGTTTTGCATCCGAGTCGATAATCTAGACTCACAGGAGAACGACCATAAGGTGCCCGAAGCAGCAATAGACCCTGGGAGACAAGTCGCCTGGAGGACGATATATTGAATCTCGACGCAAATTGAGTGTTCCATCGTCATTAGGAGGCCCTGAACGATACAGTTAACTATCAGTTTTGCGTCCGATTCGACAATCTAGACTTTCAGGAGAACGACCAAAAGGTGCCCGAGGCAGCAATAGACCCATGGAGAGAAGTCGGCTGGAGGACGATGTATTGAATCGGGACGCAGTTTGAGTGATCCATCGTCATTAGGAGGCCCGAGGCAGCAATAGACCCATGGAGACAAGTCGGCTGGCGGACGATGTATATGAATCGGGACGCAATTTGTGTGTTCCATCGTCATTAGGAGGCCCTGAACGTTACAATTAACTATCATTTTTGCGTCCCATTCGATAATCTAGACTCACAGGAGAACGAACATAAGGTGCCCGAGGCAGCAATAGACCCATGGAGGCAAGTCGGCTGGAGGACGATGTATTGAATCGGGACGCAATTTGAGTGTTCCATCGTCATTAGGAGGCCCCGACCGTTACAATTAACTATCAGTTTTCCGTCCGATTCGATAATCTAGACTCACAGGATAACGACCATAAGGTGCCCGAGGACGCAATAGACCCATTAAGACAAGTCGGCTGGAGAACTATGTATTGAATGGGGACGCAATTTGAGTGTTCCATCGTAACTAGGAGGCACTGAAAGTTACAATTAACTATCAGTTTTGCGTCCGATTCGATAATCTAGACTCACAGGAGAAAGACCGTAAGGTGCCCGAGGCAGCTATAGACCCATGGAGACAAGTCGGCTGAAGGACGATGTATAGAATCGGGACGCAATTTGAGTGTTCCGTCGTCATTAGGAGGCCCTGAACGTTACAATTAACTATTAGTTATGCGTCAGATTCCATAATCTAGACTCACAGGAGAACGACAATAGGGTGCCCGAGACAGCAATAGACCCATGGAGACAAGTCGGTTGGGGGACGATGTATTGAATCGGGACGCAATTTGAGTGTTCCATCGTCATTAGGAGGCCCTGAACGTTACAATTAACTATCAGTTTTGCGTCCCATTCGATAATCTAGACTCACAGGAGAACGACCATAAGGTGCCCGAGGCAGCAATAGACATATGGAGACAAGTCGGCTAGAGGACGATGTATTGAATGGGGACGCAATTTGAGTGTTCCATCGTCATTAGGAGGCCCTGAACGTTACAATTAACTATCAGTTTTGCGTCCAATTCGATAATCTAGACTCACAGGAGAACGACCATAAGGTGCCCGAGGCAGCAATAGACCCATGCAGTCAAGTCGGCTAGAGGACGATGTATTGAATCGGGACGCAATTTGAGTGTTCCATCGTCATTAGGAGGCCTTGAACGTTACAATTAACTATCAGTTTTGCGTCCCATTCGATAATCTAGACTCACAGGAGAACGACCATAAGGTGCCCGAGGCAGCAATAGACCCATGCAGTCAAGTCGGCTAGAGGACGATGTATTGAATCGGGACGCAATTTGAGTGTTCCATCGTCATTAGGAGGCCCTGAACGTTACAATTAACTATCAGTTTTGCGTCCAATTCGATAATCTAGACTCACAGGAGAACGACCATAAGGTGCCCGAGGCAGCAATAGACCCATGGAGACAAGTCGGCTGGAGGACGATGTATTGAATCGCGACGCAATTTATGTGTTCCATCGTCGTTAGCAGGGTCGGCAAATTAGAATTAAATGTCAGATTTGCGTCGGATTCGAAATTCTAGACTCACAGGAGAACGACCATAAAGTGCCCGAGGCAGCAATAGACACTTGGAGACAAGTCGGCTGGAGGACAATGTATTGAAACTCGAATCAATTTGAGTGTTCCATCGTCATTAGGAGGCCCTGAACGTTACAATTAACTATCAGTTTTGCGTCCGATTCGATAATCTAGACTCACAGGAACACGACCATAAGGTGCCCGAGGCAGAAATAGACCCTTGGAGACAAGTCAGCTGGAGGACGATGTATTGAATGTCGACGCAATTTGAGTGTTCCATCGTCGTTAGGAGGCCCTGAACGTTACAATTAACTATCAGTTTTGCGTCCGAGTCGATAATCTAGACTCACAGGAGAACGACCATAAGGTGCCCGAAGCAGCAATAGACCCTGGGAGACAAGTCGGCTGGAGGACGATATATTGAATCTCGACGCAAATTGAGTGCTCCATCGTCATTAGGAGGCCCTGAACGTTACAGTTAACTATCAGTTTGGCGTCCGATTCGACAATCTAGACTTTCAGGAGAACGTCCATAAGGTGCCCGAGGCAGCAATAGATCCATGGAGAGAAGTCGGCTGGAGGACGATGTATTGAATCGGGACGCAGTTTGAGTGATCCTTCGTCATTAGGAGGCCCGAGGCAGCAATAGACCCATGGAGACAAGTCGGCTGGCGGACGATGTATATGAATCGGGACGCAATTTGTGTGTTCCATCGTCATTAGGAGGCCCTGAACGTTACAATTACCTATCATTTTTGCGTCCCATTCGATAATCTAGACTCACAGGAGAACGAACATAAGGTGCCCGAGGCAGCAAT
The DNA here is from genome assembly GCF_023864275.1 of Schistocerca cancellata. Classification (NCBI taxonomy): domain Eukaryota; kingdom Metazoa; phylum Arthropoda; class Insecta; order Orthoptera; family Acrididae; genus Schistocerca; species Schistocerca cancellata. The sequence continues at coordinate 36,189,046 of NC_064627.1, forward strand.
AGACCCATGGAGACAAGTCGGCTGGAGGACGATGTAATGAATTGGGACGCAATTTGAGTGTTCCATCGTCATTAGGAGGCCCCAAACGTTACAATTAAATATCAGTTTTGCGTCCGATTCGATAATCTAGACTCACAGGAGAACGACCATAAGGTGCCCGAGGCAGCAATAGACGCATGGAGACAAGTCGGCTGGAGGACGATGGATTGAATCGGGACGCAATTTGAGTGTTCCATGGTCATTAGGAGGCCCTGAACGTTACAATTAACTATCAGTTTTGCGTCCGATTCGATAATCTAGACTCACAGGAGATCGGCCATAAGGTGCCCGAGGCAGCAATAGACCCATGGAGACAAGTTGGCTGGAGGACGATGTATTGAATCGCGACGCAATTTATGTGTTCCATCGTCGTTTGCAGGGTCGGCAAATTAGAATGAAATGTCACATTTGCGTCGGATTCGAAATTCTAGACTCACAGGAGAACGACCATAAAGTGCCCGAGGCAGAAATAGACCCTTGGAGACAAGTCAGCTGGAGGACGATGTATTGAATGTCGACGTAATTTGAGTGCTCCATCGTCGTTAGGAGGCCCTGAACGTTAAAATTAACTATCAGTTTTGCGTCCGAGTCGATAATCTAGACTCACAGGAGAACGACCATAAGGTGCCCGAAGCAGCAATAGACCCTGGGAGACAAGTCGTCTGGAGGACAATATATTGAATCTCGACGCAAATTTAGTGTTCCGATGGAGACAAGTCGGCTGGAGGACGATGTATTGAATCGGAACGCAATTTGAGTGTTCCATCGTCATTAGGAGGCCCTGAACGTTACAATTAACTATCAGTTTTGCGTCCCATTCGATAATCTAGACTCACAGGAGAACGACCATAAGGTGCCCGAGGCAGCAATAGACCCATGGAGACAAGTCGGCTAGAGGACGATGTATTGAATCGGGACGCAATTTGAGTGTTCCATCGTCATCAGGAGGCCCCGAACGTTACAAATAACTATCAGTTTTGCGTCCCATTCGATAATCTAGACTCTCAGGAGAACGACCATAAGGTGCCCGAGGCAGCAATAGACACTTGGAGACAAGGCAGCTGGAGGACGATGTATTGAATCGGGACGCAATTTGAGTGTTCCATCGTCATTAGGAGGCCCTGAACGTTACAATTAACTATCACTTTTGCGTCCCATTCGATAATCTAGATTCACAGGAGAACGACCATAAGGTGCCCGAGGCAGCAATAGACCCATGCAGTCAAGTCGGCTAGAGGACGATGTATTGAATCGGGACGCAATTTGAGTGTTCCATCGTCATTAGGCGGCCCTGAACGTTACAATTAACTATCAGTTTTTCGTCCGATTCGATAATCTAGACTCACAGGGGAAAGACCTAAAGGTGCCCGAGGCAGCAATAGACCCATGGAGACAAGTCGTCTAGAGGACGATGTATTGAATCGGGACGCAATTTGAGTGTTCCATCGTCATGTGGAGGCCCTAAACGTTACAATTAACTATCAGTTTTGCGTCCCATTCGATAATCTAGACTCACAGGAGAGCGACCATAAGGTGCCCGAGGCAGCAATAGACCCATGGAGACAAGTCGGCTGGAGGACGATGTATTAAATCGCGACGCAATTTATGTGTTCCATCGTCGTTAGCAGGGTCGGCAAATTAGAATTAAATGTCAGATTTGCGTCGGATTCGAAATTCTAGACTCACAGGAGAACGACCATAAAGTGCCCGAGGCAGCAGTAGACACTTGGAGACAAGTCGGCTGGAGGACAATGTATTGAATCTCTAAGCAATTTGAGTGTTCCATCGTCATTAGGAGGCCCTTAACGTTACAATTAACTATCAGTTTTGCGTCCGATTCGATAATCTAGACTCACAGGAACACGACCATAAGGTGCTCGAGGCAGAAATGGACCCTTGGAGACAAGTCAGCTGGAGGACGATGTATTGAATGTCGACGCAATTTGAGTGTTCCATTGTCGTTAGGAGGCACTGAACGTTACAATTAACTATCAGTTTTGCGTCCGAGTCGATAATCTAGACTCACAGGAGAACGACTATAAGGTGCCCGAAGCAGCAATAGGCCCTGGGAGACAAGTCGGCTGGAGGACGATATATTGAATCTCCACGCAAATTGAGTGTTCCGATGGAGACAAGTCAGCTGGAGGACGATGTATTGAATCGGGACGCAATTTGAGTGTTCCATCGTCATTAGGAGGCCCTGAACGTTACAATTAACTATCAGTTTTGCGTCCCATTCGATAATGTAGACTCACAGGAGAACGACCATAAGGTGCCCGAGGCAGCAATAGACCCATGGAGACAAGTCGGCTAGAGGACGATGTATTGAATGGGGACGCAATTTGAGTATTCCATCGTCATTAGGAAGCCCTGAACGTTACAATTAATTATCAGTTTTGCGTCCAGTTCGATAATCTAGACTCACAGGAGTACGATCATAAGGTGCCCGAGGCAGCAATAGACCCATGTAGTCAAGTCGGCTAGAGGACGATGTATTGAATCGGGACGTAATTTGAGTGTTCCATCGTCATTAGGCGGCCCTGAACGTTACAATTAACTATCAGTTTTTCGTCCGATTCGATAATCTAGACTCACAGGGGAAAGAACATAAGGTGCCCGAGACAGCAATAGACCCATGGAGACAAGTCGGCTGGAGGACGTTGTATTGAATCGGGACGCAATTTGAGTGTTCCATGGTCATTAGGAGGCCCTGAACGATACAATTAACTATCAGTTTTGCGTCCCATTCGATAATCTAGACTCTCAGGAGAACGACCATAAGGTGCCCGAGGCAGCAATAGACCCATGGAGACAAGTCGGCTAGAGGACGATGTATTGAATCGGGACGCAATTTGAGTGTTCCATCGTCATCAGGAGGCCCCGAACGTTACAAATAACTATCAGTTTTGCGTCCCATTCGATAATCTAGACTCTCAGGAGAACGACCATAAGGTGCCCGAGGCAGCAATAGACACTTGGAGACAAGGCAGCTGGAGGACGATGTATTGAATCGGGACGCAATTTGAGTGTTCCATCGTCATTAGGAGGCCCTGAACGTTACAATTAACTATCAGTTTTGCGTCCCATTCGATAATCTAGATTCACAGGAGAACGACCATAAGGTGCCCGAGGCAGCAATAGACCCATGCAGTCAAGTCGGCTAGAGGACGATGTATTGAATCGGGACGCAATTTGAGTGTTCCATCGTCATTAGGCTGCCCTGAACGTTACAATTAACTATCAGTTTTTCGTCCGATTCGATAATCTAGACTCACAGGGGAAAGACCTAAAGGTGCCCGAGGCAGCAATAGACCCATGGAGACAAGTCGTCTAGAGGACGATTTATTGAATCGGGACGCAATTTGAGTGTTCCATCGTCATGTGGAGGCCCTAAACGTTACAATTAACTATCAGTTTTGCGTCCCATTCGATAATCTAGACTCACAGGAGAGCGACCATAAGGTGCCCGAGGCAGCAATAGACCCATGGAGACAAGTCGGCTGGAGGACGATGTATTAAATCGCGACGCAATTTATGTGTTCCATCGTCGTTAGCAGGGTCGGCAAATTAGAATTAAATGTCAGATTTGCGTCGGATTCGAAATTCTTGACTCACAGGATGACGACCATAAAGTGCCCGAGGCAGCAGTAGACACTTGGAGACAAGTCGGCTGGAGGACAATGTATTGAATCTCGAAGCAATTTGAGTGTTCCATCGTCATTAGGAGGCCCTGAACGTTACAATTAACTATCAGTTTTGCGTCCGATTCGATAATCTAGACTCACAGGAACACGACCATAAGGTGCTCGAGGCAGAAATGGACCCTTGGAGACAAGTCAGCTGGAGGACGATGTATTGAATGTCGACGCAATTTGAGTGTTCCATCGTCGTTAGGAGGCACTGAACGTTACAATTAACTATCAGTTTTGCGTCCGAGTCGATAATCTAGACTCACAGGAGAACGACTATAAGGTGCCCGAAGCAGCAATAGACCCTGGGAGACAAGTCGGCTGGAGGACGATATATTGAATCTCCACGCAAATTGAGTGTTCCGATGGAGACAAGTCGGCTGGAGGACGATGTATTGAATCGGGACGCAATTTGAGTGTTCCATCGTCATTAGGAGGCCCTGATCGTTACAATTAACTATCAGTTTTGCGTCCCATTCGATAATGTAGACTCACAGGAGAACGACCATAAGGTGCCCGAGGCAGCAATAGACCCATGGAGACAAGTCGGCTAGAGGACGATGTATTGAATGGGGACGCAATTTGAGTATTCCATTGTCATTAGGAAGCCCTGAACGTTACAATTAATTATCAGTTTTGCGTCCAGTTCTATAATCTAGACTCACAGGAGAACGATCATAAGGTGCCCGAAGCAACAATAGACCCATGTAGTCAAGTCGGCTAGAGGACGATGTATTGAATCGGGACGCAATTTGAGTGTTCCATCGTCATTAGGCGGCCCTGAACGTTACAATTAACTATCAGTTTTTCGTCCGATTCGATAATCTAGACTCACAGGGGAAAGACCATAAGGTGCCCGAGACAGCAATAGACCCATGGAGACAAGTCGGCTGGAGGACGTTGTATTGAATCGGGACGCAATTTGAGTGTTCCATGGTCATTAGGAGGCCCTGAACGATACAATTAACTATCAGTTTTTCGTCGATTCGATAATCTAGACTCACAGGAGAACGACCCCAAGGTGCCCGAAGCAGTAATAGACCCATGGAGACAAGTCGGCTGGAGGACGATGTATTGAATCGCGACGCAATTTATGTGTTCCATCGTCGTTAGCAGGGTCGAGAAATTAGAATTAAATGTCAGATTTGCGTCGGATTCGAAATTCTAGACTCACAGGATGACGACCATAAAGTGCCCGAGGCAGCAATAGACACTTGGAGACAAGTCGGCTGGAGGACAATGTATTGAACCTCGAAGCAATTTGAATGTTCCATCGTCATTAAGAGGCCCTGAACGTTACAATTAACTATCAGTTTTGCGTCCGAGTCGATAATCTAGACTCACAGGAGAACGACCAATAGGTGCCCGAAGCAGCAATAGACCCTGGGAGACAAGTCGTCTGGAGGACGATATATTGAATCTCGACGCAAATTGAGTGTTCCGATGGAGACAAGTCGGCTGGAGGAGGATGTATTGTATCGGGACGCAATTTGAGTGTTCCATCGTCATTAGGAGGCCCTGAACGTTACAATTAACTATGAGTTTTGCGTCCCATTCGATAATCTAGACTCACAGGAGAACGACCATAAGGTGCCCGAGGCAGCAATAGACCCATGGAGACAAGCCGGCTAGAGGACGATGCATTGAATCGGGACGCAATTTGAGTGTTCCATCGTCATTAGGAGGCCCTGAACGTTACAATTAACTATCAGTTTTTCGTCCGATTCGATAATCTAGACTCACAGGGGAAAGACCTAAAGGTGTCCGAGGCAGCAATAGACCCATGGAGACAAGTCGTCTAGAGGACGATGTATTGAATCGGGACACAATTTGAGTGTTCCATCGTCATGTGGAGGCCCTAAACGTTACAATTAACTATCAGTTTTGCGTCCCATTCGATAATCTAGACTCACAGGAGAGCGACCATAAGGTGCCCGAGGCAGCAATAGACCCATGGAGACAAGTCGGCTGGAGGACGATGTATTAAATCGCGACGCAATTTATGTGTTCCATCGTCGTTAGCAGGGTCGGCAAATTAGAATTAAATGTCAGATTTGCGTCGGATTCGAAATTCTTGACTCACAGGAGGACGACCATAAAGTGCCCGAGGCAGCAGTAGACACTTGGAGACAAGTCGGCTGGAGGACAATGTATTGAATCTCGAAGCAATTTGAATGTTCCATCGTCATTAAGAGGCCCTGAACGTTACAATTAACTATCAGTTTTGCGTCCGAGTCGATAATCTAGACTCACAGGAGAACGACCATAAGGTGCCCGAAGCAGCAATAGACCCTGGGAGACAAGTCGTCTGGAGGACGATATATTGAATCTCGACGCAAATTGAGTGTTCCGATGGAGACAAGTCGGCTGGAGGAGGATGTATTGTATCGGGACGCAATTTGAGTGTTCCATCGTCATTAGGAGGCCCTGAACGTTACAATTAACTATGAGTTTTGCGTCCCATTCGATAATCTAGACTCACAGGAGAACGACCATAAGGTGCCCGAGGCAGCAATAGACCCATGGAGACAAGCCGGCTAGAGGACGATGCATTGAATCGGGACGCAATTTGAGTGTTCCATCGTCATTAGGAGGCCCTGAACGTTACAATTAACTATCAGTTTTTCGTCCGATTCGATAATCTAGACTCACAGGGGAAAGACCTAAAGGTGCCCGAGGCAGCAATAGACCCATGGAGACAAGTCGTCTAGAGGACGATGTATTGAATCGGGACGCAATTTGAGTGTTCCATCGTCATGTGGAGGCCCTAAACGTTACAATTAACTATCAGTTTTGCGTCCCATTCGATAATCTAGACTCACAGGAGAGCGACCATAAGGTGCCCGAGGCAGCAATAGACCCATGGAGACAAGTCGGCTGCAGGACGATGTATTAAATCGCGACGCAATTTATGTGTTCCATCGTCGTTAGCAGGGTCGGCAAATTAGAATTAAATGTCAGATTTGCGTCGGATTCGAAATTCTTGACTCACAGGAGGACGACCATAAAGTGCCCGAGGCAGCAGTAGACACTTGGAGACAAGTCGGCTGGAGGACAATGTATTGAATCTCGAAGCAATTTGAGTGTTCCATCGTCATTAGGAGGCCCTGAACGTTACAATTAACTATCAGTTTTGCGTCCGATTCGATAATCTAGACTCACAGGAACACGACCATAAGGTGCTCGAGGCAGAAATGGACACTTGGAGACAAGTCAGCTGGAGGACGATGTATTGAATGTCGACGCAATTTGAGTGTTCCATCGTCGTTAGGAGGCACTGAACGTTACAATTAACTATCAGTTTTGCGTCCGAGTCGATAATCTAGACTCACAGGAGAACGACTATAAGGTGCCCGAAGCAGCAATAGACCCTGGGAGACAAGTCGGCTGGAGGACGATATATTGAATCTCCACGCAAATTGAGTGTTCCGATGGAGACAAGTCGGCTGGAGGACGATGTATTGAATCGGGACGCAATTTGAGTGTTCCATCGTCATTAGGAGGCCCTGAACGTTACAATTAACTATCAGTTTTGCGTCCCATTCGATAATGTAGACTCACAGGAGAACGACCATAAGGTGCCCGAGGCAGCAATAGACCCATGGAGACAAGTCGGCTAGAGGACGATGTATTGAATGGGGACGCAATTTGAGTATTCCATCGTCATTAGGAAGCCCTGAACGTTACAATTAATTATCAGTTTTGCGTCCAGTTCGATAATCTAGACTCACAGGAGAACGATCATAAGGTGCCCGAAGCAACAATAGACCCATGTAGTCAAGTCGGCTAGAGGACGATGTATTGAATCGGGACGCAATTTGAGTGTTCCATCGTCATTAGGCGGCCCTGAACGTTACAATTAACTATCAGTTTTTCGTCCGATTCGATAATCTAGACTCACAGGGGAAAGACCATAAGGTGCCCGAGACAGCAATAGACCCATGGAGACAAGTCGGCTGGAGGACGTTGTATTGAATCGGGACGCAATTTGAGTGTTCCATGGTCATTAGGAGGCCCTGAACGATACAATTAACTATCAGTTTTTCGTCGATTCGATAATCTAGACTCACAGGAGAACGACCCCAAGGTGCCCGAAGCAGTAATAGACCCATGGAGACAAGTCGGCTGGAGGACGATGTATTGAATCGCGACGCAATTTATGTGTTCCATCGTCGTTAGCAGGGTCGAGAAATTAGAATTAAATGTCAGATTTGCGTCGGATTCGAAATTCTAGACTCACAGGATGACGACCATAAAGTGCCCGAGGCAGCAATAGACACTTGGAGACAAGTTGGCTGGAGGACAATGTATTGAATCTCGAAGCAATTTGAATGTTCCATCGTCATTAAGAGGCCCTGAACGTTACAATTAACTATCAGTTTTGCGTCCGAGTCGATAATCTAGACTCACAGGAGAACGACCATAAGGTGCCCGAAGCAGCAATAGACCCTGGGAGACAAGTCGTCTGGAGGACGATATATTGAATCTCGACGCAAATTGAGTGTTCCGATGGAGACAAGTCGGCTGGAGGAGGATGTATTGTATCGGGACGCAATTTGAGTTTTCCATCGTCATTAGGAGGCCCTGAACGTTACAATTAACTATGAGTTTTGCGTCCCATTCGATAATCTAGACTCACAGGAGAACGACCATAAGGTGCCCGAGGCAGCAATAGACCCATGGAGACAAGCCGGCTAAAGGACGATGCATTGAATCGGGACGCAATTTGAGTGTTCCATCGTCATTAGGAGGCCCTGAACGTTACAATTAACTATCAGATTTGCGTCCCATTTGATAATGTAGAATCTCAGGAGAACGACCATAAGGTGCCCGAGGCAGCAATAGACCCATGGAGACAAGTCGGCTAGAGGACGATGTATTGAATGGGGACGCAATTTGAGTGTTCCATCGTCATTAGGAGGCCCTGAACGTTACAATTAACTATCAGTTTTGCGTCCAATTCGATAATCTAGACTCACAGGAGAACGACCACAAGGTCCCCGAGGCAGCAATAGACCCATGTAGTCAAGTCGGCTAGAGGACGATGTATTAAATCGGGAAGCAATTTGAGTGTTCCATCGTCATTAGGCGGCCCTGAACGTTACAATTAACTATCAGTTTTTCGTCCGATTCGATAATCTAGACTCACAGGGGAAAGACCATAAGGTGCCCGAGGCAGCAATAGACCCATGGAGACAAGTCAGCTGGAGGACGATGTATTGAATCTCGACGCAATTTGAGTGTTGCATCGTCATTAGGAGGCCCTGAACGTTACAATTAACTATCAGTTTTGCGTCCCATTCAATAATGTGGAATCTCAGGAGAACGACCATAAGGTGCCCGAGGCAGCAATAGACCCATGGAGACAAGTCGGCTGAAGGACGATGTATAGAATCGGGACGCAATCTGAGTGTTCCATCGTTATTAGGAGGCCCTGAACGTTACAATTAACTATTAGTTATGCGTCAGATTCCATAATCTAGACTCACAGGAGAACGACCATAGGGTACCCGAGACAGTTATAGACCCATGGAGACAAGTTGGTTGGAGGACGATGTATTGAATCGGGACGCAATTTGAGTGTTCCATCGTCATTAGGAGGCCCTGAACGTTACAATTACTATCAGTTTTGCGTCCCATTCGATAATCTAGACTCACAGGAGAACGACCATAAGGTGCCCGAGGCAGCAATAGACCCATGGAGACAAGTCGGCTGAAGGACGATGTATTGAATCTCGACGCAATTTTAGTGTTGCATCGTCATTAGGAGGCCCTGAACGTTGCAATTAACTATCAGTTTTGCGTCCGAGTCGATAATTTAGACTCACAGGAGAACGACCATAAGTTGCCCGAGGCAGCAATAGACCCATGGAGAGAAGTCGGCTGGAGATGATGTATTGAGTCGGGACGCAATTTGAGTGTTCCATCGTCATTAGGAGGCCCTGAACGTTACAATTAACTATCAGTTTTGCGTCCGATTCGAAAATCTAGACTCACAGGAGAACGACCATAAGGTGCCTGAGGCAGCAATAGACCCATGGAACAAGTCGGTTGAAGGACGCTGTATTGATGCGGGACGCAATTTCAGTGTTCCATCGTCATTAGGAAGCCCCGAACGTTGCAATTAACTATTAGTTGTGCGTCCGATTCGATAATCTAGACTCACAGGAGAACGACCATATGGTGCCCGAGGCAGCAATAGACCCATGGAGACATGTCGGCTGGCGGATGATGTATTGAATCGGGACGCAATTTGAGTGTTCCATCGTCATTAGGAGGCCCTGAACGTTACAATTAACTATCATTTTTGCATCCCATTCGATAATCTAGACTCACAGGATAACGACCACAAGGTGCCCATGGCAGCAATAGACCCGTGGAGACAAGGCAGCTGGAGGACGATGTATTGAATCGGGACGCAAATTGAGTGTTCCATCGTCATTAGGAGGCCCCGAACGTTACAATTAACTATCAGTTTTGCGTCGGATTCGATAATCTAGGCTCACAGGATAACGACCACAAGGAGCCCGAGGCAGCAATAGACCCATGGAGACAAGTCGGCTGAAGAACGATGTATTGAATCGGGACGCAATTTGAGTGTTCCATCGTCATTAGGAGGCCCTGAACGTTACAATTAACTATCAGTTTTGCGTCCGATTCGATTATCTAGACTCACAGGATTACGACCATAAGGTGCTCGAGGCAGAAATGGACCCTTGGAGACAAGTCAGCTGGAGGACGATGTATTGAATGTCGACGCAATTTGAGTGTTCCATCGTCGTTAGGAGGCCCTGAACGTTAAAATTAACAATCAGTTTTGCGTCCCATTCGATAATCTAGACTCACAGGAGAACAAACATAAGGTGCCCGAGGCAGCAATAGACCAATGGAGACAAGTCGGCTGGAGTACGATGTATTGAATCGGGACGCAATTTGAGTGTTCCATCGTCATTAGGAGGCCCTGAACGTTACAATTAACTATCAGTTTTGCGTACCATTCGATAATGTAGAATCTCAGGAGAACGACCATAAGGTGCCCGAGGCAGCAATAGACCCATGGAGACAAGTCGGCTAGAGGACGATGTATTGAATGGGGACGCAATTTGAGTGTTCCATCGTCATTAGGAGGCCCTGAACGTTACAATTAATTATCAGTTTTGCGTCCAATTCGATAATCTAGACTCACAGGAGAACGACCACAAGGTGCCCGAGGCAGCAATAGACCCATGTAGTGAAGTCGGCTAGAGGACGATGTATTGAATCGGGAAGCAATTTGAGTGTTCCATCGACATTAGGCGGCCCTGAACGTTACAATTAACTATCAGTTTTTCGTCCGATTCGATAATCTAGACTCACAGGGGAAAGACCATAAGGTGCCCGAGGCAGCAATAGACCCATGGAGACAAGTCAGCTGGAGGACGATGTATTGAATCTCGACGCAATTTGAGTGTCGCATCGTCATTAGGAGGCCCTGAACGTTACAATTAACTATCAGTTTTGCGTCCCATTCGATAATGTAGAATCTCAGGAGAACGACCATAAGGTGCCCGAGGCAGCAATAGACCCATGGAGACAAGTCGGCTGAAGGACGATGTATAGAATCGGGACGCAATTTGAGTGTTCCATCGTTATTAGGAGGCCCTGAACGTTACAATTAACTATTAGTTATGCGTCAGATTCCATAATCTAGACTCACAGGAGAACGACCATAGGGTGCCCGAGCAGCAATAGACCCATGGAGACAAGTTGGTTGGAGGACGATGTATTGAATCGGGACGCAATTTGAGTGTTCCATCGTCATTAGGAGGCCCTGAACGTTACAATTAACTATCAGTTTTGCGTCCCATTCGATAATCTAGACTCACAGGAGAACGACCATAAGGTGCCCGAGGCAGCAATAGACCCATGGAGACAAGTCGGCTGAAGGACGATGTATTGAATCTCGACGCAATTTTAGTGTTGCATCGTCATTAGGAGGCCCTGAACGTTGCAATTAACTATCAGTTTTGCGTCCGAGTCGATAATCTAGACTCACAGGAGAACGACCATAAGTTGCCCGAAGCAGCAATAGACCCATGGAGAGAAGTCGGCTGGAGATGATGTATTGAGTCGGGACGCAATTTGAGTGTTCCATCGTCATTAGGAGGCCCTGAACGTTACAATTAACTATCAGTTTTGCGTCCGATTCGAAAATCTAGACTCACAGGAGAACGACCATGAGGTGCCTGAGGCAGCAATAGACCCATGGAACAAGTCGGTTGAAGGACGCTGTATTGATGCGGGACGGAATTTCAGTGTTCCATCGTCATTAGGAAGCCCTGAACGTTGCAATTAACTATTAGTTGTGCGTCCGATTCGATAATCTAGACTCACAGGAGAACGACCATATGGTGTCCGAGGCAGCAATAGACCCATGGAGACATGTCGGCTGGCGGATGATGTATTGAATCGGGACGCAATTTGAGTGTTCCATCGTCATTAGGAGGCCCTGAACGTTACAATTAACTGTCATTTTTGCATCCCATTCGATAATCTAGTCTCACAGGATAACGACCACAAGGTGCCCAAGGCAGCAATAGACCCATGGAGACAAGGCGGCTGGAGGACGATGTATTGAATCGGGACGCAATTTGAGTGTTCCATCGTCATTAGGAGGCCCTGAACGTTACAATTAACTATTAGTTTTGCGTCCGATTCGATAATCTAGACTCACAGGAGAACGACCATAAGGCCTCCGAGGCAGCAATAGTCCCATGGGGACAAGTCGGCTGGAGGACGATGTATTGAATCGGGACGCAATTTGAGTGTTCCATCGTCATTAGGAGGCCCTGAACGTTACAATTAACTACGAGTTTTTCGTTTGATTCGATAATCTAGACTCACAGGAGAACGACCATAAGGTGCCCGATTCAGCAATATACCCATGGAGGCAAGTCGGCTAGAGAACGATGTATTGAATCGGGACGAAATTTGAGTGTTCCATCGTCATTAGGAGGCCCTTAACGTTACCATTAACTATCAGTTTTGCGTCCGATTAGATAATCTAGACTCACAGGAGAACGACAATAAGGTGCCCGAGGCAGCATTAGACCCATGGAGACAAGTCGGCTGGAGAACGATGTATCGAATCGGGACGCAATTTGAGTGTTCCATCGACATTAGGAGGCCCTGAACGCTACAGTTAACTATCAGTTTTCCGTCATTAGGAGGCCCTGAACGTTACAATTAACTATCAGTTTTGCGTCCGATTCGATAACCTAGACTCACAGGAGAACGACCATAAGGTGCCTGAGGCAGCAATAGTTCATGGAGACAAGTCGGCTGAAGGACGGTGTATTAAATCGGGACGCAATTTGAGTGTTCCATCGTCATTAGGATTCCCTGAACGTTACAATTAACTATTAGTTTTGCGTCCGACTCGATAATCTAGAGTGACAGGACAACGACCATAAAGTGCCCGAGGCAGCAATAGACCCATGGAATCAAGTCGGCTGGAGGACGATGTATTGAATCGGGACGCAATTATTGTGTTCCATCGTCATTAGGAGGCCCCGAACGTTACAATTAACTATCAGTTTTGCGTCCGATTCGATAATCTAGACTCACAGGATAACGACCATAAGGTGCCCGAGGCAGCAATAGACCCATGGAGACATGTCGGCTGGAGAACGATGTGCTGAATCGGGACGGAATTTGAGTGGTCCATCGTAATTAGGAGGCCCTGAAAGTTACAATTAACTATCAGTTTTGCGTCCGATTCGAAAATCTAGACTCACAGGAGAACGAACATAAGGTGCCCGAGGCAGCTATAGACCCATGGAGGCAAGTCGCCTGAAGGACGATGTATAGAATCAGGACGTAATTTGAGTGTTCCATCGTCATTAGGAGGCCCTGAACGTTATAATTAACTATTAGTTATGCGTCAGATTCCATAATCTAGACTTACAGGAGAACGACCATAAGGTGGCCGATGCAGCAATAGACGCATGGAGACAAGTCGGCTGGAGGACGATGTATTGAATCGGGACGCAATTTGAGTGTTCCATCGTCATTATGAGGCCCTGAACGTTACAATTAAATATCAGTTTTGCGTCCCATTCGATAATCTGGAGTCACAGGAGAACGACCATAAGGTGCCCGAGGCAGGAACAGACTCATGGAGACAAGTCGGCTGAAGGACGATGTATTGAATCTCGACGCAATTTGAGTGTTCCATCGTCATTAGGAGGCCCTGAACGTTACAATTAACTATCAGTTTTGCATCCGATTCGATTATCTAGACTCACAGGAGTACGACCATAAGGAGCCCGAGGCAGCAATAGAAACTTTGATACACGACTGCTGGAGGACGATGTATTGAATCGCGACGCTATTAATGTGTTCCATCGTCGTTAGCAGGGTCGGCAAATTAGAATTAAATGTCAGATTTGCGTCGGATTCGAAATTCTAGACTCACAGGAGAACGACCATAAAGTGCCCGAGGCCGCAATAGACACTTGGAGAGAAGTCGGCTGGAGGACGATGTATTGAATCGGGACGGAATTTGAGTGATCCATCGTCATTAGGAGGCCCGAGTCAGCAATAGACCCATGGAGACAAGTCGTCTGGAGATGATATATTGAATCGGGACGCAAATAGAGTGTTCCATCGTCATTAGGAGGCCCTGAACGCTACAATTAACTATCGATTTTGCGTCCGATTCGAAAACCTAGACTCGCAGGCGAACGACCATAAGGTGCCTGAGGCAGCAATAGACCCATGGAGACAAGTCGACTGAAGGACGCTGTATTGATGCGGGACGCAATTTGAGTGTTCCATCGTCATTAGGAGTCCCTGAACGTTGCAATTAACTATTAGTTGTGCGTCCGATTCGATAATCTAGACTCACAGGAGAACGACCAAAAGGTGCCCGAGACAGCAATAGACCCATGATGACAAGTCGGCTGGCGGACGATGTATTGAATCGGGACGCAATTTGAGTGTTCCATCGTCATTAGGAGGACCCGAACGTTACAATTAACTATCAGCTTTGCGTCCGATTCGATAATCTAGACTCACAGGAGAACGACCATAAGGTAACCGAAGCTGCAATAGACCCATGCAGACAAGTCGGCTGGAGGACGATGTATTGAAACGGGACGCAATTTGAGTGTTCCATCGTCATTAGGAGGACACGAACATTACAATTAACTATTAGCTTTGCGTCCGATTCGATAATCTAGACTCACAGGAGAACGACCAAAAGGTGCCCGAGACAGCAATAGACCCATGATGACAAGTCGGCTGGAGAACGATGTATCGAATCGGGACGCAATTTGAGTGTTCCATCGACATTAGGAGGCCCTGAACGCTACAGTTAACTATCAGTTTTCCGTCATTAGGAGGCCCTGAACGTTACAATTAACTATCAGTTTTGCGTCCGATTCGATAACCTAGACTCACAGGAGAACGACCATAAGGTGCCTGAGGCAGCAATAGTTCATGGAGACAAGTCGGCTGAAGGACGGTGTATTAAATCGGGACACAATTTAAGTGTTCCATCGTCATTAGGATTCCCTGAACGTTACAATTAACTATTAGTTTTGCGTCCGACTCGATAATCTAGAGTGACAGGACAACGACCATAAAGTGCCCGAGGCAGCAATAGACCCATGGAATCAAGTCGGCTGGAGGACGATGTATTGAATCGGGACGCAATTATAGTGTTCCATCGCCATTAGGAGGCCCCGAACGTTACAATTAACTATCTGTTTTGCGTCCGATTCGATAATCTAGACTCACAGGATAACGACCATAAGGTGCCCGAGGCAGCAATAGACCCATGGAGACAAGTCGGCTGGAGAACGATGTGCTGAATCGGGACGAAATTTGAGTGTTCCATCGTAATTAGGAGGCCCTGAAAGTTACAATTAACTATCAGTTTTGCGTCCGATTCGAAAATCTAGACTCACAGGAGAACGACCATAAGGTGCCCGAGGCAGCTATAGACCCATGGAGGCAAGTCGCCTGAAGGACGATGTATAGAATCAGGACGTAATTTGAGTGTTCCATCGTCATTAGGAGGCCCTGAACGTTATAATTAACTATTAGTTATGCGTCAGATTCCATAATCTAGACTTACAGGAGAACGACCATAAGGTGGCCGATGCAGCAATAGACCCATGGAGACAAGTCGGCTAGAGGACGATGTATTGAATCGGGACGAAATTTGAGTGTTCCATCGTCATTAGGAGGCCCTTAACGTTACCATTAACTATCAGTTTTGCGTCCGATTAGATAATCTAGACTCACAGGAGAACGACAATAAGGTGCCCGAGGCAGCATTAGACCCATGGAGACAAGTCGGCTGGAGAACGATGTATCGAATCGGGACGCAATTTGAGTGTTCCATCGACATTAGGAGGCCCTGAACGCTACAGTTAACTATCAGTTTTCCGTCATTAGGAGGCCCTGAACGTTACAATTAACTATCAGTTTTGCGTCCGATTCGATAACCTAGACTCACAGGAGAACGACCATAAGGTGCCTGAGGCAGCAATAGTTCATGGAGACAAGTCGGCTGAAGGACGGTGTATTAAATCGGGACGCAATTTGAGTGTTCCATCGTCATTAGGATTCCCTGAACGTTACAATTAACTATTAGTTTTGCGTCCGACTCGATAATCTAGAGTGACAGGACAACGACCATAAAGTGCCCGAGGCAGCAATAGACCCATGGAATCAAGTCGGCTGGAGGACGATGTATTGAATCGGGACGCAATTATTGTGTTCCATCGTCATTAGGAGGCCCCGAACGTTACAATTAACTATCAGTTTTGCGTCCGATTCGATAATCTAGACTCACAGGATAACGACCATAAGGTGCCCGAGGCAGCAATAGACCCATGGAGACATGTCGGCTGGAGAACGATGTGCTGAATCGGGACGGAATTTGAGTGGTCCATCGTAATTAGGAGGCCCTGAAAGTTACAATTAACTATCAGTTTTGCGTCCGATTCGAAAATCTAGACTCACAGGAGAACGAACATAAGGTGCCCGAGGCAGCTATAGACCCATGGAGGCAAGTCGCCTGAAGGACGATGTATAGAATCAGGACGTAATTTGAGTGTTCCATCGTCATTAGGAGGCCCTGAACGTTATAATTAACTATTAGTTATGCGTCAGATTCCATAATCTAGACTTACAGGAGAACGACCATAAGGTGGCCGATGCAGCAATAGACGCATGGAGACAAGTCGGCTGGAGGACGATGTATTGAATCGGGACGCAATTTGAGTGTTCCATCGTCATTATGAGGCCCTGAACGTTACAATTAAATATCAGTTTTGCGTCCCATTCGATAATCTGGAGTCACAGGAGAACGACCATAAGGTGCCCGAGGCAGGAACAGACTCATGGAGACAAGTCGGCTGAAGGACGATGTATTGAATCTCGACGCAATTTGAGTGTTCCATCGTCATTAGGAGGCCCTGAACGTTACAATTAACTATCAGTTTTGCATCCGATTCGATTATCTAGACTCACAGGAGTACGACCATAAGGAGCCCGAGGCAGCAATAGAAACTTTGATACACGACTGCTGGAGGACGATGTATTGAATCGCGACGCTATTAATGTGTTCCATCGTCGTTAGCAGGGTCGGCAAATTAGAATTAAATGTCAGATTTGCGTCGGATTCGAAATTCTAGACTCACAGGAGAACGACCATAAAGTGCCCGAGGCCGCAATAGACACTTGGAGAGAAGTCGGCTGGAGGACGATGTATTGAATCGGGACGGAATTTGAGTGATCCATCGTCATTAGGAGGCCCGAGTCAGCAATAGACCCATGGAGACAAGTCGTCTGGAGATGATATATTGAATCGGGACGCAAATAGAGTGTTCCATCGTCATTAGGAGGCCCTGAACGCTACAATTAACTATCGATTTTGCGTCCGATTCGAAAACCTAGACTCGCAGGCGAACGACCATAAGGTGCCTGAGGCAGCAATAGACCCATGGAGACAAGTCGACTGAAGGACGCTGTATTGATGCGGGACGCAATTTGAGTGTTCCATCGTCATTAGGAGTCCCTGAACGTTGCAATTAACTATTAGTTGTGCGTCCGATTCGATAATCTAGACTCACAGGAGAACGACCAAAAGGTGCCCGAGACAGCAATAGACCCATGATGACAAGTCGGCTGGCGGACGATGTATTGAATCGGGACGCAATTTGAGTGTTCCATCGTCATTAGGAGGACCCGAACGTTACAATTAACTATCAGCTTTGCGTCCGATTCGATAATCTAGACTCACAGGAGAACGACCATAAGGTAACCGAAGCTGCAATAGACCCATGCAGACAAGTCGGCTGGAGGACGATGTATTGAAACGGGACGCAATTTGAGTGTTCCATCGTCATTAGGAGGACACGAACATTACAATTAACTATTAGCTTTGCGTCCGATTCGATAATCTAGACTCACAGGAGAACGACCAAAAGGTGCCCGAGACAGCAATAGACCCATGATGACAAGTCGGCTGGAGAACGATGTATCGAATCGGGACGCAATTTGAGTGTTCCATCGACATTAGGAGGCCCTGAACGCTACAGTTAACTATCAGTTTTCCGTCATTAGGAGGCCCTGAACGTTACAATTAACTATCAGTTTTGCGTCCGATTCGATAACCTAGACTCACAGGAGAACGACCATAAGGTGCCTGAGGCAGCAATAGTTCATGGAGACAAGTCGGCTGAAGGACGGTGTATTAAATCGGGACACAATTTAAGTGTTCCATCGTCATTAGGATTCCCTGAACGTTACAATTAACTATTAGTTTTGCGTCCGACTCGATAATCTAGAGTGACAGGACAACGACCATAAAGTGCCCGAGGCAGCAATAGACCCATGGAATCAAGTCGGCTGGAGGACGATGTATTGAATCGGGACGCAATTATAGTGTTCCATCGCCATTAGGAGGCCCCGAACGTTACAATTAACTATCTGTTTTGCGTCCGATTCGATAATCTAGACTCACAGGATAACGACCATAAGGTGCCCGAGGCAGCAATAGACCCATGGAGACAAGTCGGCTGGAGAACGATGTGCTGAATCGGGACGAAATTTGAGTGTTCCATCGTAATTAGGAGGCCCTGAAAGTTACAATTAACTATCAGTTTTGCGTCCGATTCGAAAATCTAGACTCACAGGAGAACGACCATAAGGTGCCCGAGGCAGCTATAGACCCATGGAGGCAAGTCGCCTGAAGGACGATGTATAGAATCAGGACGTAATTTGAGTGTTCCATCGTCATTAGGAGGCCCTGAACGTTATAATTAACTATTAGTTATGCGTCAGATTCCATAATCTAGACTTACAGGAGAACGACCATAAGGTGGCCGATGCAGCAATAGACCCATGGAGACAAGTCGGCTAGAGGACGATGTATTGAATCGGGACGCAATTTGAGTGTTCCATCGTCATTAGGAGGCCCTGAACGTTACAATTAAATATCAGTTTTGCGTCCCATTCGATAATCTGGACTCACAGGAGAACGACCATAAGGTGCCCGAGGCAGGAACAGACTCATGGAGACAAGTCGGCTGAAGGACGATGTATTGAATCTCGACGCAATTTGAGTGTTCCATCGTCATTAGGAGGCCCTGAACGTTACAATTAACTATCAGTTTTGCGTCCGATTCGATTATCTAGACTCACAGGAGAACGACCATAAGGAGCCCGAGGCAGCAATAGACCCTTGGATACATGACTGCTGGAGGACGATGTATTGAATCGCGACGCTATTAATGTGTTCCATCGTCGTTAGCAGGGTCAGCAAATTAGAATTAAATGTCAGATTTGCGTCGGATTCGAAATTCTAGACTCACAGGAGAACGACCATAAAGTGCCCGAGGCCGCAATAGACACTTGGAGAGAAGTCGGCTGGAGGACGATGTATTGAATCGGGACGGAATTTGAGTGTTCCATCGTCATTAGGAGGCCCTGAACGTTACAATTAACTATCAGTTTTGGTCCCATTCGATAATCTAGACTCACAGGAGAACGACCATAAGGTGCCCGAGGCAGGAACAGACTCATGGAGACAAGTCGGCTGAAGGACGATGTATTGAATCTCGACGCAATTTGAGTGTTCCATCGTCATTAGGAGGCCCTGAACGTTACAATTAACTATCAGTTTTGCGTCCAATTCGATTATCTAGACTCACAGGAGAACGACCATAAGGAGCCCGAGGCAGCAATAGACCCTTGGATACATGACTGCTGGAGGACGATGTATTGAATCGCGACGCTATTAATGTGATCCATCGTCGTTAGCAGGGTCGGCAAATTAGAATTAAATGTCAGATTTGCGTCGGATTGGAAATTCTAGACTCACAGGAGAACGACCATAAAGTGCCCGAGTCAGCAATAGACCCATGGAGACAAGTCGTCTGGAGATGATATATTGAATCGGGACGCAATTAGAGTGTTCCATCGTCATTAGGAGGCCCTGAACGTTACAATTAACTATCGATTTTGCGTCCGATTCGAAAACCTAGACTCGCAGGCGAACGACCATAAGGTGCCTGAGGCAGCAATACACCCATGGAGACAAGTCGGCTGAAGGACGCTGTATTGATGCGGGACGCAATTTGAGTGTTCCATCGTCATTAGGAGTCCCTGAACGTTGCAATTAACTATTAGTTGTGCGTCCGATTCGATAATCTAGACTCACAGGAGAACGACCAAAAGGTGCCCGAGACAGCAATAGACCCATGATGACAAGTCGGCTGGCGGACGATGTATTGAATCGGGACGCAATTTGAGTGTTCCATCGTCATTAAGAGGCCCTGAACGTTACAATTAACTATCAGTTTTGCGTCCGATTCGATAATCTAGACTCACAGGAGAACGACCATAAGGTGCCCGAGGCAGCAATAGAACCTTGGAGACAAGTTGGCTAGAGAACGATGTATTGAATTGGGACGCAATTTGAGTGTTCCATCGTCATTAGGAGGACCCGAACGTTACAATTAACTATCAGCTTTGCGTCCGATTCGATAATCTAGACTCACAGGAGAACGACCATAAGGTAACCGAAGCTGCAATAGACCCATGCAGACAAGTCGACTGGAGGACGATGTATTGAAACTGGACGCAATTTGAGTGTTCCATCGTCATTAGGAGGACACTAACATTACAATTAACTATTAGCTTTGCGTCCGATTCGATAATCTAGACTCACAGGAGAACGACCATAAGGTGCCCGAGGCAGCAATAAACCCATGGAGACAAGTCGGCTAGAGGACGATGTATTGAATCGGGACGCAATTTGAGTGTTCCATCGTCATTAGGAGGCCCTGAACGTTACAATTAACTATCAGTTTTGCGTCCCATTCAATAATCTAGACTCACAGGCGAGCGACCATAAGGTGCCCGAGGCAGCAATAGACCCATGGAGACCAGTCGCTTGAAGGACGATATATTGAATCGGGACGCATTTTGAGTCTTCCATCGTCATTAGGAGGCCCTGAACATTACAATCAACTATTAGTTTTGCATCCGATTCGATAATCTAGGCTCACAAGAGAACGACCATAAGGTGCCCGAGGCAGCAATAGACCCATGGAGAGAAGTCGGCTGGAGGACGATGTATCGAATCGGGACGCAATTTGAGTGTTCCATCGTCATTAGGAGGACCCGAACGTTACAATCAACTATCAGCTTTGCGTCCGATTCGATAATCTAGACTCACAGGAGAACGACCATAAGGTAACCGAAGCTGCAATAGACACATGCAGACAAGTCGGCTGGAGGACGATGTATTGAAACGCTACGCAATTTGAGTGTTCCATCGTCATTAGGAGGACACGAACATTACAATTAACTATTAGCTTTGCGTCCGATTCGATAATCTAGACTCACAGGAGAACGACCAAATGGTGCCCGAGACAGCAATAGACCCATGATGACAAGTCGGCCTGAGAACGATGTATCGAATCGGGACGCATTTTGAGTGTTCCATCGACATTAGGAGGCCCTGAACGCTACAGTTAACTATCAGTTTTCCGTCATTAGGAGGCCCTGAACGTTACAATTAACTATCAGTTTTGCGCCCGATTCGATAACCTAGACTCACAGGAGAACGACCATAAGGTGCCTGAGGCAGCAATAGTTCATGGAGACAAGTCGGCTGAAGGACGGTGTATTAAATCGGGACACAATTTAAGTGTTCGATCGTCATTAGGCTTCCCTGAACGTTACAATTAACTATTAGTTTTGCGTCCGACTCGATAATCTAGAGTGACAGGACAACGACCATAAAGTGCCCGAGGCAGCAATAGACCCATGGAATCAAGTCGGCTGGAGGACGATGTATTGAATCGGGACGCAATTATAGTGTTCCATCGTCATTAGGAGGCCCCGAACGTTACAATTAACTATCAGTTTTGCGTCCGATTCGATAATCTAGACTCACAGGATAACGACCATAAGGTGCCCGAGGCAGCAATAGACCCATGGAGACAAGTCGGCTGGAGAACGATGTGCTGAATCGGGACGAAATTTGAGTGTTCCATCGTAATTAGGAGGCCCTGAAAGTTACAATTAACTATCAGTTTTGCGTCCGATTCGAAAATCTAGACTCACAGGAGAACGACCATAAGGTGCCCGAGGCAGCTATAGACCCATGGAGGCAAGTCGCCTGAAGGACGATGTATAGAATCAGGACGTAATTTGAGTGTTCCATCGTCATTAGGAGGCCCTGAACGTTATAATTAACTATTAGTTATGCGTCAGATTCCATAATCTAGACTTACAGGAGAACGACAATAAGGTGGCCGATGCAGCAATAGACCCATGGAGACAAGTCGGCTGGAGGACGATGTATTGAATCGGGACGCAATTTGAGTGTTCCATCGTCATTAGGAGGCCCTGAACGTTACAATTAAATATCAGTTTTGCGTCCCATTCGATAATCTGGACTCACAGGAGAACGACCATAAGGTGCCCGAGGCAGGAACAGACTCATGGAGACAAGTCGGCTGAAGGACGATGTATTGAATCTCGACGCAATTTGAGTGTTCCATCGTCATTAGGAGGCGCTGAACGTTACAATTAACTATATGTTTTGCGTCCGATTCGATTATCTAGACTCACAGGAGAACGACCATAAGGAGCCCGAGGCAGCAATAGACCCTTGGATACATGACTGCTGGAGGACGATGTATTGAATCGCGACGCTATTAATGTGTTCCATCGTCGTTAGCAGGGTCGGCAAATTAGAATTAAATGTCAGATTTGCGTCGGATTCGAAATTCTAGACTCACAGGAGAACGACCATAAAGTGCCCGAGGCCGCAATAGACACTTGGAGAGAAGTCGGCTGGAGGACGATGTATTGAATCGGGACGGAATTTGAGTGTTCCATCGTCATTAGGAGGCCCTGAACGTTACAATTAACTATTAGTTTTGCGTCCCATTCGATAATCTAGACTCACAGGAGAACGACCATAAGGTGCCCGAGGCAGGAACAGACTCATGGAGACAAGTCGGCTGAAGGACGATGTATTGAATCTCGACGCAATTTGAGTGTTCCATCGTCATTAGGAGGCCCTGAACGTTACAATTAACTATCAGTTTTTCGTCCGATTCGATTATCTAGACTCACAGGAGAACGACCATAAGGAGCCCGAGGCAGCAATAGACCCTTGGATACATGACTGCTGGAGGACGATGTATTGAATCGCGACGCTATTAATGTGTTCCATCGTCGTTAGCAGGGTCGGCAAATTAGAATTAAATGTCAGATTTGCGTCGGATTGGAAATTCTAGACTCACAGGAGAACGACCATAAAGTGCCCGAGTCAGCAATAGACCCATGGAGACAAGTCGTCTGGAGATGGTATATTGAATCGGGACGCAATTAGAGTGTTCCATCGTCATTAGGAGGCCCTGAACGTTACAATTAACTATCGATTTTGCGTCCGATTCGAAAACCTAGACTCGCAGGCGAACGACCATAAGGTGCCTGAGGCAGCAATAGACCCATGGAGACAAGTCGGCTGAAGGACGCTGTATTGATGCGGGACGCAATTTGAGTGTTCCATCGTCATTAGGAGTCCCTGAACGTTGCAATTAACTATTAGTTGTGCGTCCGATTCGATAATCTAGACTCACAGGAGAACGACCAAAAGGTGCCCGAGACAGCAATAGACCCATGATGACAAGTCGGCTGGCGGACGATGTATTGAATCGGGACGCAATTTGAGTGTTCCATCGTCATTAAGAGGCCCTGAACGTTACAATTAACTATCAGTTTTGCGTCCGATTCGATAATCTAGACTCACAGGAGAACGACCATAAGGTGCCCGAGGCAGCAATAGAACCTTGGAGACAAGTTGGCTAGAGAACGATGTATTGAATTGGGACGCAATTTGAGTGTTCCATCGTCATTAGGAGGACCCGAACGTTACAATTAACTATCAGCTTTGCGTCCGATTCGATAATCTAGACTCACAGGAGAACGACCATAAGGTAACCGAAGCTGCAATAGACCCATGCAGACAAGTCGGCTGGAGGACGATGTATTGAAACGGGACGCAATTTGAGTGTTCCATCGTCATTAGGAGGACACGAACATTACAATTAACTATTAGCTTTGCGTCCGATTCGATAATCTAGACTCACAGGAGAACGACCATAAGGTGCCCGAGGCAGCAATAAACCCATGGAGACAAGTCGGCTAGAGGAAGATGTATTGAATCGGGACGCAATTTGAGTGTTCCATCGTCATTAGGAGGCCCTGAACGTTACAATTAACTATCAGTTTTGCGTCCCATTCAATAATCTAGACTCACAGGCGAGCGACCATAAGGTGCCCGAGGCAGCAATAGACCCATGGAGACCAGTCGCTTGAAGGACGATATATTGAATCGGGACGCATTTTGAGTCTTCCATCGTCATTAGGAGGCCCTGAAAATTACAATCAACTATTAGTTTTGCATCCGATTCGATAATCTAGGCTCACAAGAGAACGACCATTAGGTGCCCGATGCAGCAATAGACCCATGGAGAGAAGTCGGCTGGAGGACGATGTATTGAATCGGGACGCAATTTGAGTGTTCCATCGTCATTAGGAGACCCTGAACGTTACAATTAACAATCAGTTTTGCGTCCCATTCGATAATCTAGACTCACAGGAGAACGACCATAAGGTGCCCGAGGCAGCAATAGACCCATGGAGGCAAGTCGGCTGGCGGACGGTGTATTGAATCGGGACGCAATTTGAGTGTTCCATCGTCATTAGGAGGCCCTGAACGTTACAATTAACTATCAGTTTTGCGTCCGATTCGATAATCTAGACTCACAAGAGAACGACCATAAGGTGCCCGAGGCAGCAATAGACCCATGGAGAGAAGTCGGCTGGAGGACGATGTATTGAATCGGGACGCAATTTGAGTGTTCCATCGTCATTAGGAGGCCCTGAACGTTACAATTAAATATCAGTTTTGCGTCCCATTCGATAATCTGGACTCACAGGAGAACGACCATAAGGTGCCCGAGGCAGGAACAGACTCATGGAGACAAGTCGGCTGAAGGACGATGTATTGAATCTCGACGCAATTTGAGTGTTCCATCGTCATTAGGAGGCCCTGAACGTTACAATTAACTATCAGTTTTGCGTCCGATTCGATTATCTAGACTCACAGGAGAACGACCATAAGGAGCCCGAGGCAGCATTAGACCCTTGGATACATGACTGCCGGAGGACGATGTATTGAATCGCGACGCTATTAATGTGTTCCATCGTCGTTAGCAGGGTCGGCAAATTAGAATTAAATGTCAGATTTGCGTCGGATTCGAAATTCTAGACTCACAGGAGAACGACCATAAAGTGCCCGAGGCCGCAATAGACACTTGGAGAGAAGTCGGCTGGAGGACGATGTATTGAATCGGGACGGAATTTGAGTGATCCATCGTCATTAGGAGGCCCGAGTCAGCAATAGACCCATGGAGACAAGTCGTCTGGAGATGATATATTGAATCGGGACGCAATTAGAGTGTTCCATCGTCATTAGGAGTCCCTGAACGTTACAATTAACTATCGATTTTGCGTCCGATTCGAAAACCTAGACTCGCAGGCGAACGACCATAAGGTGCCTGAGGCAGCAATAGACCCTTGGATACATGACTGCCGGAGGACGATGTATTGAATCGCGACGCTATTAATGTGTTCCATCGTCGTTAGCAGGGTCGGCAAATTAGAATTAAATGTCAGATTTGCGTCGGATTCGAAAATCTAGACTCACAGGAGAACGACCATAAAGTGCCCGAGGCCGCAATAGACACTTGGAGAAAAGTCGGCTGGAGGATGATGTATTGAATCCTGACGGAATTTGAGTGATCCATCGTCATTAGGAGGCCCGAGTCAGCAATAGACCCATGGAGACAAGTCGTCTGGAGATGATATATTGAATCGGGACGCAATTAGAGTGTTCCATCGTCATTAGGAGGCCCTGAACGTTACAATTAACTATCGATTTTGCGTCCGATTCGAAAACCTAGACTCGCAGGCGAACGACCATAAGGTGCCTGAGGCAGCAATAGACCCATGGAGACAAGTCGGCTGAAGGACGCTGTATTGATGCGGGACGCAATTTGAGTGTTCCATCGTCATTAGGAGTCCCTGAACGTTACAATTAACTATCAGTTTTGCGTCCCATTCGATAATCTAGACTCACAGGAGAACGACCATAAGGTGCCCGAGGCAGCAATAGACCCATGATGACAAGTCGGCTGGCGGACGATGTATTGAATCGGGACGCAATTTGAGTGTTCCATCGTCATTAAGAGGCCCTGAACGTTACAATTAACTATCAGTTTTGCGTCCGATTCGATAATCTAGACTCACAGGAGAACGACCATAAGGTGCCCGAGGAAGCAATAGAACCTTGGAGACAAGTTGGCTAGAGAACGATGTATTAAGTTGGGACGCAATTTGAGTGTTCCATCGTCATTAGGAGGACCCGAACGTTACAATTAACTATCAGCTTTGCGTCCGATTCGATAATCTAGACTCACAGGAGAACGACCATAAGGTAACCGAAGCTGCAATAGACCCATGCAGACAAGTCGGCTGGAGGACGATGTATTGAAACGGGACGCAATTTGAGTGTTCCATCGTCATTAGGAGGACACGAACATTACAATTAACTATTAGCTTTGCGTCCGATTCGATAATCTAGACTCACAGGAGAACGACCATAAGGTGCCCGAGGCAGCAATAGACCCATGATGACAAGTCGGCTGGAGAACGATGTATCGAATCGGGACGCAATTTGAGTGTTCCATCGACATTAGGAGGCCCTGAACGCTACAGTTAACTATCACTTTTCCGTCATTAGGAGGCCCTGAACGTTACAATTAACTATCAGATTTGCGTCCGATTCGATAACCTAGACTCACAGGAGAACGACCATAAGGTGCCTGAGGCAGCAATAGTTCATGGAGACAAGTCGGCTGAAGGACGGTGTATTAAATCGGGACACAATTTAAGTGTTCCATCGTCATTAGGATTCCCTGAACGTTACAATTAACTATTAGTTTTGCGTCCGACTCGATAATCTAGAGTGACAGGACAACGACCATAAAGTGCCCGAGGCAGCAATAGACCCATGGAATCAAGTCGGCTGGAGGACGATGTATTGAATCGGGACGCAATTATAGTGTTCCATCGTCATTAGGAGGCCCCGAACGTTACAATTAACTATCAGTTTTGCGTCCGATTCGATAATCTAGACTCACAGGATAACGACCATAAGGTGCCCGAGGCAGCAATAGACCCATGGAGACAAGTCGGCTGGAGAACGATGTGCTGAATCGGGACGAAATTTGAGTGTTCCATCGTAATTAGGAGGCCCTGAAAGTTACAATTAACTATCAGTTTTGCGTCCGATTCGAAAATCTAGACTCACAGGAGAACGACCATAAGGTGCCCGAGGCAGCTATAGACCCATGGAGGCAAGTCGCCTGAAGGACGATGTATAGAATCAGGACGTAATTTCAGTGTTCCATCGTCATTAGGAGGCCCTGAACGTTATAATTAACTATTAGTTATGCGTCAGATTCCATAATCTAGACTTACAGGAGAACGACCATAAGGTGGCCGATGCAGCAATAGACCCATGGAGACAAGTCGGCTAGAGGACGATGTATTGAATCGGGACGCAATTTGAGTGTTCCATCGTCATTAGGAGGCCCTGAACGTTACAATTAAATATCAGTTTTGCGTCCCATTCGATAATCTGGACTCACAGGAGAACGACCATAAGGAGCCCGAGGCAGCAATAGACCCTTGGATACATGACTGCTGGAGGAAGATGTATTGAATCGCGACGCTATTAATGTGTTCCATCGTCGTTAGCAGGGTCGGCAAATTAGAATTAAGTGTCAGATTTGCGTCGGATTCGAAATTCTAGACTCACAGGAGAACGACAATAAAGTGCCCGAGGCCGCAATAGACACTTGGAGAGAAGTCTGCTGGAGGACGATGTATTGAATCGGGACGGAATTTGAGTGATGCATCGTCATTAGGAGGCCCGAGTCAGCAATAGACCCATGGAGACAAGTCGTCTGGAGATGTTATATTGAATCGGGACGCAATTAGAGTGTTCCATCGTCATTAGGAGGCCCTGAACGTTACAATTAACTATCGATTTTGCGTCCGATTCGAAAACCTAGACTCGCAGGCGAACGACCATAAGGTGCCTGAGGCAGCAATAGACCCATGGAGACAAGTCGGCTGAAGGACGCTGTATTGATGCGGGACGCAATTTGAGTGTTCCATCGTCATTAGGAGTCCCTGAACGTTGCAATTAACTATTAGTTGTGCGTCCGATTCGATAATCTAGACTCACAGGAGAACGACCAAAAGGTGCCCGAGACAGCAATAGACCCATGATGACAAGTCGGCTGGCGGACGATGTATTGAATCGGGACGCAATTTGAGTGTTCCATCGTCATTATGAGGCCCTGAACGTTACAATTAACTATCAGTTTTGCGTCCGATTCGATAATCTAGACTCACAGGAGAACGACCATAAGGTGCCCGAGGCAGCAATAGAACCTTGGAGACAAGTTGGCTAGAGAACGATGTATTGAATTGGGACGCAATTTGAGTGTTCCATCGTCATTAGGAGGACCCGAACGTTACAATTAACTATCAGCTTTGCGTCCGATTCGATAATCTAGACTCACAGGAGAACGACCATAAGGTAACCGAAGCTGCAATAGACCCATGCAGACAAGTCGGCTGGAGGACGATGTATTGAAACGGGACGCATTTTGAGTCTTCCATCGTCATTAGGAGGCCCTGAACATTACAATCAACTATTAGTTTTGCATCCGATTCGATAATCTAGGCTCACAAGAGAACGACCATAAGGTGCCCGAGGCAGCAATAGACCCATGGAGAGAAGTCGGCTGGAGGACGATGTATTGAATCGGGACGCAATTTGAGTGTTCCATCGTCATTAGGAGACCCTGAACGTTACAATTAACAATCAGTTTTGCGTCCCATTCGATAATCTAGACTCACAGGAGAACGACCATAAGGTGCCCGAGGCAGCAGTAGACCCATGGAGGCAAGTCGGCTGGCGGACGGTGTATTGAATCGGGACGCAATTTGAGTGTTCCATCGTCATTAGGAGGCCCTGAACGTTACAATTAACTATCAGTTTTGCGTCCGATTCGATAATCTAGACTCACAAGAGAACGACCCTAAGGTGCCCGAGGCAGCTATAGACCCATGGAGAGAAGTCAGCTGGAGGACGATGTATTGAATCGGGACGCAATTTGAGTGTTCCATCGTCATTAGGAGACCCTGAATATTACAATTAACTATCAGTTTTGCGTCCCATTCGATAATCTAGACTCACAGGAGAACGACCATAAGGTGCCCGAGGCAGCAATAGACCCATGGAGACAAGTCGGCTAGAGGACGATGTAATGAATCGGGACGCAATTTGAGTGTTCCATCGCCTTTAGGAGGTCCTGAACGTTACTATTAACAATCAGTTTTGCGTCCCATTCGATAATCTAGACTCACAGGAGTACGACCATAAGGTGCCCCAGGCAGCAATAGACCCATGGAGGCAAGTCGGCTGGCGGACGGTGTATTGAATCGGGACGCAATTTGAGTGTTCCATCGTCATTAGGAGACCCTGAACTTTACCATTAACTATCCGTTTTGCGTCCGATTCGAAAATCTAGACTCACAGGGGAACGACTATAAGGTGCCCGAGGCAGCATTAGACCCATACAGACAAGTCGGCTGGAGAACGACGTATTGAATCGGGACGCAATTTGAGTGTTCCATCGGCATTAGGAGGCCCCAAACGTTACAATTAACTAACAGTTTTGCGTCCCATTCGATAATCTTGACTCACAGGAGAACGACAATAAGGCGCCCGAGGCAGCAGTAGACCCATGGAGAGAAGTCGGCTGGAGGACGATGTATTGAATCGGGACACTATTTGAGTGTTCCATCGTCATTAGGAGGCCCTGAACGTTACAATTAACTATCAGTTTTGCGTCCCATTCGATAATCTAGACTCACAGGAGAACGACCATAAGGTGCCCAAAGCAGCAATAGACCCATGGAGACAAGACGCCTGGAGGACAATGTATTGAATCGGGACGCAATTTGTGTGGTCCATCTTCATTAGGAGGCCCTGAACGTTACAATTAACTATCAGTTTTGCGTCCGATTCGATAATCTAGACTCACAAGAGAACGACCATAAGGTGCCCGAGGCAGCAATAGACCCATGGAGAGAAGTCGGCTGGAGGACGATGTATTGAATCGGGACGCAATTTGAGTGTTCCATCGTCATTAGGAGACCCTGAACATTACAATTAACTATCAGTTTTGCGTCCCATTCGATAATCTAGACTCACAGGAGAACGACCGTAAGGTGCCCGAGGCAGCAATAGACCCATGGAGACAAGTCGGCTAGAGGACGATGTAATGAATCGGGACGCAATTTGAGTGTTCCATCGCCTTTAGGAGGTCCTGAACGTTACTATTAACAATCAGTTTTGCGTCCCATTCGATAATCTAGACTCACAGGAGTACGACCATAAGGTGCCCCAGGCAGCAATAGACCCATGGAGGCAAGTCGGCTGGCGGACGGTGTATTGAATCGGGACGCAATTTGAGTGTTCCAGTGTCATTAGGAGACCCTGAACTTTACCATTAACTATCCGTTTTGCGTCCGATTCGAAAATCTAGACTCACAGGGGAACGACTATAAGGTGCCCGAGGCAGCATTAGACCCATAGAGACAAGTCGGCTGGAGAACGACGTATTGAATCGGGACGCCATTTGAGAGTTCCATCGGCATTAGGAGGCCCCAAACGTTACAATTAACTATCAGTTTTGCGTCCCATTCGATAATCTTGACTCACAGGAGAACGACCATAAGGCGCCCGAGGCAGCAGTAGACCCATGGAGAGAAGTCGGCTGGAGGACGATGTATTGAATCGGGACACTATTTGAGTGTTCCATCGTCATTAGGAGACCCTGAACGTTACAATTAACTATCAGTTTTGCGTCCCATTCGATAATCTAGACTCACAGGAGAACGACCATAAGGTGCCCAAAGCAGCAATAGACCCATGGAGACAAGACGCCTGGAGGACAATGTATTGAATCGGGACGCAATTTGTGTGGTCCATCTTCATTAGGAGGCCCTGAATGTTACAATTAACTATCAGTTTTGCGTCCGATTCGATAATATAGACTCACAGGAGAACGACCATCAGGTGTCCGAGGCAGCAATAGAACCTTGGAGACAAGTTGGCTAGAGAACGATGTATTGAATCAGGACGCAATTTGAGTGTTGCATGGTCATTAGGAGGCCCTGAACGTTACAATTAACTATTAGTTTCTCGTCCGATTCGATAATCTAGACTCAAAGGAGAACAACCATAATGTGCCCGAGGCTGCAATAGACCCACGGAGACTAGTCGGCTGGAGGACGATGTATTGAATCGGGTCGCAATTTGAGTGTTCCATCTTCATTAGGAGGCCCTGAACGTGACAATTAACTATTAGTTTCTCGTCCGATTCGATAACCTAGACTCACCGGGGAACGACCATAAGGTACCCGAGGCAGCAATAGACCCATGGAGACAAGACGCCTGGAGGACAATGTATTGAATCGGGACGCAAATTGTGTGGTCCATCGCCATTAGGAGGTCCTGAACGTTACAACTAACTATCAGTTTTGCGTCCCAATCGATAATCTAGACTCACAGGAGAACGACCATAAGTTGACCGAGACAGCAATAGACCCATGGAGTCAAGTCGGCTGGAGGACGATGTATTGAAACGGGACGCAATTTGAGTGTTCCATCGTCATTAGGAGGACCCGAACATTACAATTAACTATCAGCTTTGCGTCCGAATCGATAATCTAGACTCACAGGAGAACGACCATAAGGTGCCCGAGGCAGCAATAGACCCATGGAGACAAGTTGGCTGGAGGACGACGTATTGAATCGGGACGCAATTTGAGTGTTCCATGGTCATTAGGAGGACCTGAACATTACAATTAGCTATCAGTTTTGCGTCCGATTCGATAATCTAGACTCACAAGAGAACGACCATAAGGTGCCCGAGGCAGCAATAGACCCATGAAGAGAAGTCGGCTGGAGGACGATGTATTGAATCAGGACGCAATTTGAGTGTTCCATGGTCATTAGGAGGCCCTGAACGTTACAATTAACTATTAGTTTCTCGTCCGATTCGATAATCTAGACTCAAAGGAGAACAACCATAATGTGCCCGAGGCTGCAATAGACCCACGGAGACCAGTCGGCTGGAGGACGATGTATTTAATCGGGTCGCAATTTGAGTGTTCCATCTTCATTAGGAGGCCCTGAACGTGACAATTAACTATTAGTTTCTCGTCCGATTCGATAACCTAGACTCACCGGGGAACGACCATAAGGTACCCGAGGCAGCAATAGACCCATGAAGACAAGTCGGCTAGAGGACGATGTATTGAATCGGGATGAAATTTGATTGTTCCATCGTCATTAGGAGGTCCTGAACGTTACAACTAACTATCAGTTTTGCGTCCCATTCGATAATCTAGACTCACAGGAGAACGACCATAAGGTGCCCGAGGCAGCAATAGACCCATGGAGACTAGTCGTCGGGCGGACGGTGTATTGAATCGGGACGCAATTTGAGTGCTCCATGGTCATTAGGAGGCCCTGAACGTTACAATTAACTATCAGTTTTGCGTACCATTCGATAATCTAGACTCACAGGAGAACGACCATAAGGTGCACGATGCAGCAATAGTCCCATGGAGACAAGTCGGATGGAGGACGATGTATTAAATAGGGACGCAATTTGAGTGTTCCATGGTCATTAGGAGGCCCTGAAAGTTACAATTAACTATCAGTTTTGCGTCCCATTCGATAATCTAGACTCACAGGAGAACGACCATACGGTGCCGGAGGCAGCAATAGACCCACGGAGACTAGTCGGCTAGAGGACGATGTATTGAATCGGGACGCAATTTGAGTGTTCCATCGTCATTAGGAGGCCCTGAACGTTACAATTAACTATCAGTTTTGCGTCCCATTCGATAATCTAGACTCACAGGACAACGACCATAAGGTTCCCGAGGCTGCAATAGACCCATGGAGACAAGTCGGCTAGAGGACGATGTATTGAATCGGGACGCAATTTGAGTGTTCCATCGTCATTAGCAGGCCCTGAACGTTACAATTAACTAACAGTTTTGCGTCCGATTCGATAATCTAGACTCACAGGAGAACGACCATAAGGTGCCCGAGGCAGCAATTTACCCATGGAGAGAAGTCGGCTGGCGGACGGTGTATTGAATCGGGACGCAATTTGAGTGTTCCATCGTCATTAGGAGGCCCTGAACGTTACAATTAACTATCAGTTTTGCGTCCCATTCGATAATCTAGACTCACAGGAGAACGACCATAAGGTGCCCGAGGTAGCAATGGACCCATGGAGACAAGTCGGCTGTAGGGCGATGTATTGAATCGGGACGCAATTTGAGTGTTCCATGGTCATTAGGAGGCCCTGAACGTTACAATTAACTATCAGTTTTGCGTCCCATTCGATAATCTAGACTCACAGGAGAACGACCATAAGG
This sequence comes from Schistocerca cancellata, assembly GCF_023864275.1. NCBI lineage: Eukaryota > Metazoa > Arthropoda > Insecta > Orthoptera > Acrididae > Schistocerca > Schistocerca cancellata. The sequence goes on from NC_064627.1 coordinate 36,222,960, forward strand.
TGCCCGAGGCAGCAATAGACCCATGGAGAGAAGTCGGCTGGCGGACGGTAAGTTCAATCGGGACGCAATTTGAGTGTTCCATCGTCATCACGAGGCCCTGATCGTTACCATCAACTATCAGTTTTGCGTCCGATTCGATAATCTAGACTCACAGGTGAACGACCATAAGGAGCCCGAGGCAGCAATAGACCCTTGGAGACAAGAATGCTGGAGGACGATGTATTGAATCGCGACGCTATTAATGTGTTCCATCGTCGTTAGCAGGGTCGGCATATTAGAATTAAATGTCAGATTTGCGTCGGATTCGAAATTCTAGATTCACAGGAGAACGACCATAAAGTGCCCGAGGCCGCAATAGACACTTGGAGAGAAGTCGGCTGGAGGACGATGTATTGATGCGGGACGCAATTTGAGTGTTCCGTCGTCATTAGGAGGCCCTGAACGTTGCAATTAACTATTAGTTGTGCGTCCGATTCGATAAACTAGACTCACAGGAGAACGACCATAAGGTGCCCGAGACAGCAATAGATCCATGGAGACAAGTCGGCCTGCGGACGATGTATTGAGTCGGAACGCAATTTGAGTGTTCCATCGTCATTAGTAGGCCCTGAACGTTACAATTAACTATCATTTTTGCGTCCCATTCGATAATCTAGGCTCACAGGATAACAACCATTAGGTGCCCGAGGCAGCAAAAGACCCATGGAGACAAGTCGGCTGGAGGACGATGTATTGAGTCGGGACGCAGTTTGAGTCTTCCATCGTCACTAGGAGGCCCCGAACGTTACGATTATCTATCAGTTTTGCGTCCGATTCGATAATCTAGACTCACAGGAGAACGACCATAAGGTGCCCGAGGCAGCAATAGAACCTTGGAGACAAGTTGGCTAGAGAACGATGTATTGAATTGGGACGAAATTTGAGTGTTCCATCGTCATTAGGAGGACACGAACGTTACAATTAACTATCAGCTTTGCGTCCGATTCGATAATCTAGACTCACAGGAGAACGACCATAAGGGAACCGAAGCTGCAATAGACCCATGCAGACAATTCGGCTGGAGGACGATGTATTGAAACGGGACGCAATTTGAGTGTTCCATCGTCATTAAGAGGACACGAACATTACAATTAACTATTAGCTTTGCGTCCGATTCGATAATCTAGACTCACAGGAGAACGACCATAAGGTGCCCGAGGCAGCAATAAACCCATGGAGACAAGTCGGCTAGAGGACGATGTATTGAATCGGGACGCAATTTGAGTGTTCCATCGTCATTAGGAGGCCCTGAACGTTACAATTAACTATCAGTTTTGCGTCCCATTCAATAATCTAGACTCACAGGCGAGCGACCATAAGGTGCCCGAGGCAGCAATAGACCCATGGAGACCAGTCGCTTGAAGGACGATGTATTGAGTCGGGACGCAGTTTGAGTCTTCCATCGTCACTAGGAGGCCCCGAACGTTACGATTATCTATCAGTTTTGCGTCCGATTCGATAATCTAGACTCACAGGAGTACGACCATAAGGTGCCCCAGGCAGCAATAGACCCATGGAGGCAAGTCGGCTGGCGGACGGTGTATTGAATCGGGACGCAATTTGAGTGTTCCATCGTCATTAGGAGACCCTGAACTTTACCATTAACTATCCGTTTTGCGTCCGATTCGAAAATCTAGACTTACAGGGGAACGACTATATGGTGCCCGAGGCAGCATTAGACCCATAGAGACAAGTCGGCTGGAGAACGACGTATTGAATCGGGACGCAATTTGAGTGTTCCATCGGCATTAGGAGGCCCCAAACGTTACAATTAACTATCAGTTTTGCGTCCCATTCGATAATCTTGACTCACAGGAGAACGACCATAAGGCGCCCGAGGCAGCAGTAGACCCATGGAGTGAAGTCGGCTGGAGGACGATGTATTGAATCGGGACACTATTTGAGTGTTCCATCGTCATTAGGAGGCCCTGAACGTTACAATTAACTATCAGTTTTGCGTCCCATTCGATAATCTAGACTCACAGGAGAACGACCATAAGTTGCCCAAAGCAGCAATAGACCCATGGAGACAAGACGCCAGGAGGATAATGTATTGAATCGGGACGCAATTTGTGTGGTCCATCTTCATTAGGAGGCCCTGAATGTTACAATTAACTATCAGTTTTGCGTCCGATTCGATAATCTAGACTCACAGGAGAACGACCATCAGGTGTCCGAAGCAGCAATAGAACCTTGGAGACAAGTTGGCTAGAGAACGATGTATTGAATCGGGACGCAATTTGAGTGTTCCATCGTCATTTGGAGGACCCGAACGTTACAATTAACTATCAGCTTTGCGTCCGATTCGATAATCTAGACTCAAAGGAGAACAACCATAATGTGCCCGAGACAGCAATAGACCAACGGAGACTAGTCGGCTGGAGGTCGATGTATTGAATCGGGTCGCAATTTGAGTGTTCCATCGTCATTAGGAGGTCCTGAACGTTACAACTAACTATCAGTTTTGCGTCCCATTCGATAATCTAGACTCACAGGAGAACGACCATAAGGTACCCGAGGCAGCAATAGACCCATGAAGACAAGTCGGCTAGAGGACGATGTATTGAATCGGGACGCAATTTGATTGTTCCATCGTCATTAGGAGGTCCTGAACGTTACAACTAACTATCAGTTTTGCGTCCCATTCGATAATCTAGACTCACAGGAGAACGACCATAAGGTGCCCGAGGCAGCAATAGACCCATGGAGTCTAGTCGTCGGGCGGACGGTGTATTGAATCGGGACGCAATTTGAGTGTTCCATGGGCATTAGGAGGCCCTGAAAGTTACAATTAACTATCAGTTTTGCGTCCCATTCGTTAATCTACATTCACAGGAGAACGACCATACGGTGCCGGAGGCAGCAATAGACCCACGGAGACTAGTCGGCTAGAGGACGATGTATTGAATCGGGACGCAATTTGAGTGTTCCATCGTCATTAGGAGGCCCTGAACGTTACAATTAACTATCAGTTTTGCGTCCGATTCGCTAATCTAGACTCATAGGAGAACGACCATAAGGTGCCGGAGGCAGCAATAGACCCATGGAGACAAGTCGGCTGGAAGACGATGTATTGAATCGGGACGCAATTTGAGTGTTCCATCGTCATTAGGAGGCCCTGAACGTTACAACTAACTATGAGTTTTTCGTCCCATTCGATAATCTAGACTCACAGGAGAGCGACCATAAGGTGCCCGAGGCAGCAATAGACCCATGGAGACATGACGGCTGGAGGACGATGTATTGAATCGGGACGCAATTTGAGTGTTCCATCGTCATTAGGAGGCCCTGAACGTTACAATTAACTATCAGTTTCTCGTCCCATTCGATAATCTTGACTCACAGTAGAACGACCATAAGGTGCACGAGGCAGCAATAGACCCATGGAGAGAAGTCGGCTGGCGGACGGTGTATTGAATCGGGACGCAATTTGAGTGTTCAATCGTCATTAGGAGGCCCTGAACGTTACAATTAACTATCAGTTTTTCGTCCCATTCGATAATCTAGACTCACAGGAGAACGACCATAAGGTGCCCGAGGTAGCAATGGACCCATGGAGACAAGTCGGCTGGAGGGCGATGTATTGTATCGGGACGCAATTTGAGTGTTCCATGGTCATTAGGAGGCCCTGAACGTTACAATTAACTATCAGTTTTGCGTCCCATTCGAAAATCTAGACTCACAGGAGAACGAGCATAAGGTGCCCGAGGCAGCAATAGAACTATGGAGACAAGTCGGCTAGAGGACGATGTATTGAATTGGGACGCAATTTGAGTGTTCCATCGTCATTAGGAGGCCCTGAACGTTACAATTAACTATCAGTTTTGCGTCCCATTCGATCATCTAGACTCACAGGAGAACGACGATAAGGTGCCCGAGGCAGCAATAGACCCATAGTGTCAAGTCGGCTAGAGGACGATGTATTAAATCGGGACGCAATTTGAGTGTTCCATGGTCATTAGGAGGCCCTGAACGTTACAATTAACTTCCCATTCGATAATCTAGACTCACAGGACAACGACCATAAGGTGCCCGAGGCAGCAATAGACCCATGGAGAGAAGTCGGCTGGCGGACGGTAATTTGAATCGAGACGCAATTTGAGTGTTCCATCGTCATCAGGAGGCTCTGATCGTTACCATTAACTATCAGTTTTGCGTCCGATTCGAAAATCTTGACTCACAGGGGAACGACCATAAGGTTCCCGAGGCAGCAATAGACCCATGGAGACAAGTCGGCTGGAGAACGATGTATTGAATCGGGACGCAATTTGAGTGTCCATCGTCATTAGGAGGCCCTGAACGTGACACTTAACTATCAGTTTTGCGTCCCATTCGAAAATCTAGACTCACAGGAGAACGACCATAAGGTGCCCGAGGCAGCAATAGACCCATGGAGGGAAGTCGGCTGGCGGACGGTAAGTTGAATCGGGACGCAATTTGAGTGTTCCATCGTCATCAGGAGGCCCTGATCGTTACCATCAACTATCAGTTTTGCGTCCGATTCGATAATCTAGACTCACAGGTGAACGACCATAAGGAGCCCGAGGCAGCAATAGACCCTTGGAGAAAAGAATGCTTGAGGACGACGTATTGAATCGCGACGCTATTAATGTGTTCCACCGTCGTTAGCTGGGTCGGCAAATTAGAATTAAATGTCAGATTTGCGTCGGATTCGAAATTCTAGACTCACAGGAGAACGACCATAAAGTGCCCGAGGCCGCCATAGACACTTGGAGAGAAGTCGGCTGGAGGACGATGTATTGATGCGGGACGCAATTTGAGTGTTCCGTCGTCATTAGGAGGCCCTGAACGTTACAATTAACTATTAGTTGTGCGTCCGATTCGATAAACTAGACTCACAGGAGACGACCATAAGGTGCCCGAGACAGCAATAGATCCATGGAGACAAGTCGGCCTGCGGACGATGTATTGAGTCGGGACGCAATTTGAGTGTTCCATCGTCATTAGGAGGACCTGAACGTTACAATTAACTATCATTTTTGCGTCCCATTCGATAATCTAGACTCACAGGATAACGACCATTAGGGGCCCGAGGCAGCAATAGACCCATGGAGACAAGTCGGCTGGAGGACGATGTATTGAGTCGGGACGCAGTTTGAGTGTTCCATCGTCACTAGGAGGCCCCGAACGTTACAATTAACTATCAGTTTTGCGTCCGATTCGCTAATCTAGACTCACAGGACAACGACCATAAGGTGCCCTAGGCAGCAATAGACCCATGGAGACAAGTAGGCTGAAGGACGATGTATTGAATCGGGACGCAATTTGAGTGTTCCATCGTCATTAGGAGGCCCTGAACGTTACAATTAACTATCGGTTTTGCGTCCCATTCGATAATCTAGACTCACAGGAGAACGACCATAAGGTGACCGAGGCAGCAATAGACCCATGGAGACAAGTCGGCTAGAGGACGATGTATTGAATCGGGACGCAATTTGAGTGTTCCATCGTCATTATTATGTCCTGAACGTTACAATTAACTATCAGTTTTGCGTCCCATTCGATAATCTAGACTCACAGGAAAACGACCATAAGGTGCCCGAGACAGCAATAGACCCATGGAGACAAGTCGGCTGGCGGACGATGTATTGAGTCGGGACGCAATTTGAGTGTTCCATCGTCATTATTAGGCCCTGAACGTTACAATTAACTATCATTTTTGCGTCCCATTCGATAATCTAGACTCACAGGATAACGACCATTAGGTGCCCGAGGCAGCAATAGACCCATGGAGACAAGTCGGCTGGAGGACGATGTGTTGAGTCGGGACGCAGTTTGAGTGTTCCATCGTCATTAGGAGGCCCCGAACGTTACAATTAACTATCAGTTTTGCGTCCGATTCGCTAATCTAGACTCACAGGAGAACGACCATAAGGTGCCCGAGGCAGATAGAGATCCATGGAGACAAGTTGGCTGGAGGACGATGTATTGAATCGGGACGCAATTTGAGTGTTCCATCGTCATTAGGAGGCCCTGAACGTTACAATTAAGTATCAGTTTTGCGTCCCATTCAATAATCTAGACTCACAGGAGATCGACCATAAGGTGCCGGAGGCAGCAATAGACCCATGGAGACAAGTCGGCTGGAAGACGATGTATTGAATCGGGACGCAATTTGAGTGTTCCATCGTCATTAGGAGGCCCTGAACTTTACAACTAACTATGAGTTTTTCGTCCGATTCGATAATCTAGACTCACAGGAGAACGACCATAATGTGCCCGAGGCAGCAATAGACACATGGAGACAAGTCGGCTAGAGAACGATGTATGGAATCCGGACGCAATTTGAGTGTTCCATCGTCATTAGGAGGCCCTGAACGTTACAATTAACTATCAGTTTTGCGTCCGATTCGATAATCTAGACTCACAGGAAACGACCATAAGGTGCCCGAGGCAGCAATAGACCCATGGAGACAAGCCGGCTGAAGGACAATGTATGGAAACGGGACGCAATTTGAGTGTTCCATCGTCATTAGGAGGCCCTGAACGCTACAGTTAACTATCAGTTTTGCGTCATTAGGAGGCCCTGAACGTTACAATTAACTATCAGTTTTGCGTCCGATTCGATAATCTAGACTCACAGGAGAACGACCATAAGGTGCCTGAGGCAGCAATAGACCCATGGAGACAAGTCGGCTGAAGGACGGTTTATGGAATCGGGACGCAATTTGAGTGTTCCATCGTCATTAGGATTCCCTGAACGTTACATTTAACTATCAGTTTTGCGTCCGATTCGATAATCTACACTCACAGGAGAACGACCATAAGGTGCCCGAGGCAGCAATAGACCCATGGAGACAAGTCGGCTAGAGAACGATGTATGGAATCCGGACGCAATTTGAGTGTTCCATCGTCATTAGGAGGCCCTGAACGCTACAGTTAACTATCAGTTTTACGTCATTAGGAGGCCCTGAACGTTACAATTAACTATCAGTTTTGCGTCAGATTCGATAATCTAGACTCACAAGAGAACGACAATAAGGTGCCCGAGGCAGCAATAGACCCATGGAGACAAGTCGGCTGGAGGACGATGTAATGAATCGGGACGCAATTTGAGTGTTCCATCGCCTTTAGGAGGCCCTTAACGTTACAATTAACAATCAGTTTTGCGTCCCATTCGATAATCTAGACTCACAGGAGAACGACCATAAGGTGCCCGAGGCAGCAATAGACCCATGGAGGCAAGTCGGCTGGCGGACGGTGTATTGAATCGGGACGCAATTTGAGTGTTCCATCGTCATTAGGAGACCCTGAACGTTACAATTAACTATCAGTTTTGCGTCCGATTCGATAATCTAGACTCACAGGAGAACGACCATAAGTAGCCCGAGACAGCAATAGACCCATGGAGTCAAGTCGGCTGGAGGACGATGTATTGAAACGGGACGCAATTTGAGTGTTCCATCGTCATTAGGAGGACCCGAACATTACAATTAACCATCAGCTTTGCGTACGATTCGATATTCTAGACTCACAGGAGAACGACCATAAGGTGCCCGAGGCAGCAATAGACCCATGGAGAAAAGTTGGCTGGAGGACGATGTATTGAATCGGGACGCAATTTGAGTGTTCCATGGTCATTTAGAGGCCCTGAACGTTACAATTAACTATCAGTTTTGCGTCCGATTCGATAATCTAGACTCACAAGAGAACGACCATAAGGTGCCCGAGGCAGCAATAGACCCATGGAGATAAGTCGGCTGGAGGACGATGTATTGAATCGGGACGCAATTTGAGTGTTCCATCGGCATTAGGAGTCCCCAAACGTTACAATTAACTATCAGTTTTGCGTCCCATTCGATAATCTTGACTCCCAGGAGAACGACCATAAGGCGCCCGTGGCAGCAATAGACCCATGGAGACAAGCGGCTGGAGGACGATGTATTGAATCGGGACGCAATTTGAGTGTTCCATCGTCATTAGGAGGCTCTGAACGTTACAATTAACTATCAGTTTTGGGTCCCATTCGATAATCTAGACTCACAGGAGAACGACAATAAGGTGCCTGAGGCAGCAATAGACCCATGGAGACAAGACGCCTGGAGGACGATGTATTGAATCGGGACGCAATTTGTGTGGTCCATCTTCATTAGGAGGCCCTGAATGTTACAATTAACAATCAGTTTTGCGTCCGATTCGATAATCTAGACTCACTGGAGAACGACCATAAGGTGCCCGAGGCAGCAATAGAACCTTGGAGACAAGTTAGCTAGAGAACGATGTATTGAATCGGGACGCAATTTGAGTATTCCATCGTCATTAGGAGGACCCGAACGTTACAATTAACTATCAGCTTTGCGTCCGATTCGATAATCTAGACTCACAGGAGAACGATCATAAGCTAACCGAAGCACCAATAGACCCATGGAGACAAGTCGGCTGGAGGACGATGTATTGAATCAGGACGCAATTTGAGTGTTCCATGGTCATTAGGAGGCCCTGAACGTTACAATTAACTATCAGTTTTGCGTCCGATTCAATAATCTAGACACAAAGGAGAACAACCATAATGTGCCCGAGGCAGCAATAGACCAACGGAGACTAGTCGGCTGGAGGACGATGTATTGAATCGGGACGCAATTTGAGTGTTCCATCGTCATTAGGACGCCCTGAACGTGACAATTAACTATTAGTTTTTCGTCCGATTCGATAACATAGACTCACAGGAGAACGAGGCAGCAATAGAACCTTGGAGACAAGTTGGCTCGAGAACGATGTATTGAATCGGGACGCAATTTGAGTATTCCATCGTCTTTAGGAGGACCCGAACGTTACAATTAACTATCAGCTTTGCGTCCGATTCGATAATCTAGACTCACAGGAGTACGATCATAAGCTAACCGAAGCACCAATAGACCAATGGAGACGAGTCGGCTGGAGGACGATGTATTGAATCAGGACGCAATTTGATTGTTCCATCGTCATTAGGAGGTCCTGAAAGTTACAACTAACTATCAGTTTTGCGTCCCATTCGATAATCTAGAATCACAGGATAACGACCATAAGGTGCCCGAGGCAGCAATAGACCCATGGAGACAAGTCGGCTAGAGGACGATGTATTGAATCGGGACGCAGTTTGAGTGTTCCATCGTCATTAGGAGGCCCTGAACGCTACAGTTAACTATCAGTTTTGCGTCCGATTCGATAATCTAGACTCACAGGAGAACAACCATAAGGTGTCCGAGGCAGCAATAGACCCATGGAGACACGTCGGCTGAAGGACGATGTATTGAATCGGGACGCAATTTGAGTGTTCCATCGTCATTAGGAGGTCTTGAACGCTACAGTTAACTATCAGTTTTGCGTCATTAGGAGGCCCTGAACGTTACAATTAACTATCAGTTTTGCGTCCGATTCGATAATCTAGACTCACACGAGAACGACAATAAGGTGCCCGAGACAGCAATAGACCCATGGAGACAAGTCGGCTGGAGGACGATGTAATGAATCGGGACGCAATTTGAGTGTTCCATCGCCTTTAGGAGGCCCTGAACGTTACAATTAACAATCAGTTTTGCGTCCCATTCGATAATATAGACCCACAGGAGAACGACCATAAGGTGCCCGAGGCAGCAATAGACCCATGGAGACAAGTCGGCTAGAGAACGATGTATTGAATCGGGACTCAATTTGAGTGTTCCATCGCAATTAGGAGGCCCTGAACGTGACAATTAACTATCAGTTTTTCGTCCGATTCGATAATCTAGACTCACAGGAGAACGACCATAAGGTGCCCGAGGCAGCAATAGATCCATGGAGACAAGTCGGCTGGAGAACGATGTATTGAATCGGGACGCAATTTGAGTGTTCCATCGTCATTAGGAGGCCCTGAACGTTACAATTAACTATCAGATTTGCGTCCGTTTCGATAATCTAGACTCACAGGGGAACGACCATAAGGTGCCCGAGGCAGCAATAGAACCTTGGAGACAAGTTGGCTAGAGAACGATGTATTGAATCGGGACGCAGTTTGAATGTTCCATCGTCATTAGGAGGCCCTGAACGTTACAATTAACTATCAGTTTTGCGTCCCATTCGATAATCTTGACTCACAGGAGAACGACCATAAGGTGCCGGAGGCAGCAATAGACCCATGGAGACAAGTCGGCTAGAGGACGATGTATTGAATCGGGACGCAGTTTGAGTGTTCCATCGTCATTAGGAGGCCCTGAACGTTACAATTAACTATCAGTTTTGCGTCCGATTCGATAATCTAGACTCACAGGAGAACGACCATAAGGTGGCCGAGGCAGCAATAGACCCATGGAGACAAGTCGGCTAGAGGACGATGTATTGAATTGGGACGCAATTTGAGTCTTCCATCGTCATTAGGAGGCCCTGAACGTTACATTTAACTATCAGTTTTGCATCTCATTCGATAATATAGACTCACAGGAGAGCGACCATAAGGTGCCCGAGGCAGCAATAGACCCATGGAGACAAGTCGGCTAGAGGACGATGTATTGAATCGGGACGCAATTTGAGTGTTCCATCGGCATTAGGAGGCCCTGAACGTTACAATTAACTATCAGTTTTGCGTCCCATTCGATAATATAGACTCACAGGAGAACGACCATAAGGTGCCCGAGGCAGCAATAGACCCATGGAGTCAAGTCGGATGGTGGACGATGTATTAAATCGGGACGCAATTTGAGTGTTCCATGGTCATTAGGAGGCCCTGAACGTTACAATTAACTATCAGTTTTGCGTCCCATTCGATAATCTAGACTCACAGGAGAACGACCATAAGGTGCCGGAGGCAGCAATAGACCCATGGAGACAAGTCGGCTAGAGGACGATGTATTGAATCGGGACGCCGTTTGAGTGTTCCATCGTCATTAGGAGGCCCTGAACGTTACAATTAACTGTCAGTTTTGCGTCCCATTCGATAATCTAGACTCACAGGAGAACGACCATAAGGTGCCCGAGGCAGCAATAGACCCATGGAGTCAAGTCGGAAGGAGGACGATGTATAAAATCGGGACGCAATTTGAGTGTTCCATGGTCATTAGGAGGCCCTGAACGTTACAATTAACTATCAGTTTTGCGTCCCATTCGATAATCTAGGCTCACAGGAGAACGACCATACGGTGCCGGAGACAGCAATAGACCCATGGAGACAAGTCGGCTAGAGGACGATGTATTGAATCGGGACGCAGTTTGAGTGTTCCATCGTTATTAGGAGGCCCTGAACGTTACAATTAACTATCAGTTTTGCGTCCCATTCGATAATCTAGACTCACAGGAGAACGACCATAAGGTGCCCGAGGCAGCAATAGACCCATGGAGTCAAGTCGGATGGAGGACGATGTATTAAATCGGGACGCAATTTGAGTGTTCCACGGTCATTAGGAGGCCCTGAACGTTACAATTAACTATCAGTTTTGCGTCCCATTCCATAATCTAGACTCACAGGAGAGCGACCATAAGGTGCCCGAGGCACCAATAGACCCATGGAGACTAGTCGGCTGGCAGACGGTGTAGTGAATCGGGACGCAATTTGAGTGTTCCGTGGTCATTAGGAGGCCCTGAACGTTACAATTAACTATCAGTTTTGCGTCCCAATCGATAATCTAGACTCACAGGAGAACGACCATAAGGTGCCCGAGGCAGCAATAGACCCATGGAGTCAAGTCGGATGGAGGACGATGTATTAAATCGGGACGCAATTTGAGTGTTCCATGGTCATTAGGAGGCCCTGAACGTTACAATTAACTATCAGTTTGGCGTCCCATTCGATAATCTAGACTCACAGGAGAACGACCATACGGTGCCGGAGGCAGCAATAGACCCATGGAGACAAGTCGGCTAGAGGACGATGTATTGAATTGGGACGCAATTTGAGTCTTCCATCGTCATTAGGAGGCCCTGAACGTTACAATTAACTATCAGTTTTGCATCCCATTCGATAATCTAGACTCACAGGAGAGCGACCATAAGGTGCCCGAGGCAGCAATACACCCATGGAGACAAGTCGGCTAGAGGACGATGTATTGAATCGGGCCGCAATTTGAGTGTTCCATCGGCATTAGGAGGCCCTGAACGTTACAATTAACTAACAGTTTTGCGTCCCATTCGATAATCTAGACTCACAGGAGAACGACCATAAGTTGCCGAGGCAGCAATAGACTCCTGGAGACAAGTCGGCTAGAGGGCGATGTATTGAATCGGGACGCAATTTTACTGTTCCCTCGTCATTAGGAGGCCCTAAACATTACAATTAACTATCAGTTTTGCGTCCCATTCGATAATCTAGACTCACAGGAGAACGACCATAAGGTGCCCGAGGCAGCAATAGACCCATCTAGACAAGTCGGCTAGAGGACGATGTATTGAATCGGGTCGCAATTTGAGTGTTCCATCGTCATTAGGAGGCCCTGAACGTTACAATTAACTATTAGTTTTTCGTCCCATTCGATAATCTTGACTCACAGGGGAACGACCATAAGGTGCGCGAGGCAGCAATAGACCCATGGAGAGAAGTCGGCTGGCGGACGGTGTATTGAATCGGGACGCAATTTAAGTGTTCCATCGTCATTAGGAGGCCCTGAAAGTTACAATTAACTATCAGTTTTTCGTCCCATTCGATAATCTAGACTCACAGGAGAACGACCATAAGGGGCCCGAGGCAGCAATAGACCCATGGAGACAAGTCGGCTAGAGTACGATGTATTGAATTGGGACGCAATTTGAGTGTTCCATCGTCATTAGGAGGCCCTGAACGTTACAATTAACTATCAGTTTTGCGTCCCATTCGATAATCTAGACTCACAGGAGAACGACGATAAGGTGCCCGAGGCAGCAATAGACCCATGGAGACAAGTCGGCTAGAGGACGATGTATTGAATCGGGACGCAATTTGAGTGTTCCATCGTCATTAGGAGGCCCTGAACGTTACAATTAACAATCAGTTTTGCGTCCCATTCGATAATCTAGACTCACAGGAGAACGACCATAAGGTGCCCGAGGCAGCAATAGACCCATGGAGACAAGTCGGCTGGAGGACGATGTACTGAATCGGAACGCAATTTGAGTGTTCTGTCGTCATTAGGAGGCCCTGCACGTTACAATTAACTATCATTTTTGCGTCCGATTCGATAATCTAGACTCACAGGAGAACGACCATAAGGTGCCCGAGGCAGCAATAAACCCATTGAGTCAAGTCGGCTAGAGGACGATGTACTGAATCGGGACGCAATTTGAGTGTTCCATCGTCATTGGGAGGCCCTGAACGTCACAATTAACTATCAGTTTTGCGTCCCATTCGATAATCTAGAATCACAGGAGAACGACCATAAGGTGCCCGAGGCAGCAATAGACACTTGGAGACAAGTCAACTGGAGGACGATGTATTGAATCGGGACGCAATTTGAGTGTTCCATCGTCATTAGGAGGCCCTGAACGTTTAATTAACTATCAGTTTTGCGTCCCATTCGATTATCTAGACTCACAGGAGAACGACCATAAGGTGCCCGAGGCAGCAATAGACCCATGGAGACAAGTCGGCTAGAGAACGATGTATTGAATCGGGACTCAATTTGAGTGTTCCATCGCCATTAGGAGGCCCTGAACGTGACAATTAACTATCAGTTTTTCGTCCGATTCGATAATCTAGACTCACAGGAGAACGAGCATAAGGTGCCCGAGGCAGCAATAGATCCATGGAGACAAGTCGGCTGGAGAACGATGTATTGAATCGGGACGCAATTTGAGTGTTCCATCGTCATTAGGAGGCCCTGAACGTTACAATTAACTATCAGATTTGCGTCCGTTTCGATAATCTAGACTCACAGGGGAACGACCATAAGGTGCCCGAGGCAGCAATAGACCCACGGAGACAAGTCGGCTAGAGGACGATGTATTGAATCGGGACGCAATTTGAGTGTTTCATCGTCATTAGGAGGCCCTGAACGTTACAATTAACTATCAGTTTTGCGTCCCATTCGATAATCTAGACTCACAGGAGAACGACCATAAGGTGCCCGAGGCAGCAATAGACCCATGGAGACAAGTCGGCTAGAGGACGATGTATTGAATCGGGACGCAATTTGAGTGTTCCATCGTCATTAGGAGGCCCTGGACCTTACAGTTAACTATCAGTTTTGCGTCCCATTCGATAATCTAGACTCACAGGGGAACGACCATAAGGTGCCCGAGGCAGCAATAGACCCATGGAGTCAAGTCGGATGGTGGACGATGTATTAAATCGGGACGCAATTTGAGTGTTCCATGGTCATTAGGAGGCCCTGAACGTTACAATTAACTATCAGTTTTGCGTCCCATTCGATAATCTAGACTCACAGGAGAACGACCATAAGGTGCCGGAGGCAGCAATAGACCCATGGAGACAAGTCGGCTAGAGGACGATGTATTGAATCGGGACGCCGTTTGAGTGTTCCATCGTCATTAGGAGGCCCTGAACGTTACAATTAACTATCAGTTTGGCGTCCAATTCGATAATCTAGACTCACAGGAGAACGACCATAAGGTGCCCGAGGCAGCAATAGACCCATGGAGTCAAGTCGGATGGAGGACGATGTATTAAATCGGGACGCAATTTGAGTGTTCCATGGTCATTAGGAGGCCCTGAACGTTACAATTAACTATCAGTTTTGCGTCCCATTCGATAATCTAGACTCACAGGAGAACGACCATACGGTGCCGGAGACAGCAATAGACCCATGGAGACAAGTCGGCTAGAGGACGATGTATTGAATCGGGACGCAGTTTGAGTGTTCCATCGTTATTAGGAGGCCCTGAACGTTACAATTAACTATCAGTTTTGCGTCCCATTCGATAATCTAGACTCACAGGAGAACGACCATAAGGTGCCCGAGGCAGCAATAGACCCATGGAGTCAAGTCGGATGGAGGACGATGTATTAAATCGGGACGCAATTTGAGTGTTCCATGGTCATTAGGAGGCCCTGAACGTTACAATTAACTATCAGTTTTGCGTCCCATTCCATAATCTAGACTCACAGGAGAGCGACCATAAGGTGCCCGAGGCACCAATAGACCCATGGAGACTAGTCGGCTGGCGGACGGTGTATTGAATCGGGACGCAATTTGAGTGTTCCATGGTCATTAGGAGGCCCTGAACGTTACAATTAACTATCAGTTTTGCGTCCCATTCGATAATCTAGGCTCACAGGAGAACGACCATACGGTGCCGGAGGCAGCAATAGACCCATGGAGACAAGTCGGCTAGAGGACGATGTATTGAATCGGGACGCAGTTTGAGTGTTCCATCGTCATTAGGAGGCCCTGAACGTTACAATTAACTATCAGTTTTGCGTCCGATTCGATAATCTAGACTCACAGGAGAACGACCATAAGGTGCCCGAGGCAGCAATAGACCCATGGAGACAAGTCGGCTAGAGGACGATGTATTGATTGGGACGCAATTTGAGTCTTCCATCGTCATTAGGAGGCCCTGAACGTTACAATTAACTATCAGTTTTGCATCCCATTCGATAATCTAGACTCACAGGAGAGCGACCATAGGGTGCCCGAGGCAGCAATAGACCCATGGAGACAAGTCGGCTAGAGGACGATGTATTGAATCGGGCCGCAATTTGAGTGTTCCATCGGCATTAGGAGGCCCTGAACGTTACAATTAACTATCAGTTTTGCGTCCCATTCGATAATCTAGATTCACAGGAGAACGACCATAAGTTGCCGAGGCAGCAATAGACTCCTGGAGACAAGTCGGCTAGAGGGCGATGTATTGAATCGGGACGCAATTTTACTGTTCCCTCGTCATTAGGAGGCCCTAAACATTACAATTAACTATTAGTTTTGCGTCCCATTCGATAATCTAGACTCACAGGAGAACGACCATAAGGTGCCCGAGGCAGCAATAGACCCATCTAGACAAGTTGGCTAGAGGACGATGTATTGAATCGGGTCGCAATTTGAGTGTTCCATCGTCATTAGGAGGCCCTGAACGTTACAATTAACTATTAGTTTTTCGTCCCATTCGATAATCTTGACTCACAGGGGAACGACCATAAGGTGCGCGAGGCAGCAATAGACCCATGGAGAGAAGTCGGCTGGCGGACGGTGTATTGAATCGGGACGCAATTTAAGTGTTCCATCGTCATTAGGAGGCCCTGAAAGTTACAATTAACTATCAGTTTTTCGTCCCATTCGATAATCTAGACTCACAGGAGAACGACCATAAGGTGCCCGAGGCAGCAATAGACCCATCTAGACAAGTTGGCTAGAGGACGATGTATTGAATCGGGTCGCAATTTGAGTGTTCCATCGTCATTAGGAGGCCCTGAACGTTACAATTAACTATCAGTTTTGCGTCCCATTCGATCATCTAGACTCACAGGAGAACGACGATAAGGTGCCCGAGGCAGCAATAGACCCATGGAGACAAGTCGGCTAGAGGACGATGTATTGAATCGGGACGCAATTTGAGTGTTCCATCGTCATTAGGAGGCCCTGAACGTTACAATTAACAATCAGTTTTGCGTCCCATTCGATAATCTAGACTCACAGGAGAACGACCATAAGGTGCCCGAGGCAGCAATAGACCCATGGAGACAAGTCGGCTGGAGGACGATGTACTGAATCGGGACGCAATTTGAGTGTTCTATCGTCATTAGGAGGCCCTGCACGTTACAATTAACTACCATTTTTGCGTCCGATTCGATAATCTAGACTCACAGGAGAACGACCATAAGGTGCCCGAGGCAGCAATAAACCCATTGAGTCAAGTCGGCTAGAGGACGATGTATTGAATCGGGACGCAATTTGAGTGTTCCATCGTCATTGGGAGGCCCTGAACGTCACAATTAACTATCAGTTTATCGTCCCATTCGATAATCTAGACTCACAGGAGAACGAGCATAAGGTGCCCGAGGCAGCAATAGACACTTGGAGACAAGTCAACTGGAGGACGATGTATTGAATCGGGACGCAATTTGAGTGTTCCATCGTCTTTAGGAGGCCCTGAACGTTACAATTAACTATCAGTTTTGCGTCCCATTCGATTATCTAGACTCACAGGAGAACGACCATAAGGTGCCCGAGGCAGCAATAGACCCATGGAGACAAGTCGGCTAGAGAACGATGTATTGAATCGGGACTCAATTTGAGTGTTCCATCGCCATTAGGAGGCCCTGAACGTGACAATTAACTATCAGTTTTTCGTCCGATTCGATAATCTAGACTCACAGGAGAACGAGCATAAGGTGCCCGAGGCAGCAATAGATCCATGGAGACAAGTCGGCTGGAGAACGATGTATTGAATCGGGACGCAATTTGAGTGTTCCATCGTCATTAGGAGGCCCTGAACGTTACAATTAACTATCAGATTTGCGTCCGTTTGGATAATCTAGACTCACAGGGGAACGACCATAAGGTGCCCGAGGCAGCAATAGACACACGGAGACAAGTCGGCTAGAGGACGATGTATTGAATCGGGACGCAATTTGAGTGTTTCATCGTCATTAGGAGGCCCTGAACGTTACAATTAACTATCAGTTTTGCGTCCCATTCAATAATCTAGACTCACAGGAGAACGACCATAAGGTGCCCGAGGCAGCAATAGACCCATGGAGACAAGTCGGCTAGAGGACGATGTATTGAATCGGGACGCAATTTGAGTGTTCCATCGTCATTAGGAGGCCCTGGACCTTACAGTTAACTATCAGTTTTGCGTCCCATTCGATAATCTAGACTCACAGGGGAACGACCATAAGGTGCCCGAGGCAGCAATAGACCCACGGAGACAAGTCATCTAGAGGACGATGTATTGAATCGGGACGCAATTTGAGTGTTCCATCGTCATTAGGAGGCCCTGAACGTTACAATTAACTATCAGTTTTGCGTCCCATTCGATAATCTAGACTCACAGGAGAACGACCATAAGGTGCCCGAGGCAGCAATAGACCCATCTAGACAAGTCGGCTAGAGGACGATGTATTGAATCGGGTCGCAATTTGAGTGTTCCATCGTCATTAGGAGGCAGTGAACGTTACAATTAACTATTAGTTTTTCGTCCCATTCGATAATCTTGACTCACAGGGGATCGACCATAAGGTGCGCGAGGCAGCAATAGACCCATGGAGAGAAGTCCGCTGGCGGACGGTGTATTGAATCGGGACGCAATTTAAGTGTTCCATCGTCATTAGGAGGCCCTGAAAGTTACAATTAACTATCAGTTTTTCGTCCCATTCGATAATCTAGACTCACAGGAGAACGACCATAAGGTGCCCGAGGCAGCAATAGACCCATGGAGACAAGTCGGCTAGAGGACGATGTATTGAATTGGGAGGCAATTTGAGTGTTCCATCGTCATTAGGAGGCCCTGAACGTTGCAATTAACTATCAGTTTTGCGTCCGTTTCGATAATCTAGACTCACAGGGGAACGACCATAAGGTGCCCGAGGCAGCAATAGACCCACGGAGACAAGTCGGCTAGAGGACGATGTATTGAATCGCGACGCAATTTGAGTGTTCCATCGTCATTAGGAGGCCCTGAACGTTACCATTAACTATCAGTTTTGCGTCCCATTCGATAATCTAGACTCACAGGAGAACGACCATAAGGTGCCCGAGGCAGCAATAGACCCATGGAGACAAGTCGGCTAGAGAACGATGTATTGAATCGGGACTCAATTTGAGTGTTCCATCGCCATTAGGAGGCCCTGAACGTGACAATTAACTATCAGTTTTTCGTCCGATTCGATAATCTAGACTCACAGGAGAACGAGCATAAGGTGACCAAGGCAGCAATAGATCCATGGAGACAAGTCGGCTGGAGAACGATGTATTGAATCGGGACGCAATTTGAGTGTTCCATCGTCATTAGGAGGCCCTGAACGTTACAATTAACTATCAGTTTTGCGTCCGTTTCGATAATCTAGACGCACAGGGGAACGACCATAAGGTGCCCGAGGCAGCAATAGACCCATGGAGACAAGTCGGCTAGAGAACGATGTATTGAATCGGGACTCAATTTGAGTGTTCCATCGCCATTAGGAGGCCCTGAACGTGACAATTAACTATCAGTTTTTCGTCCGATTCGATAATCTAGACTCACAGGAGAACGACCATAAGGTGCCCGAGGCAGCAATAGACCCATCTAGACAAGTCGGCTAGAGGACGATGTATTGAATCGGGTCGCAATTTGAGTGTTCCATCGTCATTAGGAGGCCCTGAACGTTACAATTAACTATTAGTTTTTCGTCCCATTCGATAATCTAGACTCACAGGAGAACGACCATAAGGTGCCCGAGGCAGCAATAGACCCATGGAGACAAGTCGGCTAGAGGACGATGTATTGAATTGGGACGCAATTTGAGTGTTCCATCGTCATTAGCAGGCCCTGAAAGTTACAATTAACTATCAGTTTTGCGTCCCATTCGATCATCTAGACTCACAGGAGAACGACGATAAGGTGCCCGAGGCAGCAATAGACCCATGGAGACAAGTCGGCTAGAGGACGATGTATTGAATCGGGACGCAATTTGAGTGTTCCATCGTCATTAGGAGGCCCTGAACGTTACAATTAACTATCAGTTTTGCGTCCCATTCGATAATCTAGACTCACAGGAGAACGACCATAAGGTGCCCGAGGCAGCAATAGACCCATGGAGGCAAGTCGGCTGGAGGACGATGTACTGAATCGGGACGCAATTTGAGTGTTCTATCGTCATTAGGAGGCCCTGCACGTTACAATTAACTATCATTTTTGCGTCCGATTCGATAATCTAGACTCACAGGAGAACGACCATAAGGTGCCCGAGGCAGCAATAAACCCATGCAGTCAAGTCGGCTAGAGGACGATGTATTGAATCGGGACGCAATTTGAGTGTTCCATCGTCATTGGGAGGCCCTGAACGTCACAATTAACTATCAGTTTTGCGTCCCATTCGATAATCTAGACTCACAGGAGAACGAGCATAAGGTGCCCGAGGCAGCAATAGACACTTGGAGACAAGTCAACTGGAGGACGATGTATTGAATCGGGTCGCAATTTGAGTGTTCCATCGTCATTAGGAGGCCCTGAACGTTACAATTAACTATCAGTTTTGCGTCCCATTCGATTATCTAGACTCACAGGAGAACGACCATAAGGTGCCCGAGGCAGCAATAGACCCATGGAGACAAGTCGGCTAGAGAACGATGTATTGAATCGGGACTCAATTTGAGTGTTCCATCGCAATTAGGAGGCCCTGAACGTGACAATTAACTATCAGTTTTTCGTCCGATTCGATAATCTAGACTCACAGGAGAACGACCATAAGGTGCCCGAGGCAGCAATAGATCCATGGAGACAAGTCGGCTGGAGAACGATGTATTGAATCGGGACGCAATTTGAGTGTTCCATCGTCATTAGGAGGCCCTGAACGTTACAATTAACTATCAGATTTGCGTCCGTTTCGATAATCTAGACTCACAGGGGAACGACCATAAGGTGCCCGAGGCAGCAATAGACCCACGGAGACAAGTCGGCTAGAGGACGATGTATTGAATCGGGACGCAATTTGAGTGTTCCATCGTCATTAGGAGGCCCTGAACGTTACAATTAACTATCAGTTTTGCGTCCCATTCGATAATCTAGACTCACAGGAGAACGACCATAAGGTGCCCGAGGCAGCAATAGACCCATGGAGACAAGTCGGCTAGAGGACGATGTATTGAATCGGGACGCAATTTGAGTGTTCCATCGTCATTAGGAGGCCCTGGACCTTACAGTTAACTATCAGTTTTGCGTCCCATTCGATAATCTAGACTCACAGGGGAACGACCATAAGGTGCCCGAGGCAGCAATAGACCCACGGAGACAAGTCGGCTAGAGGACGATGTATTGAATCGGGACGCAATTTGAGTGTTCCATCGTCATTAGGAGGCCCTGAACGTTACAATTAACTATCAGTTTTGCGTCCGATTCGATAATCTAGACTCACAGGAGAACGACCATAAGGTGCCCGAGGCAGCAATAGACCCATCTAGACAAGTCGGCTAGAGGACGATGTATTGAATCGGGTCGCAATTTGAGTGTTCCATCGTCATTAGGAGGCAGTGAACGTTACAATTAACTATTAGTTTTTCGTCCCATTCGATAATCTTGACTCACAGGGGATCGACCATAAGGTGCGCGAGGCAGCAATAGTCCCATGGAGAGAAGTGGGCTGGCGGATGGTGTATTGAATCGGGACGCAATTTAAGTGTTCCATCGTCATTAGGAGGCCCTGAAAGTTACAATTAACTATCAGTTTTTCGTCCCATTCGATAATCTAGACTCACAGGAGAACGACCATAAGGTGCCCGAGGCAGCAATAGACCCACGGAGACAAGTCGGCTAGAGGACGATGTATTGAATCGCGACGCAATTTGAGTGTTCCATCGTCATTAGGAGGCCCTGAACGTTACAATTAACTATCAGTTTTGCGTCCCATTCGATAATCTAGACTCACAGGGTAACGACCATAAGGTGCCCGAGGCAGCAATAGACCCACGGAGACAAGTCGGCTAGAGGACGATGTATTGAATCGGGACGCAATTTGAGTGTTCCATCGTCATTAGGAGGCCCTGAACGTTACAATTAACTATCAGTTTTGCGTCCCATTCGATAATCTAGACTCACAGGAGAACGACCATAAGGTGCCCGAGGCAGCAATAGACCCATGGAGACAAGTCGGCTAGAGGACGATGTATTGAATCGGGACGCAATTTGAGTGTTCCATCGTCATTGGGAGGCCCTGAACGTCACAATTAACTATCGGTTTTGCGTCCCATTCGATAATCTAGACTCACAGGAGAACGAGCATAAGGTGCCGAGGCAGCAATAGACACTTGGAGACAAGTCAACTGGAGGACGATGTATTGAATCGGGACGCAATTTGAGTGTTCCATCGTCATTAGGAGGCCCTGAACGTTACAATTAACTATCAGTTTTGCGTCCCATTCGATTATCTAGACTCACAGGAGAACGACCATAAGGTGCCCGAGGCAGCAATAGACCCATGGAGACAAGTCGGCTAGAGAACGATGTATTGAATCGGGACTCAATTTGAGTGTTCCATCGCCATTAGGAGGCCCTGAACGTGACAATTAACTATCAGTTTTTCGTCCGATTCGATAATCTAGACTCACAGGAGAACGAGCATAAGGTGCCCGAGGCAGCAATATGTTCGTCAGGATAGAAGTCAGGAGCGGAGGGCGTTGTAAAATTACAATTAATTGAGTGGAATGGACCCAATTTATTCTGGTAATGATGGTACAGGGGTGCCTACATAGGGCTGAGCAACCCCAAGAGGGGTTGCCGTCTGTTCATCAGTGAGGCAGAGGCTAGAGCAGCGACTACTCGGGGCCGAGGTCAGAAGCTAAGAGAGCGCGGAGCTGTTTCCAAGCCGCCCTCGCCGCTCCCGGCCGCGTCCCCACGTGATCACACGATTAGTCTCTGATTGGAGGGTTGATTCCGCCAACGCACCTTGCTAGTAGCGTACCCCCGTCAGCGCAACCAACCCGTGGGACTTGAGTCTAACCGAGGAGCACGTGGCAGGAATGTGCCGACCATGGTCTTCCGGCCTGCACCTTCCACCACAGTATGCCTAAGCCGGCTACGGCCGAACATTGTGCACTGAAAATTTATTTAAATAAAATTTTGTCGGCAATGATCCCTCTTGGGGGGTCTCTTCCCTGCACATCCTTTCCCCTTCCGAAGAAGGCTCCCTGAATGAAAATGAATGAGACTATTCTAATTGATTATTCCATTTAAAAAAAAATATATGATCAATATGTGCAAAAGTTACAAAGTGGCCTGAAGGGCCTGAAGGAAGGCTCTTGAATAACAAACTTGTGGTGCGACGGCAGTGAGGCGGCGCCATGCTGTGAGTGTGCGTCGGCGGTATCAGTGGTGGTGGGTACCCAGGCGATGATGAGGGGCACCGTAGTACAGCACACTGAAACACTCCACCCTCGTGGGGGTGAGAGAATGCTCCCAGGCCTAACAGTCACAAGGGGGTTTTTCCCCGTAATATTACTTTGAGTTCTTAAATCTAGGATTACAATGGTAATTGCCCAAGTGGGTGAATGAGAACATTACAAAATGACAAAAATTTAAAGAGAAAACAAAATGACTTACATGAGGGTTAAAACTCGACAGTTAAATATTGATTCCATTGACTTTACATTGAAATACAAATTCATTACAAAATTAGTTCATTGACCTGACACCTAGACTACAACTTACTTCTAAGGGGGGGTCATGCCTGATCACATGCACCAATGTTGGCAGATAGTTTCAGGTGTGATATTCACCTTCAGGTTGTGGGGGTGGTACTACTTCTCGGAAGGAAGTGAAACATTTGCAAAACCCTCTTTTACAGAGTATCCAGGATACTATAATCAGAATCATTACAATGATTATTGCCGAACCAGCGCTGGGTAATACAACGGTGGTTAATCGCTTTGTTTGGTGCCAATCAGCAATATGTGAGGCCACTCGGTCAAGAGCAACTTGGTTATGTTCCTGGGTAAGGAGATGATTGATCGATTGGAGTAGATCTGAATCATTGGTAATCGGTAAATTCTTTAGCTTCTCATGGTGATGGAGTTTAAAAGAGAGTTCAGGAAGGTATAAGGTAAATGTGGGAATGGTGACATGAAAGGCGGAGTGCAATTGAGCTGATATCCTCATAGAAGCAGCGTATACGTCACATCTTGAACTATTATACACTAGGCCACTATTATTCAGTGTTACCCGGTACGATTGAGTCTCTGACATTGAACGGTGACACACCAGGGTGGCGGTGACAGTCTGTGGGACAGCGAACAGAAAACTGTTGCCAACAGGCTGAATTATTGGTTGACGAAGTGAGACTAGAACACGAGGACATGGAGGTGTAGTAGCTTCAGCTAAAAACAGTGACATCTCGCACTCAGTAGTGTTAGTGTGTAAAATTAGCGTGGAGCATAAGTAATGTGTTGTGTGGAAGCAACTAGATAGTTCAGCGCGGGAGAGAGTGGCGTGAGTTTGTCGATCCCGACTAACTATTAAAAATTCCTGAGTCTGCCAAACAACATGGTGGTGAAGGGTAGCCCAAGAGACAGGAAAAGTGTATATCTGATAGCACTCGTATTCGCAATTTGCGCACGTGATTGGCAACCGCATTCGCATCCGAATACCGTCCGAATTACGGGTAAGTCGTACCTCCAACGCAGCATAGTAAAAGGGGAGGTTGCTTTCCCGCACGGCATAAAGCATTTGTTTAGGGGCCAAAATTTGCGACGACACATTGTGTAGCATGTGCAAGAAGGGCTCTGACGGTAACAGATGTGGACTGAGCTTTCCTTGCAGTCCGAGTTGAATGGCCGAGTGTAACATGTGCACGTGTAACTGTGCTGTGTGTATATTAAATAAAAGAATCTGCGTGGTCTTCACAATGTCCAATGTGATAGTCAGATTACGTAATCCCGAGCGAAGATGAGTCCACTCTTGGTTAAAGGATTGTTCAAGTGCACCATAGTGTCGTGTTAATCTGTCGGCTACAACTTGTATTTGTCTAGTTGTGGCTAACAGGTTATTCTCAAGATGTGTCAGGCGCACCTGTTGATGTACCAACACTTCGTGATTAACTTGTGTTTCCGAAAGCGCTTGTTGTGTGTCCAAATCCCAGCGTTTTGCGTCTGTTTCGTCAGGAGTCCCAAAGACAGATTTTAATAATGTACCTCCAACGGGCAACCAGGCTCGTTTGAAACGAGGCAGTGGTACTGCATCCCTAATACTGTTCAATTGACTTCGAAGGGTTGAAATAATTCTAGTCACTTCCCACAAAGATCGGAGAAACTCATGTTCCTTCGTCTGCGTCAAGAAGGTTTCATATTTTGACAATTGCTGAGCTGTATCATATAAAGCACGGTCTTCCTCTTCTAATAATGTTAAGTTGACATCAGCTAACACAATAGCATAATGTGGAGTATGCACCAGATTATGACGACGTCCAAAAAGCACGTCAGACGTGGAAGGGTAGACGTGAAATGGAGGCGCCTTAACGGCGACGACGACAACCATTGAGATTAACATGCTGCCCATCGCGGATGATAAATTAACAGCCATTTTAACGGAGGTTGCTTTCAGCTTCCAATGTTGATAACGGTCGACTGCGAGAGAAAGTATTAGTGACCCTAGAAGTAAAAATTTCCTGGCTTACATGATGAGTAATTCAGAGATGACAGAGGGGGTACAACGTTGTAGCAATAATTACCTGCTAAGTAGCGACGATGGACCCGTTCAGTCACGCTTACTGCTGAAGAAGACCACGAAGTAGAACCACGGCAGGCAACCAACAGTTTGGCAGCCGTGGGGGTAGCAAGGCGGCAAGACAATGGTGTAATTCAACACTGAGTATCCGCTGATCAATCACGCGTCAGCAAAAAAGACGCTGAACGCAGAGGCAGTACTACGCAGCGCAGACTAAGCGTAACTCGCTGGAAAAATTTTTCAACCTGCTACGGGACGAAGGCCAAGTGTCGTTAATTAATTTGAGATTTTGTACGAAGAAAGTTCTTTTTTTTTTAAATGAATAAAATGAGAAGGAATCCTGTGATCGCGGTGTAAACCTGCACAGCCTAGGTACCTCCCACGCATTGGCCACTACGCAGGGGCACCCACCCCGCTAAGTCTCGACACGGCGAGACAGGTGAAGTACTTCATAAATTTCAGAAATAATATTGAGTGGTTTTTCAGCTGTAGAAAACCCGAATGAGGGTAGGACGATTCGAGTTAACTCAGTAATCATAGGATCTTTACTTACAGAAGTGGTCAATAGAGAGATTAACTGTACTGAAGTCGGAAATGAATGTTAGCGAGAGCGAGTCTGTTGCTCGCGAATACAGAGGCTGAGCGTGAAGCAGTGGAGGCGGCGCAGCGCAGCTTTATCAGCGCTGAGCCGGCAGAGTGCTGAGCTGAGCTCAGATAACAGCGTCGGAGAGCGCTAGTGGCTCTGCGTCCGAGACTAAGACATTGTAAGTGCAACTTAAAAGTAACAGTCTATTGCAAAGCAATAATAGACGAATAGCTGATGTCACAAAGACGTTTGATTCCATTTTAACAGAACAACTTAAGTGTTCAACAGGTAAATTGACTACGTTGTTGTTTAAAAGAAACTGCTACTGAACATAACGTACATACGTACGTACAAATTGACTACGTTGTTGTTTAAAAGAAACTGCTACTGAACATAACGTACCTACGTACGTACTTCCCTTTCCCCTTCCGAAGAACGGAGGGCATAACCGATAAAAGCCTTGTTCATGTACTTAGTATATGACAATAGAGGTCTGGTAACATCAACAAGTTACACCAAGGTAGTGTGGATATGAACAGTGTGAGTGTGTTGTAAGTGTTGTGTAAATGTGTGACTAATGGTAGCTGATGGCGGATACGAATTGAAGGCCAATAGGTGCTATCAGAGATACTTCCAGTCGAGAAACAATGAAAGTTAAAAGCGAATACCGAATGTGACACAAAAATAACGTATAACCATAAAGTGTACTAACATTAATCATGACTATAAATTGATAACAATAAAACATGACATTGAAGTAATAATAATTGACAAGAAATAAAATAAAGAGAATATTTCCCGAACATAACTTCCGAATCGGATACGAAATCCGTCAGGGGATGTTGTTTTTTTAGTCGGTTGACGAAGTGCATAAGGGACTAAATCAGTAGAATCCGACAGTGTGTGTATATAACAACATTGTTCTTGAAAGTGCAGTTTGCACTGTCAGATGGTGAAAAGCAACTAATCCGTTCAGCAACGGAAAAGGCTGCCATCTGGGGAACGGTATCTGAATCCTTGGCAGAATCCGATGATTTTGCAATGGAATTGCCATCTAGAAGAAAGTGGCGTTGTATAAAATGTAATAAAAGAGCGTCTGGGGCTCAGTTCATTTGTGGTTGAGTGCTAAAGGCGTAGTGTGAGCGCAAATTATCTCACGGTAATTAATGTATAAATTGTTTTGTGGTCAACCGAGGAGCCTAGGATTCGGTGACGTGTAAGTACAAGTTCGCGGTGCGTATGAGCTACCTGCGAGTGACTCGACTATTAAGTTCAGCAGTGCATTAGTGCAATCTGCAGACTTGGATTGATGATTATATAATTTGCAGGGCAATGGAGCAACCTGCGGACAGTGCTAAGGCAACCTGTCTAATAATTGAGGGGTAGGCAGTGCATTGGAGCTATCTGCGATACCGTGGTTCAGCGGGCCTAAGGGCGTCCGTCTGACTTAATAAGAATTAGTGTAGGTACATGGGTTTCCTGCGATGCACGGAATAAAAGTATCAGCGGCGTTATCAGCGACCTGCTGTACTAGGAAAATGTCGACTGTTCAAGCAATAAAAATAGCTCTGAAGCTAGAATAGCATACATGCATAAATAGCGTCACTTTTTGTGCGCGCAGTATATAACACTACATAAAATGAAAATCATGAACTATAAATCACTAGTGCTAGCATAATGACATAATTAAACACAATGACATAAATTGACAGGAAAATAAAAACACAATGATGTATAATAATAACGCTGTAAGTAGTCGGAACGCTCAACGTTAACATGTAACACTGGGCACCTGGGACTGGCTGCTAGGCTGCGTGGGTGTTAGTTTTAAAACTAACAATAACAAATTGAACTGGAAGGACAACTAGGCACAGTTAGGCTTACATCACCGGCTAATTAGAGGCAAAGTACGTATCTCACAATGGATCACCGGCCGATATTTTGGGGCAAGACTGCAACAAGGGAGAGCAATATCTCGGTGTAAATAGGTGGTAAGATTAAAAGACCGGTACTGTCGGAAGAGGGTACCTAACATGTTGTAGGGGCCTCCTCATCGACAGAAGAAGGAAAACAGGATAGAACAATGACCACGGCGGTAGAGTAAAATAAATGGGGAGGGCAAAAAATAACTGCGTAGCAACCAAGGAACAATCGCCCAACGATATACGGCAGCCCGGACGATTGGTCGTTTGTGCCTCGTCAGTAGCGTGAAAAACCCGTGGCATTGCATTGGTTTGCCCATATCTGGCCTTGTCTAGGGCAGATAACGTTAAATGTCCTCATAGTTCGATGTGTAAGAGGGTTAGGGCTGTAGTTTGTACCTTATACAATGAATCAAAGCAGTAGTGAAACTTCACTTATAGGATTGGCAGACTAAGGTATGCAGAATAATGTAAATCGTTAAGAACTTCGTTTGATTTATCCAGCTAATGTGAAACAAAACAAGGAAAAGAATTTAAACAATGAATCACATCTACTTAATGTTTATGTTAAGATTTATTGGGATGTTTGAATGAATTTTGTTTGCCGTGTCTTCCGGCTGCATGAAAGAAACCAGCTTGGAGCTGTTAGCGAGCGCGCAGCGCACGCGTAGGTGCGGAGTAGGCACCGGCACGTCAGCGGTTATGTGAGACGGCGTGTAGCCGCGAGAGACCGACCGCTACTGCAGCGACAAATATCACGCGCTTAGCGTGTACAAGAAATAACGATGAATTAGAAATTGCTAATTATCTAGAATAAGAGTTTTTTTTAAAAAAAAAGGCTGTTAGTTATATAAAATGATGGTAAATGCATTGTAGTCTGTCATACATGGAGGATAGGGCAGTAATCTGCGGTTTGTTTTTGTAACTACTCGGACGCGCCGCGTGTTGAGACGCTGGAGGCGGCAGCGCACGTGGTGATAAGATACGTCATCGCGCGGAGCGCTGTTACTGGCTGAGAAAAAATGATGGCCGCTGGCCAGTTCTTGGCGAGGAGAAGGGACAGCGCTGAAGAGAGGAGGGGAGGCGACAGCTGATGTTTTGCCCCGCCAACAGCTGGTCCCGTAAACAAAGCGTACGAGGCGTATGCATTTCAAGTCCTGACTTAATCTGTTCCGATTACTTACGATTAGCTGCAGCAAATACAGAATTACGACATAGAGTACAATACACTAGACGTCAACGTAACAAGTATTAAGAAAAGCTCGGAGTAAAAATACTCCACATGTTCTGGTTTGCCAAATAGATGGCAATAGAGCACATTGAAGAATATTATTCGGAGTTAGCAGCCGCGGTTCTGCCAACACCAAGCGTAATGGTTGCATTTGAAGCAAGTCAGTTGCGTGACGTCTAATGAGTGGCATTGCTTGCAAAACATAAAACATAATCATACATATGAAAATGAGCAAAATTACATGACATGACTGGAAATTGACAAATGAGAATGGCTGGGAACTCCGTGGTGGCCAGGCACGTCTTGCTTCCAAGTCCCTGGAGAAAATGACTTAAACTAAGCTACAATAAAACATAACATAAACTCTAATTAGGCGTGATTAATCACGCGACCTCAACCCATAAGGGTGTCGATTCCGCAAAGGGTATCTACAACCCTGTGGAGGTAATCTCCTCCGTTTTTTCTTTCGTCTTTGTTCCACTTGAGGTGGAAGTGACACAGGCGGATCGGGGGCTGCGACCTGTTGTGGTGACACAGCCCTACCGTGGTAAGGTTGCAGGCGGTCAAAGTGCACTATCACCGTACGATCGGTTAATTGCAGTTCTGCATTGACTGGTGAGGTCAACCGTACAATCCGATACGGGCCTTCAAAGCGGGGAGAGAACTTTTTAGTTCGTCCCTTTTTGATTGCCGGGTTTCGTAGTAACACTAAATCACCTGTTTGATAAGTCGGTAAAACGGCATTTTTGTTCTGCCTGTGCAACTGTTTGTTGGTAGCTTTGATATTATTCCTCTTTACCTTATACCAGATCGCTTTTAGTCGGCGGGCTAAACCTTTTACTTCCTTTATTTCTACACCTTGAGGTAGTTTGTCTATTTCAAACGGCGAATTCATCGGCCGTCCAAACACAGCTTCGTAAGGGGTATACCCCGTGGATTCATGTATTCGGGTGTTGTATGCAGAAGAAATATACGGTACATATCTGTCCCAATCAGCATGCGTTTTTGCAACATAATAGGATAACATTTTACAAATTGTACGGTGTACGCGTTCAACGCGACCGTTCGCTTTAGGATGGAAGGGAGTTGTACGCCATTTTTTTATTCTTAACAATTTACAAACTTGTACAAATAAAGCAGACATGAAATTGGTTCCTTGATCCGTTAAAATGGCATCAGGACTTCCAAAAGGTAGTATCACACGATTTACAAACTCTCTCGCCACAGTTTCAGCTGTCATGTCGGGGAGGGGAATCAAAATTAGATAACGTGAAAAGTGATCAATAACAGACAAAATGTATTTGTTACCTTGTTGCGACTGTGGAAAAGGACCTTGGAAATCTAAAGCAAGAATTTCGAAGGGTGAAGATGCCTGAGGAAGTGTTTGCAGCGGCACTCGCGGATGCCTATTTTGTGCTCGTTGTGCACACGGCAGGCAAGATCTTACATACCTGTCCACGTCACGTTGTCGGTATTGCCACCAATAACGTGTCGCAATTCGAGCGTTCGTAGCGCGTTTTCCGCTGTGACATGCTTGGATTGTATCATGGCATTGCCGTATTATACGTTGCTGCAAGCATTCCGGTATTACCAAACGATTTCCATGGGGAGTTCTTCGATACAAAAGGTCGTCTATTACTTCAAATTCTGGCAAGGTGGCGTATCTTTGACATTGAACGTCTACCTGCTGTGCTTCTTTTAACTCTTCAATGGATACCTCATCTGATTGAATGACACGCACTTTTCTACTTAACGCATCAGCATTTTGATGCAACCGACCAGGCTTGTGCCGAACTTCAAAATCATATTCTGACAGTTTCATGGCCCAGCGCATAAGTTTGCTGCTAGGGTCTTTAAGATTCAATAACCACTGCAGAGCAGAGTGATCGGTAAGAACTGTAAACTTGCGACCATAAAGGTAACATCTAAAATAATTAATTCCAAAAAGAAGGGCAAGCAATTCCTTTTCTGTAGTACTGTAATTAGTTTCTGCTTTATTCAGTTGACGAGAGGCATACCCAACGGGTTTTTCCTCACCATCTTGCACTTGGCTTAGGACACATCCTACAGCAAAATCAGATGCGTCACAAGATAAAATAAAAGGTTCAGCGAAGTCTGGGTAAACAAGTAGAGGTGAACTAGTTAAAATAGTTTTCACTGTTTGAAAGGCGGTCGAACATTCATCCGTCCAAACAAAAGGAGTATCCTTTTTCAACAATTTAGTAAGTGGTTTGGTAATAGTAGCATAATCTTTAACAAAACGGCGGTAATAATTTGCAAGACCAAGGAAGGATTGTAATTCCTTTAAATTTGTTGGAATAGAAAAAGTGTCTACTGCTTCAGTTAATCGTGGATCTGGCTTGACTCCGCTGGAACTGATGACATGACCTAAATACTGCACTTGTGATTGAGCAAAAGAACATTTTTCTAATTTTAAGCTTAAATTAGCATTTTGCAAGCGCAACAGCACACTGCGTAGATGTTCAGCATGTTCAGCAATGGATTTTGAAAATATAATTATATCATCAAGATACACAAGGCACATAGTAGGTTTCAACCCACGTAACAGCAGATCTGCAAATCGCTGAAAGGTTGCTGGCGCGTTGCGAAGCCCGAAAGGCATCCTTAAGAATTCATATAAGCCACCAGGAACTACAAAAGCTGTCTTAGCTCGATCTTGAGGAGCAATTGGAATTTGATGATACCCACTGCGCATGTCTAATGTTGTGAAGTACCGGCAATTGCCCAGACGATCGAGTGTTTCATCGATCCGGGGTAATGGATAATGATCTGGAGTAGTAACTTTGTTTACTGCTCGCATGTCTACACAGAGGCGATAGGATTTTTCTCCGTCTATAGATTTCTTTGGAACGACTACAATTGGGCTAGACCACGCACTAGAAGAGGGTTGTATTATTCCTGCTTCTAGTTGCTGTTGTATAGTTTCCTCTACCACTGACTGAAGATGGTAGGGAATTCGGTACCCTTTTTGAGCTATTGGCCTAGCGTTTCCGGTTGGAATCTCATGTTGGATTAGATCTGTTGCTGGTAAATATTTCCTGTCTTCAAACAACCATGAATACTCATTCAATACTTCATTTATTAGCTTTTGTTCATGCAATGGGAGGTGACTAAGCTTAGCTTTAAACTTATCTGTCAGATGTGACGTGATTGTCAAAAGGTGTTGAGAGGCGGCAGCAGTCTTTTTCTTTTTCAGAGAAGGGGTTCTCTTTGACAACTCATCTTCTGTGATAACCTGTAAGCTGGCTAATACTGTACCACGCGGTATTAAAGCTTGCTTATGACTAAAATTGTCTAAACACACGGGTACGCAATTTTCTTTCTGTACTTGCTGCGCTTTGCACAGGCTACGTTTTACGTGGACCTGCATCTGGTCAAGAGTTTCATTCTGGCAGAGTGGATCTACCAAGAAATGAACCTCTTCGGATTCACGTATCCCGACAGGCACCCAAAGGATCTTTCCTGTGCCTTCTGGTATCTCCACGGGATTATCGGCTTTTAGCATCGTTACGGGAGACTCCGAAACTTGGGAAACGGATCCTTTTTTCCCAGCTCCGCTCGCCCGCAACGTGCAGTCACGTCCAAAACGGTGCACGTTGTCGCCGAATTGGACGGTATTTAACCTATAGTCAATAACCCCCTGGAAATGACGCAGAAAGTCACTTCCCAGGATGATGTCGTAATCCGTGCGCCTGTTCCGTACAACCTCCATCGTAAAAGCATATTCTGTGGAGTCCAACATGAACTCAACGCAACAGCTGCCATCAGGTTTCACTATGCCGGGACCAATACCACTGATATGGTACCGCGGCGGTTGCAATGTTCTTTTATCCTTCTTCGATAAAAATGCCAAGCTGATCTGTGCGCCTGTGTCAATTAGCACGCGTATTGGTTTGCGGCCTCTAACACCATCGACAACCACGCTTGCCACCTGCGTGATTCCCTTATAAGCTAGGGGGGTCACTATTTTTAACGGGGGCCGGGAGGGGTGGCACTTCCTGCCCCGCGGCCGTTTCCCGAATTCTGTGGTTGCTTTGCATTTCGCCTGGAATTTGCAGGCGGTTGTGGCCTACTATTTGGACAATGCACGCTTTGGTGACCCATGTTCCTGCACTGATGACAATATGGCACGCGACATTGCTCGGCCACATGTCCTTGTCTGTTACAGCGCCCACACTTACTATCGTTCGAAAAAATACGTCGGGGCTCGCTTTGCCGCGCGGAGACGGTCACAAATCGGCTCGCCTCCTCTCTCAAGAGTGCTAATCGCACGGCTTCGTGTAAGGTGCGGGGGGAAGCTACCTTGATTTCACCCCCTATTTGAGGGTTTATGCCACGAATAAACACGTCTATCGCACGACATTCTGATTCCTCCAACAGAACTTCGTTACGAGCAGAACTGGCACTTAGTGCGTACGTGCGGCATGCGACGCTTCTAGTCCTGTCCGCGAATGCTTCTAAATCTTCACCCGTTTTTTGCTTAAGGGTGGAAAGCAAGTCGCGATAGTAACTAGTACCACGTTTGTCTGTATACCTTTCAATCAACCCTGTTGCAAGGGACTGGAAGGTAGGGGCATTTTTCAAGCTCTCGACCGACTGCACGTAGTTCCGCGCTTCGCCGGTGAGTTTCATTTTCATCACGTTTAAGAGAAATTCATCTGGCCAACCGCAAAGCTTTCCGATGTCCTGGATATTCTGCACAAGCGTTTGAATATCCTCGTGCGGCTTTCCAGCGAACGCCGGAATAAACGCTACTGCTGGGAAGCTCTGCACCAAAGAAGA
Source organism: Schistocerca cancellata (assembly GCF_023864275.1). Taxonomy (NCBI): domain Eukaryota; kingdom Metazoa; phylum Arthropoda; class Insecta; order Orthoptera; family Acrididae; genus Schistocerca; species Schistocerca cancellata. Next base: position 36,256,789 of record NC_064627.1, read on the forward strand.
GGTGGCTACTGCCACAGGTGATTCTGCACTAGTGAGTGGTGGAATCACCTGCTTCGGCTGTTCTTCCACTAGCACTGGCTTAGCAACATTAGATTGCGGAGAAGCCATTTTAAGATCATCTAACTGTTGCTTAAGCTCCGCGTTAGTTAGAATGAATTGATTTAACTGGGACTGCAGCGCCAAGAGGGGATCTTCATCCGCTCCGGCTGCTCCTGCCTCCGATTGCTGCCTGGTGATCGGCATGTTACAATAGTGTGGGCATCTACACCACCGTAGCGTCGCTAACGACTTACATTAGTTGGTGGCGTGCAGACGACGGACAGCGGCGGTGTCGACGAGCGGCGGCAGGCGCGTTGATCACGCGCGGGCGCAGCAGGCGGCGGGCCACAGCACGGACAGCTGCGACGGCGGGGAGGCGCGAGGGCCGCACCCCGGACCCTGGCGCAGGCGGTGACCCGTGGCAGCTACGGACAGCGGCGGCGGCGGTGGCGTCGGCGAGCGGGACTGCATCGCGGACCCTCCTCGGCTCGCGTCCGGCGGTGAACTGCGTCACGTTTGTGGCGCGCTAGTGCGCGGCCACGCACATTCTGCAACGCAGGCGAGCGGCTGGCACGCGCATGGCGCGCTGCAGCCTCGCCACGTTCGGTCTAGTTTCCTTTACTTGCTCAGACTCGGCCCCTTTGTAGCACTCATAACTGATGAGTTAATTTTACAACCGTAAGGTGGGTCGCATCCCACTTCTGACACCATTTGTTCGTCAGGATAGAAGTCAGGAGCGGAGGGCGTTGTAAAATTACAATTAATTGAGTGGAATGGACCCAATTTATTCTGGTAATGATGGTACAGGGGTGCCTACATAGGGCTGAGCAGCCCCAAGAGGGGTTGCCGTCTGTTCATCAGTGAGGCAGAGGCTAGAGGAGCGACTACTCGGGGCCGAGGTCAGAAGCTAAGAGAGCGCGGAGCTGTTTCCAAGCCGCCCTCGCCGCTCCCGGCCGTGTCCCCACGTGATCACACGATTAGTCTCTGATTGGAGGGTTGATTCCGCCAACGCACCTTGCTAGTAGCGTACCCCCGTCAGCGCAACCAACCCGTGGGACTTGAGTCTAACCGAGGAGCACGTGGCAGGAATGTGCCGACCATGGTCTTCCGGCCTGCACCTTCCACCACAGTATGCCTAAGCCGGCTACGGCCGAACATTGTGCACTGAAAATTTATTAAATAAAATTTTGTCGGCAATGATCCCTCTTGGGGGGTCTCTTCCCTGCAATAGATCCATGGAGACAAGTCGGCTGGAGAACGATGTATTGAATCGGGACGCAATTTGAGTGTTCCATCGTCATTAGGAGGCCCTGAACGTTACAATTAACTATCAGATTTGCGTCCGTTTCGATAATCTAGACTCACAGGGGAACGACCATAAGGTGCCCGAGGCAGCAATAGACCCACGGAGACAAGTCGGCTAGAGGACGATGTATTGAATCGGGACGCAATTTGAGTGTTCCATCGTCATTAGGAGGCCCTGAACGTTACAATTAACTATCAGTTTTGCGTCCCATTCGATAATCTAGACTCACAGGAGAACGACCATAAGGTGCCCGAGGCAGCAATAGACCCATGGAGACAAGTCGGCTAGAGGACGATGTATTGAATCGGGACGCAATTTGAGTGTTCCATCGTCATTAGGAGGCCCTGGATCTTACAGTTAACTATCAGTTTTGCGTCCCATTCGATAATCTAGACTCACAGGGGAACGACCATAAGGTGCCCGAGGCAGCAATAGACCCACGGAGACAAGTCGGCTAGAGGACGATGTATTGAATCGGGACGCAATTTGAGTGTTCCATCGTCATTAGGAGGCCCTGAACGTTACAATTAACTATCAGTTTTGCGTCCCATTCGATAATCTAGACTCACAGGAGAACGACCATAAGGTGCCCGAGGCAGCAATAGACCCATCTAGACAAGTCGGCTAGAGGACGATGTATTGAATCGGGTCGCAATTTGAGTGTTCCATCGTCATTAGGAGGCAGTGAACGTTACAATTAACTATTAGTTTTTCGTCCCATTCGATAATCTTGACTCACAGGGGATCGAACATAAGGTGCGCGAGGCAGCAATAGACCCATGGAGAGAAGTCGGCTGGCGGACGGTGTATTGAATCGAGACGCAATTTAAGTGTTCCATCGTCATTAGGAGGCCCTGAACGTTACAATTAACTATCAGTTTTGCGTCCCATTCGATTATCTAGACTCACAGGAGAACGACCATAAGGTGCCCGAGGCAGCAATAGACCCATGGAGACAAGTCGGCCAGAGGACGATGTATTGACTTGGGAGGCAATTTGAGTGTTCCATCGTCATTAGGAGGCCCTGAACGTTACAATTAACTATCAGTTTTGCGTCCGTTTCGATAATCTAGACTCACAGGGGAACGACGATAAGGTGCCCGAGGCAGCAATAGACCCACGGAGACAAGTCGGCTAGAGGACGATGTATTGAATCGCGACGCAATTTGAGTGTTCCATCGTCATTAGGAGGCCCTGAACGTTACAATTAACTATCAGTTTTGCGTCCCATTCGATAATCTAGACTCACAGGAGAACGACCATAAGGTGCCTGAGGCAGCAATAGACCCATGGAGACTAGTCGGCTAGAGAACGATGTATTGAATCGGGACTCAATTTGAGTGTTCCATCGCCATTAGGAGGCCCTGAACGTGACAATTAACTATCAGTTTTTCGTCCGATTCGATAATCTAGACTCACAGGAGAACGACCATAAGGTGCCCGAGGCAGCAATAGACCCATGGAGACAAGTCGGCTAGAGGACGATGTATTGAATTGGGACGCAATTTGAGTGTTCCATCGTCATTAGCAGGCCCTGAACGTTACAATTAACTATCAGTTTTGCGTCCGATTCGATAATCTAGACTCACAGGAGAACGACCATAAGGTGCCCGAGGCAGCAATAAACCCATGCAGTCAAGTCGGCTAGAGGACGATGTATTGAATCGGGACGCAATTTGAGTGTTCCATCGTCATTGGGAGGCCCTGAACGTCACAATTAGCTATCAGTTTTGCGTCCCATTCGATAATCTAGACTCACAGGAGAACGAGCATAAGGTGCCCGAGGCAGCAATAGACACTTGGAGACAAGTCAACTGGAGGACGATGTATTGAATCGGGACGCAATTTGAGTGTTCCATCGTCATTAGGAGGCCCTGAACGTTACAATTAACTATCAGTTTAGCGTCCCATTCGATTATCTAGACTCACAGGAGAACGACCATAAGGTGCCCGAGGCAGCAATAGACCCATGGAGACAAGTCGGCTAGAGAACGATGTATTGAATCGGGACTCAATTTGAGTGTTCCATCGCAATTAGGAGGCCCTGAACGTGACAATTAACTATCAGTTTTTCGTCCGATTCGATAATCTAGACTCACAGGAGAACGACCATAAGGTGCCCGAGGCAGCAATAGATCCATGGAGACAAGTCGGCTGGAGAACGATGTATTGAATCGGGACGCAATTTGAGTGTTCCATCGTCATTAGGAGGCCCTGAACGTTACAATTAACTATCAGATTTGCGTCCGTTTCGATAATCTAGACTCACAGGGGAACGACCATAAGGTGCCCGAGGCAGCAGTAGACCCACGGAGACAAGTCGGCTAGAGGACGATGTATTGAATCGGGACGCAATTTGAGTGTTCCATCGTCCTTAGGAGGCCCTGAACGTTACAATTAACTATCAGTTTTGCGTCCCATTCGATAATCTAGACTCACAGGAGAACGACCATAAGGTGCCCGAGGCAGCAATAGACCCATGGAGACAAGTCGGCTAGAGGACGATGTATTGAATCGGGACGCAATTTGAGTGTTCCATCGTCATTAGGAGGCCCTGGACCTTACAGTTAACTATCAGTTTTGCGTCCCATTCGATAATCTAGACTCACAGGGGAACGACCATAAGGTGCCCGAGGCAGCAATAGACCCACGGAGACAAGTCGGCTAGAGGACGATGTATTGAATCGGGACGCAATTTGAGTGTTCCATCGTCATTAGGAGGCCCTGAACGTTACAATTAACTATCAGTTTTGCGTCCCATTCGATAATGTAGACTCACAGGAGAACGACCATAAGGTGCCCGAGGCAGCAATAGACCCATCTAGACAAGTCGGCTAGAGGACGATGTATTGAATCGGGTCGCAATTTGAGTGTTCCATCGTCATTAGGAGGCAGTGAACGTTACAATTAACTATTAGTTTTTCGTCCCGTTCGATAATCTTGACTCACAGGGGATCGACCATAAGGTGCGCGAGGCAGCAATAGACCCATGGAGAGAAGTGGGCTGGCGGACGGTGTATTGAATCGGGACGCAATTTAAGTGTTCCATCGTCATTAGGAGGCCCTGAAAGTTACAATTAACTATCAGTTTTTCGTCCCATTCGATAATCTAGACTCACAGGAGAACGACCATAAGGTGCCCGAGGCAGCAATAGATCCACGGAGACAAGTCGGCTAGAGGACGATGTATTGAATCGCGACGCAATTTGAGTGTTCCATCGTCATTAGGAGGCCCTGAACGTTACAATTAACTATCAGTTTTGCGTCCCATTCGATAATCTAGACTCACAGGAGAACGACCATAAGGTGCCCGAGGCAGCAATAGACCCATGGAGACAAGTCGGCTAGAGAACGATGTATTGAATCGGGACTCAATTTGAGTGTTCCATCGCCATTAGGAGGCCCTGAACGTGACAATTAACTATCAGTTTTTCGTCCGATTCGATAATCTAGACTCACAGGAGAACGACCATAAGGTGCCCGAGGCAGCAATGGATCCATGGAGACAAGTCGGCTGGAGAACGATGTATTGAATCGGGACGCAATTTGAGTGTTCCATCGTCATTAGGAGGCCCTGAACGTTACAATTAACTATCAGTTTTGCGTCCGTTTCGATAATCTAGACTCACAGGGTAACGACCATAAGGTGCCCGAGGCAGCAATAGACCCACGGAGACAAGTCGGTTAGAGGACGATGTATTGAATCGGGACGCAATTTGAGTGTTCCTTCGTCATTAGGAGGCCCTGAACGTTACAATTAACTATCAGTTTTGCGTCCGATTCGAAAATCTAGACTCACAGGGGAACGACCATAAGGTGCCCGAGGCAGCAATAGACCCATGGAGACAAGTCGGCTAGAGAACGATGTATTGAATCGGGACTCAATTTGAGTGTTCCATCGTCATCAGGAGGCCCTGATCGTTACCATTAACTATCAGTTTTGCGTCCGATTCGAAAATCTAGACTCACAGGGGAACGACCATAAGGTGCCCGAGGCAGCAATAGACCCATGGAGACAAGTCGGCTAGAGAACGATGTATTGAATCGGGACTCAATTTGAGTGTTCCATCGCCATTAGGAGGCCCTGAACGTGACAATTAACTATCAGTTTTTCGTCCGATTCGATAATCTAGACTCACAGGAGAACGACCATAAGGTGCCCGAGGCAGCAATAGATCCATGGAGACAAGTCGGCTGGAGAACGATGTATTGAATCGGGACGCAATTTGAGTGTTCCATCGTCATTAGGAGGCCCTGAACGTTACAATTAACTATCAGTTTTGCGTCCGTTTCGATAATCTAGACTCACAAGGGAACGACCATAAGGTGCCCGAGGCAGCAATAGACCTACGGAGACAAGTCGGCTAGAGGACGATGTATTGAATCGGGACGCAATTTGAGTGTTCCATCGTCATTAGGAGGCCCCGAACGTTACAATTAACTATCAGTTTTGCGTCCGTTTCGATAATCTAGACTCACAGGGGAACGACCATAAGGTGCCCGAGGCAGCAATAGACCCATGGAGACAAGTCGGCTAGAGGACGATGTATTGAATCGGGACGCAATTTGAGTGTTCCATCATCATTACGAGGCCCTGAACGTTACAATTAACTGTCAGTTTTGCGTCCCATTCGATAATCTAGACTCACAGCAGAACGACCATAAGGTGCCCGAGGCAGCAATAGACTCATGGAGACAAGTCGGCTAGAGGACGATGTATTGAATCGGGACGCAATTTGAGTGTTCCATGGTCATTAGGAGGCCCTGAACGTTACAATTAACTATCAGTTTTGCGTCCCATTCGATAATCTAGACTCACAGGAGAACGACCATAAGGTGCCCGAGGCAGCAATAGACCCATGGAGACAAGTCGGCTAGAGGACGATGTATTTAAGCGGGATGCAATTTGAGTGTTCCATCGTCATTAGGAGGCCCTGAACGTTACAATTAACTATCAGTTTTGCGTCCCATTCGATAATCTAGACTCACAGGGGAACGACCATAAGGTGCTCGAGGCAGCAATAGACCCATGGAGACAAGTCGGCTGGAGAACGATGTATTGAATCGGGACGCAATTTGAGTGTTCCATCGTCATTAGGAGGCCCTGAAAGTGACAATTAACTATCAGTTTTTCGTCCGATTCGATAATTTAGACTCACAGGGGAACGACCATAAGGTGCCCGAGGCAGCAATAGACCCATGGAGACAAGTCGGCTGGAGAACGATGTATTGAATCGGGACGCAATTTGAGTGTTCCATCGTCATTAGGAGGCCCTGAACGTGACAATTAACTATCAGTTTTTCGTCCGATTCGATAATATAGACTCTCAGGGGAACGACCATAAGGTGCCCGAGGCAGCAATAGAACCATGGAGAGAAGGCGACTGGCGGACGGTGTAAGGAATCGGGACGCAATTTGATTGTTCCATCGTCATTAGGAGGCCCTGAACGTTACAATTAACTATCAGTTTTGCGTCCTATTCGATAATCTAGACTCACAGGAGAACGACCATAAGGTGCCCGAGGCAGCAATAGACCCATGGAGAGAAGTCGGCTGGCGGACGGTAAGTTGAATCGGGACGCAATTTGAGTGTTCCATCGTCCTCAGGAGGCCCTGATCGTTACCATTAACTATCAGTTTTGCGTCGATTCGAAAACCTAGACTCACAGGGGAACGACCATAAGGTGCCCGAGGCAGCAATAGACCCATGGAGACAAGTCGGCTGGAGAACGATGTATTGAATCGGGACGCAATTTGAGTGTTCCATCGTCATTAGGAGGCCCTGAACGTGACAATTAACTATCAGTTTTTCGTCCGATTCGATAATCTAGACTCACAGGGGAACGACCATAAGGTGCCCGCGGGAGCAATAGACCCATGGAGAGAAGTCGGCTGGCGGACGGTAAGTTGAATCGGGACGCAATTTGAGTGTTCCATCGTCATCAGGAGGCCCTGATCATTTCAATTAACTATCAGTTTTGCGTCCCATTCGATAATGTAGACTCACAGGAGAACGACCATAAGGTGCCCTCGGCAGCAATAGATCCATGGAGACAAGTCGGCTGGAGAACGATGTATTGAATCGGGACGCAATTTGAGTGTTCCATCGTCATTAGGAGGCCCTGAACGTTACAATTAACTATCAGTTTTGCGTCCGTTTCGATAATCTAGACTCACAGGGGAACGACCATAAGGTGCCCGAGGCAGCAATAGACCTACGGAGACAAGTCGGCTAGAGGACGATGTATTGAATCGGGACGCAATTTGAGTGTTCCATCGTCATTAGGAGGCCCTGAACGTTACAATTAACTATCAGTTTTGCGTCCGTTTCGATAATCTAGACTCACAGGGGAACGACCATAAGGTGCCCGAGGCAGCAATAGACCCATGGAGACAAGTCGGCTAGAGGACGATGTATTGAATCGGGACGCAATTTGAGTGTTCCATCGTCATTACGAGGCCCTGAAAGTTACAATTAACTATCAGTTTTGCGTCCCATTCGATAATCTAGACTCACAGGAGAACGACCATAAGGTGCCCGAGGCAGCAATAGACCCATGGAGACAAGTCGGCTAGAGGACGATGTATTGAATCGGGACACAATTTGAGTGTTCCATGGTCATTAGGAGGCCCTGAACGTTACAATTAACTATCAGTTTTGCGTCCCATTCGATAATCTAGACTCACAGGAGAACGACCATAAGGTGCCCGAGGCAGCAATAGACCCATGGAGACAAGTCGGCTAGAGGACGATGTATTTAAGCGGGACGCAATTTGAGTGTTCCATCGTCATTAGGAGGCCCTGAACGTTACAATTAACTATCAGTTTTGCGTCCCATTCGATAATCTAGACTCACAGGGGAACGACCATAAGGTGCTCGAGGCAGCAATAGACCCATGGAGACAAGTCGGCTGGAGAACGATGTATTGAATCGGGACGCAATTTGAGTGTTCCATCGTCATTAGGAGGCCCTGAAAGTGACAATTAACTATCAGTTTTTCGTCCGATTCAATAATCTAGACTCACAGGGGAACGACCATAAGGTGCCCGAGGCAGCAATAGACCCATGGAGACAAGTCGGCTAGAGGACGATGTATTGAATCGGGACGCAATTTGAGTGTTTCATGGTCATTAGGAGGCCCTGAACGTTACAATTAACTATCAGTTTTGCGTCCCATTCGATAATCTAGACTCACAGGAGAACGACCATAAGGTGCACGAGGCAGCAATAGACCCATGGAGACAAGTCGGCTAGAGGACGATGTATTTAAGCTGGACGCAATTTGAGTGTTCCATCGTCATTAGGAGGCCCTGAACGTGACAATTAACTATCAGTTTTTCGTCCGATTCGATAATCTAGACTCACAAGGGAACGACCATGAGGTGCCCGCGGCAGCAATAGACCCATGGGGACAAGTCGGCTGGAGAACGATGTATCGAATCGGGATGCAATGTGAGTGTTCCATCGTCATTAGGAGGCCCTGAAGGAGACAATTAACTATCAGTTTTTGTCCGATTCGATAATTTAGACTCACAGTGGAACGACCATAAGGTGCCCGAGGCAGCAATAGACCCATGGAGACAAGTCGGCTGGAGAACGATGTATTGAATCGGGACGCAATTTGAGTGTTCCATCGTCATTAGGAGACCCTGAACGTGACAATTAACTATCAGTTTTTCGTCCGATTCGATAATCTAGACTCACAGGGGAACGACCATAAGGTGTCCGAGGCAGCAATAGACCCATGGAGAGAAGGCGACTGGCGGACGGTGTATGGAATCGGGACGCAATTTGATTGTTCCATCGTCATTAGGAGGCCCTGAACGTTACAATTAACTATCAGTTTTGCGTCCTATTCGTTAATCTAGACTCACAGGAGAACGACCATAAGGTGCCCGAGGCAGCAATAGACCCATGGAGAGAAGTCGGCTGGCGGACGGTAAGTTGAATCGGGACGCAATTTGAGTGTTCCATCGTCATCAGGAGGCCCGGATCGTTACCATTAACTATCAGTTTTGCGTCGATTCGAAAACCTAGACTCACAGGGGAACGACCATAAGGTGCCCGAGGCAGCAATAGACCCATGGAGACAAGTCGGCTGGAGAACGATGTATTGAATCGGGACGCAATTTGAGTGTTCCATCGTCATTAGGAGGCCCTGAACGTGACAATTAACTATCAGTTTTTCGTCCGATTCGATAATCTAGACTCACAGGGGAACGACCATAAGGTGCCCGTGGCAGCAATAGACCCATGGAGACAAGTCGGCTGGAGAACGATGTATTGAATCGGGACGCAATTTGAGTGTTCCATCGTCATTAGGAGGCCCTGAACGTTCCAATTAACTATCAGTTTTGCGTCCCACGCGATAAACTATACTCACAGGAGAACGACCATAAGGTGCCCGCGGGAGCAATAGACCCATGGAGAGAAGTCGGCTGGCGGACGGTAAGTTGAATCGGGACGCAATTTGAGTGTTCCATCGTCATCAGGAGGCCCTCAACGTTACAATTAACTATCAGTTTTGCGTCCCATTCGATAATCTAGACTCACAGGAGAACGACCATAAGGTGCCCGAGGCAGCAATAGACCCATGGAGACAAGTCGGCTAGAGGACGATGTATTGAATCGGGACACAATTTGAGTGTTCCATGGTCATTAGGAGGCCCTGAACGTTACAATTAACTATCAGTGTTGCGTCCCATTCGATAATCTAGACTCACAGGAGAACGACCATAAGGTGCCCGAGGCAGCAATAGACCCATGGAGACAAGTCGGCTAGAGGACGATGTATTTAAGCGGGACGCAATTTGAGTGTTCCATCGTCATTAGGAGGCCCTGAACGTTACAATTAACTATCAGTTTTGCGTCCCATTCGATAATCTAGACTCACAGGGGAACGACCATAAGGTGCTCGAGGCAGCAATAGACCCATGGAGACAAGTCGGCTGGAGAACGATGTATTGAATCGGGACGCAATTTGAGTGTTCCATCGTCATTAGGAGGCCCTGAACGTGACAATTAACTATCAGTTTTTCGACCGATTCGATAATCTAGACTCACAGGGGAACGACCATAAGGTGCCCGTGGCAGCAATAGACCCATGGAGACAAGTCGGCTGGAGAACGATGTATTGAATCGGGACGCAATTTGAGTGTTCCATCGTCATTAGGAGGCCCTGAACGTTCCAATTAACTATCAGTTTTGCGTCCCACGCGATAAACTATACTCACAGGAGAACGACCATAAGGTGCCCGCGGGAGCAATAGACCCATGGAGAGAAGTCGGCTGGCGGACGGTAAGTTGAATCGGGACGCAATTTGAGTGTTCCATCGTCATCAGGAGGCCCTCAACGTTACAATTAACTATCAGTTTTGCGTCCCATTCGATAATCTAGACTCACAGGAGAACGACCATAAGGTGCCCGAGGCAGCAATAGACCCATGGAGACAAGTCGGCTAGAGGACGATGTATTGAATCGGGACACAATTTGAGTGTTCCATGGTCATTAGGAGGCCCTGAACGTTACAATTAACTATCAGTGTTGCGTCCCATTCGATAATCTAGACTCACAGGAGAACGACCATAAGGTGCCCGAGGCAGCAATAGACCCATGGAGACAAGTCGGCTAGAGGACGATGTATTTAAGCGGGACGCAATTTGAGTGTTCCATCGTCATTAGGAGGCCCTGAACGTTACAATTAACTATCAGTTTTGCGTCCCATTCGATAATCTAGACTCACAGGGGAACGACCATAAGGTGCTCGAGGCAGCAATAGACCCATGGAGACAAGTCGGCTGGAGAACGATGTATTGAATCGGGACGCAATTTGAGTGTTCCATCGTCATTAGGAGGCCCTGAACGTGACAATTAACTATCAGTTTTTCGTCCGATTCGATAATCTAGACTCACAGGGGAACGACCATAAGGTGCCCGCGGGAGCAATAGACCCATGGAGAGAAGTCGGCTGGCGGACGGTAAGTTGAATCGGGACGCAATTTGAGTGTTCCATCGTCATCAGGAGGCCCTGATCATTTCAATTAACTATCAGTTTTGCGTCCCATTCGATAATGTAGACTCACAGGAGAACGACCATAAGGTGCCCTCGGCAGCAATAGATCCATGGAGACAAGTCGGCTGGAGAACGATGTATTGAATCGGGACGCAATTTGAGTGTTCCATCGTCATTAGGAGGCCCTGAACGTTACAATTAACTATCAGTTTTGCGTCCGTTTCGATAATCTAGACTCACAGGGGAACGACCATAAGGTGCCCGAGGCAGCAATAGACCTACGGAGACAAGTCGGCTAGAGGACGATGTATTGAATCGGGACGCAATTTGAGTGTTCCATCGTCATTAGGAGGCCCTGAACGTTACAATTAACTATCAGTTTTGCGTCCGTTTCGATAATCTAGACTCACAGGGGAACGACCATAAGGTGCCCGAGGCAGCAATAGACCCATGGAGACAAGTCGGCTAGAGGACGATGTATTGAATCGGGACGCAATTTGAGTGTTCCATCGTCATTACGAGGCCCTGAAAGTTACAATTAACTATCAGTTTTGCGTCCCATTCGATAATCTAGACTCACAGGAGAACGACCATAAGGTGCCCGAGGCAGCAATAGACCCATGGAGACAAGTCGGCTAGAGGACGATGTATTGAATCGGGACACAATTTGAGTGTTCCATGGTCATTAGGAGGCCCTGAACGTTACAATTAACTATCAGTTTTGCGTCCCATTCGATAATCTAGACTCACAGGAGAACGACCATAAGGTGCCCGAGGCAGCAATAGACCCATGGAGACAAGTCGGCTAGAGGACGATGTATTTAAGCGGGACGCAATTTGAGTATTCCATCGTCATTAGGAGGCCCTGAACGTTACAATTAACTATCAGTTTTGCGTCCCATTCGATAATCTAGACTCACAGGGGAACGACCATAAGGTGCTCGAGGCAGCAATAGACCCATGGAGACAAGTCGGCTGGAGAACGATGTATTGAATCGGGACGCAATTTGAGTGTTCCATCGTCATTAGGAGGCCCTGAAAGTGACAATTAACTATCAGTTTTTCGTCCGATTCAATAATCTAGACTCACAGGGGAACGACCATAAGGTGCCCGAGGCAGCAATAGACCCATGGAGACAAGTCGGCTAGAGGACGATGTATTGAATCGGGACGCAATTTGAGTGTTTCATGGTCATTAGGAGGCCCTGAACGTTACAATTAACTATCAGTTTTGCGTCCCATTCGATAATCTAGACTCACAGGAGAACGACCATAAGGTGCACGAGGCAGCAATAGACCCATGGAGACAAGTCGGCTAGAGGACGATGTATTTAAGCTGGACGCAATTTGAGTGTTCCATCGTCATTAGGAGGCCCTGAACGTTACAATTAACTATCAGTTTTTCGTCCCATTCGATAATCTAGACTCACAGGGGAACGACCATAAGGTGCTCGAGGCAGCAATAGACCCATTGAGACAAGTCGGCTGGAGAACGATGTATTGAATCGGGACGCAATTTGAGTGTTCCATCGTCATTAGGAGGCCCTGAACGTGACAATTAACTATCAGTTTTTCGTCCGATTCGATAATCTAGACTCACAAGGGAACGACCATGAGGTGCCCGCGGCAGCAATAGACCCATGGGGACAAGTCGGCTGGAGAACGATGTATCGAATCGGGATGCAATGTGAGTGTTCCATCGTCATTAGGAGGCCCTGAAGGAGACAATTAACTATCAGTTTTTGTCCGATTCGATAATTTAGACTCACAGTGGAACGACCATAAGGTGCCCGAGGCAGCAATAGACCCATGGAGACAAGTCGGCTGGAGAACGATGTATTGAATCGGGACGCAATTTGAGTGTTCCATCGTCATTAGGAGACCCTGAACGTGACAATTAACTATCAGTTTTTCGTCCGATTCGATAATCTAGACTCACAGGGGAACGACCATAAGGTGTCCGAGGCAGCAATAGACCCATGGAGAGAAGGCGACTGGCGGACGGTGTATGGAATCGGGACGCAATTTGTTTGTTCCATCGTCATTAGGAGGCCCTGAACGTTACAATTAACTATCAGTTTTGCGTCCTATTCGTTAATCTAGACTCACAGGAGAACGACCATAAGGTGCCCGAGGCAGCAATAGACCCATGGAGAGAAGTCGGCTGGCGGACGGTAAGTTGAATCGGGACGCAATTTGAGTGTTCCATCGTCATCAGGAGGCCCGGATCGTTACCATTAACTATCAGTTTTGCGTCGATTCGAAAACCTAGACTCACAGGGGAACGACCATAAGGTGCCCGAGGCAGCAATAGACCCATGGAGACAAGTCGGCTGGAGAACGATGTATTGAATCGGGACGCAATTTGAGTGTTCCATCGTCATTAGGAGGCCCTGAACGTGACAATTAACTATCAGTTTTTCGTCCGATTCGATAATCTAGACTCACAGGGGAACGACCATAAGGTGCCCGTGGCAGCAATAGACCCATGGAGACAAGTCGGCTGGAGAACGATGTATTGAATCGGGACGCAATTTGAGTGTTCCATCGTCATTAGGAGGCCCTGAACGTTCCAATTAACTATCAGTTTTGCGTCCCACGCGATAAACTATACTCACAGGAGAACGACCATAAGGTGCCCGCGGGAGCAATAGACCCATGGAGAGAAGTCGGCTGGCGGACGGTAAGTTGAATCGGGACGCAATTTGAGTGTTCCATCGTCATCAGGAGGCCCTCAACGTTACAATTAACTATCAGTTTTGCGTCCCATTCGATAATCTAGACTCACAGGAGAACGACCATAAGGTGCCCGAGGCAGCAATAGACCCATGGAGACAAGTCGGCTAGAGGACGATGTATTGAATCGGGACACAATTTGAGTGTTCCATGGTCATTAGGAGGCCCTGAACGTTACAATTAACTATCAGTGTTGCGTCCCATTCGATAATCTAGACTCACAGGAGAACGACCATAAGGTGCCCGAGGCAGCAATAGACCCATGGAGACAAGTCGGCTAGAGGACGATGTATTTAAGCGGGACGCAATTTGAGTGTTCCATCGTCATTAGGAGGCCCTGAACGTGACAATTAACTATCAGTTTTGCGTCCCATTCGATAATCTAGACTCACAGGGGAACGACCATAAGGTGCTCGAGGCAGCAATAGACCCATGGAGACAAGTCGGCTGGAGAACGATGTATTGAATCGGGACGCAATTTGAGTGTTCCATCGTCATTAGGAGGCCCTGAAAGTGACAATTAACTATCAGTTTTTCGTCCGATTCAATAATCTAGACTCACAGGGGAACGACCATAAGGTGCCCGAGGCAGCAATAGACCCATGGAGACAAGTCGGCTAGAGGACGATGTATTGAATCGGGACGCAATTTGAGTGTTTCATGGTCATTAGGAGGCCCTGAACGTTACAATTAACTATCAGTTTTGCGTCCCATTCGATAATCTAGTCTCACAGGAGAACGACCATAAGGTGCCCGAGGCAGCAATAGACCCATGGAGACAAGTCGGCTAGAGGACGATGTATTTAAGCTGGTCGCAATTTGAGTGTTCCATCGTCATTAGGAGGCCCTGAACGTTACAATTAACTATCAGTTTTTCGTCCCATTCGATAATCTAGACTCACAGGGGAACGACCATAAGGTGCTCGAGGCAGCAATAGACCCATTGAGACAAGTCGGCTGGAGAACGATGTATTGAATCGGGACGCAATTTGAGTGTTCCATCGTCATTAGGAGGCCCTGAACGTGACAATTAACTATCAGTTTTTCGTCCGATTCGATAATCTAGACTCACAAGGGAACGACCATGAGGTGCCCGCGGCAGCAATAGACCCATGGGGACAAGTCGGCTGGAGAACGATGTATCGAATCGGGACGCAATGTGAGTGTTCCATCGTCATTAGGAGGCCCTGAAGGAGACAATTAACTATCAGTTTTTCGTCCGATTCGATAATTTAGACTCACAGGGGAACGACCATAAGGTGCCCGAGGCAGCAATAGACCCATGGAGACAAGTCGGCTGGAGAACGATGTATTGAATCGGGACGCAATTTGAGTGTTCCATCGTCATTAGGAGGCCCTGAACGTGACAATTAACTATCAGTTTTGCGTCCTATTCGATAATCTAGACTCACAGGAGAACGACCATAAGGTGCCCGAGGCAGCAATAGACCCATGGAGAGAAGTCGGCTGGCGGACGGTAAGTTGAATCGGGACGCAATTTGAGTGTTCCATCGTCATCAGGAGGCCCTGATCGTTACCATTAACTATCAGTTTGCGTCGATTCGAAAACCTAGACTCACAGGGGAACGACCATAAGGTGCCCGAGGCAGCAATAGACCCATGGAGACAAGTCGGCTGGAGAACGATGTATTGAATCGGGACGCAATTTGAGTGTTCCATCGTCATTAGGAGGCCCTGAACGTGACAATTAACTATCAGTTTTTCGTCCGATTCGATAATCTAGACTCACAGGGGAACGACCATAAGGTGCCCGTGGCAGCAATAGACCCATGGAGACAAGTCGGCTGGAGAACGATGTATTGAATCGGGACGCAATTTGAGTGTTCCATCGTCATTAGGAGGCCCTGAACGTTCCAATTAACTATCAGTTTTGCGTCCCATTCAATAAACTATACTCACAGGAGAACGACCATAAGGTGCCCGCGGGAGCAATAGACCCATGGAGAGAAGTCGGCTGGCGGACGGTATGTTGAATCGGGACGCAATTTGAGTGTTCCATCGTCATCAGGAGGCCCTCAACGTTACAATTAACTATTAGCTTTGCGTCCCATTCGATAATCTAGACTCACAGGAGAACGACCATAAGGTGCCCGAGGCAGCAATAGACCCATGGAGAGAAGTCGGCTGGCGGACGGTAAGTTGAATCGGGACGCAATTTGAGTGTGCCATCGTCATCAGGAGGCCCTGATCATTTCAATTAACTATCAGTTTTGCGTCCCATTCGATAATGTAGACTCACAGGAGAACGACCATAAGGTGCCCTCGGCAGCAATAGACCCATGGAGAAAAGTCGGCTGGCGGACGGTGTATTGAATCGGGACGCAATTTGAGTGTTCCATCGTCATTAGGAGGCCCTGAACGTGACAATTTACTATCAGTTTTTCGTCCGATTCGATAATCTAGACTCACAGGGGAACGACCATAAGGTGCCCGAGGCAGCAATAGACCCATGGAGCCAAGTCGGCTAGAGGACGTTGTCTTGAATCGGGACGAAATTTCAGTGTTCCATCGTCATTAGGAGGCCCTGAACGTGACAATTAACTATCAGTTTTTCGTCCGATCCGATAATCTAGACTCACAGGGGAACGACCATGAGGTGCCCGCGGCAGCAATAGACCCATGGGGACAAGTCGGCTGGAGAACGATGTATCGAATCGGGACGCAATTTGAGTGTTCCATCGTCATTATGAGGCCCTGAACGTGACAATTCACTATCAGTTTTTCGTCCGATTCGATAATCTAGACTCACAGGGGAACGACCATAAGGTGCCCGAGGCAGCAATAGACCCATGGAGAGAAGGCGACTGGCGGACGGTAAGTTGAATCGGGACGCAATTTGAGTGTTCCATCGTCATCAGGAGGCCCTGATAGTTACCATTAACTATCAGTTTTGCGTCCTATTCGATAATCTAGACTCACAGGAGAACGACCATAAGGTGCTCGAGGCAGCAATAGACCCATGGAGAGAAGTCAGCTGGCGGACGGTAAGTTGAATCGGGACGCAATTTGAGTGTTCCATCGTCATCAGGAGGCCCTGATCGTTACCATTAACTATCAGTTTTACGTCCGATTCGAAAATCTAGACTCACAGGGGAACGACCATAAGGTGCCCGAGGGAGCAATAGACCCATGGAGACAAGTCGGCTGGAGAACGATGTATTGAATCGGGACGCAATTTGAGTGTTCCATCGTCATTAGGAGGCCCTGAACGTGACAATTAACTATCAGTTTTTCGTCCGATTCGATAATCTAGACTCACAGAGGAACGACCATAAGGTGCCCGTGGCAGCAATAGACCCATGGAGACAAGTCGGCTGGAGAACGATGTATTGAATCGGGACGCAATTTGAGTGTTCCATCGTCATTAGGAGGCCCTGAACGTTCCAATTAACTATCAGTTTTGCGTCCCATTCGATAAACTATACTCACAGGAGAACGACCATAAGGTGCCCGCGGGAGCAATAGACCCATGGAGAGAAGTCGGCTGGCGGACGGTAAGTTGAATCGGGACGCAATTTTAGTGTTCCATCGTCATCAGGAGGCCCTCAACGTTACAATTAACTATCAGTTTTGCGTCCCATTCGATAATCTAGACTCACAGGAGAACGACCATAAGGTGCCCGAGGCAGCAATAGACCCATGGAGAGAAGTCGGCTGGCGGACTGTAAGTTGAATCGGGACGCAATTTGAGTGTTCCATCGTCATCAGGAGGCCCTGATGATTTCAATTAACTATCAGTTTTGCGTCCCATTCGATAATGTAGACTCACAGGAGAACGACCATAAGGTGCCCTCGGCAGCAATAGACCCATGGAGAAAAGTCGGCTGGCGGACGGTGTATCGAATCGGGACGCAATTTGAGTGTTCCATCGTCATTAGGAGGCCATGAACGTGACAATTTACTATCAGTTTTTCGTCCGATTCGATAATCTAGACTCACAGGGGAACGACCATAAGGTGCCCGAGGCAGCAATAGACCCATGGAGCCAAGTCGGCTAGAGGACGTTGTCTTGAATCGGGACGAAATTTGAGTGTTCCATCGTCATTAGGAGGCCCTGAACGTGACAATTAACTATCAGTTTTTCGTCCGATCCGATAATCTAGACTCACAGGGGAACGACCATGAGGTGCCCGCGGCAGCAATAGACCCATGGGGACAAGTCGGCTGGAGAACGATGTATCGAATCGGGACGCAATTTGAGTGTTCCATCGTCATTTGGAGGCCCTGAAGGTGACAATTAACTATCAGTTTTTCGTCCGATTCGATAATTTAGACTCACAGGGGAACGACCATAAGGTGCCCGAGGCAGCAATAGACCCATGGAGACAAGTCGGCTAGAGGACGATGTATTGAATCGGGACGCAATTTGAGTGTTTCATGGTCATTAGGAGGCCCTGAACGTTACAATTAACTATCAGTTTTGCGTCCCATTCGATAATCTAGACTCACAGGAGAACGACCATAAGGTGCCCGAGGCAGCAATAGACCCATGGAGACAAGTCGGCTAGAGGACGATGTATTTAAGCTGGAAGCAATTTGAGTGTTCCATCGTCATTAGGAGGCCCTGAACGTTACAATTAACTATCAGTTTTTCGTCCCATTCGATAATCTAGACTCACAGGGGAACGACCATAAGGTGCTCGAGGCAGCAATAGACCCATTGAGACAAGTCGGCTGGAGAACGATGTATTGAATCGGGACGCAATTTGAGTGTTCCATCGTCATTAGGAGGCCCTGAACGTGACAATTAACTATCAGTTTTTCGTCCGATTCGATAATCTAGACTCACAAGGGAACGACCATGAGGTGCCCGCGGCAGCAATAGACCCATGGGGACAAGTCGGCTGGAGAACGATGTATCGAATCGGGACGCAATGTGAGTGTTCCATCGTCATTAGGAGGCCCTGAAGGAGACAATTAACTATCAGTTTTTCGTCCGATTCGATAATTTAGACTCACAGGGGAACGACCATAAGGTGCCCGAGGCAGCAATAGACCCATGGAGACAAGTCGGCTGGAGAACGATGTATTGAATCGGGACGCAATTTGAGTGTTCCATCGTCATTAGGAGGCCCTGAACGTGACAATTAACTATCAGTTTTGCGTCCTATTCGATAATCTAGACTCACAGGAGAACGACCATAAGGTGCCCGAGGCAGCAATAGACCCATGGAGAGAAGTCGGCTGGCGGACGGTAAGTTGAATCGGGACGCAATTTGAGTGTTCCATCGTCATCAGGAGGCCCTGATCGTTACCATTAACTATCAGTTTGCGTCGATTCGAAAACCTAGACTCACAGGGGAACGACCATAAGGTGCCCGAGGCAGCAATAGACCCATGGATACAAGTCGGCTGGAGAACGATGTTTTGAATCGGGACGCAATTTGAGTGTTCCATCGTCATTAGGAGGCCCTGAACGTGACAATTAACTATCAGTATTTCGTCCGATTCGATAATCTAGACTCACAGGGGAACGACCATAAGGTGCCCGTGGCAGCAATAGACCCATGGAGACAAGTCGGCTGGAGAACGATGTATTGAATCGGGACGCAATTTGAGTGTTCCATCGTCATTAGGAGGCCCTGAACGTTACAATTAACTATCAGTTTTGCGTCCCATTCGATAAACTATACTCACAGGAGAACGACCATAAGGTGCCCGCGGGAGCAATAGACCCATGGAGAGAAGTCGGCTGGCGGACGGTATGTTGATCGGGACGCAATTTGAGTGTTCCATCGTCATCAGGAGGCCCTCAACGTTACAATTAACTATCAGTTTTGCGTTCCATTCGATAATCTAGACTCACAGGAGAACGACCATAAGGTGCCCGAGGCAGCAATAGATTCATGGAGAGAAGTCGGCTGGCGGACGGTAAGTTGAATCGGGACGCAATTTGAGTGTGCCATCGTCATCAGGAGGCCCTGATCATTTCAATTAACTATCAGTTTTGCGTCCCATTCGATAATGTAGACTCACAGGAGAACGACCATAAGGTGCCCTCGGCAGCAATAGACCCATGGAGAAAAGTCGGCTGGCGGACGGTGTATTGAATCGGGACGCAATTCGAGTGTTCCATCGTCATTAGGAGGCCCTGAACGTGACAATTTACTATCAGTTTTTCGTCCGATTCGATAATCTAGACTCACAGGGGAACGACCATAAGGTGCCCGAGGCAGCAATAGACCCATGGAGCCAAGTCGGCTAGAGGACGTTGTCTTGAATCGGGACGAAATTTCAGTGTTCCATCGTCATTAGGAGGCCCTGAACGTGACAATTAACTATCAGTTTTTCGTCCGATCCGATAATCTAGACTCACAGGGGAACGACCATGAGGTGCCCGCGGCAGCAATAGACCCATGGGGACAAGTCGGCTGGAGAACGATGTATCGAATCGGGACGCAATTTGAGTGTTCCATCGTCATTATGAGGCCCTGAACGTGACAATTAACTATCAGTTTTTCGTCCGATTCGATAATCTAGACTCACAGGGGAACGACCATAAGGTGCCCGAGGCAGCAATAGACCCATGGAGAGAAGGCGACTGGCGGACGGTAAGTTGAATCGGGACGCAATTTGAGTGTCCCATCGTCATCAGGAGGCCCTGATAGTTATCATTAACTATCAGTTTTGCGTCCTATTCGATAATCTAGACTCACAGGAGAACGACCATAAGGTGCTCGAGGCAGCAATAGACCCATGGAGAGAAGTCGGCTGGCGGACGGTAAGTTGAATCGGGACGCAATTTGAGTGTTCCATCGTCATCAGGAGGCCCTGATCGTTACCATTAACTATCAGTTTTGCGTCCTATTCGAAAATCTAGACTCACAGGGGAACGACCATAAGGTGCCCGAGGCAGCAATAGACCCATGGAGACAAGTCGGCTGGAGAACGATGTATTGAATCGGGACGCAATTTGAGTGTTCCATCGTCATTAGGAGGCCCTGAACGTGACAATTAACTATCAGTTTTTCGTCCGATTCGATAATCTAGACTCACAGAGGAACGACCATAAGGTGCCCGTGGCAGCAATAGACCCATGGAGACAAGTCGGCTGGAGAACGATGTATTGAATCGGGACGCAATTTGAGTGTTCCATCGTCATTAGGAGGCCCTGAACGTTCCAATTAACTATCAGTTTTGCGTCCCATTCGATAAACTATACTCACAGGAGAACGACCATAAGGTGCCCGCGGGAGCAATAGACCCATGGAGAGAAGTCGGCTGGCGGACGGTAAGTTGAATCGGGACGCAATTTTAGTGTTCCATCGTCATCAGGAGGCCCTCAACGTTACAATTAACTATCAGTTTTGCGTTCCATTCGATAATCTAGACTCACAGGAGAACGACCATAAGGTGCCCGAGGCAGCAATAGACCCATGGAGAGAAGTCGGCTGGCGGAATGTAAGTTGAATCGGGACGCAATTTGAGTGTTCCATCGTCATCAGGAGGCCCTGATCATTTCAATTAACTATCAGTTTTGCGTCCCATTCGATAATGTAGACTCACAGGAGAACGACCATAAGGTGCCCTCGGCAGCAATAGACCCATGGAGAAAAGTCGGCTGGCGGACGGTGTATTGAATCGGGACGCAATTTGAGTGTTCCATCGTCATTAGGAGGCCATGAACGTGACAATTTACTATCAGTTTTTCGTCCGATTCGATAATCTAGACTCACAGGGGAACGACCATAAGGTGCCCGAGGCAGCAATAGACCCATGGAGCCAAGTCGGCTAGAGGACGTTGTCTTGAATCGGGACGAAATTTGAGTGTTCCATCGTCATTAGGAGGCCCTGAACGTGACAATTAACTATCAGTTTTTCGTCCGATCCGATAATCTAGACTCACAGGGGAACGACCATGAGGTGCCCGCGGCAGCAATAGACCCATGGGGACAAGTCGGCTGGTGAACGATGTATCGAATCGGGACGCAATTTGAGTGTTCCATCGTCATTAGGAGGCCCTGAAGGTGACAATTAACTATCAGTTTTTCGTCCGATTCGATAATTTAGACTCACAGGGGAACGACCATAAGGTGCCCGATGCAGCAATAGACCCATGGAGACAAGTCGGCTGGAGAACGATGTATTGAATCGGGACGCAATTTGAGTGTTCCATCGTCATTAGGAGGCCCTGAACGTGACAATTAACTATCAGTTTTTCGTCCGATTCGATAATCTAGACTCACAGGGGAACGACCATAAGGTGCCCGAGGCAGCAATAGACCCATGGAGAGAAGGCGACTGGCGGACGGTAAGTTGAATCGGGACGCAATTTGAGTGTTCCATCGTCATCAGGAGGCCCTGATAGTTACCATTAACTATCAGTTTTGCGTCCTATTCGATAATCTAGACTCACAGGAGAACGACCATAAGGTGCCCGAGGCAGCAATAGACCCATGGAGACAAGTCGGCTGGAGAACGATGTATTGAATCGGGACGCAATTTGAGTGTTCCATCGTCATTAGGAGGCCCTGAACGTTCCAATTAACTATCAGTTTTGCGTCCCATTCGATAAACTATACTCACAGGAGAACGACCATAAGGTGCCCGCGGGAGTAATAGACCCATGGAGAGAAGTCGGCTGGCGGACGGTAAGTTGAATCGGGACGCAATTTGAGTGTTCCATCGTCATCAGGAGGCCCTGATCATTTCAATTAACTATCAGTTTTGCGTCCCATTCGATAATGTAGACTCACAGGAGAACGACCATAAGGTGCCCTCGGCAGCAATAGACCCATGGAGAAAAGTCGGCTGGCGGACGGTGTATTGAATCGGGACGCAATTTGAGTGTTCCATCGTCATTAGGAGGCCCTGAACGTGACAATTAACTATCAGTTTTTCGTCCGATTCGATAATCTAGACTCACAGGGGAACGACCATAAGGTGCCCGAGGCAGCAATAGACCCATGGAGCCAAGTCGGCTAGAGGACGTTGTCTTGAATCGGGACGAAATTTGAGTGTTCCATCGTCATTAGGAGGCCCTGAACGTGACAATTAACTATCAGTTTTTCGTCCGATTCGATAATCTAGACTCACAGGGGAACGACCATGAGGTGCCCGCGGCAGCAATAGACCCATGGGGACAAGTCGGCTGGAGAACGATGTATCGAATCGGGACGCAATTTGAGTGTTCCATCGTCATTAGGAGGCCCTGAAGGTGACAATTAACTATCAGTTTTTCGTCCGATTCGATAATTTAGACTCACAGGGGAACGACCATAAGGTGCCCGAGGCAGCAATAGACCCATGGAGACAAGTCGGCTGGAGAACGATGTATTGAATCGGGACGCAATTTGAGTGTTCCATCGTCATTAGGAGGCCCTGAACGTGACAATTAACTATCAGTTTTTCGTCCGATTCGATAATCTAGACTCACAGGGGAACGACCATAAGGTGCCCGAGGCAGCAATAGACCCATGGAGAGAAGGCGACTGGCGGACGGTAAGTTGAATCGGGACGCAATTTGAGTGTTCCATCGTCATCAGGAGGCCCTGATAGTTACCATTAACTATCAGTTTTGCGTCCTATTCGATAATCTAGACTCACAGGAGAACGACCATAAGGTGCCCGAGGCAGCAATAGACCCATGGAGAGAAGTCGGCTGGCGGACGGTAAGTTGAATCGGGACGCAATTTGAGTGTTCCATCGTCATCAGGAGGCCCTGATCGTTACCATTAACTATCAGTTTTGCGTCCGATTCGAAAATCTAGACTTACAGGGGAACGACCATAAGGTGCCCGAGGCAGCAATAGACCCATGGAGACAAGTCGGCTGGAGAACGATGTATTGAATCGGGACGCAATTTGAGTGTTCCATCGTCATTAGGAGGCCCTGAACGTGACAATTAACTATCAGTTTTTCGTCCGATTCGATAATCTAGACTCACAGGGGAACGACCATAAGGTGCCCGTTTCAGCAATAGACCCATGGAGACAAGTCGGCTGGAGAACGATGTATTGAATCGGGACGCAATTTGAGTGTTCCATCGTCATTAGGAGGCCCTGAACGTTCCAATTAACTATCAGTTGTGCGTCCCATTCGATAAACTATACTCACAGGAGAACGACCATAAGGTGCCCGCGGGAGCAATAGACCCATGGAGAGAAGTCGGCTGGCGGAAGGTAAGTTGAATCGGGACGCAAATGAGTGTTCCATCGTCATCAGGAGGCCCTCAACGTTACAATTAACTATCAGTTTTGCGTCCCATTCGATAATGTAGACTCACAGGAGAACGACCATAAGGTGCCCGAGGCAGCAATAGACCCATGGAGAGAAGTCGGCTGGCGGACGGTAAGTTGAATCGGGACGCAATTTGAGTGTTCCATCGTCATCAGGAGGCCCTGATCATTTCAATTAACTATCAGTTTTGCGTCCAATTCGATAATGTAGACTCACAGGAGAACGACCATAAGGTGCCCTCGGCAGCAATAGACCCATGGAGAAAAGTCGGCTGGCGGACGGTGTATTGAATCGGGATGCAATTTGAGTGTTCCATCGTCATTAGGAGGCCCTGAACGTGACAATTTACTATCAGTTTTTCGTCCGATTCGATAATCTAGACTCACAGGGGAACGACCATAAGGTGCCCGAGGCAGCAATAGACCCATGGAGCCAAGTCGGCTAGAGGACGATGTCTTGAATCGGGACGAAATTTGAGTGTTCCATCGTCATTAGAAGGCCCTGAACGTGACACTTAACTACCAGCTTTTCGTCCGATTCAATAATCTAGACTCACAGGCGAACTACCATGAGGTGCCCGCGGCTGCAATAGACCCATGGGGACAAGTCGGCTGGAGAACGATGTATCGAATCGGGACGCAATTTGAGTGTTCCATCGTCATTAGGAGGCCCTGAAGGTGACAATTAACTATCTGTTTTTCGTCCGATTCGATAATTTAGACTCACAGGGGAACGACCATAAGGTGCCCGTGGCAGCAATAGACCCATGGAGAGAAGTCGGCTGGCGGACGGTAAGTTGAATCGGGACGCAATTTGAGTGTTCCATCGTCATCAGGAGGCCCTGATCGTTACCATTAACTATCAGTTTTGCGTCCGATTCGAAAATCTAGACTCACAGGGGAACGAACATAAGGTGCCCGAGGCAGCAATAGACCCATGGAGAGAAGGCGACTGGCGGACGGTAAGTTGAATCGGGACGCAATTTGAGTGTTCCATCGTCATCAGGAGGCCCTGATAGTTACCATTAACTATCAGTTTTGCGTCCTATTCGATAATCTAGACTCACAGGAGAACGACCATAAGGTGCCCGAGGCAGCAATAGACCCATGGAGAGAAGTCGGCTGGCGGACGGTAAGTTGAATCGCTACGCAATTTGAGTGTTCCATCGTCTTCAGGAGGCCCTGATCGTTACTATTAACTATCAGTTTTGCGTCCGATTCGAAAATCTAGACTCACAGGGGAACGACCATAAGGTGCCCGAGACAGCAATAGACCCATGGAGACAAGTCGGCTGGAGAACGATGTATTGAATCGGGACGCAATTTGAGTGTTCCATCGTCATTAGGAGGCCCTGAACGTGACAATTAACTATCAGTTTTTCGTTCGATTCGATAATCTAGACTCACAGGGGAACGACCATAAGGTGCCCGTGGCAGCAATAGACCCATGGAGACAAGTCGGCTGGAGAACGATGTATTGAATCGGGACGCAATTTGAGTGTTCCATCGTCATTAGGAGGCCCTGAACGTTCCAATTAACTATCGGTTTTGCGTCCCATTCGATAAACTATACTCACAGGAGAACGACCATAAGGTGCCCGCGGGAGCAATAGACCCATGGAGAGAAGTCGGCTGGCGGACGGTAAGTTGAATCGGGACGCAATTTGAGTGTTCCATCGTAATCAGGAGGCCCTCAACGTTACAATTAACTATCAGTTTTGCGTCCCATTCGATAATCTAGACTCACAGGAGAACGACCATAAGGTGCCCGAGGCAGCAATAGACCCATGGAGAGAAGTCGGCTGGCGGACGGTAAGTTGAATCGGGACGCAATTTGAGTGTTCCATCGTCATCAGGAGGCCCTGATCATTTCAATTAACTATCAGTTTTGCGTCCCATTCGATAATGTAGACTCACAGGAGAACGACCATAAGGTGCCCTCGGCAGCAATAGACACATGGAGAAAAGTCGGCTGGCGGACGGTGTATTGAATCGGGACGCAATTTGAGTGTTCCATCGTCATTAGGAGGCCCTGAACGTGACAATTAACTATCAGTTTTTCGTCCGATTCGATAATCTAGACTCACAGGGGAACGACCATGAGGTGCCCGCGGCAGCAATAGACCCATGGGGACAAGTCGGCTGGAGAACGATGTATCGAATCGGGACGCAATTTGAGTGTTCCATCGTCATTAGGAGGCCCTGAAGGTGACAATTAACTATCAGTTTTTCGTCCGATTCGATAATTTAGACTCACAGGGGAACGACCATAAGGTGCCCGAGGCTGCAATAGACCCATGGAGACAAGTCGGCTGGAGAACGATGTATTGAATCGGGACGCAATTTGAGTGTTCCATCGTCATTAGGAGGCCCTGAACGTGACAATTAACTATCAGTTTTTCGTCCGATTCGATAATCTAGACTCACAGGGGAACGACCATAAGGTGCCCGAGTCAGCAATAGACCCATGGAGAGAAGGCGACTGGCGGACGGTAAGTTGAATCGGGACGCAATTTCAGTGTTCCATCGTCATCAGGAGGCCCTGATAGTTACCATTAACTATCAGTTTTGCGTCCTATTCGATAATCTAGACTCACAGGAGAACGACCATAAGGTGCCCGAGGCAGCAATAGACCCATGGAGAGAAGTCGGCTGGCGGACGGTAAGTTGAATCGGGACGCAATTTGAGTGTTCCATCGTCATCAGGAGGCCCTGATCGTTACCATTAACTATCAGTATTGCGTCCGATTCGAAAATCTAGACTCACAGGGGAACGACCATAAGGTGCCCGAGGCAGCAATAGACCCATGGAGACAAGTCGGCTGGAGAACGATGTATTGAATCGGGACGCAATTTGAGTGTTCCATCGTCATTAGGAGGCCCTGAACGTGACAATTAACTATCAGTTTTTCGTCCGATTCGATAATCTAGACGCACAGGGGAACGACCATAAGGTGCCCGAGGCAGCAATAGAACCATGGAGACAAGTCGGCTAGAGAACGATGTATTGAATCGGGACTCAATTTGAGTGTTCCATCGTCATTAGGAGGCCCTGAACATTGCAATTAACTATCAGTTTTGCGTCCCATTCGATAATCTAGACTCACAGGAGAACGACCATAAGGTGCCCGAGGCAGCAATAGACCCATGGAGAGAAGTCGGCTGGCGGAAGGTAAGTTGAATCGGGACGCAATTTGAGTGTTCCATCGTCATCAGGAGGCCCTGATCGTTACCATTAACTATCAGTTTTGCGTCCGATTCGAAAATCTAGACTCACAGGGGAACGACCATAAGGTGCCCGAGGCAGCAATAGACCCATGGAGACAAGTCGGCTGGAGAACGATGTATTGAATCGGGACGCAATTTGAGTGTTCCATCGTCATTAGGAGGCCCTGAACGTGACAATTAACTATCAGTTTTTCGTCCGATTCGATAATCTAGACGCACAGGGGAACGACCATAAGGTGCCCGAGGCAGCAATAGAACCATGGAGACAAGTCGGCTAGAGAACGGTGTATTGAATCGGGACTCAATTTGAGTGTTCCATCGCCATTAGGAGGCCCTGAACGTGACAATTAACTATCAGTTTTGCGTCCGATTTGATAATCTAGACTCACAGGGGAACGACCATAAGGTGCCCGACGCAGCAATAGACCCACGGAGACAAGTCGGCTAGAGGACGATGTCTTGAATCGGGACGAAGTTTGAGTGTTCCATCGTCATTAGGAGGCCCTGAACATTGCAATTAACTATCAGTTTTGCGTCCCATTCGATAATCTAGACTCACAGGAGAACGACCATAAGGTGCCCGAGGCAGCAATAGACCCATGGAGAGAAGTCGGCTGGCGGAAGGTAAGTTGAATCGGGACGCAATTTGAGTGTTCCATCGTCATCAGGAGGCCCTGATCGTTACCATTAACTATCAGTTTTGCGTCCGATTCGAAAATCTAGACTCACAGGGGAACGACCATAAGGTGCTTGAGGCAGCAATAGACCCATGGAGACAAGTCGGCTGGAGAACGATGTATTGAATCGGGACGCAATTTGAGTGTTCCATCGTCAATAGGAGGCCCTGAACGTGACAATTTACTATCAGTTTTTCGTCCGAATCGATAATCTAGACTCACAGGGGAACGACCATAATTTGCCCGTGGCAGCAATAGACCCATGGAGACAAGTCGGCTGGAGAACGATGTATTGATTCGGGACGCAATTTGAGTGTTCCATCGTCATTAGGAGGCCCTGAACGTGACAATTAACTTTCAGTTTTTCGTCCGATTCGATAATCTAGACTCACAGGGGAACGACCATGAGGTGCCCGCGGCAGCAATAGACCCATGGGGACAAGTCGGCTGGAGAACGATGTATCGAATCGGGACGCAATTTGAGTGTTCCATCGTCATTAGGAGGCCCTGAAGGTGACAATTAACTATCAGTTTTTCGTCCGATTCGATAATTTAGACTCACAGGGGAACGACCATAAGGTGCCCGAGGCAGCAATAGACCCATGGAGACAAGTCGGCTGGAGAACGATGTATTGAATCGGGACGCAATTTGAGTGTTCCATCGTCATTAGGAGGCCCTGAACGTGACAATTAACTATCAGTTTTTCGTCCGATTCGATAATCTAGACTCACAGGGGAACGACCATAAGGTGCCCGAGGCAGCAATAGACCCATGGAGAGAAGGCGACTGGCGGACGGTGTATGGAATCGGGACGCAATTTGATTGTTCCATCGTCATTAGGAGGCCCTGAACGTTACAATTAACTATCAGTTTTGCGTCGATTCTAAAACCTAGACTCACAGAGGAACGACCATAAAGGTGCCAGAGGCAGCAATAGACCCATGGAGACAAGTCGGCTGGAGAACGATGTATTGAATCGGGACGCAATTTGAGTGTTCCATCGTCATTAGGAGGCCCTGAACGTGACAATTAACTATCAGTTTTTCGTCCGATTCGATAATCTAGACTCACAGGGGAACGACCATAAGGTGCCCGTGGCAGCAATAGACCCATGGAGACAAGTCGGCTGGAGAACGATGTATTGAATCGGGACGCAATTTGAGTGTTCCATCGTCATTAGGAGGCCCTGAACGTTCCAATTAACTATCAGTTTTGCGTCCCATTCGATAAACTATACTCACAGGAGAACGACCATAAGGTGCCCGCGGCAGCAATAGACCCATGGGGCAAGTCGGCTGGAGATCGATGTATCGAATCGGGACGCAATTTGAGTGTTCCATCGTCATCAGGAGGCCCTCAACGTTACAATTAACTATCAGTTTTGCGTCCCATTCGATAATCTAGACTCACAGGAGAACGACCATAAGGTGCCCGAGGCAGCAATAGACCCATGGAGAGAAGTCGGCTGGCGGACGGTAAGTTGAATCGGGACGCAATTTGAGTGTTCCATCGTCATCAGGAGGCCCTGATCATTTCAATTAACTATCAGTTTTGCGTCCCATTCGATAATGTAGACTCACAGGAGAACGACCATAAGGTGCCCTCGGCAGCAATAGACCCATGGAGAAAAGTCGGCTGGCGGACGGTGTATTGAATCGGGACGCAATTTGAGTGTTCCATCGTCATTAGGAGGCCCTGAACGTGACAATTTACTATCAGTATTTCGTCCGATTCGATAATCTAGACTCACAGGGGAACGACCATAAGGTGCCCGAGGCAGCAATAGACCCATGGAGCCAATTCGGCTAGAGGACGTTGTCTTGAATCGGGACGAAATTTGACTGTTCCATCGTCATTAGGAGGCCCTGAACGTGACAATTAACTATCAGTTTTTCGTCCGATTCGATAATCTAGACTCACAGGGGAACGACCATGAGGTGCCCGCGGCAGCAATAGACCCATGGGGACAAGTCGGCTGGAGAACGATGTATCGAATCGGGACGCAATTTGAGTGTTCCATCGTCATTAGGAGGCCCTGAAGGTGACAATTAACTATCAGTTTTTCGTCCGATTCGATAATTTAGACTCACAGGGGAACGACCATAAGGTGCCCGAGGCAGCAATAGACCCATGGAGACAAGTATGCTGGAGAACGATGTATTGAATCGGGACGCAATTTGAGTGTTCCATGGTCATTAGGAGGCCCTGAACGTGACAATTAACTATCAGTTTTTCGTCCGATTCGATAATCTAGACTCACAGGGGAACGACCATAAGGTGCCCGAGGCAGTAATAGACCCATGGAGAGAAGTCGGCTGGCGGACGGTAAGTTGAATCGGGACGCAATTTGAGTGTTCCATCGTCATCAGGAAGGCCTGATCGTTACCATTAACTATCAGTTTTGCGTCCGATTCGAAAATCTAGACTCACAGGAGAACGACCATAAGGTGCCCGAGGCAGCAATAGACCCATGGAGCAAGTCGGCTGGAGAACGATGTATTGAATCGGGACGCAATTTGAGTGTTCCATCGTCATTAGGAGGCCCTGAACGTGACAATTAACTACCAGTTTTTCGTCCGATTCGATAATCTAGACTCACAGGGGAACGACCATGAGGTGCCCGAGGCAGCAATAGACCCATGGAGCCAAGTCGGCTAGAGGACGTTGTCTTGAATCGGGACGAAATTTGAGTGTTCCATCGTCATTAGGAGGCCCTGAACGTGACAATTAACTATCAGTTTTTCGTCCGATTCGATAATCTAGACTCACAGGGGAACGACCATGAGGTGCCCGCGGCAGCAATAGACCCATGTTGACAAGTCGGCTGGAGAACGATGTATCGAATCGGGTTGCAATTTGAGTGTTCAATCGTCATTAGGAGGCCCTGAAGGTGACAATTAACTATCAGTTTTTCGTCCGATTCGATAATTTAGACTCACAGGGGAACGACCATAAGGTGCCCGAGGCAGCAATAGACCCATGGAGACACGTCGGCTGGAGAACGATGTATTGAATCGGGACGCAATTTGAGTGTTCCATCGTCATTAGGAGGTTCTGAACGTGACAATTAACTATCAGTTTTTCGTCCGATTCGATAATCTAGACTCACAGGGGAACGACCATAAGGTGCCCGTGGCAGCAATAGACCCATGGAAACATATCGGCTGGAGAACGATGTATTGAATCGGGACGCAATTTGAGTGTTCCATCGTCATTAGGAGGCCCTGAACGTTCCAATTAACTATCAGTTTTGCGTCCCATTCGATAAACTATACTCACAGGAGAACGACCAAAAGGTGCCCGAGGCAGCAATAAACCCATGGAGAGAAGTCGGCTGGCGGACGGTAAGTTGAATCGGGACGCAATTTGAGTGTTCCATTGTCATCAGGAGGCCCTGATCATTTCAATTAACTATCAGTTTTGCGTCCAATTCGATAATGTATACTCACAGGAGAACGACCATAAGGTGCATTCGGCAGCAATAGACCCATGGAGAAAAGTCGGCTGGCGGACGGTGTATTGAATCGGGACGCAATTTGAGTGTTCCATCGTCATTAGGAGGCCCTGAACGTGACAATTTACTATCAGTTTTTCGTCCGATTCGATAATCTAGACTCACAGGGGAACGACCATAAGGTGCCCGAGGCAGCAATAGACCCATGGAGCCAAGTCGGCTAGAGGACGATGTCTTGAATCGGGACGAAATTTGAGTGTTCCATCGTCATTAGGAGGCCCTGAACGTGACACTTAACTATCAGTTTTTCGTCCGATTCGATAAACTAGACTCACAGGCGAACTACCATGAGGTGCCCGCGGCAGCAATAGACCCATGGGGACAAGTCGGCTGGAGAACGATGTATCGAATCGGGACGCAATTTGAGTGTTCCATCGTCATTAGGAGGCCCTGAAGGTGACAATTAACTATCAGTTTTTCGTCCGATTCGATAATTTAGACTCACAGGGGAACGACCAAAAGGTGCCCGAGACAGCAATAGACCCATGGAGACAAGTCGGCTAGAGGACGATGTATTGAATCGGGACGCAATTTGAGTGTTCCATCGTCATTAGGAGGCCCTGAACATTGCAATTAACTATCAGTTTTGCGTCCCATTCGATAATCTAGACTCACAGGAGAACGACCATAAGGTGCCCGAGGCAGCAATAGACCCATGGAGAGAAGTCGGCTGGCGGAAGGTAAGTTGAATCGGGACGCAATTTGAGTGTTCCATCGTCATCAGGAGGCCCTGATCGTTACCACTAACTATCAGTTTTGCGTCCGATTCGAAAATCTAGACTCACAGGGGAACGACCATAAGGTGCCCGAGGCAGCAATACACCCATGGAGACAAGTCGGCTGGAGAACGATGTATTGAATCGGGACGCAATTTGAGTGTTCCATCGTCAGTAGGAGGGCCTGAACGTGACAATTAACTATCAGTTTTTCGTCCGATTCGATAATCTAGACTCACAGGGGAACGACCATAAGGTGCCCGTGGCAGCAATAGACCCATGGAGACAAGTCGGCTGGAGAACGATGTATTGAATCGGGACGCAATTTGAGTGTTCCATCGTCATTAGGATGCCCTGAACGTGACAATTAACTATCAGTTTTTCGTCCGATTCGATAATCTAGACGCACAGGGGAACGACCATAAGGTGCCCGAGGCAGCAATAGAACCATGGAGACAAGTCGGCTAGAGAACGATGTATTGAATCGGGACCCAATTTGAGTGTTCCATCGCCATTAGGAGGCCCTGAACGTGACAATTAACTATCAGTTTTGCGTCCGATTCGATAATCTAGACTCACAGGGGAACGAACATAAGGTGCCCGACGCAGCAATAGACCCACGGAGACAAGTCGGCTAGAGGACGATGTCTTGAATCGGGACAAAGTTTGAGTGTTCCATCGTCATTATGAGGCCCTGAACGTGACAATTAACTATCAGTTTTTCGTCCGATTCGATAATCTAGACTCACAGGGGAACGACCATAAGGTGCCCGCGGCAGCAATAGTCCCATGGGGACAAGTCGGCTGGAGAACGATGTATCGAATCGGGACGCAATTTTAGTGTTCCATCGTCATTAGGAGGCCCTGATGGTGACAATTAACTATCAGTTTTTCGTCCGATTCGATAATTTAGACTCACAGGGGAACGACCATAAGGTGCCCGAGGCAGCAATAGACCCATGGAGGCAAGTCGGCTAGAGGACGATGTATTGAATCGGGACGCAATTTGAGTGTTCCATCGTCATTAGGAGGCCCTGAACATTACAATTAACTATCAGTTTTGCGTCCCATTCCATAATCTAGACTCACAGGAAAACGACCATAAAGTGCCCGCGGCAGCAATAGACCCATGGAGAGAAGGTGACTGGCGGACGGTGTATGGAGTCGGGACGCAATTTGATTGTTCCATCGTCATTAGGAGGCCCTGAACGTTACAATTAACTATCAGTTTTTCGTCCGATTCGATAATCTAGACTCACAGGGGAACGACCATAAGGTGCCCGAGGCAACAATAGAACCATGGAGACAAGTCGGCTGGCGGACTGTAAGTTGAATCGGGACGCAATTTGAGTGTTCCATCGTCATCAGGAGGCCCTGATCGTTACCATTAACTATCAGTGTTTCGTCCGATTCGATAATCTAGACGCACAGGGGAACGAACATAAGGTGCCAGAGGCAGCAATAGACCCATGGAGACAAGTCGGCTAGAGGACAATGTATTGAATCGGGACGCAATTTGAGTGTTCTATCGTCATTAGGAAGCCCTGATCATTTCAATTAACTATCCGTTTTGCGTCCCATTCGATAATTTAGACTCACAGGAGAACGACCATAAGGTGCCCACGGCAGCAATAGACCCATGGAGAAAAGTCGGCTGGCGAACGGTGTATTGAATCGGGACGCAATTTGAGTGTTCCATCGTCATTAGGAGGCCCTGAACATTACAATTACTATCAGTTTTGCGTCCCATTCGATAATCTAGACTCATAGGAGAACGACCATAAGGTGCCCGCGGCAGCAATAGACCCAAGGAGAGAATTCGGCTGGCGGACGGTAAGTTGAATCGGGACGCAATTTGAGTGTTCCATCGTCATTAGGAGGCCCTGAACGTGACAATTAACTATCAGTTTTTCGTCCGATTCGATAATCTAACTCACAGGGGAACGACCATAAGGTGCGCGAGGCAGCAATAGAACCATGGAGACAAGTCGGCTAGAGAACGATGTATTGAATCGGGACGCAATTTGAGTGTTCCATCGCCATTAGGAGGCCCTGAACGTGTCAATTAACTATCTGTTTTTAGTCCGATTCGATAATCTAGGCCCACAGGGGAACGACCATAAGGTGCCCGAGGCAGCATTAGACCCATGGAGACAAGTCGGCTGGAGAACGATGTATTGAATCGGGACGCAATTTGAGTGTTCCATCGTCATTAGGAGGCCCTGAACGTTACAATTAACTATCAGTTTTGCGTCCGATTCGATAATCTAGACTCACAGGGGAACGACCATAAGGTGCCTGAGGCAGCAATAGACCCATGGAGACAAGTCGGCTGGAGAACGATGTATTGAATCGGGACGCAATTTGAGTGTTCCATCGTCATTAGGAGGCCCTGAACGTGACAATTAACTATCAGTTTTTCGTCCGATTCGATAATCTAGACTCACAGGGGAACGACCATAAGGTGCCCGAGGTAGCAATAGACAAATGGAGACACGTCGGATGGAGAACGATATATTGAATCGGGACGCAATTTGAGTGTTCCATCGTCATCAGGAGGCTCTGATCGTTACCATTAACTATCAGTTTTGCGTCCGATTCGATAATCTAGACTCACAGGGGAACGACCATAAGGCGCCCGAGGCAGCAATAGACCCATGGACACAAGTCGGCTGGAGAACGATGCATTGAATCGGGACGCAATTTGAGTGTTCCATCGTCATTAGGAGGCCCTGAACGTTACAATTAACTATCAGTTTTGCGTCCCATTCGATAATCTAGACCCACAGGAGAACGACCGTAAGGTGCACTGTTCCATTGTCATTAGGAGGCCCTGAACGTGACAATTAACTAACAGTTTTTCGTCCGATTCGATAATCTAGACTCACAGGGGAACGAAAATAAGGTGCCCGAGGCAGCAATAGACCCATGGAGACAAGTCGGCTGGAGGACGATGTATTGAATCGGTTAGGCGGCCCTGAACGTTAGAATTAACTATCAGTTTTGCGTCTGATTTTATAATCTAGAATCACAGGAGAACGACCATAAGGTGCCCGAGGCAGCAATAGACCCATGGAGAGAAGGCGGCTGGCGGACGGTGTATTGAATCGGGAGGCAATTTGAGTGTTCCATGGTCATTAGGAAGCCCTGAACGTTACAATTAACTATCAGTTTTGCGTCCGATTCGATAATCTAGACTCACAGGAGTACGACAATAAGGGGCCCGACGCAGCAATAGACCCATGGAGACAAGTCGGCTGGAGGACGATGTATTGAATCGGGACGCAATTTGAGTGTTCCATGGTCATTAGGAGGCCCTGAACGTTAGAATTAACTATCAGTTTTGCGTCCCATTCGATAATCTAGACTTACAGGAGAACGACAATAAGGCGCCCGAGGCAGCAATAGACCCATGGAGATAAGTCGGCTAGAGGACGATGGATTTCATCGGGACGCAATTCGAGTGTTCCATGGTCATTAGGAGGCCCTGAACGTGACAATTAACTATCAGTTTTGCGTCCGATTCGATAATCTAGACTCACAGGGGAACGACCATAAGGCGCCCGAGTCAGCAATAGACCCTTGGAGACAAGTCGGCTAGAGGACGATGTATTGAATCGGCACGCAATTTGAGTGTTCCATCGTCATTCGGAGGCCCTGAACGATACAATTAACTGTCAGTTTTTCGTCCGATTCGATAATCTAGACTCACAGGGGAACGACCATAAGGTGCCCGAGGCAACAATAGAACCATGGAGACAAGTCGGCTGGCGGACTGTAAGTTGAATCGGGACGCAATTTGAGTGTTCCATCGTCATCAGGAGGCCCTGATCGTTACCATTAACTATCAGTGTTTCGTCCGATTCGATAATCTAGACGCACAGGGGAACGACCATAAGGTGCCAGAGGCAGCAATAGACCCATGGAGACAAGTCGGCTAGAGGACAATGTATTGAATCGGGACGCAATTTGAGTGTTCTATCGTCATTAGGAAGCCCTGATCATTTCAATTAACTATCCGTTTTGCGTCCCATTCGATAATTTAGACTCACAGGAGAACGACCATAAGGTGCCCACGGCAGCAATAGACCCATGGAGAAAAGTCGGCTGGCGAACGGTGTATTGAATCGGGACGCAATTTGAGTGTTCCATCGTCATTAGGAGGCCCTGAACATTACAATTACTATCAGTTTTGCGTCCCATTCGATAATCTAGACTCATAGGAGAACGACCATTAGGTGCCCGCGGCAGCAATAGACCCAAGGAGAGAATTCGGCTGGCGGACGGTAAGTTGAATCGGGACGCAATTTGAGTGTTCCATCGTCATTAGGAGGCCCTGAACGTGACAATTAACTATCAGTTTTTCGTCCGATTCGATAATCTAACTCACAGGGGAACGACCATAAGGTGCGCGAGGCAGCAATAGAACCATGGAGACAAGTCGGCTAGAGAACGATGTATTGAATCGGGACGCAATTTGAGTGTTCCATCGCCATTAGGAGGCCCTGAACGTGTCAATTAACTATCTGTTTTTAGTCCGATTCGATAATCTAGGCCCACAGGGGAACGACCATAAGGTGCCCGAGGCAGCAATAGACCCATGGAGACAAGTCGGCTGGAGAACGATGTATTGAATCGGGACGCAATTTGAGTGTTCCATCGTCATTAGGAGGCCCTGAACGATACAATTAACTATCAGTTTTGCGTCCGATTCGATAATCTAGACTCACAGGGGAACGACCATAAGGTGCCTGAGGCAGCAATAGACCCATGGAGACAAGTCGGCTGGAGAACGATGTATTGAATCGGGACGCAATTTGAGTGTTCCATCGTCATTAGGAGGCCCTGAACGTGACAATTAACTATCAGTTTTTCGTCCGATTCGATAATCTAGACTCACAGGGGAACGACCATAAGGTGCCCGAGGTAGCAATAGACAAATGGAGACACGTCGGATGGAGAACGATATATTGAATCGGGACGCAATTTGAGTGTTCCATCGTCATCAGGAGGCTCTGATCGTTACCATTAACTATCAGTTTTGCGTCCGATTCGATAATCTAGACTCACAGGGGAACGACCATAAGGTTCCCGAGGCAGCAATAGACCCATGGACACAAGTCGGCTGGAGAACGATGCATTGAATCGGGACGCAATTTGAGTGTTCCATCGTCATTAGGAGGCCCTGAACGTTACAATTAACTATCAGTTTTGCGTCCCATTCGATAATCTAGACCCACAGGAGAACGACCGTAAGGTGCACTGTTCCATTGTCATTAGGAGGCCCTGAACGTGACAATTAACTATCAGTTTTTCGTCCGATTCGATAATCTAGACTCACAGGAGAACGAAAATAAGGTGCCCGAGGCAGCAATAGACCCATGGAGACAAGTCGGCTGGAGGACGATGTATTGAATCGGTTAGGCGGCCCTGAACGTTAGAATTAACTATCAGTTTTGCGTCTGATTTTATAATCTAGAATCACAGGAGAACGACCATAAGGTGCCCGAGGCAGCAATAGACCCATGGAGAGAAGGCGGCTGGCGGACGGTGTATTGAATCGGGAGGCAATTTGAGTGTTCCATGGTCATTAGGAAGCCCTGAACGTTACAATTAACTATCAGTTTTGCGTCCGATTCGATAATCTAGACTCACAGGAGTACGACAATAAGGGGCCCGACGCAGCAATAGACCCATGGAGACAAGTCGGCTGGAGGACGATGTATTGAATCGGGACGCAATTTGAGTGTTCCATGGTCATTAGGAGGCCCTGAACGTTAGAATTAACTATCAGTTTTGCGTCCCATTCGATAATCTAGACTTACAGGAGAACGACAATAAGGCGCCCGAGTCAGCAATAGACCCTTGGAGACAAGTCGGCTAGAGGACGATGTATTGAATCGGCACGCAATTTGAGTGTTCCATCGTCATTCGGAGGCCCTGAACGTTACAATTAACTGTCAGTTTTGCGTCCCATTCCATTATCTAGACTCACAGGAGAACGACCATAAGGTGCCCGAGGCAGCAATAGACCCATAGGGACAAGTCGGCTGGAAAACGATGTATTGAATCGGGACGCAATTTGAGTGTTCCATCGTCTTTAGGAGGCCCTGAACGTGACAATTAACTATCAGTGTTTCGTGCGATTCGATAATCTAGACGCACAGGGGAACAACCATAAGGTGCCAGAGGCAGCAATAGACCCATGGAGACAAGTCGGCTAGAGGACAATGTATTGAATCGGGACGCAATTTGAGTGTTTCATCGTCATTAGGAAGCCGTGATCATTTCAATTAACTATCCGTTTTGCGTCCCATTCGATAATGTAGACTCACAGGAGAACGACCATAAGGTGCCCACGGCAGCAATAGACCCATGGAGAAAAGTCGGCTGGCGAACGGTTTATTGAATCGGGACTCAATTTGAGTGTTCCATCGTCATTAGGAGGCCCTGAACGTGACAATTAACTATCAGTTTTGCGTCCGATTCGATAATCTAGACTCACAGGGGAACGACCATAAGGTGCCCGAGGCAGCAATAGACCCATGGAGACAAGTCGGCTAGAGGACGATGTATTGAATCGGGACGCAATTTGAGTGTTCCATCGTCATTAGGAGGCCCTGAACGTGACAATTAACTATCAGTTTTTCGTCCGATTTGATAATCTAGACTCACAGGGGAACGACCATAAGGTGCCCGAGGCAGCAATAGAACCATGGAAACAAGTCGGCTAGAGAACGATGTATTGAATCGGGACGCAATTTGAGTGTTCCATCGCCATTAGGAGGCCCTAAACGTGTCAATTAACTATCTGTTTTTCGTCCGATTCGATAATCTAGACCCACAGGGGAACGACAATAAGGTGCCCGAGGCAGCAATAGACCCATGGAGACAAGTCGGCTGGAAAACGATGTATTGAATCGGGACGCAATTTGAGTGTTCCATCGTCAGTAGGAGGCTCTGAACGTTACAATTAATTATCAGTTTAGCGCCCCATTCGATAATCTAGACTCACAGGAGAACGACCATAAGGTGCCCGAGGCAGCAATAGACCCATGGAGAGAAGTCGGCTGGTGGACGGTAAGTTGAATCGGGACGCAATTTGAGTGTTCCATCGTCATCAGGAGGCCCTGATCGTTACTATTAAGTATCAGTTTTGCGTCTCATTCGATAATCTAGACTCACAGGGGAACGACCATAAGGTGCCCGAGGCAGCAATAGACCCATGGAGAGAAGTCGGCTGGCGGACGGTAAGTTGAATCGGGACGCAATTTGAGTGTTCCATCGTCATCAGGAGGCTCTGATCGTTACCATTAACTATCAGTTTTGCGTCCGATTCGAAAATCTAGACTCACAGGGGAACGAACATAAGGTTCCCGAGGCAGCAATAGACCCATGGAGACAAGTCGGCTGGAGAACGATGTATTGAATCGGGACGCAATTTGAGTGTTCCATCGTCATTAGGAGGCCCTGAACGTTACAATTAACTATCAGTTTTGCGTCCGATTCGATAATCTAGACTCACAGGGGAACGACCATAAGGTGCCTGAGGCAGCAATAGACCCATGGAGACAAGTGGGCTGGAGAACGATGTATTGCATCGGGACGCAATTTGAGTGTTCCATCGTCAGTAGGAGGCTCTGAACGTTACAATTAATTATCAGTTTTGCGCCCCATTCGAAAATCTAGACTCACAGGAGAACGACCATAAGGTGCCCGAGGCAGCAATAGACCCATGGAGAGAAGTCGGCTGGTGGACGGTAAGTTGAATCGGGACGCAATTTGTGTGTTCCATCGTCATCAGGAGGCCCTGATCGTTACCATTAAGTATCAGTTTTGCGTCTCATTCGATAATCTAGACTCACAGGGGATCGACCATAAGGTGCCCGATGCAGCAATAGACCCATGGAGACAAGTCGGCTAGAGAATGATGTATTGAATCGGGACGCAATTTGAGTGTTCCATCGTCATTAGGAGGCCCTGAACGTGACAATTAACTATCAGTTTTTCGTCCGATTCGATAATCTAGACTCACAGATGAACGACCATAAGGTGCCTGAGGCAGCAATAGACCCATGGAGACAAGTCGGCTGGAGAACGATGCATTGAATCGGGACGCAATTTGAGTGTTCCATCGTCATTAGAAGGCCCTGAACGTGACAATTAACTATCAGTTTTTGGTCCGATTCGATAATCTAGACTCACAGGTGAACGACCATAAGGTGCCCGAGGCAGCAAATAGACCCATGGAGACAAGTCGGCTAGAGGACGGTGTATTGAATCGGGACGTAATTTGAGTGTTCCATCGTCATTAGGAGGCCCTGAACGTTACAATTAACTATCAGTTTTGCGTCCCATTCGATAATCTAGACTCACAGGAGAACGACCATAAGGTGCCCTGTTCCATTGTCATTAGGAGGC
Source organism: Schistocerca cancellata (assembly GCF_023864275.1). Lineage (NCBI taxonomy): Eukaryota > Metazoa > Arthropoda > Insecta > Orthoptera > Acrididae > Schistocerca > Schistocerca cancellata. The sequence continues at coordinate 36,297,642 of NC_064627.1, forward strand.
CCTGAACGTGACAATTAACTATCAGTTTTTCGCCCGATTCGATAATCTAGACTCACAGGGGAACGAAAATAAGGTGCCCGAGGCAGCAATAGACACATGGAGACAAATCGGCTAGAGGACGTTGTATTGAATCGGGACGCAATTTCAATGTTCCATCGTCATTAGGAGGCCCTGAACTTTACAATTAACTATCAGTTTTGCGTCCGATTCGATAATCTAGACGCACAGGAGAACGACTATAAGGTGTCCGAGGCAGCAATAGACCCATGGAGAGAAGGCGGCTGGCGGACGGTGTATTGAATCGGGACGCAATTTGAGTGTTCCATGGTCATTAGGAGGCCCTGAACGTTACAATTAACCATCAGTTTTGCGTCCGATTCGATAATCTAGACACACAGGAGAACGAACATAAGGTGCCCGAGGCAGCAATAGACCCAGGGAGACAAGTCGGCTGGAGGACGATGGATTGATTCGGGACGCAATTTGAGTGTTCCATGGTCATTAGGAGGCCCTGAACGTGACAATTAACTATCAGTTATCGCGTCCGATTCGATAATCTAGACTCACAGGGGAACGACCATAAGGCGCCCGAGGCAGCAATAGACCCATGGAGACAAGTCGGCTAGAGGAAGATGTATTGAATCGGCACGCAATTTGAGTGTTGCATCGTCATTCGGAGGCCCTGAACGTTACAATTAACTATCAGTTTTGCGTCCCATTTGATAATCTAGACTCACAGGAGAACGAGCATAAGGTGCCCGAGGCAGCAATAGACCCATGGAGACAAGTCGGCTGGAGGACGATGTATTGAATCGGGACGCAGTTTGAGTGTTCCATCGTCATTAGGAGGCCCTGAACGATACAATTAACTATCAGTTTTGCGTCCGATTCGATAATCTAGACTCACAGGAGAACGACCATAAGGTGCCCGAGGCAGCAATAGACCCATGGAGACAAGTCGGCTGGAGGCAGATGTATTGAATCGGGACGTAATTTGAGTGTTCCATGGTCATTAGGAGGATCTGAACGTTAGAATTAAATATCAGTTTTGCGTCCCATTCGATAATCTAGACTTACAGGAGAACGACCATAAGGCGCCCGAGGCAGCAATAGACCCATGGAGATAAGTCGGCTGGGGGACGATGGATTTCATCGGGACGCAAATTGAGTTTTCCATGGTCATTAGGAGGCCCTGAACGTGACAATTAACTATTAGTTTTGCGTCCGATTCGATAATCTAGACTCACAGGGGAACGACCATAAGGCGCCCGAGGCAGAAATAGACCCATGGAGACAAGTCGGCTGGAGGACGATGTATTGAATCGGGACGCGATTTGAGTGTTCCATCGTCATTCGGAGGCCCTGAAAGTTACAATTAACTATCAGTTTTGCGTCCCATTTGATAATCTAGACTCACAGGAGAACGAGCATAAGGTGCCCGAGGCTGCAATAGACCCATGGAGACAAGTCGGCTGGAGGACGATGTATTGAATCGGGACGCAATTTGTGTGTTCCATCGTCATTAGGGGGCCCTGAACGATAGAATTAACTATCAGTTTTGCGTCTGATTCGATAATCTAGATTCACAGGAGAACGACCATAAGGTGCCCGAGGCAGCAGTAGACCCATGGAGAGAAGGCAGCTGGCGGACGGTGTATTGAGTCGGGAGGCAATTTGAGTGTTCCATCGTCATTAGGAGGCCCTGAACGTTACAATTAACTATCAGTTTTGCGTCCGATACGATAATCTAGACTCACAGGAGAACGACCATAAGGTGCCCGAGGCAGCAATAGACCCATGGAGATAAGTCGGCTGGGGGACGATGGATTTCATCGGGACGCAAATTGAGTTTTCCATGGTCATTAGGAGGCCCTGAACGTGACAATTAACTATTAGTTTTGCGTCCGATTCGATAATCTAGACTCACAGGGGAACGACAATAAGGCGCCCGAGGCAGAAATAGACCCATGGAGACAAGTCGGCTGGAGGACGATGTATTGAATCGGGACGCGATTTGAGTGTTCCATCGTCATTCGGAGGCCCTGAAAGTTACAATTAACTATCAGTTTTTCGTCCCATTCAATTATCTAGACTCACAGGAGAACGACCATAAGGCGCCCGAGGCAGCAATAGACCCATGGAGACAAGTCGGCTAGAGGACGATGTATTGAATCGGGACGCAATTTGAGTGTTCCATGGTCATTAGGAGGCCCTGATCGTGACAATTAACTATCAGTTTTGCGTCCGATTCGATAATCTAGACTCACAGCGGAACGACCGTAAGGCGCCCGAGGCAGCAATAGACCCATGGAGTCAAGTCGGCTAGAGGACGATGTATTGAATCGGAACGCAATTTGAGTGTTCCAACGTCATTAGGAGGCCCTGAACGTAACAATTAACTATCAGTTTTGCGTCACATTTGATAATCTTGACTCACAGGAGAAAGACCATAAGGCGCCCGAGGCAGCAATAGACCCATGGAGACAAGTCGGCTGGTGGACGATGTATTGAATCGGGACGCAATTTGAGTGTTCCATGGTCATTAGGAGGCCCTGAACATGACAATTAACTATCAGTTCTTCGTCCGATTCGATAATCTAGACTCACAGGGGAACGACTATAAGGTACCCGAGGCAGCAATAGACCCATGGAGACAAGTCGGCTGGAGAACGATGTATTGAATCGGGACGTAATTTGAGTGTTCCATCGTCATTACGAGGCCCTGAACGTGACAATTAACTATCAGTTTTTCGTCCGATTCGATAATTTAGACTCACAGGGGAACGACCATAAGGTGCCCGAGGCAGCAATAGACCCATGGAGACAAGTCGGCTAGAGGACGATGTATTGAATCGGGACGCAATTTGAGTGTTCCATCGTCATTAGGAGGCCCTGAACGTTACAATTAACTATCATTTTTGCGTCCCATTCGATAATCTAGACTCACAGGAGAACGACCATAAGGTGCCCTGTTCCATTGTCATTAGGAGGCCCTGAACGTTACAATTAACTATCAGTTTTTCGTCCCATTCGATAATCTAGACTCACAGGAGAACGACCATAAGGTGTCCGAGGCAGCAATAGACCCATGGAGAGAAGTCGGCTGGCGGACGGTGTGTTGAATCGGGACGCAATTTGAGTGTTCCATAACATCAGGAGGCTCTGATCGTTACCTTTAACTATCAGTTTTGCGTCCGATTCGAAAATCTAGACTCACAGGGGAACGACCATAAGGTGCCCGAGGCAGCAATAGACCCGTGGGAACAAGTCGGCTGGAGAACGATATATTGAATCGGGACGCAATTTGAATGTTCCATCGTCATTAGGAGGCCCTGAACGTTACAATTAACTATTAGTTTTGCGTCCCATTCGATAATCTTGACTCACAGGAGAACGACCATAAGGTGCCCGAGGCAGCAATAGACCCATGGAGACAAGTCGGCTGGAGGACGATGTATTGAATCGGGACGCAATTTGAGTGTTCCATCGTCATTAGGAGGCCCTAACCGTGACAAATAACTATCAGTTTATCGTCCGATTCGATATACTAGACTTACAGGGGAACGACCATAAGGCGCCCGAGGCAGCAATAGACCCATGGAGACAAGTCGGCTAGAGGACGTTGTATTGAAACGGGAAGCAATTTGAGTGTTCCATCGTCACTAGGAGTCCCTGAACGTTACAATTAACTATCAGTTTTGCGTCCGATTCGATAATCTAAACTCACAGGAGAACGACCATAAGGTGTCCGAGGCAGCAATAGACCCATAGAGATAAGGCGGCTGGCGGACGGTGTATTGAGTCGGGACGGAATTTGAGTGTTCCGTGGTCATTAGGAGGCCCTGAACGTTACAATTAACTATCAGTTTTGCGTCCGATTCGATAATCTAGACTCACAGGAGAACGACCATAAGGCGCCCGAGGCAGTAATAGACCCATGGAGACAAGTCGGCTGGAGGACGATGTATTGAATCGGGACGCAATTTGAGTGTTCCAACGTCATTAGGAGGCCCTGAACGTTAGAATTAACTATCAGCTCTGCGTCTGATTCGATAATCTAGACTCACAGGAGAACGACCATTAGGTGTTTGAGGCAGCAATAGACCCATGGAGACAAGTCGGCTGGAGGACGATGTATTGAATAGGGACGCAATTTGAGTGTTCCATCGTCATTAGGAGGCCCTGAACGTTACAATTAACTATCAGTTTTTCGTCCCATTCGATTATCTATACTCACAGGAGAACGACCATACGGCGCCCGAGGCAGCAATATACCCATGGAGACAAGTCGGCTAGAGGACGATGTATTGAATCGGGACGCAATTTGAGTGTTCCATGGTCATTAGGAGGTCCTGAACGAGACAATTAACTATCAGTTTTGCGTCCGATTCGATAATCTAGACTCACGGCGGAACGACCGTAAGACGCCCGAGGCAGCAATAGACCCATGGAGACAAGTCGGCTAGAGGACGATGTATTGAATCGGGACGCAATTTGAGTGTTCCATCGTCAATAGGAGGCCCTGAACGTTACAATTAACTATCAGTTTTGCGTCCCATTCGATAATCTAGACTCACAGGAGAACGACCATAAGGCGCCCGAGGCAGCAATAGACCCATGGAGACAAGTCGGCTGGAGGACGATGTATTGAATCGGGACGCAATTTGCGTGTTCCATGGTCATTAGGAGGCCCTGAACGTTACAATTAAGTATCAGTTTTGCGTCCGAATCGATAATCTAGACTCACAGGAGAACGACCATAAGGTGCCCGAGCAGCAATAGACCCATCGAGACAAGTCGGCTGGAGGCCGATGTATTGAATCGGGACGCAATTTGAGTGTTCCATGGTCATTAGGAGGCCCTGAACGTTACATTTAACTATCAGTTTTGCGTCAGATTCGATAATCTAGACTCACAGGAGAACGACCATAAGGTGCCCGAGGCAGCAATAGACCCATGGAGACAAGACGGCTAGAGGACGATGTATTGAATCGGGACGCAATTTGAGTGTTCCATCGTCATTAGGAGGATCTGAACGTTACAATTAAATATCAGTTTTGCGTCCCATTCGATAATCTAGACTCACAGGAGGACGACCATAAGGCGCCCGAGGCAGCAATAGACACATGGAGACAAATCGGCTGGAGGACGATGTATTGAATCGGGACGCAATTTGAGTGTTCCATGGTCATTAGGAGGCCCTGAACGTTACAATTAACTATCAGTTTTGCGTCCGATTCGATAATCTAGACTCACAGGAGAACGACCATAAGGTGCCCGAGGCAGCAATAGACCCATGGAGACAAGGCGGCTGGCGGACGGTGTATTGAATCGGGACGCAATTTGAGTGTTCCATCGTCCTTAGGAGGCCCTGAACGTTACCATTAACTATCAGTTTTGCGTCCGATTCGAAAATCTAGACTCACAGGGGAACGACCATAAGGTGCCCGAGGCAGCAATAGACCCATGGAGACAAGTCGGCTAGAGAAAGATGCATTGAATCGGGACGTAATTTGAGTGTTCCATCGTCATTACAAGGCCCGGAACGTGACAATTAACTATCAGTTTTTCGTCCGATTCGATAATCTAGACTCACAGGGGAACGACAATAAGGAGCCCGAGGCAGCAATAGACCGATGGAGACAAGTCGGCTAGAGGACGATGTTTTGAATCGGGACGCAATTTCAGTGTTCCATCGTCATTAGGAGGCCCTCAACGTTACAATTAACTATCAGTTTTGCGTGCGATTCGATAATCTAGACTCACAGCGGAACGACCGTAAGGCGCCCGAGGCAGCAATAGACCCATGGAGGCAAGTCGGCTAGAGGACGATGTATTGAATCGGGACGCAATTTGAGTGTTCCATCGTCATTAGGAGGCCCTGAACGTTACAATTAACTATCAGTTTTGCGTCCCATTCGATAATCTAGACTCACAGGAGAACGACCATAAGGCGGCCGAGGCAGCAATAGACCCATGGAGACAAGTCGGCTGGAGGACGATGTATTGAATCGGGACGCAATTTGCGTGTTCCATGGTCATTAGGAGGCCCTGAACGTAACAATTAACTATCAGTTTTGCGTTCCATTTGATAATCTAGACTCATAGGAGAACGACCATAAGGCGCCCGAGGCAGCAATTGACCCATGGAGACAAGTCGCCTGGAGGACGATGTATTGAATCGGGACGCAATTTGAGTGTTCCATGGTCATTAGGAGGCCCTGAACGTTACAATTAACTATCAGTTTTGCGTCCGATTCGATAATCTAGACTCACAGGAGAACGACCATAAGGTGCCCGTGGCAGCAATAGACCCATCGAGAGAAGGCGGCTGGCGGACGGTGTATTGAATCGGGACGCAATTTGAGTGTTCCATCGTCATTAGGAGGCCCTGAACGTTACAATTAAGTATCAGTTTTGCGTCCGATTCAATAATCTAGACTCACAGGAGAACGACCATAAGGTGCCAGAGGCAGCAATAGACTTATGTAGACAAGTCGGCTGGAGGACGATGTATTGAATCGGGACGCAATTTGAGTGTTCCATGGTCATTAGGAGGCCCTGAACGTTACAATTAACTATCAGTTTTGCGTCCGATTCGATAATCTAGACTCACAGGAGAACGACCATAAGGTGCCCGAGGCAGCAATAGACCCATGGAGACAAGTCGGCTGGAGAACGATGTATTGAATCGGGACGCAATTTGAGTGTTCCATCGTCATTAGGAGGCCCTGAACGTTCCAATTAACTATCAGTTGTGCGTCCCATTCGATAAACTATACTCACAGGAGAACGACCATAAGGTGCCCGCGGGAGCAATAGACCCATGGAGAGAAGTCGGCTGGCGGAAGGTAAGTTGAATCGGGACGCAAATGAGTGTTCCATCGTCATCAGGAGGCCCTCAACGTTACAATTAACTATCAGTTTTTTGTCCGATTCGAAAATCTAGACGCACAGGGGAACGACCATAAGGTGCCCGAGGCAGCAATAGACCCATGGAGACAAGTCGGCTAGAGAAAGATGTATTGAATCGGGACGTAATTTGAGTGTTCCATCGTCATTACGAGGCCCGGAACGTGTCAATTAACTATCAGTTTTTCGTCCGATTCGATAATCTAGACTCACAGGGTAACGACCATAAGGTGCCCGAGGCAGCAACAAACCCATGGAGACAAGTCGGCTAGAGGACGTTGTATTGAATCGGGACGCAATTTGAGTGTTCCATCGTCATTAGGAGGCCCTAAACGTTACAATTAACTATTAGTTTTGTGTCCGATTCGATAATCTAGACTCACAGGAGAACGACCATAAGGTGTCCGAGACCGCAATAGATCCATAGAGAGAAGGCGGCTGGCGGACGGTGTATTGAATCGGGACGGAATTTGAGTGTTCCATGGTCATTAGGAGGCCCTGAACGTTAAAATTAACTATCAGTTTTGCGTCCGATTCGATAATCTAGATTCACAGGAGAACGACCATAAGGTGCCCGAGGCAGCATAAGACCCATGGAGACAAGTCGGCTGGAGGACGATGTATTGAATCGGGACGCAATTTGAGTGTTCCATGGTCATTAGGAGGCCCTGAACGTTGGAATTAACTATCAGTTTTGCGTCCCATTCGATAATCTAGACTTACAGGAGAACGACCATAAGGCGCCCGAGACAGCAATAGACCCATGAAGATAAGTCGGCTGGAGGACGATGGATTGAATCGGGATGCAATTTGAGTGTTCCATGGTCATTAGGAGGCCCTGAACGTGACAATTAACTATCAGTTTTGCGTCCGATTCGATAATCTAGACTCACAGGGGAAAGACCATAAGGCGCCCGAGGCAGCAATAGACCCATGGAGACAAGTCGGCTAGAGGACGATGTATTGAATAGGCACGCAATTTGTGTGTTCCATCGTCATTCGGAGTCCTGAAAGTTACAATTAACTATCAGTTTTGCGTCCCATTCGATAATGTAGACTCACAGGAGAACGACCATAAGGTGCCCGAGGCAGCAATAGACCCATGGAGACAAGTCGGCTGGAGGACGATGTATTGAATCGGGACGCAATTTGAGTGTTCCATCGTCATTAGGAGGCCCTGAACGTTGCAATTAACTATCAGTTTTGCGTCCCATTCGGTAATCTAGACTCACAGGAGAACGATCATAAGGTACCCGAAGCAGCAATATACCCATGGAGACAAGTTGGCTAGAGGACGATGTATTGAATCGGGACGCAATTTGAGTGTTCCACCGTCATTAGGAGGCCCTGAACGTTAGAATTAACTATCAGTTTTGCGTCCCATTCGATAATCTAGACTCACAGGAGAACGACCATAAGGCGCCCGAGGCAGCAATAGACCCATGGAGACAAGTCGGCTAGAGGACGATGTATTGAATCGGGACGCAATTTGAGTGTTCCATGGTCATTAGGAGGTCCTGAACGTGACAATTAACTATCAGTTTTGCGTCCGATTCGATAATCTAGACTCACAGCGGAACGACCGTAAGGCACACGAGGCAGCAATAGACCCCTGGAAACAAGTCGGCTAGAGGACGATGTATTGAATCGGGACGCAATTTGAGTGTTCCATCGTCATTAGGAGGCCCTTAACGTGACAATTAACTATCAGTTTTGCGTCCCATTCGATAATCTAGACTCACAGGAGAACGACCATAAGGTGCCCGAGGCAGCAATACACCCATGGAGCCAAGTCGGCTGGAGGACGATGTATTGAATCGGGATGCAATTAGAGTGTTCCATGGTCATTAGGAGGCCCTGAACGTTGGAATTAACTATCAGTTTTGCGTCCCATTCGATAATCTAGACTTACAGGAGAACGACCATAAGGCGCCCGAGGCAGCAATAGACCCATGTAGATAAGTCGGCTGGAGGACGATGGATTGAATCGGGATGCAATTTGAGTGTTCCATGGTCATTAGGAGGCCCTGAACGTGACAATTAACTGTCAGTTTTGCGTCCGATTCGATAACCTAGACTCACAGAGGAAAGACCATAAGGCGCCCGAGGCAGCAATAGACCCATGGAGACAAGGCGGCTAGAGGACGATGTATTGAATCGGCACGCAATTTGTGTGTTCCATCGTCATTCGGAGGCCCTGAAAGTTACAATTAACTATCAGTTTTGCGTCCCATTCGATAATGTAGACTCACAGGAGAACGATCATAAGGCGCCCAAGGCAGCAATAGACCCATGGAGACAAGTCGGCTGGAGGACGCTGTAATGAATCGGGACGCAATTTGAGTGTTCCATGGTCATTAGGAGGCCCTGAACGTAACAATTAACTATCAGTCTTGCGTCCCATTTGATAATATAGACTCACAGGAGAACGACCATAAGGTGCCCGCGGCAGCAATAGACCCATGGAGAGAAGGCGGCTGGCGGACGGAGTATTGAATCGGGAGGCAATTTGAGTGTTCCATCGTCATTAGGAGGCCCTGAACGTTACAATTAACTATCAGTATTGCGTCCGATTCGATAATCTAGACTCACAGGAGAACGACCATAAGGTGCCCGAGCAGCAATAGACACATGGAGACAAGTCGGCAGGAGGCCGATGTATTGAATCGGGACGCAATTTGAGTGTTCCATGGTCATTAGGAGGCCCTGAACGTTACAATTAACTATCAGTTTTGCGTCCCATACGATAATCTAGACTCACAGGAGAACGACCATAAGGTGCCCGAGGCAGCAATAGACCCATGGAGACAAGTCGGCTGGAGGACGATGTATTGAATCGGGACGCAATGTGAGTGTTCCATCGTCATTAGGAGGCCCTGAACGTTACAGCTGACTATTAGTTTTGCGTCGTTAGGAGGCTCTGTACATTACAATTAACTATCAGTTTTGCGCCCGATTCGATAATCTAGACTCACAGGAGAACGACCATAAGGTGCCCGAGGCAGCATTACACCCATGGTGACAAGTCGGCTGAAGGACGATGTATTGAATCAGGACGCAATTTGAGTGTTCCATCGTCATTAGGAGGCCCTGAATGTTACAATTAGCTATTAGTTTGGCGTCCGATTCGAAAATCTAGATTCACAGGAGAACGACCAATAGAACCTTGGAGACAAGTCGGCTAGAGAACGATGTATTGAATCGGGACGCAATTTGAGTTTTCCATTGTCATTAGGAGGACCCGAACGTTACAATTAACTATCAGCTTTGCGTCCGATTCGATAATCTAGACTCACAGGAGAACGACAATAAGGTGCCCGAGGCAGCAATAGACCCATGGAGACAAGTCGGCTGGAGGACGATGAATTGAATCGGGACGCAATTTGAGTGTTCCATCGTCATTAGGAGGCCCTGAACGTGACAATTAACTATCAGTTTTGCGTCCGATTCCATAATCTAGACTCACAGGAGAACGACCACAAGGTGCCCGAGACAGCAATAGATCCATGGAGACAAGTCGGCTGGGGGACGATGTATTGAATCGGGACGAATTTGAGTGTTCCATCGTCATTAGGAGGCCCTGAACGTTACAATTAACCATCAGTTTTGCGTCCCATTCGATAATCTAGACTCACAGGAGAACGACCATAAGGTGCCCGAGGCAGCAATAGACCCATGGAGACAAGTCGGCTGGCGGACGATGTATTGAATCGGGACGCAATTTGTGTGTTCCATGGTCATTAGGAGGCCCCAAACGTTACAATTAACTATCAATTTTGCATCCGATTCAATAATCTAGACTCACAGGAGAACGACCATAAGGTGCCCGAGGCAGCAATAGACCCATGGAGACAAGTCGGCTGGAGGACGATGTATTGAATCGGGACGCAATGTGAGTGTTCCATCGTCATTAGGAGGCCCTGAACGTTACAGCTGACTATTAGTTTTGCGTCGTTAGGAGGCTCTGTACATTACAATTAACTATCAGTTTTGCGCCCGATTCGATAATCTAGACTCACAGGAGAACGACCATAAGGTGCCCGAGGCAGCATTACACCCATGGTGACAAGTCGGCTGAAGGACGATGTATTGAATCAGGACGCAATTTGAGTGTTCCATCGTCATTAGGAGGCCCTGAATGTTACAATTAGCTATTAGTTTGGCGTCCGATTCGAAAATCTAGATTCACAGGAGAACGACCAATAGAACCTTGGAGACAAGTCGGCTAGAGAACGATGTATTGAATCGGGACGCAATTTGAGTTTTCCATTGTCATTAGGAGGACCCGAACGTTACAATTAACTATCAGCTTTGCGTCCGATTCGATAATCTAGACTCACAGGAGAACGACAATAAGGTGCCCGAGGCAGCAATAGACCCATGGAGACAAGTCGGCTGGAGGACGATGTATTGAATCGGGACGCAATTTGAGTGTTCCATCGTCATTAGGAGGCCCTGAACGTTACAATTAACTATCAGTTTTGCGTCCGATTCGATAATGTAGACTCACAGGAGAACGACCATAAGGTGCCTGAGGCAGCAATAGACCCATGGAGACAAGTCGGCTGGAGGACGATGTATAGAATCTGGACGCAATTTGAGTGTTCCATCGTCGTTAGGAGGCCCTGAACGTTACAATTAACTATCAGTTTTCCGTCTGATTCGATAATCTTGACTGACAGCAGAACGACCATAAGGCCCCCGAGGTAGCCATAGACCCATGGACACAAGTCGGCTGGAGGACGATGTATTGAATCGGGACGCAAATTGAGTGTTCCATCGTCATTAGGAGGCCCTCAACGTTACAATTAACTATCAGTTTTGCGTCCCATTCGATAATCTAGACCCACAGGAGAACGACCATAAGGTGCCCGAGGAAGCAATAGACCCATGGACACAAGTCAGCTGGAGAACGATGTATTGAATCGGGGCAAAATTTGAGTGTTCCATCGTCATTAGGAGGCCCTGAACGTTAGAATTAACTATCAGTTTTGCGTCCCATTCGATAATCTAGACTCACAGGAGAACGACCATAAGGCGCCCGAGGCAGCAATAGACCCATGGAGACAAGTCGGCTAGAGGACGATGTATTGAATCGGGACGCAATTTGAGTGTTCCATGGTCATTAGGAGGTCCTGAACGTGACAATTAACTATCAGTTTTGCGTCCGATTCGATAATCTAGACTCACAGCGGAACGACCGTAAGGCGCACGAGGCAGCAATAGACCCCTGGAAACAAGTCGGCTAGAGGACGATGTATTGAATCGGGACGCAATTTGAGTGTTCCATCGTCATTAGGAGGCCCTTAACGTGACAATTAACTATCAGTTTTGCGTCCCATTCGATAATCTAGACTCACAGGAGAACGACCATAACGTGCCCGAGGCAGCAATACACCCATGGAGCCAAGTCGGCTGGAGGACGATGTATTGAATCGGGATGCAATTAGAGTGTTCCATGGTCATTAGGAGGCCCTGAACGTTGGAATTAACTATCAGTTTTGCGTCCCATTCGATAATCTAGACTTACAGGAGAACGACCATAAGGCGCCCGAGGCAGCAATAGACCCATGTAGATAAGTCGGCTGGAGGACGATGGATTGAATCGGGATGCAATTTGAGTGTTCCATGGTCATTAGGAGGCCCTGAACGTGACAATTAACTATCAGTTTTGCGTCCGATTCGATAATCTAGACTCACAGAGGAAAGACCATAAGGCGCCCGAGGCAGCAATAGACCCATGGAGACAAGTCGGCTAGAGGACGATGTATTGAATCGGCACGCAATTTGTGTGTTCCATCGTCATTCGGAGGCCCTGAAAGTTACAATTAACTATCAGTTTTGCGTCCCATTCGATAATGTAGACTCACAGGAGAACGACCATAAGGCGCCCAAGGCAGCAATAGACCCATGGAGACAAGTCGGCTGGAGGACGCTGTAATGAATCGGGACGCAATTTGAGTGTTCCATGGTCATTAGGAGGCCCTGAACGTAACAATTAACTATCAGTCTTGCGTCCCATTTGATAATATAGACTCACAGGAGAACGACCATAAGGTGCCCGCGGCAGCAATAGACCCATGGAGAGAAGGCGGCTGGGGGACGGAGTATTGAATCGGGAGGCAATTTGAGTGTTCCATCGTCATTAGGAGGCCCTGAACGTTACAATTAACTATCAGTATTGCGTCCGATTCGATAATCTAGACTCACAGGAGAACGACCATAAGGTGCCCGAGCAGCAATAGACACATGGAGACAAGTCGGCAGGAGGCCGATGTATTGAATCGGGACGCAATTTGAGTGTTCCATGGTCATTAGGAGGCCCTGAACGTTAGAATGAACTATCAGTTTTGCGTCGCATTCGATAATCTAGACTCACAGGAGAACGACCATCAGGTGCCCGAGGCAGCAATAGACCCATGGAGACAAGTCGGCTGGAGGACGATGTATTGAATCAGGACGCAATTTGATTGTTCCATGATCATTAGGAGGCCCTGAAAGTTGCAATTAACTATCAGTTTGGCGTCCGATTCGATATTCTAGACTCACAGGGGAACGACCATAAGGCGCCCGAGGCAGCAATAGTCCCATGGAGACAAGTCGGCTAGAGGACGATGTATTGAATCGGGACGCAATTTGAGTGTTCCATCGTCATTAGGAGGCCCTGAACGTGACAATTAACTATCAGTTTTGCGTCCGATTCCATAATCTAGACTCACAGGAGAACGACCACAAGGTGCCCGAGACAGCAATAGATCCATGGAGACAAGTCGGCTGGGGGACGATGTATTGAATCGGGACGAATTTGAGTGTTCCATCGTCATTAGGAGGCCCTGAACGTTACAATTAACCATCAGTATTGCGTCCCATTCGATAATCTAGACTCACAGGAGAACGACCATAAGGTGCCCGAGGCAGCAATAGACCCATGGAGACAAGTCGGCTGGCGGACGATGTATTGAATCGGGACGCAATTTGTGTGTTCCATGGTCATTAGGAGGCCCCAAACGTTACAATTAACTATCAATTTTGCATCCGATTCAATAATCTAGACTCACAGGAGAACGACCATAAGGTGCCCGAGGCAGCAATAGACCCATGGAGACAAGTCGGCTGGAGGACGATGTATTGAATCGGGACGCAATGTGAGTGTTCCATCGTCATTAGGAGGCCCTGAACGTTACAGTTGACTATTAGTTTTGCGTCGTTAGTAGGCTCTGAACGTTACAATTAACTATCAGTTTTGCGCCCGATTCGATAATCTAGACTCACAGGAGAACGACCATAAGGTGCCCGAGGCAGCAATAGACCCACGGTGACAAGTCGGCTGAAGGACGATGTATTGAATCGGGACGCAATTTGAGTGTTCCATCGTCATTAGGAGGCCCTGAATGTTACAATTAGCTATTAGTTTGGCGTCCGATTCGAAAATCTAGATTCACAGGAGAACGACCAATAGAACCTTGGAGACAAGTCGGCTAGAGAACGATGTATTGAATCGGGACGCAATTTGAGTTTTCCATTGTCATTAGGAGGACCCGAACGTTACAATTAACTATCAGCTTTGCGTCCGATTCGATAATCTAGACTCACAGGAGAACGACCATAAGGTGCCCGAGGCAGCAATAGACCGTTGGAGACAAGTCGGCTGGAGGACGATGTATTGAATCGGGACGCAATTTGAGTGTTCCATCGTCTTTAGGAGGCCCTGAACGTTACAATTAACTATCAGTTTTGCGTCCGATTCGATAATCTAGACTCACAGGAGAACGACCATAAGGTGCCTGAGGCAGCAATAGACCCATGGAGACAAGTCGGCTGGAGGACGATGTATAGAATCAGGACGCAATTTGAGTGTTCCATCGTCGTTAGGAGGCCCTGAACGTTACAATTAACTATCAGTTTTCCGTCTGATTCGATAATCTTGACTGACAGCAGAACGACCATAAGGCCCCCGAGGTAGCTATAGACCCATGGACACAAGTCGGCTGGAGGACGATGTATTGAATCGGGACGCAAATTGAGTGTTCCATCGTCATTAGGAGGCCCTCAACGTTACAATTAACTATCAGTTTTGCGTCCCATTCGATAATCTAGACCAACAGGAGAACGACCATAAGGTGCCCGAGGAAGCAATAGACCCATGGAGACAAGTCAGCTGGAGAACGATGTATTGAATCGGGACAAAATTTGAGTGTTCCATCGTCATTAGGAGGCCCTGAACGTTACAATTAACTATCAGCTTTGCGTCCGATTCAATAATCTAGACTCACAGGTGAACGGCCACAAGGTGCCCGAGGCAGCAATAGACCCATGGAAACAAGTCGGCTATAGGACGATGTATTGAATCGCGACGCAGTTTGAGTGTTACATGGTCATTAGGAGGCACTGAACGTTACAGTTGACTATTAGATTTGCGTCGTTAGGAGGCTCTGAACGTTACAATTAACTATCAGTTTTGCGCCCGATTCGATAATCTAGACTCACAGGAGAACGACCATAAGGTGCCCGAGGCAGCAATAGACCCATGGAGACAAGTCGGCTGAAGGACGATGTATTGAATCGGGACGCAATTTGAGTGTTCCATCGTCATTAGGAGGCCCTGAATGTTACAATTAGCTATTAGTTTGGCGTCCGATTCGAAAATCTAGATTCACAGGAGAACGACCAATAGAACCTTGGAGACAAGTCGGCTAGAGAACGATGTATTGAATCGGGACGCAATTTGAGTTTTCCATTGTCATTAGGAGGACCCGAACGTTACAATTAACTATCAGCTTTGCGTCCGATTCGATAATCTAGACTCACAGGAGAACGACCATAAGGTGCCCGAGGAAGCAATAGACCCATGGAGACAAGTCGGCTGGAGGACGATGTATTGAATCGGGACGCAATTTGAGTGTTCCATCGTCATTAGGAGGCCCTGAATGTTACAATTAGCTATTAGTTTGGCGTCCGATTCGAAAATCTAGATTCACAGGAGAACGACCAATAGAACCTTGGAGACAAGTCGGCTAGAGAACGATGTATTGAATCGGGACGCAATTTGAGTTTTCCATTGTCATTAGGAGGACCCGAACGTTACAATTAACTATCAGCTTTGCGTCCGATTCGATAATCTAGACTCACAGGTGAACGGCCACAAGGTGCCCGAGGCAGCAATAGACCCATGGAGACAAGTCGGCTATAGGACGATGTATTGAATCGCGACGCAGTTTGAGTGTAACATGGTCATTAGGAGGCCCTGAATGTTACAATTAACTATCAGTTTTGCGTCCGATTCGATAATCTAGACTCACAGGAGAACGACCATAAGGTGCCCGAGGCAGCAATAGACCCATGGAGACAAGTCGGCTGGAGGACGATGTATTGAATCGGGACGCAATTTGAGTGTTCGATCGTCATTAGGAGGCCCTGAACGTTACAATTAACTATCAGTTTAGCGTCCCATTCGATAATCTAGATTCACATGAGAATGACCATAAGGTGCCTGAGGCAGCAATAGACTCATGGAATCAAGTCGGCTGGAGGATGATGCATTGTATCGGGACCCAATTTGCGTGTTCCGTCGTCATTAGGAGGTCCTGAACGTTACAATTAACTATCAGTTTTGCGTCCGATTCGATAATCTTGACTCACAGGAGAACGAGCATAAGGCGCCCGAGGCAGCAATAGACCCATGGACACAAGTCGGCTGGAGGACGATGTATTGAATCGGGACGCAATTTGAGTGTTCCATCGTCATTAGGAGGACCCAAACGTTATAATTAACTATCAGCTTTGCGTCCGATTCGGTAATATAGACTCACAGGAAAAGACCATAAGGTGCCCGAGGCAGCAATAGACCCATGGAGACAAGTCGGCTGGAGGACGATGTATTGAATCGGGACGCAATTTGTGTGTTCAATCGTCATTAGGAGACCCTGAACGTTACAATTAACTATTAGTTTTGCGTCCGATTCGATAATCTAGACTCACAGGAGAACGACCATAAGGTGCCCGAGGCAGCAATAGACCCATGGAGACAAGTCGGCTGGAGGACGATGTATTGAATCGGGACGCAATTTGAGTGTTCCATCGCCATTAGGAGGCCCTGAATGTTACAATTAACCATTACTTTGGCGCCCGATTCGATAATCTAGACTCACAGAGGAACGACCAATAGAGCCTTGGATTCAAGTCGCCTAGAGAACGATGTATTGAATCGGGACGAAATTTGAGTGTTCTATCGTCATTAGGAGGACCTGAACATTACAATTAACTAACAGCTTTGCGTCCGATTGAATAATCTAGACTCACAGGTGAACGGACATAAGGTGCCCGACGCAGCAATAGACCCATGGAGGCCAGTCGGCTGGATTACGATGTATTGAATCGGGAGGCAATTTGAGTGTTTCACTGTCATTTGGAGGCCCTGAACGTTACAATTAACTATTAGTTTTGCGTCCCATTCGATAATCTAGACTCACAGGAGAACGACCATAAGGTGCCGGAGGCAGCAATAGACCCATGGTGACAAGTCGGCTGCAGAGCGATGTATTGATCGGGACGCTATTTGAGTGTTCCATCGTCATTAGGAGGCCCTGAACGTTAGAATTAACTATCAGTTTTACGTCCCATTCGATAATCTAGACTCACAGGAGAACGACCATAAGGTGCCCGAGGCAACAAAAGACCCATGGAGACAAGTCGGCTGGAGGACAATGTATTGAATCGGGATGTAATTTGAGTGTTCCATCGTCATTAGGAGGCCCTGAACGTTACAATTAACCATCCATTTTGCATACGATTCGATAATCTTGACTCACAGGAGAACGACAATAAGGCGCCCGGGGCAGCAATACACCCATGGACACAAGTCGGCTGGAGGACAAGGTATTGGATCGGGATGTAATTCGAGTGTTCCATCGTCTTAAGGAGGCCTTGAACGTTACAATTAACTATCAGTTTTGCGTCCGATTCGTTAATCTAGACTCACAGGAGAACGACCATAGGGTGCCCGAGGCAGCAATAGACCCGACACAAGATTATCGAATCGGACGCAAAACTGATAGTTAATTGTAACGTACAGGGCCCCCTAATGACGATGGAACACTCAAATTGCGTCCCGATTCAATACATCGTCCTCCAGCCGACTTGCCTCCATGGGTCTATTGCTGCCTCGGACACCTTATGGTCGTTTTCCTGTGAGTCTAGATTATCGAATCGGACGCAAAACTGATAGTTAATTGTAACGTTCAGGGCCTCCTAATGACGATGGAACACTTAAAGTGCGTCCCGATTCAATACATTGTCCTCCAGCCGAATCTTCTCCATGGGTCTATTGCTGCCTCGGGCACCTTATGGTCGTTCTCCTTTGAGTCTAGATTATCGAATCGGACGCAAAACTGATAGTTAATTGTAACGTTCAGGGCCTCCTAATGACCATGGAACACTCAAATTGCGTCCCGATTCAATACATCGTCCTCCAGCCGACTTGTCTCCATGGGTCTATTGCTGCCTCGGGCACCTTATGGTCGTTCTCCTGTGAGACTAGATTTTGGAATCGAACGCAAAACTGATTGTTAATTGAAACGTTCAGGGCCTCCTAATGACGAGGGAACAATCAAATTGCGTCTAGATTCAATACATCGTCCTCCAACCGACTTGTCTCCATGGGTCTATTGCTGCCTCGGGCACCTTATGGTCGTTCTCCTGTGAGTCTAGATTATCGAATCGGACGCAAAACTGATGGTTAATTGTAACGTTCAGGGCCTCCTAATGACGATGGAACACTGAAATTGCGTCCCGATTCAATACATTGTCCTCCAGCCGAATTGTCTCCATGGGTCTATTGCTGCCTCGGGCACCTTATGTTCGTTCTCCTTTGAGTCTAGATTATCGAATCGGACGCAAAACTGATAGTTAATTGTAACGTTCAGGGTCTCCAAATGACGATGGAACACTCAAATTGCGTCCCGATTCAATACATCGTCTCAAGCTGACTTGTCTCCAGTTGTCTATTGCTGCCTCGGGTACCTTATGGTCGTTCTCCTGTGAGTCTAGATTATCGAATGGGACGCAAAACTGATAGTTAATTGTAACTTTCAGGGCCTCCTAATGACGATGGAACACTAAAATTGCGTCCCGATTCAATATCTTCCTCCAGCCGACTTGTCTCCATGGAATTATTGCTGCCTCGGGCGCCTTATGGTCGTTCTCCTGTGAGTCAAGATTTTCGTATGGGACGCAAAACTGATAGTTAATTGTAACGTTCAGGGCCTCCTAATGACGATGGAACATTCAAATTGCGTCCCGATTCAGTACAGCGTCCTCCGGCCGACTTGTCTCTATGGGTCTATTGCTGCCTCGGGCACCTTATAATCGTTCTCCTGTGAGTCTAGATTTTCGAATCGAACGCAAAACTGATAGTTAATGGTAACGTTCAGTGCCTCCTAATGACGATGGAACACTCAAATTGCGTCCAGATTCAATACATCGTCCTCCAGCTGACTATTCTCCATGGGTCTATTGCTGCCTCGGGCACCTTATGGTCATTCTCCTGTGAGTCTAGATTATCGAATGGGACGCAAATCTGATACTTAACTGTAACGTTCAGGGCCTCCTAATGTCGATGGAGCACACAAATTGCATCCCGTTTCAATACATCGTCCTCCAGCCGACTTGTCTCCATGGGTCTATTGCTGTCTCGGGCACCTTATGGTCGTTCTTCTGTGAGTCTACATTAACGAATGGGACGCAAAATTGATAGTTAATGGTAACGTTCAGTGCCTCCTAATGACGATGGAAGACTCAAATTGCGTCCCGATTCAATACATCGTCCTCCAGCCGACTTGTCTCCATGGTTCTATTGCTGCCTTGGGCGCCTGATGGTCGTTCTTCTGCGAGTCAAGGTTATCGAATCGGACGCAAAAGTGATAGATAATTGTAACGTTCAGGGCCTCCTAATGACGATGGAACACTCAAATTGCATCCCGATTCAATACATCGCCCTCCAGCCGACTTGTCACCATGTCTTCCAGCCGACTTGTCTCTATGGGTCTATTGCTGCCTCCGGCACCTTATCCTTGTTCTCCTGCGGGTCTAGATTTTGCAATCGGACGCAAAACTGATAGTTAATTGTAACTTTAAGGGTCTCCTAATGACGATGGAACACTCAAATTGCGTCTAGATTCAAAACATCGTTCTCCAGCAGACTTGTCTCCATGGGTCTATTGCTGCCTCGGGCACCTTTTGGTCGTTCTACTGTGAGTCTAGATTATCGATTAGGACGCAAAACTGATAGTTAATTGGAACGTTCAGGGCCTCCTAATGACGATGGAACACTCAAATTGCGTCCCAATTCAATACATCGTCCTCCAGCCGACTTGTCTCCATGGGTCCATTGCTGCCTCGGGCACCTTTTTGTCGTTCTACTGTGAGTCTAGATTATCGATTAGGACGCAAAACTGATAGTTAATTGTAACGTCCAGGGCCTCCTAATGACGATGGAACACTCAGATTGCGTCCCTATTCAATACATCGTTCTCTAGCCGACTTGTCTCCAAGGGCCTATTGCTGCATCGGGCACCTTAAGGTCGTTCTCCTGTGAGTCTAGATGATCGAATCGGACGCAAAACTAATAGTTAATTGTAACGTTCATTGCCTACTAATGACGATGGAACACTCTAATTGCGTCCCGATTCAATACATCGTCCTCAAGCCGACTTGTGTCCACGGGTCTATTGCTGCCTTGGGCACCTTATGGTTGTTTTCCTGTGAGTCTAGATTATCGAATCGGACGAAAAACTGATAGTTACTTGTAACGTTCAGGGCCTCCTAATGACCATGGAACACTCAAATTGAGTCCCGATTCAATACATCGTCCTCCAGCCGAATTGTCTCCAAGGGTCTATTGCTGCCTCGGGCACCTTATAGTCGTTCTTCTTAGAGTCTACATTATGGAATGGGATGCAAAAGTGATAGTTAATTGTAACGTTCAGGGCCTCCTAATGACGATGGAACACTCTAATTGCGTCCCGATTCAATACATCGTCCTCCAGCCGACTTGTCTCCATGTCCTCTTGCCGACTTGTCTCCATGGGTCTATTGCTGCCTCGGGCACCTAATCCTCGTTCTCCTGCGAGTCTACATTTTAGAAAGGGACGCAAAACTGATAGTTAATTATAACGTTCAGGGCCTCCTAATGGCGATGGAACACTCACATTGCGTCCCGATTCAATACATCGGTCTCCAGCCGACTTGTCTCCATGGGTACATTGCTGTCTCGGGCACCTTATGTTCGTTCTCCTGTGACTCTAGATTATCGAATCGGACGCAAAACTGATAGTTAATTGTAACGTTCAGGGCCTCCTAATGACCATGGAAACTCAAATAGAGTCCCGATTCAGTATATCGTCTTCCAGCCGACTTGTCTCCATGGGTCTATCGCTGCCTCGGGCACCTTCTGGTCGTTTTCCTGTGAGTCTAGATTATCGAATCGGACGGGAAACTGATAGTTAATTGTAACGTTCAGGGCCTCCTAATGACGATGGAACACTCAAATTGCGTCCCTATTCAATACATCGTTTTCTAGCCGACTTGTCTCCAAGGGTCAATTGCTGCCTCGGGTACCTTATGGTCGTTCTCCTGTGAGTCTAGATTATCGAATCGGACGCAAAACTAATAGTCAATTGTAACGCTCAGGGCCTCCTAATGACGATGGAACACTCAAATTTCGTCCCGATTCAATACATCGTCCTCCAGCAGACTTGCCTCCGTGGGTCTATTGCTGCCTCGGGCACCTTATGGTCGTTCTCCTGTGGGTCTAGATTTCCGAATGGGACGCAAAACTGATAGTTAATTGTAACGTTCAGGGCCTCCTAATGGCGATGGAACACTCAAATTGCGTCCCTATTCAATACATCGTTTTCTAGCCGACTTGTCTCCAAGGGTCAATTGCTGCCTCGGGCACCTTATGGTCTTCCTCCTGTGAGTCTAGAGTTTCGAATCCGACGCAAAACTGATACTTAATTGTAACGTTCAGTGCCTCCTACTGACGATGGAAGACTCAAATTGCGTCCCGACTCAATACATCGTCCTCCAGCCGACTTGTCTCCATGGGTCTATTGCTGCCTCGGGCGCCTTATGGTCGTTCTCCTGTGAGTCAAGATTATCGAATCGGACGCAAAACTGTTACTAAATTGTACCGATCAGGGCCTCCTAATGACGGTGGGACACTCAAATTGCGTCCCGATTCAATACATCGTCCTCGAGCCGACTTGTCTCCATGGGTCTATTGCTGCCTTGGGCACCTTATGGTCGTCCTCCTGTGAGTCTAGATTATCGAATGGGACGCAAAACAGATACTTAATTGTAATGTTCAGGGCCTCCTAATGACGATGGAACACTCAAATTGCGTCCCAATTCAATACATCGTCCTCCAGCCGACTTGTCTCCATGGGTCTATTGCTGCCTCGGGCACCTTATGGTCTTCCTCCTGTGAGTCTAGAGTTTCGAATCGGACGCAAAACTGATACTTAATTGTAACGTTCAGGGCCTCCTAATGACGATAGAACACTCAAATTACGTCCCGACTCAATACATCGTCCTCCAGCCGACTTGTCTACATGGGTCATTTGCTGCCTCGGGCACCTTATGGTCGTTCTCCTGTGAGTCTAGATTATCGATTGGGAGGCAAAACTAATAACTAATTGTAACGTTCAGGGCCTCCTAATGACGATGGAACACTCAAATTGCGTCCTGATTCAATACATCGTCCTCCAGCCGACTTGTCTCCATGGGTCTATTGCTGACTCGGGCACCTTACGGACGTTCACCTGTGAGTCTAGATTATCGAATCTGACGCAAAACTGATAGTTAATTGTAACGTTCAGGGACTCCTAATGACGATGGAGCACTCAAATTGCGTCCCGATTCAATTCATCGTCTTCCAGCCGACTTGTCTCCATTTGTCTATTGCTGCCTCGAACACCTTATGGTCGTTCTCCTGTGAGTCTAGATTATCAAACAGGACGCAAAACTGATTCTAACGTTCAAGGCCTCCTAATGACGATGGAACACTCTAATTGCGTACCGATTCAATACATCGTCCTCCAGCCGACTTGTCTCCATGGGTATATTG
The DNA here is from genome assembly GCF_023864275.1 of Schistocerca cancellata. Classification (NCBI taxonomy): domain Eukaryota; kingdom Metazoa; phylum Arthropoda; class Insecta; order Orthoptera; family Acrididae; genus Schistocerca; species Schistocerca cancellata. The sequence continues at coordinate 36,320,677 of NC_064627.1, forward strand.
CTGCCTCGGGCACCTTACGGTCGTTCACCTGTGAGTCTAGATTATCGAATCTGACGCAAAACTGATAGTTAATTGTAACGTTCAGGGACTCCTAATGACGATGGAGCACTCAAATTGCGTCCCGATTCAATACAACGTCCTCTAGCCGACTTGTCTCCATGGGTCCACTGCTGCCTCCGGCACCTTATGGTCGTTCTCCTGTGAGTCTAGATTATCGAATCGGACGCAAAACTGATAGTTAATTGTAAGGATCAGGATTTCCTAATGACGAGGGAACACCCAAATTGCGTCTAGATTCAATACATCGTTCTCCAGCCGACTTGTCTCCATAGGTCTATTGCAGCCTCGGGCATCTTATGGTCGTTCTCCTGTGAGTCTAGATTATCGAATCAGACGCGTAACTGATTGTAACGTTCAGGGCCTCCTAATGACGATGGAACACTCAAATTGCGTCCCGATTCAATACCTCGTCCTCCAGCCGACTAGTCTCCATGGGTCTATTGCTGACTCGGGCACCTTATGGTCGTTCTCCTGTGAGTCTAGATTATCGAATGGGACGCAAAACTGATAGTTAGTTGTAACGTTCAGGGCCTCCTAAGGACGATGGAACACTGAAATTGCGTCCCGATTCAATACATCGTCCTACAGCCGACTTGTCACCATGGGTCTATTGCTGCCTCGGGCATCTTATGGTCGTTCTCCTGTGAGTCTACATTTTCGAATCGAACGCAAAACTGATAGTTAATTGTAACGTTCCGGGCCTGCTAATGACGATGGAACACTCAAATTGCGTCCCGATTCAATACATCGTCCTCCAGCCGACTTGTCTCCATGGGTCTACTGCTGCCTCGGGCGCATTATGGTCGTTCTCCTGTGAGTCTAGATTATCGTATCACACGCCAAACTGATAGTTAATTGTAACGATCAGGGCCTCATAATGACGAGGGAACACACCAATTGCGTCTAGATTCAATACATCGTTCTCCAGCCGACTTGTCTCCATGGGTCTATTGCTGCCTCGGGCACATTATGGTCGTTCTCCTGTGAGTCTAGATTATCGATTGGGACGCAATACTAATAACTAATTGTAACGTTCAGGGCCTCCTAATGACGATGGAACACTCAAATTGCGTCCTGATTCAATGCATCGTCCTCCAGCCGACTTGTCTCCATGGGTCTATTGCTGCCTCGGGCATCTTATGATCGTTCCCCTGTGAGTCTAGTATTTCGAATCGAACGCAAAATTGATAGTTAATTGTAACGTTCCGGGCCTCCTAATGACGATGGAACACTCAAATTGCGTCCCGATTCAATACATCGTCCTCCAGCCGACTTGTCTCCATGGGTCTACTGCTGCCTCGGGCACCTTATGGTCGTTCTCCTCTGAGTCTAGATTATCGAATCGGACGCAAAACTGATAGTTAATTGTAACGTTCAGGGCCTCCTAATGACGAGGGAACACTGAAATTGCGTCTAGATTCAAATCATCGTCTTCCAGCCGACTTGTCTCCATTTGTCTATTGCTGCCTCGGGCACCTTATGGTCGTTCTCCTGTGAGTCTAGATTATAGAACAGGACGCAAAACTGATTCTAACGTTCAAGGCCTCCTAATGACGATGGAACACTCTAATTGCGTCCAGATTCAATACATCGTCCTCCAGCCGACTTGTCTCCATGGGTCTATTGCTGCCTCGGGCACCTTATTGTCGTTCTCCTGTGAGTCTAGATTTTCGAATCGAACGCAAAACTGGTAGTTAATTGTAACGTTCAGGGCCTCCTAATGACGATGGAACACTCAAATTGCGTCCCGATTCAATACCTCGTCCTCCAGCCGACTAGTCTCCATGGGTCTATTGCTGCCTCGGGCACCTTATGGTCGTTCTCCTGTGAGTCTAGATTATCGAATGGGACGCAAAACTGATAGTTAGTTGTAACGTTCAGGGCCTCCTAAGGACGATGGAACACTGAAATTGCGTCCCGATTCAATACATCGTCCTACAGCCGACTTGTCACCATGGGTCTATTGCTGCCTCGGGCATCCTATGGTCGTTTTCCTGTGAGTCTACATTTTCGAATCGAACGCAAAACTGATAGTTAATTGTAACGTTCCGGGCCTGCTAATGACGATGGAACACTCAAATTGCGTCCCGATTCAATACATCGTTTTCCAGCCGACTTGTCTCCATGGGTCTACTGCTGCCTCAGGCGCATTATGGTCGTTCTCCTGTGAGTCTAGATTATCGAATCACACGCCAAACTGATAGTTAATTGTAACGATCAGGGCCTCATAATGACGAGGGAACACACAAATTGCGTCTAGATTCAATACATCGTTCTCCAGCCGACTTGTCTCCATTTGTCTATTGCTGCCTCGGGCACCTTATGGTTGTTCTCCTGTGAGTCTAGATTATCGATTGGGACGCAATACTAATAACTAATTGTAACGTTCAGGGCCTCCTAATGACGATGGAACACTCAAATTGCGTCCTGATTCAATACATCGTCCACAAGCTGACTTGTCTCCGTGGGTCTATTGCTGCCTCGGGCATCTTATGATCGTTCCCCTGTGAGTCTAGTATTTCGAATCGAACGCAAAACTGATAGTTAATTGTAACGTTCCGGGCCTCCTAATGACGATGGAACACTCAAATTGCATCCCGATTCAATACATCGTCCTCCAGCCGACTTGTCTCCATGGGTCTACTGCTGCCTCGGGCACCTTATGGTCGTTCTCCTCTGAGTCTAGATTATCGAATCGGACGCAAAACTGATAGTTAATTGTAACATTCAGGGCCTCCTAATGACGAGGGAACACTGAAATTGCGTCTAGATTCAATTCATCGTCTTCCAGCCGACTTGTCTCCATTTGTCTATTGCTGCCTCGGGCACCTTATGGTCGTTCTCCTGTGAGTCTAGATTATATAACAGGACGCAAAACTGATTCTATCGTTCAAGGCCTCCTAATGACGATGGAACACTCTAATTGCGTCCAGATTCAATACATCGTCCTCCAGCCGACTTGTCTCCATGGGTCTATTGCTGCCTCGGGCACCTTATTGTCGTTCTCCTGTGAGTCTAGATTTTCGAATCGAACGCAAAACTGGTAGTTAATTGTAACGTTCAGGGCCTCCTAATGACGATGGAACACTCAAATGCGTCCCGATTCAATACATCATCCTCCAGCCGACTTGTTTCCAAGGGTCCATTGCTGCCTCGGGCACCTTATGGTTGTTCTCCTATGAGTCTAGATAATCGAATCAGACGCAAAACTGATAGTTAATTGTAACGTTCAGGGCCTCCTAATGACGATGGAACACTCAAATTGCGTCCCTATTCAGTACATCGTCTTCCAGCCGACTTGTCTCCATGGGTATATTGCTGCCTCGGGCACCTTACGGTCGTTCACCTGTGAGTCTAGATTATCGAATCGGATGCAAAACTGATAGTTAATTGTAACGTTCAGGGACTCCTAATGACGATGGAGCACTCAAATTGCGTCCCGATTCAATACAACGTCCTCTAGCCGACTTGTCTCCATGGGTCCACTGCTGCCTCCGGCACCTTATGGCCGTTCTCCTGTGAGTCTAGATTATCGAATCGGACGCAAAACTGATAGTTAATTGTAACGATCAGGGCCTCCTAATGGCGAGGGAACACTCAAATTGCGTCTAGATTCAATACATCGTTCTCCAGCCGACTTGTCTCCATGGGTCTATTGCAGCCTCGGGCACCTTATGGTCTTTCTCCTGTGAGTCTAGATTTTCGAATCAGACGCAAAACTGATTGTAACGTTCAGGGCCTCCTAATGACGATGGAACACTCAAATTGCGTCCCGATTCAATACCTCGTCCTCCAGCCGACTAGTCTCCATGGGTCTATTGCTGCCTCGGGCACCTTATGGTCGTTCTCCTGTGAGTCTAGATTATCGAATGGGACGCAAAACTGATAGTTAGTTGTAACGTTCAGTTCCTCCTAATGACGATGGAACTCTGAAATTGCGTCCCGATTCAATACATCGTCCTCCAGCCGACTTGTCTCCATGGGTCTATTGCTGCCTCGGGCATCTTATGGTCGTTCTCCTGTGAGTCTACATTTTCGAATCGAACGCAAAACTGATAGTTAATTGTAACGTTCCGGGCCTGCTAATGACGATGGAACACTCAAATTGCGTCCCGATTCAATACATCGTCCTCCAGCCGACTTATCTCCATGGGTCTACTGCTGCCTCGGGCACCTTATGGTCGTTCTCCTGTGAGTCTAGATTATCGAATGGGACGCAAATCTGATAGTTAATTGTAACGTTCAGGGCCTCCTAATGACGATGGAACACTGAAATTGCGTCCCGATTCAATACATCGTCCTCCAGCCGACTTGTCTCCATGGGTCTACTGCTGCATCGGGCGCATTATGGTCGTTCTCCTGTGAGTCTAGATTATCGAATCAGACGCCAAACTGATTGTTAATTGTAACGATCAGGGCCTAATAATGACGAGGGAACACACAAATTGCGTCTAGATTCAATACATGGTTCTCTAGCCGACTTGTCTCCATGGGTCTATTGCTGCCTCGGGCACCTTATGGTCGATCTCCTGTGATTCTACATTTTCGAATCGAACGCAAAACTGATAGTTAATTGTAACGTTCAGGGCCTCCTACTGACGATTGAACACTCAAATTGCGTCCCGATTCAATACATCGTCCTCCAGCCGACTTGTCTCCATGGGTCTATTGCTGCCTCGGGCACCTTATGGTCGTTCTCCTGTGAGTCTAGATTATCGAATCGGACGCAAAACGGATAGTTAATTGTAACATTTAGGGCCACGTAATGACGATGGATCACTCAAATTGCTTCCCGATTCAATACATCGCCCTGCAGCCGACTTGTCTCCACGGGTCTATTGCTGCCTCGGGCACCTTATGGTCGTTCTCCTGTGAGACTAGATTATCGAATCAGACGCAAAACTGATAGTTAATTGTAACGTTCAGGGCCTCCTAATGACGATGGAACACTCAAATTGCGTCCTGATCAATACATCGTCCTCCAGCCGACTTGTCTCCATTTGTCCATTGCTGCCTCGGGCACCTTATGGTCGTTCTCCTGTGAGACTAGATTATCGAATCAGACGCAAAACTGATAGTTAATTGTAACGTTCAGGGCCTCCTAATGACGATGGAACACTCAAATTGCGCCCCCGATTCAATAGATCGTCCTCCAGCTGACTTGTCTCCATGGGTCTATTGCTGCCTCGGGCACCGTATGGTCGTTCTCCTGTGAGTCTTGATTATCGAATCGGACGCAAAACTGATAGTTAATTGTAACGTTCAGGGCCTCCTAATGACGATGGAACACTCAAATTGCATCCCGATTCAATACATCGTCCTCCAGCCGACTTGTCTCCATTTGTCTACTGCTGCATCGGGCACCTTATGGTCGTTCTCCTGTGAGTCTAGATTATAGAACAGGACGCAAAACAGATTCTAACGTTCAAGGCCTCCTAATGACGATGGAACACTCTAATTGCGTCCCGATTCAATACATCGTCCTCCAGCCGACTTGTCTCCATGGGTCAATTGCTGCCTCGGGCACCTTATTGTCGTTCTCCTGTGAGTCTAGATTTTCGAATCGAACGCAAAACTGATAGTTAAGTGTAACGACCAGGGCCTCCTAATGACGAGGGAACACTCAAATTGCGGCTAGATTCAATACATCGTGCTCCAGCCTACTTGTCTCCATGGGTCTATTGCAGCCTCGGGCACCTTACGGTCGTTCACCTGTGAGTCTAGATTATCGAATCGGACGCAAAACTGATAGTTAATTGTAACCTTCAATGACTCCTAATGACGATGGAGCACTCAAATTGCGTCCCGATTCAATACAATGTCCTCTAGTCGACTTGTCTCCATGGGTCCACTGCTGCCTCCGGCACCCTATGGTCGTTCTCCTGTGAGTCTAGATTATCGAATCGGACGCAAAACTGATAGTTAATTGTAACGATCAGGGCCTCCTAATGACGAGGGAACACTCAAATTGCGGCTAGATTCAATACATCGTTCTCCAGCCTACTTGTCTCCATGGGTCTATTGCAGCCTCGGGCACCTTACGGTCGTTCACCTGTGAGTCTAGATTATCGAATCGGACGCAAAACTGATAGTTAATTGTAACCTTCAGGGACTCCTAATGACGATGGAGCACTCAAATTGCGTCCCGATTCAATACAACGTCCTCTAGTCGACTTGTCTCCATGGGTCCACTGCTGCCTCCGGCAACTTATGGTCGCTCTCCTGTGAGTTTAGATTATCGAATCGGACGCAAAACTGATGGTTAATTGTATCGATCAGGGCCTCCTAATGACGAGGGAACACTCAAATTGCTTCCCGATACAATACATCGTCCTCCAGCCGACTTATCTCCATGGGTCCACTGCTGCCTCGGGCACCTTATGGTCGTTCTCCTGTGAGTCTAGATTATCGAATGGGACGCAAAACTGATAGTTAATTGTAACGATCAGGGCCTAATAATGACGAGGGAACACACAAATTGCGTCTAGATTCAATACATCGTTCTCCAGCCGACTTGTCTCCATGGGTCTATTGCTGCCTCGGGCACCTTATGGTCGTTCTCCTGTGAGTCTAGATTATCGAACAGGACGTAAAACTGATTCTAACGTTCAAGGCATCCTAATGACGATAAAACACTCTAATTGCGTCCCGATACAATACATCGTCCTCCAGCCGACTTGTCTCCATGGGTCTATTGCTCCCTCGGGCACCTTATTTTCGTTCTCCTGTGAGTCTAGATTTTCGAATCGAACGCAAAACTGATAGTTAATTGTAACGTTAAGGGCCTCCTAATGACGATGGAACACTCAAATGCGTCCCGATTCAATACATCATCCTCCAGCCGACTTGTTTCCAAGGGTCCATTACTGCCTCGGGCACCTTATGGTGGTTCTCCTATGAGTCTAGATAATCGAATCAGACGCAAAACTGATAGCTAATTGGAACTTTCAGGGCCTCCTAATGACGATGGAACACACAAATTGCGTCCCTATTCAATACATCGTCTTCCAGCCGACTTGTCTCCATGGGTATATTGCTGCCTCGGGCACCTTACGGTCGTTCACCTGTGAGTCTAGATTATCGAATCGGACGCAAAACTGATAGTTAATTGTAACGTTCAGGGACTCCTAATGACGATGGAACACTCAAATTGCGTCCCGATTCAATACATCGTCCTCTAGCCGACTTGTCTCCATGGGTCCACTGCTGCCTCCGGCACCTTATGGTCGTTCTCCTGTCAGTCTACATTATCGTATCGGACGCAAAACTGATAGTTAATTGTAACGATCAGGGCCTCCTAATGACGAGGGAACACCCAAATTGCGTCTAGATTCAATACATCGTTCTCCAGCCGACTTGTCTCCATGGGTCTATTGCAGCCTCGGGCACCTTATGGTCGTTCTCCTGTGAGTCTAGAATATCGAATCAGACGCAAAACTGATTGTAACGTTCAAGGCCTCCAAATGACGATGGAACACTCATATTGCGTCTCGATTCAATACCTCGTCCTCCAGCCGACTAGTCTCCATGTGTCTTTTGCTGCCTCGGGCACCTTATGGTCGTTCTCCTGTGAGTCTAGATTATCGAATGGGACGCAAAACAGATAGTTAATTGTAAATTCCAGGGCCTCCTAATGACGATGGAAAACTGAAATTGCGTCCCGATTCAATACATCGTCCTCCAGCCGACTTGTCTCCATGGGTCTATTGCTGCCTCTAGCATCTTATGGTCGTTCTCCTGTGAGTCTACATTTTCGAATCGAACGGAAAACTGATAGTTAATTGTAACGTTCCGTTCCTGCTAATGACGATGGAACACTCAAATAGCGTCCCGATTCAATACATCGTCCTCCAGCCGACTTATCTCCATGGGTCTACTAGTGCGTCGGGCACCTTATGGTCGTTCTCCTGTGAGTCTAGATTATTGAATCGGACACAAAACTGATAGTTAATTGTAACGTTCAGGACTCCTAATGACGAGGGAACACTCAAATTGCGTCTAGATTCAATACATCGTCCTCCAGCCGACTTGTGTCCATGGGTCTATTGCTGCCTCGGGCACCTTATGGTCGTTCTCCTGTGAGTCTAGATTATCGAATGGGACGCAAAACTGATAGTTAATTGTAACGTTCAGGGCCTCCAAATGACGATGGAACACTGAAATTGCGTCCCGATTCAATACATCGTTCTCGAGCCGACTTGTCTCCATGGGTCTATTGCTGATTCGGGCACCTTATTGTCGTTCTCCTGTGAGTCTAGATTTTCGAATCGAACGCAAAACTGATAGTAATTTGTAACGTTCATGGCCTCCTAATGACGATGGAACACTCAAATTTCGACCCTATTCAATACATCGTTTTCCAGCCGATTTGTCTCATGGGTATATTGCTGATTCGGGCACCTTATTGTCGTTCACCTGTGAGTCTAGATTATCGAACCGGACGCAAAACTGATAGTTAATTGTAACGTTCAGGGGCTCCTAATGACGATGGAACACTCAAATTGCGTCCCGATTCAATACAACGTCCTCCAGCCGACTTGTCTCCATGGGTCTACTGCTGCCTCCGGCACCTTATGGTCGTTCTCCTGTGAGTCTAGATTATCGAATCGGACGCAAAACTGATAGTTAATTGTAACGATCAGGGCCTCCTAATGACGAGGGAACACCCAAATTGCGTCTAGATCAATACATCGTTCTCCAGCCGACTTGTCTCTATGGGTCTATTGCAGCCTCGGGAATCTTATGCTCGTTCTCCTGTGAGTCTAGATTATCGAATCAGACGCAAAACTGATTGTAACGTTCAGGGCCTCCTAATGACGATGGAACACTCAAATTGAGTCCTGATTCAATTCATCGTCCTCCAGCCGACTTGTCTCCATGGGTCTATTGCTGCCTCGGGCACCATATGGTCGTTCTCCTGTGATTCTAGATTTTCGAATCGAACGCAAAACTGGTAGTTAATTGTAACGTTCAGGGCTTCCTAATGACGATGGAACACTCAAATTGCATCACGATTCAATACATCGTCCTCCAGCCGACTTGTCTCCATGGGTCTATTGCTGCCTCGGGCAACTTATGGTCGTTCTCCTGTGAGTGTTGATTATCGTTTCGGACGCAAAACTGATAGTTAATTGTAACGTTCAGGGCCTCCTAATGACAATGGAACACTGAAATTGCGTCCCGTTCATGGCCTCCTAATGACGATGGAACACTGAAATTGCGTCCCGATTCAATACATCGTCCTCCAGCCGACTTGCCTCCATGGGTCTATTGCTGCCTCGGGCACCATATGGTCGTTCTCCGGTAAGTCTAGATTTTCGAATCGGACGCAAAACTGATAGTTAATTGTAACATTCAGGGCCCCTAATGACGATGGAACACTCAAATTGCGTCCCTATTCAATACATCGTCCTCCAGCCGACTTGTCTACATGTGTCTATTGCTGCCTCGGGCACTTTATGGTCGTTCTCCTGTGAGTCTAGATTATCGAATCGGACGCAAAACTAATAGTTAATTAAAACGTTCAGAGATTCCTAATGACGATGGAACACTCAAATTGCAACACGATTCAATACATCGTCCTCCAGCCGACTTGTCTCCATGGGTATATTGCTGCCTCGGGCAACTTATGGTCGTTTTCCTGTGAGTCTTGATTATCGTTTCGGACGCAAAACTGATAGTTAATTGTAACGTTCAGGGCCTTGTAATGACAATGGAACACTCAAATTGCGTCCCGTTCATGGCCTCCTAATGACGATGGAACACTCAAACTGCGTCCCGATTCACTACATCGTCCTCCAGCCGACTTGTCTCCATGGGTCTATTGCTGCCTCGGGCACCTTATTGTCGTTCTCCCGTGAGTCTAGATTATCGAATGGGACGCAAAACTGTTAGTTAATTGTAACGTTCATGGCCTCCTAATGTCGATGGAACACTGAAATTGCGTCCCGATTCAATACATCGTCCTCCAGCCGACTTCTCTCCATGGTTCTACTGCTGCCTCGGGCGCATTATGGTCGTTCTCCTGTGAGTCTAGATTATCGAATCAGACGCCAAACTGATAGTTAATTGTAACGATCAGGGCCTAATAATGACGAGGGTACACACAAATTGCGTCTAGATTTAATACATCGTTCTCCAGCCGACTTGTCTCCATGGGTCTATTGCTGCCTCTGGCAGCTTATGGTCGTTCTCCTGTGAGTCTAGATTATCGAATCGGACGCAAAACTAATTGTAACGTTCAGGTCCTCCTAATGACGAAGGAACACTCAAATTGCGTACCGATTCAATACCTTGTCCTCCAGCCGACTTGTCTCCATGGGTCTATGGCTGCCTCGGGCACCTTATGGTCGTTCTCCTGTGGGTCTAGATTATCGAACAGGACGCAAAACTGATTCTTACGTTCAAGGCCTCCTAATGACGATGGAACACTCTAATTGCGTCCCGATTCAATACATCGTCCTCCAGCCGACTTGTCTCCATGGGTCTATTGCTGCCTCGGGCACCTTATTGTCGTTCTCCTGTGAGTCTAGATTTTCGAATCGAACGCAAAACTGATAGTTAATTGTACCGTTCAGGGCCTCCTAATGACGATGGAACACTCAAATGCGTCCCGATTCAATACAACGTCCTCCAGCCGACTTGTCTCCATGGGTCTACTGCTGCCTCCGGCACCTTATGGTCGTTCTCCTGTGAGTCTAGATTATCGAATCGGACGCAAAACTGATAGTTAATTGTAACGATCAGGGCCTCCTAATGACGAGGGAACACCCAAATTGCGTCTAGATCAATACATCGTTCTCCAGCCGACTTGTCTCTATGGGTCTATTGCAGCCTCGGGAATCTTATGCTCGTTCTCCTGTGATTCTAGATTTTCAAATCGAACGCAAAACTGGTAGTTAATCGCAACGTTCAGGGCCTCCTAATGACGATGGAACTCTCAAATTGCGTCCCGATTCAATACATCGTCCTCCAGCCGACTTGTCTCCATGGGTCTCTTGCTGCCTCGTGCACCTTATGGTCGTTCTCCTGTGAGTCTAGATTATCGAATCAGACGCAAAACTGATAGTTAATTGTAACGTTCAGGGCTTCCTAATGACGACGGAACACTCAAATTGCATCACGATTCAATACATCGTCCTCCAGCCGACTTGTCTCCATGGGTCTACTGCTGCCTCCGGCACCTTATGGTCGTTCTCCTGTGAGTCTAGATTATCGAATCGGACGCAAAACTGATAGTTAATTGTAACGATCAGGGCCTCCTAATGACGATAGAACACTCAAATTGCGTCGAGATTCAATACATTGTTCTCCAGCCGACGTGTCTCCTTGGGTCTATTGCTGCCTCGGGCACCTTATGGTCGTTCTCCTGTGAGTCTAGATTATCGAATCGGACACAAAACTGATAGTTAATTGTAACGTTCAGGACTCCTAATGACGAGGGAACACTCAAATTGCGTCTAGATTCAATACATCGTCCTCCAGCCGACTTGTGTCCATGGGTCTATTGCTGCCTCGGGCACCTTATGGTCGTTCTCCTGTGAGTCTAGATTATTAAATGGGACGCAAAACTGATAGTTAATTGTAACGTTCAGGGCCTCCAAATGACGATGGAACACTGAAATTGCGTCCCGATTCAATACATCGTTCTCGAGCCGACTTGTCTCCATGGGTCTATTGCTGATTCGGGCACCTTATTGTCGTTCTCCTGTGAGTCTAGATTTTCGAATCGAACGCAAAACTGATAGTAATTTGTAACGTTCATGGCCTCCTAATGACGATGGAACACTCAAATTTCGACCCTATGCAATACATCGTTTTCCAGCCGATTTGTCTCATGGGTATATTGCTGCCTCGGGCACCTTACGGTCGTTCACCTGTGAGTCTAGATTATCGAACCGGACGCAAAACTGATAGTTAATTGTAACGTTCAGGGGCTCCTAATGACGATGGAACACACAAATTGCGTCCCGATTCAATACAACGTCCTCCAGCCGACTTGTCTCCATGGGTCTACTGCTGCCTCCGGCACCTTATGGTCGTTCTCCTGTGAGTCTAGATTATCGAATCGGACGCAAAACTGATAGTTAATTGTAACGATCAAGGCCTCCTAATGACGAGGGAACACCCAAATTGCGTCTAGATCAATACATCGTTCTCCAGCCGACTTGTCTCAATGGGTCTATTGCAGCCTCGGGAATCTTATGCTCGTTCTCTTGTGAGTCTAGATTATCGAATCAGACGCAAAACTGATTGTAATGTTCAGGGCCTCCTAATGACGATGGAACACTCAAATTGAGTCCTGATTCAATTCATCGTCCTCCACCCGACTAGTCTCCATGGGTCTATTGCTGCCTCGGGCACCATATGGTCGTTCTCCTGTGATTCTAGATTTTCGAATCGAACGCAAAACTGGTAGTTAATCGCAACGTTCAGGGCCTCCTAATGACGATGGAACTCTCAAATTGCGTCCCGATTCAATACATCGTCCTCCAGCCGACTTGTCTCCATGGGTCTCTTGCTGCCTCGGGCAACTTATGGTCGTTCTCCTGTGAGTGTTGATTATCGTTTCGGACGCAAAACTGATAGTTAATTGTAACGTTCAGGGCCTCCTAATGACAATGGAACACTGAAATTGCGTCCCGTTCATGGCCTCCTAATGACGATGGAACACTGAAATTGCGTCCCGATTCAATACATCGACCTCCAGCCGACTTGCCTCCATGGGTCTATTGCTGCCTCGGGCACCTTATGGTCGTTCTCCTGTGAGTCTAGATTTTCGAATCGGACGCAAAACTGATAGTTAATTGTAACATTCAGGGCCCCTAATGACGATGGAACACTCAAATTGCGTCCCTATTCAATACATCGTCCTCCAGCCGACTTGTCTACATGGGTCTATTGCTGCCTCGGGCACTTTATGGTCGTTCTCCTGTGAGTCTAGATTATCGAATCGGACGCAAAACTAATAGTTAACTAAAACGTTCAGAGTCTCCTAATGACGATGGAACACTCAAATTGCATCACGATTCAATACATCGTCCTCCAGCCGACTTGTCTCCATGGGTCTATTGCTGCCTCGGGCAACTTATGGTCGTTTTCCTGTGAGTCTTGATTATCGTTTCGGACGCAAAACTGATAGTTAATTGTAACGTTCAGGGCCTCCTAATGACAATGGAACACTCAAATTGCGTCCCGTTCATGGCCTCCTAATGACGATGGAACACTCAAACTGCGTCCCGATTCACTACATCGTCCTCCAGCCGACTTGTCTCCATGGGTCTATTGCTGCCTCGGGCACCTTATTGTCGTTCTCCTGTGAGTCTAGATTATCGAATGGGACGCAAAACTGTTAGTTAATTGTAACGTTCAGGGCCTCCTAATGTCGATGGAACACTGAAATTGCGAACCGATTCAATACATCGTCCTCCAGCCGACTTCTCTCCATGGTTCTACTGTTGCCTCGGGCGCATTATGGTCGTTCTCCTGTGAGTCTAGATTATCGAATCAGACGCCAAACTGATAGTTAATTGTAACGATCAGGGCCTAATAATGACGAGGGTACACACAAATTGCGTCTAGATTTAATACATCGTTCTCCAGCCGACTTGTCTCCATGGGTCTATTGCTGCCTCTGGCAGCTTATGGTCGTTCTCCTGTGAGTCTAGATTATCGAATCGGACGCAAAACTAATTGTAACGTTCAGGTCCTCCTAATGACGATGGAACACTCAAATTGCGTACCGATTCAATACCTCGTCCTCCAGCCGACTTGTCTCCATGGGTCTATGGCTGCCTCGGGCACCTTATGGTCGTTCTCCTGTGGGTCTAGATTATCGAACAGGACGCAAAACTGATTCTTACGTTCAAGGCCTCCTAATGACGATGGAACACTCTAATTGCGTCCCGATTCAATACATCGTCCTCCAGCCGACTTGTCTCCATGGGTCTATTGCTGCCTCGGGCACCTTAATGTCGTTCTCCTGTGAGTCTAGATTTTCGAATCGAACGCTAAACTGATAGTTAATTGTACCGTTCAGGGCCTCCTAATGACGATGGAACACTCAAATGCGTCCCGATTCAATACATCATCCTCCAGCCGACTTGTTTCCAGGGGTCCATTGCTGCCTCGGGCACCTTATGGTCGTTCTCCTATGAGTCTAGATAATCGAATCAGACGCAAAAATGATAGTTAATTGTAACGTTCAGGGCCTCCTAATGACGATGGAACACTCAGATTGCGTCCCTATTCAATACATCGTCCTCCAGCCGACTTGTCTACATGGGTCTATTGCTGCCTCGGTCACCTTACGCTCGTTCACCTGTGAGTCTAGATTATCGAATCGGACGCAAAACTGATAGTTAATTGTAACGTTCAGGGACTCCTAATGACGATGGAGCACTCAAATTGCGTCCCGATTCAATACAACGTCCTCTAGCCGACTAGTCTCCATGGGTCCACTGCTGCCTCCTGCACCTTATGGTCGTTCTCCTGTGAGTCTAGATTATCGAATCGGACGCAAAACTGATAGTTAATTGTAACGATCAGGGCCTCCTAATGACGAGGGAACACCCAAATTGCGTCTAGATTCAATACATCGTTCTCCAGCCGACTTGTCTCCATGGGTCTATTGCAGCCTCGGGCACCTTATGGTCGTTCTACTGTGAGTCTAGATTATCGAATGGGACGCAGAATTGATAGTTAGTAGTAACGTTCATGGCCTCCTAATGACGATGGAACACTGATATTGCGTCCCGATTCAATACATCGTCCTCCAGCCGACTAGTCTCTATGGGTCTATTGCTGCCACGGGCATCTTATGGTCGTTCTCCTGTGAGTCTACATTTTCGAATCGAACGCAAAACTGATAGTTAATTGTAACGTTCCGGGCCTGCTAATGACGAAGGAACACTCAAATTGCGTCCCGATTCAAAACATCGTCCTCCTGCCGACTTATCGCCATGGGTCTACTGCTGCCTCGGGCACCTTATGGTCGTTCTCCTGTGAGTCTAGATTATCGAATCGGACGCTAAACTGATAATTAATTGTAACGTTCAGGGCCTCCTAATGACGATAGAACACTCAAATTGCGTCGAGATTCAATACATCGTTCTCCAGCCGACGTGTCTCCTTGGGTCTATTGCTGCCTCGGGCACCTTATGGTCGTTCTCCTGTGAGTCTAGATTATCGAATGGGGCGCAAAACTGATAGTTAATTGAAAAGTTCAGGGCCTCCTAATGACGATGGAACACTGAAATTGCGTCCCGATTCAATACATCGTCCTCCAGCCGACTTGTCTCCATGGGTCTATTGCTGCCTCGGGCATCTTATGGTCGTTCTCCTGTGAGTCTACAATTTCGAATCGAACGCAAAAATGATAGTTAATTGTAACGTTCCGGGCCTGCTAATGACGATGGAACACTCAAATTGCGTCCCGATTCAATACATCGTCCTCCAGCCGACTTATCTCCATGGGTCTACTGCTGCTTCGGGCATCTTATGGTCGTTCTCCTGTGAGTCTAGATTATCGAACCGGACGCAAAACTGATAGTTAATTGTAACGTTCAGGGCTCCTAATGACGAGGGAACACTCAAATTGCGTCTAGATTCAATACAGCGTCCTCCAGCCGACTTGTGTCCATGGGTCTATTGCTGCCTCGGGCACCTTATGGTCGTTCACCTGTGTGTCTAGATTATCGAATGGGACGCAAAACTGATAGTTAATTGTAACGTTCAGGGCCTCCTAATGACAATGGAACACTGAAATTGTGTCCCGATTCAATACATCGTCCTCCAGCCGACTTGTCTCCATGGGTCTATTGCTGCTTCGGGCACCTTATTGTCGTTCTCCTGTGAGTCTAGATTTTCGAATCGAACGCAAAACTGATAGTTAATTGTAACGTTCAGGGCCTCCTAATGACGATGGAACACTCAAATGCGTCCCGCTTCAATACATCATCCTCCAGTCGACTTGTTTCCAAGGGTCTATTGCTGCCTCGGGCACCTTATGGTCGTTCTCCTATGAGTCTAGATAATCGAATCAGACGCAAAACTGATAGTTAATTGTAACGTACAGGGCCTCCTAATGACGATGGAACACTCAGATTGCGTCCCTATTCAATACATCGTCTTCCAGCCGATTTGTCTCATGGGTATATTGCTGCCTCGGGCACCTTACGGTCGTTCACCTGTGAGTCTAGATTATCGAATCGGACGCAAAACTGAAAGTTAATTATAACGTTCAGGGGCTCCTAATGACGATGGAACACTCAAATTGCGTCCCGATTCAACACAACGTCCTCTAGCCGACTTGTCTCCATGGGTCTACTGCTGCCTCCGGCACCTTATGGTCGATCTCCTGTGAGTCTAGATTATCGAATCGGACGCAAAACTGATAGTTAATTGTAACGATCAGGGCCTCCTAATGACGAGGGAACACCCAAATTGCGTCTAGATCAATACATCGTTCGCCAGCCGACTTGTCTCTATGGGTCTATTGCAGCCTCGGGCACCTTATGCTCGTTCTCCTGTGAGTCTAGATTATCGAATCAGACGCAAACCTGATTGTAACGTTCAGGGCCTCCTAATGACGATGGAACACTCAAATTGAGTCCCGATTCAATACATCGTCCTCCAGCCAACTTGTCTCCATGGGTCTATTGCTGCCTCGGGCACCTTATGGTCGTTCCCCTGTGATTCTAGATTTTCGAATCGAACGCAAAACTGGTAGTTAATCGCAACGTTCAGGGCCTCCTAATGATGATGGAACACTCAAATTGCGTCCCGATTCAATACATCGTCCTCCAGCCGACTTGTTTCCATGGGTCTCTTGCTGCCTCGGGCACCTTATGGTCGTTCTCCTATGAGTCTAGATTATCGAATCAGACGCAAAACTGATAGTTAATTGTAACGTTCAGTGCTTCCTAATGACGATGGAACACGCAAATTGCGTCCCGATACAATACATCGTCCTCCAGCCGATTTATCTCCATGGGTCTATTGCTGCCTCGGGCACCTTATGGTCGTTCTCCTGTGAGACAAGATTATCGAATCGGACGCAAAACTGATAGTTAATTGTAACGTTCAGGGCCTCCAAACGACGAAGGAACACTCAAATTGCGTCCCGACTCTATACAGCGTCTTCCAGCCGACTTGTCTCCATGGGTCTATTGCTGCCTCTGGCACCTTATGGACCATCTCCTGTGAGTATAGATTATCGATCCGGACGCAAAACTGATCGTTAATTGTAACGTTCAGGGCCTCCTAATGACGATGGAACACTCAAATTGCGTCCCGATTCAATACATCGTTCTCCAGCCGACTTGTCTCCATGGGCCTATTGCTGCCTCGGGCAACTTATGGTCGTTCTCCTGTGAGTCTAGATTATCGAATCGGACGCAAAACTGATAGTTAATTGTAACGTTCAGGGCCTGCTAATGACGATAGAACACTCAAAATGCGTCGAGATTCAATACATCGTTCTCCAGCCGACGTCTCTCCTTGGGTCTATTGCTGCCTCGGGCACCTTATGGAACTATCTCCTGTGAGTCTAGATTATCGATCCGGACGCAAAACTGGTAGTTAATTGTAACGTTCAGGGCCTCCTAATGACGATGGAACTCTCAAAATGCGTCCCGATTAAATACATCGTTCTCCAGCCGACTTGTCTCCATGGGCCTATTGCTGTCTCGGGCACCTTATGGTCGTTCTCCTGTGAGTCTAGATTATCGATCCGGACGCAAAACTGGTAGTTAATTGTAACGTTCAGGGCCTCGTAATGACGACTGAACTTTCAATTTGTGTCCCGATTCAATACAACGTCCTCCAGCCGACTTGTCTCCATGGGTCTATTGCTGCCTCGGGCACCTAATGGTCGTTCTCCTGTGAGTCTAGATTATCGAATCGGACGCAAAACGGATAGTTAATTGTAACATTCAGAACCACCTAATGACGATGGATCACTCAAATTGCGTTCCGATTCAATACATCGGCCTGCAGCCGACTTGTCTCCACGGCTCTATTGCTGCCTCGGGCACCCTATGATCGTTCTCTTGTGAGACTAGATTATCGAATCGGACGCAAAATTGATAGTTAATTGTAACGTTTAGGGCCTCCTAATGACGATGAAACACTCAAATTGCGTCCCGATTCAATACATCGTCCTCCAGCCGACGTGTCTCCATGAGTCTATTGCTGCCTCGGGCACCTTATGGTCGTTCTCCTGTGAGCCTAGGTTATCGAATCGGACGCAAAACTGATAGTTAATTGTAACGTTAAGGGCCTCCTAATGACGATGGAACACTCAAATTGCGTCCCGATTCAATACATCGTCCTCCAGCCGACTTGTCTTCATGGGTCTATTGCTGCCTCGGGCACCTTATTGTCTATCTCCTGTGAGTCTACATTATCGAATCGGACGCAATACTGATAGTTTATTGTAACGTTCAGGGCTTCCTAATGACGATGGAACACTCAAATTGCGTCCCTATTCAATACATCGTCTTCCAGCCAATTTGTCTCAAGGGTATATTGCTGCCTCGGGCACCTTACGGTCGTTCACCTGTGAGTCTAGATTATCGAATCGGACGCAAAACTGATAGTTAATTATAACGTTCAGGGGCTCCTAATGACGATGGAACACTCAAATTGCGTCCTGATTCAACACAACGTCCTCTAGCCGACTTGTCTCCATGGGTCTACTACTGCCTCCGGCACCTTATGGTCGATCTCCTGTGAGTCTAGATTATCGAATCGGACGCAAAACTGATACTTAATTGTAACGATCAGGGCCTCCTAATGACGAGGGAACACCCAAATTGCGTCTAGATCAGTACATCGTTCGCCAGCCGACTTGTCTCTATGGGTCTATTGCAGCCTCGGCCACCTTATGCTCGTTCTCCTGTGAGTCTAGATTATCGAATCAGACGCAAACCTGATTGTAACGTTCAGGGCCTCCTAATGACGATGGAACACTCAAATTGAGTCCCGATTCAATACATCGTCCTCCAGCCAACTTGTCTCCATGCGTCTATTGCTGCCTCGGGCACCTTATGGTCGTTCTCCTGTGATTCCAGATTTTCGAATCGAACGCAAAACTGGTAGTTAATCGCAACGTTCAGGGCCTCCTAATGACGATGGAACACTCAAATTGCGACCCGATTCAATACATCGTCCTCCAGCCGACTTGTTTCCATGGGTCTCTTGCTGCCTCGGGCACCTTATGGTCGTCCTTCTGTGAGTCTAGATTACCGAATCGGACGCAAAACTGATAGTTAATTCTAACATTCAGGGCCTCCAAATGACGATGGAACACTCAAATTGCGTCCCGATTCAATACATCGTTCTCCAGCCGACTTGTCTCCATGGGCCTATTGCTGCCTCGGGCACCTTATGGT
The DNA here is from genome assembly GCF_023864275.1 of Schistocerca cancellata. Lineage (NCBI taxonomy): Eukaryota > Metazoa > Arthropoda > Insecta > Orthoptera > Acrididae > Schistocerca > Schistocerca cancellata. Next base: position 36,340,131 of record NC_064627.1, read on the forward strand.
CGGTCTCCTGTGAGTCTAGATTATCGAATCGGACGCAAAACTGATAGTTAATTGTAACGTTCAGGGCTTCCTAATGACAATGGAACACTCAAATTGCGTCCCGATTCAATACAGCGTCTTCCAGCCGACTTGTCTCCATGGGTCTATTGCTGCCTCGGGCACCTTATGGTCGTTCTTCTGTGAGTCTAGATTACCGAATCGGACGCAAAACTGATAGTTAATTGTAACATTCAGGGCCTCCAAATGACGATGGAACACTCAAATTGCGTCCCGATTCAATACATCGTCCTCCAGCCGACTTATCTCGATGGGTCTATTGCTGCCTCTGGCACCTTATGGACCATCTCCTGTGAGTCTAGATTATCGATCCGGACGCAAAACTGATAGTTAATTGTAACGTTCAGGGCCCCCTAATGACGATGGAACACTCAAATTGCGTCCCGATTCAATACATCGTTCTCCAGCCGACTTGTCTCGATGGGCCTATTGCTGCCTCGGGCACCTTATGGTCGGTCTCCTGTGAGTCTAGATTATCGAATCGGACGCAAAACTGATAGTTAATTGTAACGTTCAGGGCCTCCTAATGACGATAGAACACTCAAAATGCGTCGAGATTCAATACATCGTTCTCCAGCCGACGTCTCTCCTTGGGTCTATTGCTGCCTCGGGCACGTTATGGACCATCTCCTGTGAGTCTAGATTATCGATCCGGACGCAAAACTGGTAGTTAATTGTAACGTTCAGGGCCTCCTAATGACGATGGAACTCTCAAATTGCGTCCCGATTAAATACATCGTTCTCCAGCCGCCTTGTCTCCATGGGCCTATTGCTGTCTCGGGCACCTTATGGTCGTTCTCCTATGAGTCTAGATTATCGAATCAGACGCAAAACTGATAGTTATTTGTAACGTTCAGGGCCTCCTAATGACGATGGAACACTCAAATTGCGTCCCGATTCAATACAGCGTCTTCCAGCCGACTTGTCTCCATGGGTCTATTGCTGCCTCGGGCACCTTATGGTCGTTCTTCTGTGAGTCTAGATTACCGAATCGGACGCAAAACTGATAGTTAATTGTAACATTCAGGGCCTCCTAATGACGATGGAACACTCAAATTGCGTCCCGATTCAATACATCGTTCTCCAGCCGACTTGTCTCCATGGGCCTATTGCTGCCTCGGGCACCTTATGGTCGGTCTCCTGTGAGTCTAGATTATCGAATCGGACGCAAAACTGATAGTTAATTGTAACGTTCAGGGCCTCCTAATGACGATAGAACACTCAAAATGCGTCGAGATTCAATACATCGTTCTCCAGCCGACGTCTCTCCTTGGGTCTATTGCTTCCTCGGGCACCTTATGGACCATCTCCTGTGAGTCTAGATTATCGATCCGGACGCAAAACTGGTAGTTAATCGCAACGTTCAGGGCCTCCTAATGACGATGGAACACTCAAATTGCGTCCCGATTCAATACATCGTCCTCCAGCCGACTTGTTTCCATGGGTCTCTTGCTGCCTCGGGCACCTTATGGTCGTTCTCCTATGAGTCTAGATTATCGAATCAGACGCAAAACTGATAGTTAATTGTAACGTTCAGGGCTTCCTAATGACGATGGAACACTCAAATTGCGTCCCGATTCAATACAGCGTCTTCCAGCCGACTTGTCTCCATGGGTCTATTGCTGCCTCGGGCACCTTATGGTCGTTCTTCTGTGAGTCTAGATTACCGAATCGGACGCAAAACTGATAGTTGATTGTAACATTCAGGGCCTCCAAATGACGATGGAACACTCAAATTGCGTCCAGATTCAATACATCGTCCTCCAGCCGACTTATCTCGATGGGTCTATTGCTGCCTCTGGCACCTTATGGACCATCTCCTGTGAGTTTAGATTATCGATCCGGACGCAAAACTGATAGTTAATTGTAACGTTCAGGGCCTCCTAATGACGATGGAACACTCAAATTGCGTCCCGATTCAATACATCGTTCTTCAGCCGACTTGTCTCCATGGGCCTATTGCTGCCTCGGGCACCTTATGGTCGGTCTCCTGTGAGTCTAGATTATCGAATCGGACGCAAAACTGATAGTTAATTGTAACGTTCAGGGCCTCCTAATGACGATAGAACACTCAAAATGCGTCGAGATTCAATACATCGTTCTCCAGCCGACGTCTCTCCTTGGGTCTATTGCTGCCTCGGGCACCTTATGGACCATCTCCTGTGAGTCTAGATTATCGATCCGGACGCAAAACTGGTAGTTAATTGTAACGTTCAGGGCCTCCTAATGACGATGGAACTCTCAAATTGCGTCCCGATTATATACATCGTTCTCCAGCCGCCTTGTCTCCATGGGCCTATTGCTGTCTCGGGCACCTTATGGTCGTTCTCCTGTGAGTCTAGATTATCGATCCGGACGCAAAACTGGTAGTTAATTGTAACGTTCAGGGCCTCCTAATGACGACTGAACACTCAATTTGTGTCCCGATTCAATACATCGTCCTCCAGCCGACTTGTCTCCATGGGTCTATTGCTGCCTCGGGCACCTTATGGTCGTTCTCCTGTGAGTCTAGATTATCGAATCGGACGCAAAACGGATAGTTAATTGTAACATTCAGGGCCACCTAATGACGATGGATCACTCAAATTGCGTCCCGATTCAATACGTCGGCCTGCAGCCGACTTGTCTCCACGGCTCTATTGCTGCCTCGGGCACCCTACGATCGTTCTCTTGTGAGACTAGATTATCGAATCGGACGCAAAATTGATAGTTAATTGTAACGTTTAGGGCCTCCTAATGACGATGAAACACTCAAATTGCGTCCCGATTCAATACATCGTCCTCCAGCCGACTTATCTCCAAGGGGCTATTGCTGCCTCGGGCACCTTCTGTTTGTTCTCCTGTGAGTCTAGATTATCGAATCGGACGCAAAACTGATTGTTAATTGTAACGTTCAGGGCCTCCTAATGACGATGGAACACTCAAATTGCGTCCCGATTCAATACATCGTCCTCCAGCCGACGTGTCTCCATGAGTCTATTGCTGCCTCGGGCACCTTATGGTCGTTCTCCTGTGAGTCTAGGTTATCGAATCGGACGCAAAACTGATAGTTAATTGTAACGTTAAGGGCCTCCTAATGACGATGGAGCACTCAAATTGCGTCCCGATTCAATACATCGTCCTCCAGCCGACTTGTCTCCATGGGTCTATTGCTGCCTCGGGCACCTTATTGTCGATCTCCTGTGAGTCTACTTTATCGAATCGGACGCAATACTGATAGTTTATTGTAACGTTCAGGGCCTCCTAATGACGATGGAACACTCAAATTGCGTCCCTATTCAATACATCGTCTTCCAGCCGATTTGTCTCAAGGGTATATTGCTGCCTCGGGCACCTTACGGTCGTTCACCTGTGAGTCTAGATTATCGAATCGGACGCAAAACTGATAGTTAATTATAACGTTCAGGGGCTCCTAATGACGATGGAACACTCAAATTGCGTCCCGATTCAACACAACGTCCTCTAGCCGACTTCTCTCCATGGGTCTACTACTGCCTCCGGCACCTTATGGTCGATCTCCTGTGAGTCTAGATTAACGAATCGGACGCAAAACTGATAGTTAATTGTAACGATCAGGGCCTCCTAATGACGAGGGAACACCCAAATTGCGTCTAGATCAATTCATCGTCCGCCAGCCGACTTGTCTCTATGGGTCTATTGCAGCCTCGGGCACCTTATGCTCGTTCTCCTGTGAGTCTAGATTATCGAATCAGACGCAAACCTGATTGTAACGTTCAGGGCCTCCTAATGACGATGGAACACTCAAATTGAGTCCCGATTCAATACATCGTCCTCCAGCCGATTTATCTCCATGGGTCTATTGCTGCCTCGGGCACGTTATGGTCGTTCTCCTGTGTGTCAAGATTATCGAATCGGACGCAAAACTGACAGTTAATTGTAACGTTCAGGGCCTCCTAATGACGATGGGACACTCAAATTGCGTCCCGATTCAATACATCGTCCTCCAGCCGACTTATCTCCATGGGTCTATTGCTGCCTCGGGCACCTTATGTTTGTTCTCCTGTGAGTCTAGATTATCGAATCGGACGCAAAACTGATAGTTAATTGTAACGTTCAGGGCCTCCTAATGACGATGGAACACTCAAATTGCGTCCCGATTCAATACATCGTCCTCCAGCCGACTTATCTCGATGGGCCTATTGCTGCCTCTGGCACCTTATGGATCATCTCCTGTGAGTCTAGATTATCGATCCGGACGCAAAACTGATAGTTAACTGTAACGTTCAGGGCCTCCTAATGACGATGGAACACTCAAATTGCGTCCCGATTCAATACATCGTTCTCCAGCCGACTTGTCTCCATGGGCCTATTGCTGCCTCGGGCACCTTATGGTCGTTCTCCTGTGAGTCTAGATTATCGAATCGGACGCAAAACTGATAGTTAATTGTAACGTTCAGGGCCTCCTAATGACGATAGAACACTCAAAATGCGTCGAGATTCAATACATCGTTCTCCAGCCGACGTCTCTCCTTGGGTCTATTGCTGCCTCGGGCACCTTATGGTCGTTCTCCTGTGAGTCTAGATTATCGAATCGGACACAAAACTGATAGTTAATTGTAACGTTCAGGGCCTCCAAATGACGATGGAACATTCAAATTGCGTCCCGATTCAATACATCGTCCTCCAGCCGACTTATCTCCATGGGTGTATTGCTGCCTCGGGCACCTTATGGACCATCTCCTGTGAGTCTAGATTATCGATCCGGACGCAAAACTGGTAGTTAATTGTAACGTTCAGGGCCTCCTAATGACGATGGAACTCTCAAATTGCGTCCCGATTAAATACATCGTTCTCCAGCCGACTTGACTCCATGGGCCTATTGCTGTCTCGGGCACCTTATGGTCGTTCTCCTGTGAGTCTACATTATCGAATCGGACGCAATACTGATAGTTTATTGTAACGTTCAGGGCCTCCTAATGACGATGGAACACTCAAATTGCGTCCCGATTCAATACATCGTCCTCCAGCCGACGTGTCTCCATGAGTCTATTGCTGCCTCGGGCACCTTATGGTCGTTCTCCTGTGAGTCTAGGTTATCGAATCGGACGCAAATCTGATAGTTAATTGTAACGTTAAGGGCCTCCTAATGACGATGGAACACTCAAATTGCGTCCCGATTCAATACATCGTCCTCCAGCCGACTTGTCTCCATGGGTCTATTGCTGCCTCGGGCACCTTATTGTCGATCTCCTGTGAGTCTACATTATCGAATCGGACGCAATACTGATAGTTTATTGTAACGTTCAGGGCCTCCTAATGACGATGGAACACTCAAATTGCGTCCCGATTCAATACATCGTCCTCCAACCGACTTATCTCCATGGGTCTGTTGCTGCCTCGGTTACCTTATGTTCGTTCTCCTGTGAGTCTATATTATCGAATCGGACGCAAAACTGATAGTTAATTGTAACGTTCAGGGCCTCCTAATGACGATGGAACACGCAAATTGCGTCCCGATTCAATACATCGTCCTCCAGCCGACTTATCTCCATGGGTCTATTGCTGCCTCGGGCACCTTATGGTCGTTCTCCTGTGAGTCAAGATTATCGAATCGGACGCAAAACTGATAGTTAATTGTAACGTTCAGGGCCTCCTAATGACGATGGAACACTCAAATTGCATCGAGATTCAATACATCGTTCTTCAGCCGCCGTGTCTCCTTGGGTCTATTGCTGCCTCGGGCACCTTATGGTCGTTCTTCTGTGAGTCTAGATTATCGAATCGGACGCAAAACTGACAGTTAATTGTAACGTTCATGGCCTCCAAATGACGATGGAACACTCAAATTGCGGCCCGATTCAATACATCGTCCTCCAGCCGACTTATCTCCATGGGTCTATTGCTGCCCCGGGCACCTTGTGGACCATCTCCTGTGAATCTAGATTATCGATCCGGACGCAAAACTGATAGTTAATTGCAACGTTCAGGGCCTCCTAATGACGATGGAACTCTCAAATTGCGTCCCGATTCAATACATCGTTCTCCAGCCGACTTGTTTCCATGGGCCTATTGCTGCCTCGGGCACCATATGGTCGTTCTCCTGTGAGTCTAGATTATCGAATCGGACGCAAAACTGATAGTTAATTGTAACGTTCCGGGCGTCCTAATGACGTTGGAACACCCAAACTGCGTCCCAACTCAATACATCGTCCTCCAACCGACTTGTCTCCATGGGTCTATTGATGCCTCGGGCACCTTTTGGTTGTTCTCCTGTGAGTCTAATTTTTCGAATCGGACGCAAAACTGATAGTTAATTGTAACGTTCAGGGCCTCCTAATGACGATGGAACACTGAAATTGCGTCCCGATTCAATACATCGTCCTCCAGCCGACTTGTCTCCATGGGTCTATTGCTGCCTCGGGCACCTTATTGTCAATCTCCTGTGAGTCTACATTATCGAATCGGACGCAATACTGATAGTTTATTGTAACGGTCAGGGCCTCCAAATGACGATGGAACACTCAAATTGCGTCCCGATTCAATACATCGTCCTCCAGCCGACTTGTCTCCATGGGTCTATTGCTGCCTCGGGCACCTTATGGTCGTTCTCCTGTGAGTCTAGATTATCGAATCGGACGCAAAACGGATAGTTAATTGTAACATTCAGGGCCACCTAATGACTATGGATCACTCAAATTGTGTAACCATTCAATACATCGCCCTGCAGCCGACTTGTCTCCACGGCTCTATTGCTGCCTCGGGCACCTTACGGTCGTACTCCTGTGAGACTGGATTATCGAATCGGACGCAAAAACTGATAGTTAATTGTAACGTTCAGGGCCTCCTAATGACGATTGAACACTCAAATTGCGTCCCGATTCAATACATCGTCATCCTGCCGACTTATCTCCATGGGTCTATTGCTGCCTCGGGCACCTTATGTTTGTTCTCCTGTTCGTCTAGATTATCGCATCGGACGCAATACTGATAGTTAATTGTAACGTTCAGGGCCTCCAAATGACGATGGAACACTCAAATTGCGTCCCGATTCAATACATCGTCCTCCAGCCGACGTGTCTCCATGAGTCTATTGCTGCCTCGGGCACCTTATGGTCGTTCTCCTGTGAGTCTAGGTTATCGAATCGGACGCAAAACTGATAGTTAATTGTAACGTTAAGGGCCTCCTAATGACGATGGAACACTCAAATTGCGTCCCTATTCAATACATCGTCTTCCAGCCGATTTGTCTCAAGGGTATATTGCTGCCTCGGGCACCTTACGGTCGTTCACCTGTGAGTCTAGATTATCGAATCGGACGCAAAACTGATAGTTAATTATAAGGTTCAGGGGCTCCTAATGACGATGGAACACTCAAATTGCGTCCCGATTCAACACAACGTCCTCTAGCCGACTTCTCTCCATGGGTCTACTACTGCCTCCGGCACCTTATGGTCGATCTCCTGTGAGTCTAGATTAACGAATCGGACGCAAAACTGATAGTTAATTGTAACGATCAGGGCCTCCTAATGACGAGGGAACACCCAAATTGCGTCTAGATCAATACATCGTTCGCCAGCCGACTTGTCTCTATGGGTCTATTGCAGCCTCGGGCACCTTATGCTCGTTCTCCTGTGAGTCTAGATTATCGAATCAGACGCAAACCTGATTGTAACGTTCAGGGCCTCCTAATAACGATGGAACACTCAATTTGAGTCCCGATTCAATACATCGTCCTCCAGCCAACTTGTCTCCATGCGTCTATTGCTGCCTCGGGCACCTTATGGTCGTTCTCCTGTGATTCCAGATTTTCGAATCGAACGCAAAACTGGTAGTTAATCGCAACGTTCAGGGCCTCCTAATGACGATGGAACACTCAAATTGCGTCCCGATTCAATACATCGTCCTCCAGCCGACTTGTTTCCATGGGTCTCTTGCTGCCTCGGGCACCTTATGGTCGTTCTCCTATGAGTCTAGATTATCGAATCAGACGCAAAACTGATAGTTAATTGTACCGTTCAGGGCTTCCTAATGACGATGGAACACGCAAATTGCGTCCCGATTCAATACATCGTCCTCCAGCCGATTTATCTCCATAGGTCTATTGCTGCCTCGGGCACCTTATGGTCGTTCTCCTGTGAGTCAAGATTATCGAATCGGACGCAAAACTGACAGTTAATTGTAACGTTCAGGGCCTCCTAATGACGATGGGACACTCAAATTGCGTCCCGATTCAATACATCGTCCTCCAGCCGACTTATCCCCATGGGTCTATTGCTGCCTCGGGCACCTTATGTTTGTTCTCCTGTGAGTCTAGATTATCGAATCGGACGCAAAACTGATAGTTAATTGTAACGTTCAGGGCCTCCTAATGACGTTGGAACACTCAAATTGCGTCCCGATTCAATACATCGTCCTCCAGCCGACTTATCTCGATGGGTCTATTGCTGCCTCTGGCACCTTATGGACCATCTCCTGTGAGTCTAGATTATCGATCCGGACGCAAAACTGATAGTTAATTGTAACGTTCAGGGCCTCCTAATGACGATGGAACACTCAAATTGCGCCCCGATTCAATACATCGTTCTCCAGCCGACTTGTCTCCATGGGCCTATTGCTGTCTCGGGCACCTTATGGTCGTTCTCCTGTGAGTCTAGATTATCGAATCGGACGCAAAACTGATAGTTAATTGTACCGTTAAGGGCCTCCTAAAGACGATAGAACACTCAAAATGCGTCGAGATTCAATACATCGTTCTCCAGCCGACGTCTATCCTTGGGTCTATTGCTGCCTCGGGCACCTTATGGTCGTTCTCCTGTGAGTCTAGATTATCGAATCGGACACAAAACTGATAGTTAATTGTAACGTTCAGGGCCTCCAAATGACGATGGAACATTCAAATTGCGTCCCGATTCAATACATCGTCCTCCAGCCGACTTATCTCCATGGGTCTATTGCTGCCTCGGGCACCTTATGGACCATCTCCTGTGAGTCTAGATTATCGATCCGGACGCAAAACTGGTAGTTAATTGTAACGTTCAGGGCCTCCTAATGACGATGGAACTCTCAAATTGCGTCCCGATTAAATACATCGTTCTCCAGCCGACTTGACTCCATGGGCCTATTGCTGTCTCGGGCACCTTATGGTCGTTCTCCTGTGAGTCTAGATTATCGATCCGGACGCAAAACTGGTAGTTAATTGTAACGTTCAGGGCCTCCTAATGACGACTGAACACTCAATTTGTGTCCCGATTCAATACATCGTCCTCCAGCCGACTTGTCTCCATGGGTCTATTGCTGCCTCGGGCACCTTATGGTCGTTCTCCTGTGAGTCTAGATTATCGAATCGGACGCAAAACGGATAGTTAATTGTAACATTCAGGGCCACCTAATGACGATGGATCACTCAAATTGCGTCCCGATTCAATACATCGCCCTGCAGCCGACTTGTCTCCACTGCTCTATTGCTGCATCGGGCACCCTATGATCGTTCTCTTGTGAGACTAGATTATCGAATCGGACGCAAAACTGATAGTTAATTGTAACGTTCAGGGCCTCCTAATGACGATGGAACACTCAAATTGCGTCCCGATTCAATACATCGTCCTCCAGCCGACTTATCTCCAAGGGGCTATTGCTGCCTCGGGCACCTTGTGTTTGTTCTCTTTTGAGTCTAGATTACCGAATCGGACGCAAAACTGATTGTTAATTGTAACGTTCAGGGCCTCCTAATGACGATGGAACACTCAAATTGCGTCCCGATTCAATACATCGTCCTCCAGCCGACGTGTCTCCATGAGTCTATTGCTGCCTCGGGCACCTTATGGTCGTTCTCCTGTGAGTCTAGGTTATCGAATCGGACGCAAATCTGATAGTTAATTGTAACGTTAAGGGCCTCCTAATGACGATGGAACACTCAGATTGCGTCCCGATTCAATACATCGTCCTCCAGCCGACTTGTCTCCATGGGTCTATTGCTGCCTCGGGCACCTTATTGTCTATCTCCTGTGAGTCTACATTATCGAATCGGACGCAATACTGATAGTTTATTGTAACGTTCAGGGCCTCCTAATGACGATGGAACACTCAAATTGCGTCCCGATTCAATACATCGTCCTCCAGCCGACTTATCTCCATGGGTCTGTTGCTGCCTCGGTTACCTTATGTTCGTTCTCCTGTGAGTCTATATTATCGAATCGGACGCAAAACTGATAGTTAATTGTAACGTTCAGGGCCTCCTAATGACGATGGAACACGCAAATTGCGTCCCGATTCAATACATCGTCCTCCAGCCGACTTATCTCCATGGGTCTATTGCTGCTTCGGGAACCTTATGGTCGTTCTCCTGTGAGTCAAGATTATCGAATCGGACGCAAAACTGATAGTTAATTGTAACGTTCAGGGCCTCCTAATGACGATGGAACACTCAAATTGCATCGAGATTCAATACATCGTTCTTCAGCCGCCGTGTCTCCTTGGGTCTATTGCTGCCTCGGGCACCTTATGGTCGTTCTTCTGTGAGTCTAGATTATCGAATCTGACGCAAAACTGATAGTTAATTGTAACGTTCAGGGCCTCCAAATGACGATGGAACACTCAAATTGCGTCCCGATTCAATACATCGTCCTCCAGCCGACTTATCTCCATGGGTCTATTGCTGCCTCGGGCACCTTGTGGACCATCTCCTGTGAATCTAGATTATCGATCCGGACGCAAAACTGGTAGTTGATTGTAACGTTCAGGGCCTCCTAATGACGATGGAACACTGAAATTGCGTCCCGATTCAATACATCGTCCTCCAGCCGACTTGTCTCCATGGGCCTATTGCTGCCTCGGGCACCTTATTGTCGATCTCCTGTGAGTCTACATTATCGAATCGGACGCAATACTGATAGTTAATTGTAACGTTCAGGGCCTCCTAATGACGATGGAACACGCAAATTGCGTCCCGATTCAATACATCGTCCTCCAGCCGACTTATCTCCATGGGTCTATTGCTGCCTCGGGAACCTTATGGTCGTTCTCCTGTGAGTCAAGATTATCGAATCGGACGCAAAACTGATAGTTAATTGTAACGTTCAGGGCCTCCAAATGACGATGGAACACTCAAATTGCGTCCCGATTCAATACATCGTCCTCCAGCCGACTTATCTCCATGGGTCTATTGCTGCCTCGGGCACCTTGTGGACCATCTCCTGTGAATCTAGATTATCGATCCGGACGCAAAACTGATAGTTTATTGTAACGTTCAGGGCCTACTAATGACGATGGAACACTCAAATTGCGTCCCGATTCAATACATCGTCCTCCAGCCGACTTATCTCCATTGGGTCTATTGCTGCCTCGGGCACCCTATGGTCGTTCTCCTGTGAGTCTAGATTATCGAATCGGACGCAAAACGGATAGTTAATTGTAACATTCAGGGCCACCTAATGACGATGGATCACTCAAATTGCATCCCGATTCAATACATCGCCCTGCAGCCGACTTGTCTCCATGGCTCTATTGCTGCCTCGGGCACCTTATGGTCGTTCTCCTGTGAGACTAGATTATCGAATCGGACGCAAAACTGACAGTTAATTGTAACGTTCAGGGCCTCCTAATGACGATGGGACACTCAAATTGAGTCCCGATTCAATACATCGTCCTCCAGCCGACTTATCTCCATGGGTCTATTGCTGCCTCGGGCACCTTATGTTTGTTCTCCTGTGAGTCTAGATTATCGAATCGGACGCAAAACTGATAGTTAATTGTAAGGTTCAGGGCCCCCTAATGACGATGGAACACTGAAATTGCGTCCCGATTCAATACATCGTCCTCCAGCCGACTTGTCTCCATGGGTCTATTGCTGCCTCGGGCACCTTATTGTCAATCTCCTGTGAGTCTACATTATCGAATCGGACGCAATACTGATAGTTTATTGTAACGTTCAGGGCCTCCAAATGACGATGGAACACTCAAATTGCGTCCCGATTCAATTCATCGTCCTCCAGCCGACTTGTCTCCATGGGTCTATTGCTGCCTCGGTCACCTTATGGTCGTTCTCCTGTGAGTCTAGATTATCGAATCGGACGCAAAACGGATAGTTAATTGTAACATTCAGGGCCACCTAATGACTATGGATCACTCAAATTGTGTAACCATTCAATACATCGCCCTGCAGCCGACTTGTCTCCACGGCTCTATTGCTGCCTCGGGCACCTTACGGTCGTACTCCTGTGAGACTGGATTATCGAATCGGACGCAAAAACTGATAGTTAATTGTAACGTTCAGGGCCTCCTAATGACGATTGAACACTCAAATTGCGTCCCGATTCAATACATCGTCATCCTGCCGACTTATCTCCATGGGTCTATTGCTGCCTCGGGCACCTTATGTTTGTTCTCCTGTTAGTCTAGATTATCGCATCGGACGCAATACTGATAGTTAATTGTAACGTTCAGGGCTTCCTAATGACGATGGAACACTCAAATTGCGTCCCGATTACCTACATCGTCCTCCAGCCGACTTGTCTCCATGGGTCTATTGCTGCCTCGGGCAACTAATGGTCGTTCTCCTGTGAGTCTAGATTATCGAATCGGACGCAAAACTGATAGTTAATTGTAACGTTCAGGGCCTCCTAATGACGGTGGAACACTCAAATTGCGTCCAGATTTAATACATCGTCCTCCAGCCGACTTGTCTCCATGGGTCTATTGCTGCCTCGGGCACCTTATTGTCGATCTCCTGGGAGTCTACACTACGGAATCGGACGCAATAATGATAGTTTATTGTAACGTTCAGGGCCTCCTAATGACGATTGAACACTCAAATTGCGTCCCGATTCAATACATCGTCATCCAGCCGACTTGTCTCCATGGGTCTATTGCTGCCTGGGGCACCTTATGGTCGTTCTCCTGTGAGTCTAGATTATCGAATCGGACGCAAAACGGATAGTTAATTGTAACATTCACTGCCACCTAATGACGATGGATCACTCAAATTGCGTCCCGATTCAATACATCGCCCTGCAGCCGACTTGTCTCCACGCCTCTATTGCTGCCTCGGGCACCTTATGGTCGTTCTCCTGTGAGACTAGATTATCGAATCGGACGCAAAACTGATAGTTAATTGTAACGTTCAGGGCCTCCTAATGACGATGGAACACTCAAATTGCGTCCCGATTCAATACTTCGTTCTCCAGCCGACTTATCTCCATGGGTCTATTGCTGCCTCGGGCATCTTATGTTTGTTCTCCTGTGAGTCTAGATTATCGAATCGGACGCAAAACTGATAGTTAATTGTAACGTTCAGGGCCTCCTAATGACGATGGAACACTCAAATTGTGTCCCGATTCAATACATCGTCCTCCAGCCGACGTGTCTCCATGAGTCTATTGCTGCCTCGGGCACCTTATGGTCGTTCTCCTGTGAGTCTAGGTTATCGAATCGGACGCAAAACTGATAGTTAATTCTAACATTCAGGGCCTCCAAATGACGATGGAACACTCAAATTGCGTCCCGATTCAATACATCGTCCTCCAGCCGACTTATCTCTATGGGTCTATTGCTGCCTCTGGCACCTTATGGACCATGTCCTGTGAGTCTAGATTATCGATCCGGACGCAAAACTGATAGTTAATTGTAACGTTCAGGGCCTCCAAATGACGATGGAACACTCAAATTGCGTCCCGATTCAATACATCGTTCTCCAGCCGACTTGTCTCCATGGGCCTATTGCTGCCTCGGGCACCTTATGGTCGTCCTTCTGTGAGTCTAGATTACCGAATCGGACGCAAAACTGATAGTTAATTCTAACATTCAGGGCCTCCAAATGACGATGGAACACTCAAATTGCGTCCCGATTCAATACATCGTCCTCCAGCCGACTTATCTCGATGGGTCTATTGCTGCCTCTGGCACCTTATGGACCATCTCCTGTGAGTCTAGATTATCGATCCGGACGCAAAACTGATAGTTAATTGTAACGTTCAGGGCCTCCAAATGACGATGGAACACTCAAATTGCGTCCCGATTCAATACATCGTTCTCCAGCCGACTTGTCTCCATGGGCCTATTGCTGCCTCGGGCACCTTATGGTCGGTCTCCTGTGAGTCTAGATTATCGAATCAGACGCAAACCTGATTGTAACGTTCAGGGCCTCCTAATGACGATGGAACACTCAAATTGAGTCCCGATTCAATACATCGTCCTCCAGCCAACTTGTCTCCATGCGTCTATTGCTGCCTCGGGCACCTTATGGTCGTTCGCCTGTGATTCCAGATTTTCGAATCGAACGCAAAACTGGTAGTTAATCGCAACGTTCAGGGCCTCCTAATGACGATGGAACACTCAAATTGCGTCCCGATTCAATACATCGTCCTCCAGCCGACTTGTTTCCATGGGTCTCTTGCTGCCTCGGGCACCTTATCGTCGTTCTCCTATGAGTCTAGATTATCGAATCAGACGCAAAACTGATAGTTAATTGTAACGTTAAGGGCTTCCTAATGACGATGGAACACGCAAATTGCGTCCCGATTCAATACATCGTCCTCCAGCCGATTTGTCTCCATAGGTCTATTGCTGCCTCGGGCACCTTATGGTCGTTCTCCTGTGAGTCAAGATTATCGAATCGGACGCAAAACTGACAGTTAATTGTAACGTTCAGGGCCTCCTAATGACGATGGGACACTCAAATTGCGTCCCGATTCAATACATCGTCCTCCAGCCGACTTATTTCCATGGGTCTATTGCTGCCTCGGGCACCTTATGTTTGTTCTCCTGTGAGTCTAGATTATCGAATCGGACGCAAAACTGATAGTTAATTGTAACGTTCAGGGCCTCCTAATGACGTTGGAACACTCAAATTGCGTCCCGATTCAATACATCGTGCTCCAGCCGACTTATCTCGATGGGTCTATTGCTGCCTCTGGCACCTTATGGACCATCTCCTGTGAGTCTAGATTATCGATCCGGACGCAAAACTGATAGTTAATTGTAACGTTCAGGGCCTCCTAATGACGATGGAACACTCAAATTGCATCCCGATTCAATACATCGTTCTCCAGCCGACTTGTCTCCATTGGCCTATTGCTGTCTCGGGCACCTTATGGTCGTTCTCCTGTGAGTCTAGATTATCGAATCGGACGCAAAACTGATAGTTAATTGTAACGTTCAGGGCCTCCTAAAGACGATAGAACACTCAAAATGCGTCGAGATTCAATACATCGTTCTCCAGCCGACGTCTCTCCTTGGGTCTATTGCTGCCTCGGGCACCTTATGGTCGTTCTCCTGTGAGTCTAGATTATCGAATCGGACAGAAAACTGATAGTTAATTGTAACGTTCAGGGCCTCCAAATGACGATGGAACATTCAAATTGCGTCCCGATTCAATACATCGTCCTCCAGCCGACTTATCTCCATGGGTCTATTGCTGCCTCGGGCACCTTATGGACCATCTCCTGTGAGTCTAGATTATCGATGCGGACGCAAAACTGGTAGTTAATTGTAACGTTCAGGGCCTCCTAATGACGATGGAACTCTCAAATTGCGTCCCGATTAAATACATCGTTCTCCAGCCGACTTGACTCCATGGGCCTATTGCTGTCTCGGGCACCTTATGGTCGTTCTCCTGTGAGTCTAGATTATCGATCCGGACGCAAAACTGGTAGTTAATTGTAACGTTCAGGGCCTCCTAATGACGACTGAACACTCAATTTGTGTCCCGATTCAATACATCGTCCTCCAGCCGACTTGTCTCCATGGGTCTATTGCTGCCTCGGGCACCTTATGGTCGTTCTCCTGTGAGTCTAGATTATCGAAGAGGACGCAAAACGGATAGTTAATTGTAACATTCAGGGCCACCTAATGACGATGGAACACTCAAATTGCGTCCCGATTCAATACATCGCCCTGCAGCCGACTTGTCTCCACTGCTCTATTGCTGCATCGGGCACCCTATGATCGTTCTCTTGTGAGACTAGATTATCGAATCGGACGCAAAACTGATAGTTAATTGTAACGTTCAGGGCCTCCTAATGACGATGGAACACTCAAATTGCGTCCCGATTCAATACATCGTCCTCCAGCCGACTTATCTCCAAGGGGCTATTGCTGCCTCGGGCACCTTGTGTTTGTTCTCTTTTGAGTCTCGATTATCGAATCGGACGCAAAACTGATTGTTAATTGTAACGTTCAGGGCCTCCTAATGACGATGGAACACTCAAATTGCGTCCCGATTCAATACATCGTCCTCCAGCCGACGTGTCTCCATGAGTCTATTGCTGCCTCGGGCACCTTATTGTCGATCTCCTGTGAGTCTACATTATCGAATCGGACGCAATACTGATAGTTTATTGTAACGTTCAGGGCCTCCTAATGACGATGGAACACTCAAATTGCGTCCCGATTCAATACATCGTCCTCCAGCCGACTTATCTCCATGGGTCTGTTGCTGCCTCGGTTACCTTATGTTCGTTCTCCTGTGAGTCTATATTATCGAATCGGACGCAAAACTGATAGTTAATTGTAATGTTCAGGGCCTCCTAATGACGATGGAACACGCAAATTGCGTCCCGATTCAATACATCGTCCTCCAGCAGACTTATCTCCATGGGTCTATTGCTGCCTCGGGCACCTTATGGTCGTTCTCCTGTGAGTCAAGATTATCGAATCGGACGCAAAACTGATAGTTAATTGTAACGTTCAGGGCCTCCTAATGACGATGGAACACTCAAATTGCATCGAGATTCAATACATCGTTCTTCAGCCGCCGTGTCTCCTTGGGTCTATTACTGCCTCGGGCACCTTATGGTCGTTCTCCTGTGAGTCTAGATTATCGAATCTGACGCAAAACTGATAGTTAATTGTAACGTTCAGGGCCTCCAAATGACGATGGAACACTCAAATTGCGTCCCGATTCAATACATCGTCCTCCAGCCGACTTATCTCCATGGGTCTATTGCTGCCTCGGGCACCTTGTGGACCATCTCCTGTGAATCTAGATTATCGATCCGGACGCAAAACTGATAGTTGATTGTAACGTTCAGTGCCTCCTAATGACGATGGAACACTGAAATTGCGTTCCGATTCAATACATCGTCCTCCAGCCGACTTGTCTCCATGGGCCTATTGCTGCCTCGGGCACCTTATTGTCGATCTCCTGTGAGTCTACATTATCGAATCGGACGCAATACTGATAGTTTATTGTAACGTTCAGGGCCTACCAATGACGATGGAACACTCAAATTGCGTCCCGATCCAATACATCGTCCTCCAGCCGACTTATCTCCATTGGGTCTATTGCTGCCTCGGGCACTCTATGGTCGTTCTCCTGTGAGTCTAGATTATCGAATCGGACGCAAAACGGATAGTTAATTGTAACATTCAGGGCCACCTAATGACGATGGATCACTCAAATTGCATCCCGATTCAATACATCGCCCTGCAGCCGACTTGTCTCCATGGCTCTATTGCTGCCTCGGGCACCTTATGGTCGTTCTCCTGTGAGACTAGATTATCGAATCGGACGCAAAACTGACAGTTAATTGTAACGTTCAGGGCCTCCTAATGACGATGGGACACTCAAATTGAGTCCCGATTCAATACATCGTCCTCCAGCCGACTTATCTCCATGGGTCTATTGCTGCCTCGGGCACCTTATGTTTGTTCTCCTGTGAGTCTAGATTATCGAATCGGACGCAAAACTGATAGTTAATTGTAACGTTCAGGGCCTCCTAATGACGATGGAACACTGAAATTGCGTCCCGATTCAATACATCGTCCTCCAGCCGACTTGTCTCCATGGGTCTATTGCTGCCTCGGGCACCTTATTGTCAATCTCCTGTGAGTCTACATTATCGAATCGGACGCAATACTGATAGTTAATTGTAACGTTCAGGGCCTCCTAATGACGATGGAACACTCAAATTGCGTCCCGATTCAATACATCGTCCTCCAGCCGACTTGTCTCCATGGGTCTATTGCTGCCTCGGTCACCTTATGGTCGTTCTCCTGTGAGTCTAGATTATCGAATCGGACGCAAAACGGATAGTTAATTGTAACATTCAGGGCCACCTAATGACTATGGATCACTCAAATTGTGTAACGATTCAATACATCGCCCTGCAGCCGACTTGTCTCCACGGCTCTATTGCTGCCTCGGGCACCTTACGGTCGTACTCCTGTGAGACTGGATTATCGAATCGGACGCAAAAACTGATAGTTAATTGTAACGTTCAGGGCTTCCTAATGACGATTGAACACTCAAATTGCGTCCCGATTCAATACATCGTCATCCTGCCGACTTATCTCCATGGGTCTATTGCTGCCTCGGGCACCTTATGTTTGCTCTCCTGTTAGTCTAGATTATCGCATCGGACGCAATACTGATAGTTAATTGTAACGTTCAGGGCCTCCAAATGACGATGGAACACTCAAATTGCGTCCCGATTCAATACATCGTCCTCCAGCCGACTTATCTCCATTTGTTTATTGCTGCCTCGGGCACCTTATGGACCATCTCCTGTGAGTCTAGATTATCGATCCGGACGTAAAACTGGCAGTTAATTGTAACGTTCCGGGCCTCCTAATGACGATAGAACACCCAAATTGCGTCCCAATTCAATACATCGTCCTCCAACCGACTTGCCTCCATCTATCAATTGATGCCTCGGGCATCTTATGGTCGTTCTCCTGTGAGTCTAGTTTATCGAATCGGACGCAAAACTGATAGTTAATTGTAACGGTCAGGGCTTCCTAATGACGATGGAACACTCAAATTGCGTCCCGATTACCTACATCGTCCTCCAGCCGACTTGTCTCCATGGGTCTATTGCTGCCTCGGGCACCTTATGTTTGCTCTCCTGTTAGTCTAGATTATCGCATCGGACGCAATACTGATAGTTAATTGTAACGTTCAGGGCCTCCAAATGACGATGGAACACTCAAATTGCGTCCCGATTCAATACATCGTCCTCCATCCGACTTGTCTCCATGGGTCTATTGCTGCCTCGGGCACCTTATTGTCGATCTCCTGGGAGTCTACATTACGGAATCGGACGCAATAATGATAGTTTATTGTAACGTTCAGGGCCTCCTAATGACGATTGAACACTCATATTGCGTCCCGATTCATTACATCGTCATCCAGCCGACTTGTCTCCATGGGTCTATTGCTGCCTGGGGCACCTTATGGTCGTTCTCCTGTGAGTCTAGATTATCGAATCGGACGCAAAACTGATAGTTAATTGTAACGTTCAGGGCCTCCTAATGACGATGGAACACTCAAATTGTGTCCCGATTCAATACATCGTCCTCCAGCCGACGTGTCTCCATGAGTCTATTTCTGCCTCGGGCACCTTATGGTCGTTCTCCTGTGAGTCTAGGTTATCGAATCGGACGCAAAACTGATAGTTAATTCTAACATTCAGGGCCTCCAAATGACGATGGAACACTCAAATTGCGTCCCGATTCAATACATCGTCCTCCAGCCGACTTATCTCGATGGGTCTATTGCTGCCTCTGGCACCTTATGGACCATCTCCTGTGAGTCTAGATTATCGATCCGGACGCAAAACTGATAGTTAATTGTAACGTTCAGGGCCTCCAAATGACGATGGAACACTCAAATTGCGTCCCGATTCAATACATCGTTCTCCAGCCGACTTGTCTCCATGGGCCTATTGCTGCCTCGGGCACCTTATGGTCGTTCTTCTGTGAGTCTAGATTACCGAATCGGACGCAAAACTGATAGTTAATTCTAACATTCAGGGCCTCCAAATGACGATGGAACACTCAAATTGCGTCCCGATTCAATACATCGTCCTCCAGCCGACTTATCTCGATGGGTCTATTGCTGCCTCTGGCACCTTATGGACCATCTCCTGTGAGTCTAGATTATCGATCCGGACGCAAAACTGATAGTTAATTGTAACGTTCAGGGCCTCCAAATGACGATGGAACACTCAAATTGCGTCCCGATTCAATACATCGTTCTCCAGCCGACTTGTCTCCATGGGCCTATTGCTGCCTCGGGCACCTTATGGTCGGTCTCCTGTGAGTCTAGATTATCGAATCAGACGCAAACCTGATTGTAACGTTCAGGGCCTCCTAATGACGATGGAACACTCAAATTGAGTCCCGATTCAATACATCGTCCTCCAGCCAACTTGTCTCCATGTGTCTATTGCTGCCTCGGGCACCTTATGGTCGTTCTCCTGTGATTCCAGATTTTCGAATCGAACGCAAAACTGGTAGTTAATCGCAACGTTCAGGGACTCCTAATGACGATGGAACACTCAAATTGCGTCCCGATTCAATACATCGTCCTCCAGCCGACTTGTTTCCATGGGTCTCTTGCTGCCTCGGGCACCTTATGGTCGTTCTTCTGTGAGTCTAGATTACCGAATCGGACGCAAAACTGATAGTTAATTCTAACATTCAGGGCCTCCAAATGACGATGGAACACTCAAATTGCGTCCCGATTCAATACATCGTCCTCCAGCCGACTTATCTCGATGGGTCTATTGCTGCCTCTGGCACCTTATGGACCATCTCCTGTGAGTCTAGATTATCGATCCGGACGCAAAACTGATAGTTAATTGTAACGTTCAGGGCCTCCAAATGACGATGGAACACTCAAATTGCGTCCCGATTCAATACATCGTTCTCCAGCCGACTTGTCTCCATGGGCCTATTGCTGCCTCGGGCACCTTATGGTCGGTCTCCTGTGAGTCTAGATTATCGAATCGGACGCAAAACTGATAGTTAATTGTAACGTTCAGGGCTTCCTAATGACGATGGAACACTCAAATTGCGTCCCGATTCAATACAGCGTCTTCCAGCCGACTTGTCTCCATGGGTCTATTGCTGCCTCGGGCACCATATGGTCGTTCTTCTGTGAGTCTAGATTACCGAATCGGACGCAAAGCTGATAGTTAATTGTAACGTTCAGGGCCTCCAAATGACGATGGAACACTCAAATTGCGTCCCGATTCAATACATCGTTCTCCAGCCGACTTGTCTCCATGGGCCTATTGCTGCCTCGGGCACCTTATGGTCGGTCTCCTGTGAGTCTAGATTATCGAATCGGACGCAAAACTGATAGTTAATTGTAACGTTCAGGGCCTCCTAATGACGATAGAACACTCAAAATGCGTCGAGATTCAATACATCGTTCTCCAGCCGACGTCTCTCCTTGGGTCTATTGCTGCCTCGGGCACCTTATGGACCATCTCCTGTGAGTCTAGATTATCGATCCGGACGCAAAACTGGTAGTTAATTGTAACGTTCAGGGCCTCCTAATGACGATGGAACTCTCAAATTGCGTCCCGATTAAATACATCGTTCTCCAGCCGCCTTGTCTCCATGGGCCTATTGCTGTCTCGGGCACCTTATGGTCGTTCTCCTATGAGTCTAGATTATCGAATCAGACGCAAAACTGATAGTTAATTGTAACGTTCAGGGCTTCCTAATGACGATGGAACACTCAAATTGCGTCCCGATTCAATACAGCGTCTTCCAGCCGACTTGTCTCCATGGGTCTATTGCTGCCTCGGGCACCTTATGGACCATCTCCTGTGAGTCTAGATTATCGATCCGGACGCAAAACTGATAGTTAATTGTAACGTTCAGGGCCTCCAAATGACGATGGAACACTCAAATTGCGTCCCGATTACCTACATCGTCCTCCAGCCGACTTGTCTCCATGGGTCTATTGCTGCCTCGGGCAACTTATGGTCGTTCTCCTGTGAGTCTAGATTATCGAATCGGACGCAAAACTGATAGTTAATTGTAACGTTCAGGGCCTCCTAATGACGGTGGAACACTCAAATTGCGTCCAGATTTAATACATCGTCCTCCAGCCGACTTGTCTCCATGGGTCTATTGCTGCCTCGGGCACCTTATTTTCGATCTCCTGGGAGTCTACATTACGGAATCGGACGCAATAATGATAGTTTATTGTAACGTTCAGGGCCTCCTAATGACGATTGAACACTCAAATTGCGTCCCGATTCAATACATCGTCATCCAGCCGACTTGTCTCCATGGGTCTATTGCTGCCTGGGGCACCTTATGGTCGTTCTCCTGTGAGTCTAGATTATCGAATCGGACGCAAAACGGATAGTTAATTGTAACATTCAGGGCCACCTAATGACGATGGATCACTCAAATTGCGTCCCGATTCAATACATCGCCCTGCAGCCGACTTGTCTCCACGGCTCTATTGCTGCCTCGCTCACCTTATGGTCGTTCTCCTGTGAGACTAGATTATCGAATCGGACGCAAAACTGATAGTTAATTGTAACGTTCAGGGCCTCCTAATGACGATGGAACACTCAAATTGCGTCCCGATTCAATACTTCGTTCTCCAGCCGACTTATCTTCATGGGTCTATTGCTGCCTCGGGCATCTTATGTTTGTTCTCCTGTGAGTCTAGATTATCGAATCGGACGCAAAACTGATAGTTAATTGTAACGTTCAGGGCCTCCTAATGACGATGGAACACTCAAATTGTGTCCCGATTCAATACATCGTCCTCCAGCCGACGTGTCTCCATGAGTCTATTGCTGCCTCGGGCACCTTATGGTCGTTCTCCTGTGAGTCTAGGTTATCGAATCGGACGCAAAACTGATAGTTAATTCTAACATTCAGGGCCTCCAAATGACGATGGAACACTCAAATTGCGTCCCGATTCAATACATCGTCCTCCAGCCGACTTATCTCGATGGGTCTATTGCTGCCTCTGGCACCTTATGGACCATCTCCTGTGAGTCTAGATTATCGATCCGGACGCAAAACTGATAGTTAATTGTAACGTTCAGGGCCTCCAAATGACGATGGAACACTCAAATTGCGTCCCGATTCAATACATCGTTCTCCAGCCGACTTGTCTCCATGGGCCTATTGCTGCCTCGGGCACCTTATGGTCGTTCTTCTGTGAGTCTAGATTACCGAATCGGACGCAAAACTGATAGTTAATTCTAACATTCAGGGCCTCCAAATGACGATGGAACACTCAAATTGCGTCCCGATTCAATACATCGTCCTCCAGCCGACTTATCTCGATGGGTCTATTGCTGCCTCTGGCACCTTATGGACCATCTCCTGTGAGTCTAGATTATCGATCCGGACGCAAAACTGATAGTTAATTGTAACGTTCAGGGCCTCCAAATGACGATGGAACACTCAAATTGCGTCCCGATTCAATACATCGTTCTCCAGCCGACTTGTCTCCATGGGCCTATTGCTGCCTCGGGCACCTTATGGTCGGTCTCCTGTGAGTCTAGATTATCGAATCAGACGCAAACCTGATTGTAACGTTCAGGGCCTCCTAATGACGATGGAACACTCAAATTGAGTCCCGATTCAATACATCGTCCTCCAGCCAACTTGTCTCCATGCGTCTATTGCTGCCTCGGGCACCTTATGGTCGTTCTCCTGTGATTCCAGATTTTCGAATCGAACGCAAAACTGGTAGTTAATCGCAACGTTCAGGGACTCCTAATGACGATGGAACACTCAAATTGCGTCCCGATTCAATACATCGTCCTCCAGCCGACTTGTTTCCATGGGTCTCTTGCTGCCTCGGGCACCTTATGGTCGTTCTTCTGTGAGTCTAGATTACCGAATCGGACGCAAAACTGATAGTTAATTCTAACATTCAGGGCCTCCAAATGACGATGGAACACTCAAATTGCGTCCCGATTCAATACATCGTCCTCCAGCCGACTTATCTCGATGGGTCTATTGCTGCCTCTGGCACCTTATGGACCATCTCCTGTGAGTCTAGTTTATCGATCCGGACGCAAAACTGATAGTTAATTGTAACGTTCAGGGCCTCCAAATGACGATGGAACACTCAAATTGCGTCCCGATTCAATACATCGTTCTCCAGCCGACTTGTCTCCATGGGCCTATTGCTGCCTCGGGCACCTTATGGTCGGTCTCCTGTGAGTCTAGATTATCGAATCGGACGCAAAACTGATAGTTAATTGTAACGTTCAGGGCTTCCTAATGACGATGGAACACTCAAATTGCGTCCCGATTCAATACAGCGTCTTCCAGCCGACTTGTCTCCATGGGTCTATTGCTGCCTCGGGCACCATATGGTCGTTCTTCTGTGAGTCTAGATTACCGAATCGGACGCAAAACTGATAGTTAATTGTAACATTCAGGGCCTCCAAATGACGATGGAACACTCAAATTGCGTCCCGATTCAATACATCGTCCTCCAGCCGACTTATCTCGATGGGTCTATTGCTGCCTCTGGCACCTTATGGACCATCTCCTGTGAGTCTAGATTATCGATCCGGACGCAAAACTGATAGTTAATTGTAACGTTCAAGAACTCCAAATGACGATGGAACACTCAAATAGCGTCCCGATTCAATACATCGTTCTCCAGCCGACTTGTCTCCATGGGCCTATTGCTGCCTCGGGCACCTTATGGTCGGTCTCCTGTGAGTCTAGATTATCGAATCAGACGCAAACCTGATTGTAACGTTCAGGGCCTCCTAATGACGATGGAACACTCAAATTGAGTCCCGATTCAATACATCGTCCTCCAGCCAACTTGTCTCCATGCGTCTATTGCTGCCTCGGGCACCTTATGGTCGTTCTCCTGTGATTCCAGATTTTCGAATCGAACGCAAAACTGGTAGTTAATCGCAACGTTCAGGGACTCCTAATGACGATGGAACACTCAAATTGCGTCCCGATTCAATACATCGTCCTCCAGCCGACTTGTTTCCATGGGTCTCTTGCTGCCTCGGGCACCTTATGGTCGTTCTTCTGTGAGTCTAGATTACCGAATCGGACGCAAAACTGATAGTTAATTCTAACATTCAGGGCCTCCAAATGACGATGGAACACTCAAATTGCGTCCCGATTCAATACATCGTCCTCCAGCCGACTTATCTCGATGGGTCTATTGCTGCCTCTGGCACCTTATGGACCATCTCCTGTGAGTCTAGTTTATCGATCCGGACGCAAAACTGATAGTTAATTGTAACGTTCAGGGCCTCCAAATGACGATGGAACACTCAAATTGCGTCCCGATTCAATACATCGTTCTCCAGCCGACTTGTCTCCATGGGCCTATTGCTGCCTCGGGCACCTTATGGTCGGTCTCCTGTGAGTCTAGATTATCGAATCGGACGCAAAACTGATAGTTAATTGTAACGTTCAGGGCTTCCTAATGACGATGGAACACTCAAATTGCGTCCCGATTCAATACAGCGTCTTCCAGCCGACTTGTCTCCATGGGTCTATTGCTGCCTCGGGCACCATATGGTCGTTCTTCTGTGAGTCTAGATTACCGAATCGGACGCAAAACTGATAGTTAATTGTAACGTTCAGGGCCTCCTAATGACGATAGAACACTCAAAATGCGTCGAGATTCAATACATCGTTCTCCAGCCGACGTCTCTCCTTGGGTCTATTGCTGCCTCGGGCACCTTATGGACCATCTCCTGTGAGTCTAGATTATCTATCCGGACGCAAAACTGGTAGTTAATTGTAACGTTCAGGGCCTCCTAATGACGATGGAACTCTCAAATTGCGTCCCGATTAAATACATCGTTCTCCAGCCGCCTTGTCTCCATGGGCCTATTGCTGTCTCGGGCACCTTATGGTCGTTCTCCTATGAGTCTGGATTATCGAATCAGACGCAAAACTGATAGTTAATTGTAACGTTCAGGGCTTCCTAATGACGATGGAACACTCAAATTGCGTCCCGATTCAATACAGCGTCTTCCAGCCGACTTGTCTCCATGGGTCTATTGCTGCCTCGGGCACCTTATGGTCGTTCTTCTGTGAGTCTAGATTACCGAATCGGACGCAAAACTGATAGTTAATTGTAACATTCAGGGCCTCCTAATGACGATGGAACACTCAAATTGCGTCCCGATTCAATACATCGTTCTCCAGCCGACTTGTCTCCATGGGCCTATTGCTGCCTCGGGCACCTTATGGTCGGTCTCCTGTGAGTCTAGATTATCGAATCGGACGCAAAACTGATAGTTAATTGTAACGTTCAGGGCCTCCTAATGACGATAGAACACTCAAAATGCGTCGAGAATCAATACATCGTTCTCCAGCCAACGTCTCTCCTTGGGTCTATTGCTGCCTCGGGCACCTTATGGACCATCTCCTGTGAGTCTAGATTATCGATCCGGACGCAAAACTGGTAGTTAATCGCAACGTTCAGGGCCTCCTAATGACGATGGAACACTCAAATTGCGTCCCGATTCAATACATCGTCCTCCAGCCGACTTGTTTCCATGGGTCTCTTGCTGCCTCGGGCACCTTATGGTCGTTCTCCTATGAGTCTAGATTATCGAATCAGACGCAAAACTGATAGTTAATTGTAACGTTCAGGGCTTCCTAATGACGATGGAACACTCAAATTGCGTCCCGATTCAATACAGCGTCTTCCAGCCGACTTGTCTCCATGGGTCTATTGCTGCCTCGGGCACCTTATGGTCGTTCTTCTGTGAGTCTAGATTACCGAATCGGACGCAAAACTGATAGTTAATTGTAACATTCAGGGCCTCCAAATGACGATGGAACACTCAAATTGCGTCCCGATTCAATACATCGTCCTCCAGCCGACTTATCTCGATGGGTCTATTGCTGCCTCTGGCACCTTATGGACCATCTCCTGTGAGTCTAGATTATCGATCCGGACGCAAAACTGATAGTTAATTGTAACGTTCAGGGCCTCCTAATGACGATGGAACACTCAAATTGCGTCCCGATTCAATACATCGTTCTCCAGCCGACTTGTCTCCATGGGCCTATTGCTGCCTCGGGCACCTTATGGTCGGTCTCCTGTGAGTCTAGATTATCGAATCGGACGCAAAACTGATAGTTAATTGTAACGATGAGGGCCTCCTAATGACGATAGAACACTCAAAATGCGTCGAGATTCAATACATCGTTCTCCAGCCGACGTCTCTCCTTGGGTCTATTGCTGCCTCGGGCACCTTATGGACCATCTCCTGTGAGTCTAGATTATCGATCCGGACGCAAAACTGGTAGTTAATTGTAACGTTCAGGGCCTCCTAATGACGATGGATCTCTCAAATTGCGTCCCGATTAAATACATCGTTCTCCAGCCGCCTTGTCTCCATGGGCCTATTGCTGTCTTGGGCACCTTATGGTCGTTCTCCTGTGAGTCTAGATTATCGATCCGGACGCAAAACTGGTAGTTAATTGTAACGATCAGGGCCTCCTAATGACGACTGAACACTCAATTTGTGTCCCGATTCAGTACATCGTCCTCCAGCCGACTTGTCTCCATGGGTCTATTGCTGCCTCGGGCACCTTATGGTCGTTCTCCTGTGAGTCTAGATTATCGAATCGGACGCAAAACGGATAGTTAATTGTAACATTCAGGGCCACCTAATGACGATGGATCACTCAAATTGCGTCCCGATTCAATACATCGGCCTGCAGCCGACTTGTCTCCACGGCTCTATTGCTGCCTCGGGCACCCTACGATCGTTCTCTTGTGAGACTAGATTATCGAATCGGACGCAAAATTGATAGTTAATTGTAACGTTTAGGGCCTCCTAATGACGATGAAACACTCAAATTGCGTCCCGATTCAATACATCGTCCTCCAGCCGAGTTATCTCCAAGGGGCTATTGCTGCCTCGGGCACCTTGTGTTTGTTCTCCTGTGAGTCTAGATTATCGAATCGGACGCAACACTGATTGTTAATTGTAACGTTCAGGGCCTCCTAATGACGATGGAACACTCAAATTGCGTCCCGATTCAATACATCGTCCTCCAGCCGACTTGTCTCCATGGGTCTATTGCTGCCTCGGGCACCTAATTGTCGATCTCCTGTGAGTCTACATTATCGAATCGGACGCAATACTGATAGTTTATTGTAACGTTCAGGGGCCTCCTAATGACGATGGAACACTCAAATTGCGTCCCTATTCAATACATCGTCTTCCAGCCGATTTGTCTCAAGGGTATATTGCTGCCTCGGGCACCTAACGGTCGTTCACCTGTGAGTCTAGATTATCGAATCGGACGCAAAACTGATAGTTAATTATAACGTTCAGGGGCTCCTAATGACGATGGAACACTCAAATTGCGTCCCGATTCAACACAACGTCCTCTAGCCGACTTCTCTCCATGGGTCTACTACTGCCTCCGGCACCTTATGGTCGATCTCCTGTGAGTCTAGATTAACGAATCGGACGCAAAACTGATAGTTAATTGTAACGATCAGGGCCTCCTAATGACGAGGGAACACCCAAATTGCGTCTACATCAATACATCGTTCGCCAGCCGACTTGTCTCTATGGGTCTATTGCAGCCTCGGGCACCTTATGCTCGTTCTCCTGTGAGTCTAGATTATCGAATCAGACGCAAACCTGATTGTAACGTTCAGGGCCTCCTAATGACGATGGAACACTCAAATTGAGTCCCGATTCAATACATCGTCCTCCAGCCGATTTATCTCCATGGGTCTATTGCTGCCTCGGGCACCTTATGGTCGTTCTCCTGTGAGTCAAGATTATCGAATCGGACGCAAAACTGATAGTTAATTGTATCGTTCAGGGCCTCCAAATGACGATGGAACACTCAAATTGCGTCCCGATTCAATACATCGTTCTCCAGCCGACTTGTCTCCATGGGCCTATTGCTGCCTCGGGCACCTTATGGTCGGTCTCCTGTGAGTCTAGATTATCGAATCGGACGCAAAACTGATAGTTAATTGTAACGTTCAGGGCTTCCTAATGACGATGGAACACTCAAATTGCGTCCCGATTCAATACAGCGTCTTCCAGCCGACTTGTCTCCATGGGTCTATTGCTGCCTCGGGCACCTTATGGTCGTTCTTCTGTGAGTCTAGATTACCGAATCGGACGCAAAACTGATAGTTAATTGTAACATTCAGGGCCTCCAAATGACGATGGAACACTCAAATTGCGTCCCGATTCAATACATCGTCCTCCAGCCGACTTATCTCGATGGGTCTATTGCTGCCTCTGGCACCTTATGGACCATCTCCTGTGAGTCTAGATTATCGATCCTGACGCAAAACTGATAGTTAATTGTAACGTTCAGGGCCTCCTAATGACGATGGAACACTCAAATTGCGTCCCGATTCAATACATCGTTCTCCAGCCGACTTGTCTCCATGGGCCTATTGCTGCCTCGGGCACCTTATGGTCGGTCTCCTGTGAGTCTAGGTTATCGAATCGGACGCAAAACTGATAGTTAATTGTAACGTTCAGGGCCTCCTAATGACGATAGAACACTCAAAATGCGTCGAGATTCAATACATCGTTCTCCAGCCGACGTCTCTCCTTGGGTCTATTGCTGCCTCGGGCACCTTATGGACCATCTCCTGTGAGTCTAGATTATCGATCCGGACGCAAAACTGGTAGTTAATTGTAACGTTCAGGGCCTCCTAATGACGATGGAACTCTCAAATTGCGTCCCGATTAAATACATCGTTCTCCAGCCGCCTTGTCTCCATGGGCCTATTGCTGTCTCGGGCACCTTATGGTCGTTCTCCTATGAGTCTAGATTATCGAATCAGACGCAAAACTGATAGTTAATTGTAACGTTCAGGGCTTCCTAATGACGATGGAACACTCAAATTGCGTCCCGATTCAATACAGCGTCTTCCAGCCGACTTGTCTCCATGGGTCTATTGCTGCCTCGGGCACCTTATGGTCGTTCTTCTGTGAGTCTAGATTACCGAATCGGACGCAAAACTGATAGTTAATTGTAACATTCAGGGCCTCCTAATGACGATGGAACACTCAAATTGCGTCCCGATTCAATACATCGTTCTCCAGCCGACTTGTCTCCATGGGCCTATTGCTGCCTCGGGCACCTTATGGTCGGTCCCCTGTGAGTCTAGATTATCGAATCGGACGCAAAACTGATAGTTAATTGTAACGTTCAGGGCCTCCTAATGACGATAGAACAGTCAAAATGCGTCGAGATTCAATACATCGTTCTCCAGCCGACGTCTCTCCTTGGGTCTATTGCTGCCTCGGGCTTCTTATGGACCATCTCCTGTGAGTCTAGATTATCGATCCGGACGCAAAACTGGTAGTTAATCGCAACGTTCAGGGCCTCCTAATGACGATGGAACACACAAATTGCGTCCCGATTCAATACATCGTCCTCCAGCCGACTTGTTTCCATGGGTCTCTTGCTGCCTCGGGCACCTTATGGTCGTTCTCCTATGAGTCTAGATTATCGAATCAGACGCAAAACTGATAGTTAATTGTAACGTTCAGGGCTTCCTAATGACGATGGAACACTCAAATTGCGTCCCGATTCAATACAGCGTCTTCCAGCCGACTTGCCTCCATGGGTCTATTGCTGCCTCGGGCACCTTATGGTCGTTCTTCTGTGAGTCTAGATTACCGAATCGGACGCAAAACTGATAGTTAATTGTAACATTCAGGGCCTCCAAATGACGATGGAACACTCAAATTGCGTCCCGATTCAATACATCGTCCTCCAGCCGACTTATCTCGATGGGTCTATTGCTGCCTCTGGCACCTTATGGACCATCTCCTGTGAGTCTAGATTATCGATCCGGACGCAAAACTGATAGTTAATTGTAACGTTCAGGGCCTCCTAATGACGATGGAACACTCAAATTGCGTCCCGATTCAATACATCGTTCTCCAGCCGACTTGTCTCCATGGGCCTATTGCTGCCTCGGGCACCTTATGGTCGGTCTCCTGTGAGTCTAGATTATCGAATCGGACGCAAAACTGATAGTTAATTGTAACGATCAGGGCCTCCTAATGACGATAGAACACTCAAAATGCGTCGAGATTCAATACATCGTTCTCCAGCCGACGTCTCTCCTTGGGTCTATTGCTGCCTCGGGCACCTTATGGACCATCTCCTGTGGGTCTAGATTATCGATCCGGACGCAAAACTGGTAGTTAATTGTAACGTTCAGGGCCTCCTAATGACGATGGAACTCTCAAATTGCGTCCCGATTAAATACATCGTTCTCCAACCGCTTTGTCTCCATGGGCCTATTGCTGTCTCGGGCACCTTATGGTCGTTCTCCTGTGAGTCTAGATTATCGATCCGGACGCAAAACTGGTAGTTAATTGTAACGTTCAGGGCCTCCTAATGACGATGGAACTCTCAAATTGCGTCCCGATTAAATACATCGTTCTCCAGCCGCCTTGTCTCCATGGGCCTATTGCTGTCTCGGGCACCTTATGGTCGTTCTCCTATGAGTCTAGATTATCGAATCAGACGCAAAACTGATAGTTAATTGTAACGTTCAGGGCTTCCTAATGACGATGGAACACTCAAATTGCGTCCCGATTCAATACAGCGTCTTCCAGCCGACTTGTCTCCATGGGTCTATTGCTGCCTCGGGCACCTTATGGTCGTTCTTCTGTGAGTCTAGATTACCGAATCGGACGCAAAACTGATAGTTAATTGTAACATTCAGGGCCTCCTAATGACGATGGAACACTCAAATTGCGTCCCGATTCAATACATCGTTCTCCAGCCGACTTGTCTCCATGGGCCTATTGCTGCCTCGGGCACCTTATGGTCGGTCCCCTGTGAGTCTAGATTATCGAATCGGACGCAAAACTGATAGTTAATTGTAACGTTCAGGGCCTCCTAATGACGATAGAACAGTCAAAATGCGTCGAGATTCAATACATCGTTCTCCAGCCGACGTCTCTCCTTGGGTCTATTGCTGCCTCGGGCTTCTTATGGACCATCTCCTGTGAGTCTAGATTATCGATCCGGACGCAAAACTGGTAGTTAATCGCAACGTTCAGGGCCTCCTAATGACGATGGAACACACAAATTGCGTCCCGATTCAATACATCGTCCTCCAGCCGACTTGTTTCCATGGGTCTCTTGCTGCCTCGGGCACCTTATGGTCGTTCTCCTATGAGTCTAGATTATCGAATCAGACGCAAAACTGATAGTTAATTGTAACGTTCAGGGCTTCCTAATGACGATGGAACACTCAAATTGCGTCCCGATTCAATACAGCGTCTTCCAGCCGACTTGTCTCCATGGGTCTATTGCTGCCTCGGGCACCTTATGGTCGTTCTTCTGTGAGTCTAGATTACCGAATCGGACGCAAAACTGATAGTTAATTGTAACATTCAGGGCCTCCAAATGACGATGGAACACTCAAATTGCGTCCCGATTCAATACATCGTCCTCCAGCCGACTTATCTCGATGGGTCTATTGCTGCCTCTGGCACCTTATGGACCATCTCCTGTGAGTCTAGATTATCGATCCGGACGCAAAACTGATAGTTAATTGTAACGTTCAGGGCCTCCTAATGACGATGGAACACTCAAATTGCGTCCCGATTCAATACATCGTTCTCCAGCCGACTTGTCTCCATGGGCCTATTGCTGCCTCGGGCACCTTATGGTCGGTCTCCTGTGAGTCTAGATTATCGAATCGGACGCAAAACTGATAGTTAATTGTAACGATCAGGGCCTCCTAATGACGATAGAACACTCAAAATGCGTCGAGATTCAATACATCGTTCTCCAGCCGACGTCTCTCCTTGGGTCTATTGCTGCCTCGGGCACCTTATGGACCATCTCCTGTGGGTCTAGATTATCGATCCGGACGCAAAACTGGTTGTTAATTGTAACGTTCAGGGCCTCCTAATGACGATGGAACTCTCAAATTGCGTCCCGATTAAATACATCGTTCTCCAACCGCCTTGTCTCCATGGGCCTATTGCTGTCTCGGGCACCTTATGGTCGTTCTCCTGTGAGTCTAGATTATCGATCCGGACGCAAAACTGGTAGTTAATTGTAACCATCAGGGCCTCCTAATGACGACTGAACACTCAATTTGTGTCCCGATTCAATACATCGTCCTCCAGCCGACTTGTCTCCATGGGTCTATTGCTGCCTCGGGCACCTTATGGTCGTTCTCCTGTGAGTCTAGATTATCGAATCGGACGCAAAACGGATAGTTAATTGTAACATTCAGGGCCACCTAATGACGATGGATCACTCAAATTGCGTCCCGATTCAATACATCGGCCTGCAGCCGACTTGTCTCCACGGCTCTATTGCTGCCTCGGGCACCCTACGATCGTTCTCTTGTGAGACTAGATTATCGAATCGGACGCGAAATTGATAGTTAATTGTAACGTTTAGGGCCTCCTAATGACGATGAAACACTCAAATTGCGTCCCGATTCAATACATCGTCCTCCAGCCGACTTGTCTCCATGGGTCTATTGCTGCCTCGGGCACCTTATTGTCGATCTCCTGTGAGTCTACATTATCGAATCGGACGCAATACTGATAGTTTATTGTAACGTTCAGGGGCCTCCTAATGACGATGGAACACTCAAATTGCGTCCCTATTCAATACATCGTCTTCCAGCCGATTTGTCTCAAGGGTATATTGCTGCCTCGGGCACCTAACGGTCGTTCACCTGTGAGTCTAGATTATCGAATCGGACGCAAAACTGATAGTTAATAATAACGTTCAGGGGCTCCTAATGACGATGGAACACTCAAATTGCGTCCCGATTCAACACAACGTCCTCTAGCCGACTTCTCTCCATGGGTCTACTACTGCCTCCGGCACCTTATGGTCGATCTCCTGTGAGTCTAGATTAACGAATCGGACGCAAAACTGATAGTTAATTGTAACGATCAGGGCCTCCTAATGACGAGGGAACACCCAAATTGCGTCTGGATCAATACATCGTTCGCCAGCCGACTTGTCTCTATGGGTCTATTGCAGCCTCGGGCACCTTATGCTCGTTCTCCTGTGAGTCTAGATTATCGAATCAGACGCAAACCTGATTGTAACGTTCAGGGCCTCCTAATGACGATGGAACACTCAAATTGAGTCCCGATTCAATACATCGTCCTCCAGCCGATTTATCTCCATGGGTCTATTGCTGCCTCGGGCACCTTATGGTCGTTCTCCTGTGAGTCAAGATTATCGAATCGGACGCAAAACTGACAGTTAATTGTAACGTTCAGGGCCTCCTAATGACGATGGGACACTCAAATTGCGTCCCGATTCAATACATCGTCCTCCAGCCGACTTATCTCCATGGGTCTATTGCTGCCTCGGGCACCTTATGTTTGTTCTCCTGTGAGTCTAGATTATCGAATCGGACGCAAAACTGATAGTTAATTGTAACGTTCAGGGCCTCCTAATGACGATGGAACACTCAAATTGCGTCCCGATTCAATACATCGTCCTCCAGCCGACTTATCTCGATGGGTCTATTGCTGCCTCTGGCACCTTATGGACCATCTCCTGTGAGTCTAGATTATCGATCCGGACGCAAAACTGATAGTTAATTGTAACGTTCAGGGCCTCCTAATGACGATGGAACACTCAAATTGCGTCCCGATTCAATACATCGTTCTCCAGCCGACTTGTCTCCATGGGCCTATTGCTGCCTCGGGCACCTTATGGTCGTTCTCCTGTGAGTCTAGATTATCGAATCGGACGCAAAACTGATAGTTAATTGTAACGTTCCGGGCCTCCTAATGACGATAGAACACTCAAAATGCGTCGAGATTCAATACATCGTTCTCCAGCCGACGTCTCTCCTTGGGTCTATTGCTGCCTCGGGCACCTTATGGTCGTTCTCCTGTGAGTCTAGATTATCGATCCGGACGCAAAACTGGTAGTTAATTGTAACGTTCAGGACCTCCTAATGACGACTGAACTCTCAAATTGCGTCCCGATTAAATACATCGCCCTGCAGCCGACTTGTCTCCACGGCTCTATTGCTGCCTCGGGCACCCTATGATCGTTCTCTTGTGAGACTAGATTATCGAATCGGACGCAAAACTGATAGTTAATTGTAACGTTCAGGGCCTCCTAATGACGATGGAACACTCAAATTGCGTCCCGATTCAATACATCGTCCTCCAGCCGACTTATCTCCAAGGGGCTATTGCTGCCTCGGGCACCTTGTGCTTGTTCTCTTTTGAGTCTAGATTATCGAATCGGACGCAAAACTGATTGTTAATTGTAACGTTCAGGGCCTCCTAATGACGATGGAACACTCAAATTGCGTCCCGATTCAATACATCGTCCTCCAGCCGACGTGTCTCCATGAGTCTATTGCTGCCTCGGGCACCTTATGGTCGTTCTCCTGT
The DNA here is from genome assembly GCF_023864275.1 of Schistocerca cancellata. Lineage (NCBI taxonomy): Eukaryota > Metazoa > Arthropoda > Insecta > Orthoptera > Acrididae > Schistocerca > Schistocerca cancellata. The sequence continues at coordinate 36,375,275 of NC_064627.1, forward strand.
GAGTCTAGGTTATCGAATCGGACGCAAATCTGATAGTTAATTGTAACGTTAAGGGCCTCCTAATGACGATGGAACACTCAAATTGCGTCCCGATTCAATACATCGTCCTCCAGCCGACTTGTCTCCATGGGTCTATTGCTGCCTCGGGCACCTTATTGTCGATCTCCTGTGAGTCTACATTATCGAATCGGACGCAATACTGATAGTTTATTGTAACGTTCAGGGCCTCCTAATGACGATGGAACACTCAAATTGCGTCCCGATTCAATACATCGTCCTCCAGCCGACTTATCTCCATGGGTCTGTTGCTGCCTCGGTTACCTTATGTTCGTTCTCCTGTGAGTCTATATTATCGAATCGGACGCAAAACTGATAGTTAATTGTAACGTTCAGGGCCTCCTAATGACGATGGAACACGCAAATTGCGTCCCGATTCAATACATCGTCCTCCAGCCGACTTATCTCCATGGGTCTATTGCTGCCTCGGGCACCTTATGGTCGTTCTCCTGTGAGTCAAGATTATCGAATCGGACGCAAAACTGATAGTTAATTGTAACGTTCAGGGCCTCCTAATGACGATGGAACACTCAAATTGCATCGAGATTCAATACATCGTTCTTCAGCCGCCGTGTCTCCTTGGGTCTATTGCTGCCTCGGGCACCTTATGGTCGTTCATCTGTGAGTCTAGATTATCGAATCGGACGCAAAACTGACAGTTAATTGTAACGTTCAGGGCCGCCAAATGACGATGGAACACTCAAATTGCGGCCCGACTCAATACATCGTCCTCCAGCCGACTTATCTCCATGGGTCTATTGCTGCCTCGGGCACCTTGTGGACCATCTCCTGTGAATCTAGATTATCGATCCGGACGCAAAACTGATAATTAATTGCAACTTTCAGGGCCTCCTAAAGACGATGGAACTCTCAAACTGCGTCCCGATTCAATATATCGTTCTCCAGCCGACTTGTTTCCATGGGCCTATTGCTGCCTCAGGCACCATATGGTCGTTCTCCTGTGAGTCTAGATTATCGAATCGGACGCAAAACTGATAGTTAATTGTAACGTTCCGGGCGTCCTAATGACGTTGGAACACCCAAACTGAGTCCCAATTCAATACATCGTCCTCCAACCGACTTGTCTCCATGGGTCTATTGATGCCTCGGGCACCTTATGGTTGTTCTCCTGTGAGTCTAATTTTTCGAATCGGACGCAAAACTGATAGTTAATTGTAACGTTCAGCGCCTCCTAATGACGATGGAACACTGAAATTGCGTCCCGATTCAATACATCGTCCTCCAGCCGACTTGTCTCCATGGGTCTATTGCTGCCTCGGGCACCTTATTGTCAATCTCCTGTGAGTCTACATTATCGAATCAAACGCAATACTGATAGTTTACTGTAACGGTCAGGGCCTCCAAATGACGATGGAACACTCAAATTGCGTCCCGATTCAATACATCGTCCTCCAGCCGACTTGTCTCCATGGGTCTATTGCTGCCTCGGGCACCTTATGGTCGTTCTCCTGTGAGTCTAGATTATCGAATCGGACGCAAAACGGATAGTTAATTGTAACATTCAGGGCCACCTAATGACTATGGATCACTCAAATTGTGTAACGATTCAATACATCGCCCTGCAGCCGACTTGTCTCCACGGCTCTATTGCTGCCTCGGGCACCTTACGGTCGTACTCCTGTGAGACTGGATTATCGAATCGGACGCAAAAACTGATAGTTAATTGTAACGTTCAGGGCCTCCTAATGACGATTGAACACTCAAATTGCGTCCCGATTCAATACATCGTCATCCTGCCGACTTATCTCCATGGGTCTATTGCTGCCTCGGGCACCTTATGTTTGTTCTCCTGTTAGTCTAGATTATCGCATCGGACGCAATACTGATAGTTAATTGTAACGTTCAGGGCCTCCAAATGACGATGGAACACTCAAATTGCGTCCCGATTCAATACATCGTCCTCCAGCCGACGTGTCTCCATGAGTCTATTGCTGCCTCGGGCACCTTATGGTCGTTCTCCTGTGAGTCTAGGTTATCGAATCGGACGCAAAACTGATAGTTAATTGTAACGTTAAGGGCCTCCTAATGACGATGGAACACTCAAATTGCGTCTCTATTCAATACATCGTCTTCCAGCCGATTTGTCTCAAGGGTATATTGCTGCCTCGGGCACCTTACGGTCGTTCACCTGTGAGTCTAGATTATCGAATCGGACGCAAAACTGATAGTTAATTATAAGTTTCAGGGGCTCCTAATGACGATGGAACACTCAAATTGCGTCCCGATTCAACACAACGTCCTCTAGCCGACTTCTCTCCATGGGTCTACTACTGCCTCCGGCACCTTATGGTCGATCTCCTGTGAGTCTAGATTAACGAATCGGACGCAAAACTGATAGTTAATTGTAACGATCAGGGCCTCCTAATGACGAGGGAACACCCAAATTGCGTCTAGATCAATACATCGTTCGCCAGCCGACTTGTCTCTATGGGTCTATTGCAGCCTCGGGCACCTTATGCTCGTTCTCCTGTGAGTCTAGAATATCGAATCAGACGCAAACCTGATTGTAACGTTCAGGGCCTCCTAATAACGATGGAACACTCAAATTGAGTCCCGATTCAATACATCGTCCTCCAGCCAACTTGTCTCCATGCGTCTATTGCTGCCTCGGGCACCTTATGGTCGTTCTCCTGTGATTCCAGATTTTCGAATCGAACGCAAAACTGGTAGTTAATCGCAACGTTCAGGGCCTCCTAATGACGATGGAACACTCAAATTGCGTCCCGATTCAATACATCGTCCTCCTGCCGACTTGTTTCCATGGGTCTCTTGCTGCCTCGGGCACCTTATGGTCGTTCTCCTATGAGTCTAGATTATCGAATCAGACGCAAAACTGATAGTTAATTGTAACGTTCAGGGCTTCCTAATGACGATGGAACACGCAAATTGCGTCCCGATTCAATACATCGTCCTCCAGCCGATTTATCTCCATAGGTCTATTGCTGCCTCGGGCCCCTTATGGTAGTTCTCCTGTGAGTCAAGATTATCGAATCGGACGCAAAACTGACAGTTAATTGTAACGTTCAGGGCCTCCTAATGACGATGGGACACTCAAATTGCTTCCCGATTCAATACATCGTCCTCCAGCCGACTTATCTCCATGGGTCTATTGCTGCCTCGGGCACCTTATGTTTGTTCTCCTGTGAGTCTAGATTATCGAATCGGACGCAAAACTGATAGTTAATTGTAACGTTCAGGGCCTCCTAATGACGTTGGAACACTCAAATTGCGTCCCGATTCAATACATCGTCCTCCAGCCGACTTATCTCGATGGGTCTATTGCTGCCTCTGGCACCTTATGGACCATCTCCTGTGAGTCTAGATTATCGATCCGGACGCAAAACTGATAGTTAATTGTAACGTTCAGGGCCTCCTAATGACGATGGAACACTCAAATTGCGTCCCGATTCAATACATCATTCTCCAGCCGACTTGTCTCCATGGGCCTATTGCTGTCTCGGGCACCTTATGGTCGTTCTCCTGTGAGTCTAGATTATCGAATCGGACGCAAAACTGATAGTTAATTGTAACGTTCAGGGCCTCCTAAAGACGATAGAACACTCAAAATGCGTCGAGATTCAATACATCGTTCTCCAGCCGACGTCTCTCCTTGGGTCTATTGCTGCCTCGGGCACCTTATGGTCGTTCTCCTGTGAGTCTAGATTATCGAATCGGACACAAAACTGATAGTTAATTGTAACGTTCAGGGCCTCCAAATGACGATGGAACATTCAAATAGCGTCCCGATTCAATACATCGTCCTCCAGCCGACTTATCTCCATGGGTCTATTGCTGCCTCGGGCACCTTATGGACCATCTCCTGTGAGTCTAGATTATCGATCCGGACGCAAAACTGGTAGTTAATTGTAACGTTCAGGGCCTCCTAATGACGATGGAACTCTCAAATTGCGTCCCGATTAAATACATCGTTCTCCAGCCGACTTGACTCCATGGGCCTATTGCTGTCTCGGGCACCTTATGGTCGTTCTCCTGTGAGTCTAGATTATCGATCCGGACGCAAAACTGGTAGTTAATTGTAACGTTCAAGGCCTCCTAATGACGACTGAACACTCAATTTGTGTCCCGATTCAATACATCGTCCTCCAGCCAACTTGTCTCCATGGGTCTATTGCTGCCTCGGGCACCTTATGGTCGTTCTCCTGTGAGTCTAGATTATCGAACCGGACGCAAAACGGATAGTTAATTGTAACATTCAGGGCCACCTAATGACGATGGATCACTCAAATTGCGTCCCGATTCAATACATCGCCCTGCAGCCGACATGTCTCCACTGCTCTATTGCTGCCTCGGGCACCCTATGATCGTTCTCTTGTGAGACTAGATTATCGAATCGGACGCAAAACTGATAGTTAATTGTAACGTTCAGGGCCTCCTAATGACGATGGAACACTCAAATTGCGTCCCGATTCAATACATCGTCCTCCAGGTGACTTATCTCCAAGGGGCTATTGCTGCCTCGGGCACCTTGTGTTTGTTCTCTTTTGAGTCTAGATTATCGAATCGGACGCAAAACTGATTGTTAATTGTAACGTTCAGGGCCTCCTAATGACGATGGAACACTCAAATTGCGTCCCGATTCAATACATCGTCCTCCAGCCGACGTGTCTCCATGAGTCTATTGCTGCCTCGGGCACCTTATGGTCGTTCTCCTGTGAGTCTAGGTTATCGAATCGGACGCAAATCTGATAGTTAATTGTAACGTTAAGGGCCTCCTAATGACGATGGAACACTCAAATTGCGTCCCGATTCAATACATCGTCCTCCAGCCGACTTGTCTCCATGGGTCTATTGCTGCCTCGGGCACCTTATTGTCGATCTCCTGTGAGTCTACATTATCGAATCGGACGCAATACTGATAGTTTATTGTAACGTTCAGGGCCTCCTAATGACGATGGAACACTCAAATTGCGTCCCGATTCAATACATCGTCCTCCAGCCGACTTATCTCCATGGGTCTGTTGCTGCCTCGGTTACCTTATGTTCGTTCTCCTGTGAGTCTATATTATCGAATCGGACGCAAAACTGATAGTTAATTGTAACGTTCAGGGCCTCCTAATGACGATGGAACACGCAAATTGCGTCCCGAATCAATACATCGTCCTCCAGCCGACTTATCTCCATGGGTCTATTGCTGCCTCGGGCACCTTATGGTCGTTCTCCTGTGAGTCAAGATTATCGAATCGGACGCAAAACTGATAGTTAATTGTAACGTTCAGGGCCTCCTAATGACGATGGAACACTCAAATTGCATCGAGATTCAATACATCGTTGTTCAGCCGCCGTGTCTCCTTGGGTCTATTGCTGCCTCGGGCACCTTATAGTCGTTCTTCTGTGAGTCTAGATTATCGAATCTGACGCAAAACTGATAATTAACTGTAACGTTCAGGGCCTCCAAATGACGATGGAACACTCAAATTGCGTCCCGATTCAATACATCGTCCTCCAGCCGACTTATCTCCATGGGTCTATTGCTGCCTCGGGCACCTTGTGGACCATCTCCTGTGAATCTAGATTATCGATCCGGACGCAAAACTGATAGTTGATTGTAACGTTCAGGGCCTCCTAATGACGATGGAACACTGAAATTGCGTCCCGATTCAATACATCGCCCTCCAGCCGACTTGTCTCCATGGGCCTATTGCTGCCTCGGGCACCTTATTGTCGATCTCCTGTGAATCTACATTATCGAATCGGACGCAATACTGATAGTTTATTGTAACGTTCAGGGCCTACTAATGACGATGGAACACTCAAATTGCGTCCCGATTCAATACATCGTCCTCCAGCCGACTTATCTCCATTGGGTCTATTGCTGCCTCGGGCACCCTATGGTCGTTCTCCTGTGAGTCTAGACTATCGAATCGGACGCAAAACGGATAGTTAATTGTAACATTCAGGGCCACCTAATGACGATGGATCACTCAAATTGCATCCCGATTCAATACATCGCCCTGCAGCCGACTTGTCTCCATGGCTCTATTGCTGCCTCGGGCACCTTATGGTCGTTCTCCTGTGAGACTAGATTATCGAATCGGACGCAAAACTGACAGTTAATTGTAACGTTCAGGGCCTCCTAATGACGATGGGACACTCAAATTGAGTCCCGATTCAATACATCGTCCTCCAGCCGACTTATCTCCATGGGTCTATTGCTGCCTCGGGCACCTTATGTTTGTTCTCCTGTGAGTCTAGATTATCGAATCGGACGCAAAACTGATAGTTTATTGTAACGTTCAGGGCCTACTAATGACGATGGAACACTCAAATTGCGTCCCGATTCAATACATCGTCCTCCAGCCGACTTATCTCCATTGGGTCTATTGCTGCCTCGGGCACCCTATGGTCGTTCTCCTGTGAGTCTAGATTATCGAATCGGACGCAAAACGGATAGTTAATTGTAACATTCAGGGCCACCTAATGACGATGGATCACTCAAATTGCATCCCGATTCAATACATCGCCCTGCAGCCGACTTGTCTCCATGGCTCTATTGCTGCCTCGGGCACCTTATGGTCGTTCTCCTGTGAGACTAGATTATCGAATCGGACGCAAAACTGACAGTTAATTGTAACGTTCAGGGCCTCCTAATGACGATGGAACACTGAAATTGCATCTCGATTCAATACATCGTCCTCCAGCCGACTTGTCTCCATGGGTCTATTGCTGCCTCGGGCACCTTATTGTCAATCTCCTGTGAGTCTACATTATCGAATCGGACGCAATACTGATAGTTTATTGTAACGTTCAGGGCCTCCAAATGACGATGGAACACTCAAATTGCGTCCCGATTCAATACATCGTCCTCCAGCCGACTTGTCTCCATGGGTCTATTGCTGCCTCGGTCACCTTATGGTCGTTCTCCTGTGAGTCTAGATTATCGAATCGGACGCAAAACGGATAGTTAATTGTAACATTCAGGGCCACCTAATGACTATGGATCACTCAAATTGTGTAACGATTCAATACATCGCCCTGCAGCCGACTTGTCTCCACGGCTCTATTGCTGCCTCGGGCACCTTACGGTCGTACTCCTGTGAGACTGGATTATCGAATCGGACGCAAAAACTGATAGTTAATTGTAACGTTCAGGGCCTCCTAATGACGATTGAACACTCAAATTGCGTCCCGATTCAATACATCGTCATCCTGCCGACTTATCTCCATGGGTCTATTGCTGCCTCGGGCACCTTATGTTTGTTCTCCTGTTAGTCTAGATTATCGCATCGGATGCAATACCGATAGTTAATTGTAACGTTCAGGGCCTCCAAATGACGATGGAACACTCAAATTGCGTCCCGATTCAATACATCGTCCTCCAGCCGACTTATCTCCATGGGTTTATTGCTGCCTCGGGCACCTTATGGACCATCTCCTGTGAGTCTAGATTATCGATCCGGACGTAAAACTGGCTGTTAATTGTAACGTTCCGGGCCTCCTAATGATGATAGAACACCCAAATTGCGTCCCAATTCAATACATCGTCCTCCAACCGACTTGCCTCCATCTATCAATTGATGCCTCGGGCATCTTATGGTCGTTCTCCTGTGAGTCTAGTTTATCGAATCGGACGCAAAACTGATAGTTAATTGTAACGTTCAGGGCTTCCTAATGACGATGGAACACTCAAATTGCGTCCCGATTACCTACATCGTCCTCCAGCCGACTTGTCTCCATGGGTCTATTGCTGCCTCGGGCAACTTATGGTCGTTCTCCTGTGAGTCTAGATTATCGTATCGGACGCAAAACTGATAGTTAATTGTAACGTTCAGGGCCTCCTAATGACGGTGGAACACTCAAATTGCGTCCAGATTTAATACATCGTCCTCCAGCCGACTTGTCTCCATGGGTCTATTGCTGCCTCGGGCACCTTATTGTCGATCTCCTGGGAGTCTACATTACGGAATCGGACGCAATAATGATAGTTTATTGTAACGTTCAGGGCCTCCTAATGACGATTGAACACTCAAATTGCGTCCCGATTCAATACATCGTCATCCAGCCGACTTGTCTCCATGGGTCTATTGCTGCCTGGGGCACCTTATGGTCGTTCTCCTGTGAGTCTAGATTATCGAATCGGACGCAAAACGGATAGTTAATTGTAACATTCAGGGCCACCTAATGACGATGGATCACTCAAATTGCGTCCCGATTCAATACATCGCCCTGCAGCCGACTTGTCTCCACGGCTCTATTGCTGCCTCGGGCACCTTATGGTCGTTCTCCTGTGAGACTAGATTATCGAATCGGACGCAAAACTGATAGTTAATTGTAACGTTAAGGGCCTCCTAATGACGGTGGAACACTCAAATTGCGTCCAGATTTAATACATCGTCCTCCAGCCGACTTGTCTCCATGGGTCTATTGCTGCCTCGGGCACCTTATTGTCGATCTCCTGGGAGTCTACATTACGGAATCGGACGCAATAATGATAGTTTATTGTAACGTTCAGGGCCTCCTAATGACGATTGAACACTCAAATTGCGTCCCGATTCAATACATCGTCATCCAGCCGACTTGTCTCCATGGGTCTATTGCTGCCTGGGGCACCTTATGGTCGTTCTCCTGTGAGTCTAGATTATCGAATCGGACGCAAAACGGATAGTTAATTGTAACATTCAGGGCCACCTAATGACGATGGATCACTCAAATTGCGTCCCGATTCAATACATCGCCCTGCAGCCGACTTGTCTCCACGGCTCTATTGCTGCCTCGGGCACCTTATGGTCGTTCTCCTGTGAGACTAGATTATCGAATCGGACGCAAAACTGATAGTTAATTGTAACGTTCAGGGCCTCCTAATGACGATGGAACACTCAAATTGCGTCCCGATTCAATACTTCGTTCTCCAGCCGACTTATCTCCATGGGTCTATTGCTGCCTCGGGCATCTTATGTTTGTTCTCCTGTGAGTCTAGATTATCGAATCGGACGCAAAACTGATAGTTAATTGTAACGTTCAGGGCCTCCTAATGACGATGGAACACTCAAATTGTGTCCCGATTCAATACATCATCCTCCAGCCGACGTGTCTCCATGAGTCTATTGCTGCCTCGGGCACCTTATGGTCGTTCTCCTGTGAGTCTAGGTTATCGAATCGGACGCAAAACTGATAGTTAATTGTAACGTTAAGGGCCTCCTAATGACGATGGAACACTCAAATTGCGTCCCGATTCAATACATCGTCCTCCAGCCGACTTGTCTCCATTTGTCTATTGCTGCCTCGGGCACCTTATTGTCGACCTCCTGTGAGTCTACATTATCGAATCGGACGCAAAACTGATAGTTAATTGTAACGTTCAGGGCCTGCTAATGACGATGGAACTCTCAAATTGCGTCCCGATTCAATACATCGTTCTCCAGCCGACTTGTCTCCATGGGCCTATTGCTGCCTCGGGCACCTTATGGTCGTTCTCCTGCGAGTCTAGATTATCGAATCGGACGCAAAACTGATAGTTAATTGTAACGTTCAGGGCCTCCTAATGACGATGGAACACTCAAATTGCGTCGCGATTCAATACAATGTTCTCCAGCCGACTTATCTTCATGGGTCTATTGCTGCCTCGGGCACCTTATGTTTGTTCTCCTGTGAGTCTAGAATATCGAATCGGACGCAGAACTGATAGTTAATTGTAACGTTCAGGGCCTCCTAATGACGATGGAACACTCAATTTGTGTCCCGATTCAATACATCGTCCTCCAGCCGACGTGTCTCCATGAGTCTATTGCTGCCTCGGGCACCTTATGGTCGTTCTCCTGTGAGTCTAGGTTATCGAATCGGACGCATAACTGATAGTTAATTGTAACGTTAAGGGCCTCCTAATGACGATGGAACACTCAAATTGCGTCCCGATTCAATACATCGTCCTCCAGCCGACTTGTCTCCATTTGTCTATTGCTGCCTCGGGCACCTTATTGTCGACCTCCTGTGAGTCTACATTATCGAATTGGACGCAAAACTGATAGTTAATAGTAACGTTCAGGGCCTGCTAATGACGATGGAACTCTCAAATTGCGTCCCGATTTAATACATCGTTCTCCAGCCGACTTGTCTCCATGGGCCTATTGCTGCCTCGGGCACCTTATGGTCGTTCTCCTGTGAGTCTAGATTATCGAATCGGACACAAAACTGATAGTTAATTGTAACGTTCAGGGCCTCCTAATGACGATGGAACACTAAAATTGCGTCCCGATTACATACATCGTCCACCAGCCGACTTGTCTCCATGGGTCTATTGCTACCTCGGGCAACTTATGGTCGTTCTCCTGTGAGTCCAGATTATCGAATCGGACGCAAAACTGATAGTTAACTGTAACGTTCAGGGCCTCCTAATGACGATGGAACACTGAAATTGCGTCCCGATTCAATACATCGTCCTCCAGCCGACTTGTCTCCATGGGTCTATTGCTGCCTCGGGCACCTTATTGTCGATCTCCTGTGAGTCTACATTATCGAATCGGACGCAATACTGATAGTTTATTGTAACATTCAGAGCCTACTAATGACGATGGAACACTCAAATTGCGTCCCGATTCAATACATCGTCCTCCAGCCGACTTATTTCCATGGGTCTATTGCTGCCTCGGGCACCTTATGGTCGTTCTCCTGTGAGTCTAGATTATCGAATCGGACGCAAAACGGATAGTTAATTGTAACATTCAGGGCCGCCTAATGACGATGGATCACTCTAATTGCGTCCCGATTCAATACATCGCCCTGCAGCCGACTTGTCTCCATGGCTCTTTTGCTGCCTCGGGCAACTTATGGTCGTTCTCCTGTGAGACTAGATTATCGAATCGGACGCAAAACTGACAGTTAAGTGTAACGTTCAAGGCCTCCTAATGACGATGGGACACTCAAATTGCGTCCCGATTCAATACATCGTCCTCCAGCCGACTTATCTCCATGGGTCTATTGCTGCCTCGGGCACCTTATGTTTGTTCTCCTGTGAGTCTAGATTATCGAATCGGACGCAAAACTGATAGTTAATTGTAACGTTCAGGGCCTCCTAATGACGATGGAACACTCAAATTGCGTCCCGATTCAATACATCGTCCTCCAGCCGACTTGTCTCCATGGGTCTATTGCTGCCTCGGGCACCTTATTGTCAATCTCCTGTGAGTCTACATTATCGAATCGGACGCAATACTGATAGTTTATTGTAACGTTCAGGGCCTCCAAATGACGATGGAACACTCAAATTGCGTCCCGATTCAATACATCGTCCTCCAGCCGACTTGTCTCCACGGCTCTATTGCTGCCTCGGGCACCTTATGGTCGTTCTCCTGTGAGACTAGATTATCGAATCGGACGCAAAACTGATAGTTAATTGTAACGTTCAGGGCCTCCTAATGACGATGGAACACTCAAATTGCGTCCCGATTCAATACATCGTTCTCCAGCCGACTTATCTCCATGGGTCTATTGCTGCCTCGGGCACCTTATGTTTGTTCTCCTGTGAGTCTAGATTATCGAATCGGACGCAAAACTGATAGTTAATTGTAACGTTCAGGGCCTCCTAATGACGATGGAACACTCAAATTGTGTCCCGATTCAATACATCGTCCCCCAGCCGACGTGTCTCCATGAGTCTATTGCTGCCTCGGGCACCTTATGGTCGTTCTCCTGTGAGTCTAGGTTATCGAATCGGACGCAAAACGGATAGTTAATTGTAACATTCAGGGCCACCTAATGACGATGGATCACTCAAACTGCGTAACGATTCAATACATCGCCCTGCAGCCGACTTGTCTCCACGGCTCTATTGCTGCCTCGGGCACCTTACGGTCGTACTCCTGTGCGACTAGATTATCGAATCGGACGCAAAAACTGATAGTTAATAGTAACGTTCAGGGCCTCCTAATGACGATTGAACACTCAAATTGCGTCCCGATTCAATACATCGTCATCCTGCCGACTTATCTCCATGGGTCTATTGCTGCCTCTGGCATCTTATGTTTGTTCTCCAGTGAGTCTAGATTATTGCATCGGACGCAATACTGATAGTTTATTGTAACGTTCAGGGCCTCCTAATGACGGTGGAACACTCAAATTGCGTCCGGATTTAATACATCGTTCTCCAGCCGACTTGTCTCCATGGGTCTATTGCTGCCTCGGGCACCTTATTGTCGATCTCCTGGGAGTCTACATTACGGAATCGGACGCAATACTGATAGTTTATTGTAACGTTCAGGGCCTCCTAATGACGATTGAACACTCAAATTGCGTCCCGATTCAATACATCGTCATCCAGCCGACTTGTCTCCATGGGTCTATTGCTGCCTGGGGCACGTTATGGTCGTTCTCCTGTGAGTCTAGATTATCGAATCGGACGCAAAACGGATAGTTAATTGTAACATTCAGGGCCACCTAATGACGATGGATCACTCAAATTGCGTCCCGATTCAATACATCGCCCTGCAGCCGACGTGTCTCCACGGCTCTATTGCTGCCTCGGGCACCTTATGGTCGTTCTCCTGTGAGACTAGATTATCGAATCGGACGCAAAACTGATAGTTAATTGTAACGTTCAGGGCCTCCTAATGACGATGGAACACTCAAATTGCGTCCCGATTCAATACTTCGTTCTCCAGCCTACTTATCTCCATGGGTCTATTGCTGCCTCGGGCATCTTATGTTTGTTCTCCTGTGAGTCTAGATTATCGAATCGGACGCAAAACTGATAGTTAATTGTAACTTTCAGGGCCTCCTAATGACGATGGAACACTCAAATTGTGTCCCGATTCAATACATCGTCCTCCAGCCGACGTGTCTCCATGAGTCTATTGCTGCCTCGGGCACCTTATGGTCGTTCTCCTGTGAGTCTAGGTTATCGAATCGGACGCAAAACTGATAGTTAATTGTAACGTTAAGGGCCTCCTAATGACGATGGAACACTCAAATTGCGTCCCGATTCAATACATCGTCCTCCAGCCGACTTGTCTCCATTTGTCTATTGCTGCCTCGGGCACCTTATTGTCGACCTCCTGTGAGTCTACATTATCGAATCGGACGCAAAACTGATAGTTAATTGTAACGTTCAGGGCCTGCTAATGACGATGGAACTCTCAAATTGCGTCCCGATTCAATACATCGTTCTCCAGCCGACTTGTCTCCATGGGCCTATTGCTGCCTCGGGCACCTTATGGTCGTTCTCCTGTGAGTCTAGATTATCGAATCGGACGCAAAACTGATAGTTAATTGTAACGTTCAGGGCCTCCTAATGACGATGGAACACTCAAATTTGCTTCGCGATTCAATACATCGTTCTCCAGCCGACTTATCTTCATGGGTCTATTGCTGCCTCGGGCACCTTATGTTTGTTCTCCTGTGAGTCTAGATTATCGAATCGGACGCAGAACTGATAGTTAATTGTAACGTTCAGGGCCTCCTAATGACGATGGAACACTCAAATTGTGTCCCGATTCAATACATCGTCCTCCAGCCGACGTGTCTCCATGAGTCTATTGCTGCCTCGGGCACCTTATGGTCGTTCTCCTGTGAGTCTAGGTTATCGAATCGGACGCATAACTGATAGTTAATTGTAACGTTAAGGGCCTCCTAATGACGAGGGAACACTCAAATTGCGTCCCGATTCAATACATCGTCCTCCAGCCGACTTGTCTCCATTTGTCTATTGCTGCCTCGGGCACCTTATTGTCGACCTCCTGTGAGTCTACATTATCGAATTGGACGCAAAACTGATAGTTAATTGTAACGTTCAGGGCCTGCTAATGACGATGGAACTCTCAAATTGCGTCCCGATTTAATACATCGTTCTCCAGCTGACTTGTCTCCATGGGCCTATTGCTGCCTCGGGCACCTTATGGTCGTTCTCCTGTGAGTCTAGATTATCGAATCGGACACAAAACTGATAGATAATTGTAACGTTCAGGGCCTCCTAATGACGATGGAACACTAAAATTGCGTCCCGATTACATACATCGTCCACCAGCCGACTTGTCTCCATGGGTCTATTGCTACCTCGGGCAACTTATGGTCGTTCTCCTGTGAGTCTAGATTATCGAATCGGACGCAAAACTGATAGTTAATTGTAACGTTCAGGGCCTCCTAATGACGATGGAACACTGAAATTGCGTCCCGATTCAATACATCGTCCTCCAGCCGACTTGTCTCCATGGGTCTATTGCTGCCTCGGGCACCTTATTGTCGATCTCCTGTGAGTCTACATTATCGAATCGGACGCAATACTGATAGTTTATTGTAACGTTCAGGGCCTACTAATGACGATGGAACACTCAAATTGCGTCCCGATTCAATACATCGTCCTCCAGCCGACTTATTTCCATGGGTCTATTGCTGCCTCGGGCACCTTATGGTCGTTCTCCTGTGAGTCTAGATTATCGAATCGGACGCAAAACGGATAGTTAATTGTAACATTCAGGGCCGCCTAATGACGATGGATCACTCAAATTGCGTCCCGATTCAATACATCGCCCTGCAGCCGACTTGTCTCCATGGCTCTTTTGCTGCCTCGGGCACCTTATGGTCGTTCTCCTGTGAGACTAGATTATCGAATCGGACGCAAAACTGACAGTTAAGTGTAACGTTCAGGGCCTCCTAATGACGATGGGAAACTCAAATTGCGTCCCGATTCAATACATCGTCTTCCAGCCGACTTATCTCCATGGGTCTATTGCTGCCTTGGGCACCTTATGTTTGTTCTCCTGTGAGTCTAGATTATCGAATCGGACGCAAAACTGATAGTTAATTGTAACGTTCAGGGCCTCCTAATGACGATGGAACACTCAAATCGCGTCCCGATTCAATACATCGTCCTCCAGCCGACTTGTCTCCATTTGTCTATTGCTGCCTCGGGCACCTTATTGTCGACCTCCTGTGAGTCTACATTATCGAATCGGACGCAAAACTGATAGTTAATTGTAACGTTCAGGGCCTGCTAATGACGATGGAACTCTCAAATTGCGTCCCGATTCAATACATCGTTCTCCAGCCGACTTGTCTCCATGGGCCTATTGCTGCCTCGGGCACCTTATGGTCGTTCTCCTGTGAGTCTAGATTATCGAATCGGACGCAAAACTGATAGTTAATTGTAACGTTCAGGGCCTCCTAATGACGATGGAACACTCAAATTGCGTCGCGATTCAATACATCGTTCTCCAGCCGACTTAACTTCATGGGTCTATTGCTGCCTCGGGCACCTTATGTTTGTTCTCCTGTGAGTCTAGATTATCGAATCGGACGCAGAACTGTTAGTTAATTGTAACGTTCAGGGCCTCCTAATGACGATGGAACACTCAAATTGTGTCCCGATTCAATACATCGTCCTCCAGCCGACGTGTCTCCATGAGTCTATTGCTGCCTCGGGCACCTTATGGTCGTTCTCCTGTGAGTCTAGGTTATCGAATCGGACGCATAACTGATAGTTAATTGTAACGTTAAGGGCCTCCTAATGACGATGGAACACTCAAATTGCGTCCCGATTCAATACATCGTCCTCCAGCCGACTTGTCTCCATTTGTCTATTGCTGCCTCGGGCACCTTATTGTCGACCTCCTGTGAGTCTACATTATCGAATTGGACGCAAAACTGATAGTTAATTGTAACGTTCAGGGCCTGCTAATGACGATGGAACTCTCAAATTGCGTCCCGATTTAATACATCGTTCTCCAGCCGACTTGTCTCCATGGGCCTATTGCTGCCTCGGGCACCTTATGGTCGTTCTCCTGTGAGTCTAGATTATCGAATCGGACACAAAACTGATAGTTAATTGTAACGTTCAGGGCCTCCTAATGACGATGGAACACTAAAATTGCGTCCCGATTACATACATCGTCCACCAGCCGACTTGTCTCCATGGGTCTATTGCTACCTCGGGCAACTTATGGTCGTTCTCCTGTGAGTCTAGATTATCGAATCGGACGCAAAACTGATAGTTAATTGTAACGTTCAGGGCCTCCTAATGACGATGGAACACTGAAATTGCGTCCCGTTCAATACATCGTCCTCCAGCCGACTTGTCTCCATGGGTCTATTGCTGCCTCGGGCACCTTATTGTCGATCTCCTGTGAGTCTACATTATCGAATCGGACGCTATACTGATAGTTTATTGTAACGTTCAGGGCCTACTAATGACGATGGAACACTCAAATTGCGTCCCGATTCAATACATCGTCCTCCAGCCGACTTATTTCCATGGGTCTATTGCTGCCTCGGGCACCTTATGGTCGTTCTCCTGTGAGTCTAGATTATCGAATCGGACGCAAAACGGATAGTTAATTGTAACATTCAGGGCCGCCTAATGACGATGGATCACTCAAATTGCGTCCCGATTCAATACATCGCCCTGCAGCCGACTTGTCTCCATGGCTCTTTTGCTGCCTCGGGCACCTTATGGTCGTTCTCCTGTGAGACTAGATTATCGAATCGGACGCAAAACTGACAGTTAAGTGTAACGTTCAGGGCCTCCTAATGACGATGGGACACTCAAATTGCGTCCCGATTGAATACATCGTCTTCCAGCCGACTTATCTCCATGGGTCTATTGCTGCCTTGGGCACCTTATGTTTGTTCTCCTGTGAGTCTAGATTATCGAATCGGACGCAAAACTGATAGTTAATTGTAACGTTCAGGGCCTCCTAATGACGATGGAACACTCAAATTGCGTCCCGATTCAATACATCGTCCTCCAGCCGACTTGTCTCCATGGGTCTATTGCTGCCTCGGGCACCTTATTGTCAATCTCCTGTGAGTCTACATTATCGAATCGGACGCAAAACTGATAGTTTATTGTAACGTTCAGGGCCTCCAAATGACGATGGAACACTCAAATTGCGTCCCGATTCAATACATCGTCCTCCAGCCGACTTGTCTCCACGGCTCTATTGCTGCCTCGGGCACCTTATGTTTGTTCTCCTGTGAGTCTAGATTATCGAATCGGACGCAAAACTGATAGTTAATTGTAACGTTCAGGGCCTCCTAATGACGATGGAACACTCAAATTGTGTCCCGATTCAATACATCGTCCTCCAGCCGACGTGTCTCCATGAGTCTATTGCTGCCTCGGGCACCTTATGGTCGTTCTCCTGTGAGTCTAGGTTATCGAATCGGACGCAAAACGGATAGTTAATTGTAACATTCAGGGCCACCTAATGACGATGGATCACTCACACTGCGTAACGATTCAATACATCGCCCTGCAGCCGACTTGTCTCCACGGCTCTATTGCTGCCTCGGGCACCTTACGGTCGTACTCCTGTGAGACTAGATTATCGAATCGGACGCAAAAACTGATAGTTAATTGTAACGTTCAGGGCCTCCTAATGACGATTGAACACTCAAATTGCGTCCCGATTCAATACATCGTCATCCTGCCGACTTATCTCCATGGGTCTATTGCTGCCTCGGGCATCTTATGTTTGTTCTCCTGTGAGTCTAGATTATTGCATCGGACGTAATACTGATTGTTTATTGTAACGTTCAGGGCCTCTAAATGACGATGGAACACTCAAATTGCGTCCCGATTCAATACATAGTCCTCCAGCCGACTTATCTCCATGGGTTTATTGCTGCCTCGGGCACCTTTTGGACCATCTCCTGTGAGTCTAGATTATCGATCCGGACGTAAAACTGGCAGTTAATTGTAACGTTCAGGGCCTCCTAATGACGATGGAACTCTCAAATTGCGTCCCGAATCAATACATCGTTCTCCAGCCGACTTGTCTCCATGGGCCTATTGCTGCCTCGGGCACCTTATAGTCGTTCTCCTGTGAGTCTAGATTATCGAATCGGACGCAAAACTGATAGTTAATTGTAACGTTCCGGGCCTCCTAATGACGATGGAACACCCAAATTGCGTCCCAATTCAATACATCGCCCTCCAACCGACTTGCCTCCATCTATCAATTGATGCCTCGGGCACCTTATGGTCGTTCTCCTGTGAGTCTAGTTTATCGAATCGGAAGCAAAACTGATAGTTAATTGTAACGTTCAGGGCTTCCTAATGACGATGGAACACTCAAATTGCGTCCCGATTACATACATCGTCCTCCAGCCGACTTGTCTCCATGGGTCTATTGCTGCCTCGGGCAACTTATGGTCGTTCTCCTGTGAGTCTAGATTATCGAATCGGACGCAAAACTGATAGTTAATTGTAACGTTCAGGGCCTCCCAATGACGGTGGAACACTCAAATTTCGTCCAGATTTAATACATCGTCCTCCAGCCGTCTTGTCTCTATGGGTCTATTGCTGCCTCGGGCACCTTATTGTCGATCTCCTGGGAGTCTACATTATCGAATCGCACGCAATACTGATAGTTTATTGTAACGTTCAGGGCCTCCTAATGACGATTGAACACTCAAATTGCGTCCCGATTCAATACATCGTCATCCAGCCGACTTGTCTCCATGGGTCTATTGCTGCCTGGGGCACCTTATGGTCGTTCTCCTGTGAGTCTAGATTATCGGATCGGACGCAAAACTGACAGTTAAGTGTAACGTTCAGGGCCTCCTAATGACGATGGGAAACTCAAATTGCGTCCCGATTCAATACATCGTCTTCCAGCCGACTTATCTCCATGGGTCTATTGCTGCCTTGGGCACCTTATGTTTGTTCTCCTGTGAGTCTAGATTATCGAATCGGACGCAAAACTGATAGTTAATTGTAACGTTCAGGGCCTCCTAATGACGATGGAACACTCAAATTGCGTCCCGATTCAATACATCGTCCTCCAGCCGACTTGTCTCCATTTGTCTATTGCTGCCTCGGGCACCTTATTGTCGACCTCCTGTGAGTCTACATTATCGAATCGGACGCAAAACTGATAGTTAATTGTAACGTTCAGGGCCTGCTAATGACGATGGAACTCTCAAATTGCGTCCCGATTCATACATCGTTCTCCAGCCGACTTGTCTACATGGGCCTATTGCTGCCTCGGGCGCCATATGGTCGTTCTCCTGTGAGTCTAGATTATCGAATCGGACGCAAAACTGATAGTTAATTGTAACGTTCAGGGCCTCCTAATGACGATGGAACACTCAAATTGCGTCGCGATTCAATACATCGTTCTCCAGCCGACTTATCTTCATGGGTCTATTGCTGCCTCGGGCACCTTATGTTTGTTCTCCTGTGAGTCTAGATTATCGAATCGGACGCAGAACTGATAGTTAATTGTAACGTTCAGGGCCTCCTAATGACGATGGAACACTCAAATTGTGTCCCGATTCAATACATCGTCCTCCAGCCGACGTGTCTCCATGAGTCTATTGCTGCCTCGGGCACCTTATGGTCGTTCTCCTGTGAGTCTAGGTTATCGAATCGGACGCATAACTGATAGTTAATTGTAACGTTAAGGGCCTCCTAATGACGATGGAACACTCAAATTGCGTCCCGATTCAATACATCGTCCTCCAGCCGACTTGTCTCCATTTGTCTATTGCTGCCTCGGGCACCTTATTGTCGACCAACTGTGAGTCTACATTATCGAATTGGACGCAAAACTGATAGTTAATTGTAACGTTCAGGGCCTGCTAATGACGATGGAACTCTCAAATTGCGTCCCGATTTAATACATCGTTCTCCAGCCGACTTGTCTCCATGGGCCTATTGCTGCCTCGGGCACCTTATGGTCGTTCTCCTGTGAGTCTAGATTATCGAATCGGACACAAAACTGATAGTTAATTGTAACGTTCAGGGCCTCCTAATAACGATGGAACACTCAAATTGCGTCCCGATTACATACATCGTCCACCAGCCGACTTGTCTCCATGGGTCTATTGCTACCTCGGGCAACTTATGGTCGTTCTCCTGTGAGTCTAGATTATCGAATCGGACGCAAAACTGATAGTTTATTGTAACGTTCAGGGCCTCCTAATGACGATGGAACACTGAAATTGCGTCCCGATTCAATACATCGTCCTCCAGCCGACTTGTCTCCATGGGTCTATTGCTGCCTCGGGCACCTTATTGTCGATCTCCTGTGAGTCTACATTATCGAATCGGACGCAATACTGATAGTTTATTGTAACGTTCAGGGCCTACTAATGACGATGGAACACTCAAATTGCGTCCCGATTCAATACATCGTCCTCCAGCCGACTTATTTCCATGGGTCTATTGCTGCCTCGGGCACCTTATGGTCGTTCTCCTGTGAGTCTAGATTATCGAATCGGACGCAAAACGGATAGTTAATTGTAACATTCAGGGCCGCCTAATGACGATGGATCACTCAAATTGCGTCCCGATTCAATACATCGCCCTGCAGCCGACTTGTCTCCATGGCTCTTTTGCTGCCTCGGGCACCTTATGGTCGTTCTCCTGTGAGACTAGATTATCGAATCGGACGCAAAACTGACAGTTAAGTGTAACGTTCAGGGCCTCCTAATGACGATGGGACACTCAAATTGCGTCCCGATTCAATACATCGTCTTCCAGCCGACTTATCTCCATGGGTCTATTGCTGCCTTGGGCACCTTATGTTTGTTCTCCTGTGAGTCTAGATTATCGAATCGGACGCAAAACTGATAGTTAATTGTAACGTTCAGGGCCTCCTAATGACGATGGAACACTCAAATTGCGTCCCGATTCAATACATCGTCCTCCAGCCGACTTGTCTCCATGGGTCTATTGCTGCCTCGGGCACCTTATTGTCAATCTCCTGTGAGTCTACATTATCGAATCGGACGCAATACTGATAGTTTATTGTAACGTTCAGGGCCTCCAAATGACGATGGAACACTCAAATTGCGTCCAGATTCAATACATCGTCCTCCAGCCGACTTGTCTCCACGGCTCTATTGCTGCCTCGGGCACCTTATGGTCGTTCTCCTGTGAGACTAGATTATCGAATCGGACGCAAAACTGATAGTTAATTGTAACGTTCAGGGCCTCCTAATGACGATGGAACACTCAAATTGCGTCCCGATTCAATACATCGTTCTCCAGCCGACTTATCTCCATGGGTCTATTGCTGCCTCGGGCACCTTATGTTTGTTTTCCTGTGAGTCTAGATTATCGAATCGGACGCAAAACTGATAGGTAATTGTAACGTTCAGGGCCTCCTAATGACGATGGAACACTCAAATTGTGTCCCGATTCAATACATCGTCCTCCAGCCGACGTGTCTCCATGAGTCTATTGCTGCCTCGGGCACCTTATGGTCGTTCTCCTGTGAGTCTAGGTTATCGAATCGGACGCAAAACGGATAGTTAATTGTAACATTCAGGGCCACCTAATGACGATGGATCACTCAAACTGCGTAACGATTCAATACATCGCCCTGCAGCCGACTTGTCTCCACGGCTCTATTGCTGCCTCGGGCACCTTACGGTCGTACTCCTGTGAGACTAGATTATCGAATCGGACGCAAAAACTGATAGTTAATTGTAACGTTCAGGGCCTCCTAATGACGATTGAACACTCAAATTGCGTCCCGATTCAATACATCGTCATCCTGCCGACTTATCTCCATGGGTCTATTGCTGCCTCGGGCATCTTATGTTTGTTCTCCTGTGAGTCTAGATTATTGCATCGGACGCAATACTGATTGTTTATTGTAACGTTCAGGGCTTCTAAATGACGATGGAACACTCAAATTGCGTCCCGATTCAATACATAGTCCTCCAGCCGACTTATCTCCATGGGTTTATTGCTGCCTCGGGCACCTTATGGACCATCTCCTGTGAGTCTAGATTATCGATCCGGACGTAAAACTGGCAGTTACTTGTAACGTTCAGGGCCTCCTAATGACGATGGAACTCTCAAATTGCGTCCCGACTCAATACATCGTTCTCCAGCCGACTTGTCTCCATGGGCCTATTGCTGCCTCGGGCACCTTATGGTCGTTCTCCTGTGAGTCTAGATTATCGAATCGGACGCAAAACTGATAGTTAATTGTAACGTTCCGGGCTTCCTAATGACGATGGAACACTCAAATTGCGTCCCGATTACATACATCGTCCTCCAGCCGACTTGTCTCCATGGGTCTATTGCTGCCTCGGGCAACTTATGGTCGTTCTCCTGTGAGTCTAGATTATCGAATCGGACGCAAAACTGATAGTTAATTGTAACGTTCAGGGCCTCCCAATGACGGTGGAACACTCAAATTGCGTCCAGATTTAATACATCGTCCTCCAGCCGACTTGTCTCTATGGGTCTATTGCTGCCTCGGGCACCTTATTGTCGATCTCCTGGGAGTCTACATTATCGAATCGCACGCAATACTGATAGTTTATTGTAACGTTCAGGGCCTCCTAATGACGATTGAACACTCAAATTGCGTCCCGATTCAATACATCGTCATCCAGCCGACTTGTCTCCATGGGTCTATTGCTGCCTGGGGCACCTTATGGTCGTTCTCCTGTGAGTCTAGATTATCGGATCGGACGCAAAACTGATAGTTAATTGTAACATTCAGGGCCACCTAATGAAGATGGATCACTCAAATTGCGTCCCGATTCAATACATCGCCCTGCAGCCGACTTGTCTCCTCGGCTCTATTGCTGCCTCGGGCACCTTATGGTCGTTCTCCTGTGAGACTAGATTATCGAATCGGACGCAAAACTGATAGTTAATTGTAACGTTCAGGGCCTCCTAATGACGATGGAACACTCAAATTGCGTCCCGATTCAATACATCGTTCTCCAGCCGACTTATCTCCATGGGTCTATTGCTGCCTCGGGCACATTATGTTTGTTCTCCTGTGAGTCTAGATTATCGAATCGGACGCAAAACTGATAGTTAATTGTAACGTTCAGGGCCTCCTAATGACGATGGAACACTCAAATTGTGTCCCGATTCAATACATCGTCCTCCAGCCGACGTGTCTCCATGAGTCTATTGCTGCCTCGGGCACCTTATGGTCGTTCTCCTGTGAGTCTAGGTTATCGAATCGGACGCAAAACTGATAGTTAATTGTAACGTTAAGGGCCTCCTAATGACGATGGAACACTCAAATCGCGTCCCGATTCAATACATCGTCCTCCAGCCGACTTGTCTCCATTTGTCTATTGCTGCCTCGGGCACCTTATTGTCGACCTCCTGTGAGTCTACATTATCGAATCGGACGCAAAACTGATAGTTAATTGTAACGTTCAGGGCCTGCTAATGACGATTGAACTCTCAAATTGCGTCCCGATTCAATACATCGTCCTCCAGCCGACTTGTCTCCATGGGCCTATTGCTGCCTCGGGCACCTTTTGGTCGTTCTCCTGTGAGTCTAGATTATCGAATCGGACACAAAAATGATAGTTAATTGTAACGTTCAGGGCCTCCTAATGACGATGGAACACTCAAATTGCGTCGCGATTCACTACATCAATCTCCAGCCGACTTATCTCCATGGGTCTATTGCTGTTTCGGGCACCTTATGTTTGTTCTCCTGTGAGTCTAGATTATCGAATCGGACGCAAAACTGATAGTTAATTGTAACGTTCAGGGCCTCCTAATGACGATGGAACACTCAAATTGTGTCCCGATTCAATACATCGTCCTCCAGCCGACGTGTCTCCATGAGTCTATTGCTGCCTTGGGCACCTTATGGTCGTTCTCCTGTGAGTCTAGGTTATTGAATCGGACGCAAAACTGATAGTTAATTGTAACGTTAAGGGCCTCCTAATGACGATGGAACACTCAAATTGCGTCCCGATTCAATACATCGTCCTCCAGCCGACTTGTCTCCATTTGTCTATTGCTGCCTCAAGCACCTTATTGTCGACCTCCTGTGAGTCTACATTATCGTATCGGACGCAAAACTGATAGTTAATTGTAACGTTCAGGGCCTGCTAATGACGATGGAACTCTCAAATTGCGTCCCGATTCAATACATCGTTCTCCAGCCCACTTGTCTCCATGGGCCTATTGCTGCCTCGGGCACCTTATGGTCGTTCTCCTGTGAGTCTAGATTATCGAATCGGACGCAAAACTGATAGTTAATTGTAACGTTCAGGGCCTCCCAATGACGATGGAACACTCAAATTGCGTCGAGATTCAATACATCGTTCTCCAGCCGACGTGTCTCCTTGGGTCTATTGCTGCGTCGGGCACCTTATGGACCATCTCCTGTGAGTCTAGATTATCCATCCGGACGCTAAACTGGTAGTTAATTGTAACGTTCAGGGCCTCCTAATGACGATGGAACTCTCAAATTGCGTCCCGATTCAATACATCGTTCTCCAGCCGACTTGTCTCCATGGGCCTATTGCTGCCTCGGGCACCTTATGGTCGTTCTCCTGTGAGTCTAGATTATCGAATCGGACGCAAAACTGATAGTTAATTGTAACGTTCAGGGCCTCCTAATGACGATGGAACACTCAAATTGCGTCTCGATTCAATACATCGTCCTCCAGCCGACGTGTCTCCATGAGTCTATTGCTGCCTCGGGCACCTTATGGTCGTTCTCCTGTGAGTCTAGGTTATCGAATCGGACGCAAAACTGATAGTTAATTGTAACGTTCAGGGCCTCCTAATGACGATGGAACACTAAAATTGCGTCCCGATTACATACATCGTCCTCCAGCCGACTTGTCTCCATGGGTCTATTGCTGCCTGGGGCAACGTATGGTCGTTCTCCTGTGAGTCTAGATTATCGAATCGGACGCAAAACTGATAGTTAATTGTAACGTTGAGGGCCTCCTTATGACGATGGAACACTCAAATTGCGTCCCGATTCAATACATCGCCCAGCAGCCGACTTGTCTCCACGGCTCTATTGCTGCCTCAGGCACTATATGGTCGTTCTCCTGTGAGTCTAGATTATCGAATCGGACGCAAAACTGATAGTTAATTGTAACGTTCAGGGCCTCCTAATGACGATGGAACACTCAAATTGCGTCTCGATTCAATACATCGTCCTCCAGCCGACGTGTCTCCATGAGTCTATTGCTGCCTCGGGCACCTTATGGTCGTTCTCCTGTGAGTCTAGGTTATCGAATCGGACGCAAAACTGATAGTTAATTGTAACGTTAAGTGCCTCCTAATGACGATGGAACACTCAAATTGCGTCCCGATTCAATACATCGTCCTCCAGCCGACTTGTCTCCATGGGTCTATTGCTGCCTCGGGCACCTTATTGTCGATCTCCTGGGAGTCTACATTATCGAATCGGACGCAATACTGATAGTTTATTGTAACGTTCAGGGCCTCCTAATAACGATTGAACACTCAAATTGCGTCCCGATTCAATACATCGTCCTTTAGCCGACTTGTCTCCATGGGTCTATTGCTGCCTGGGGCACCTTATGGTCGTTCTCCTGTGATTCTAGATTATCGAATCGGACGC
Source organism: Schistocerca cancellata (assembly GCF_023864275.1). Classification (NCBI taxonomy): domain Eukaryota; kingdom Metazoa; phylum Arthropoda; class Insecta; order Orthoptera; family Acrididae; genus Schistocerca; species Schistocerca cancellata. The sequence goes on from NC_064627.1 coordinate 36,400,627, forward strand.
AAAACAGGTAGTTAATTCTAACATTCAGGGCCACCTAATGACGATAGATCACTCAAATTGCGTCCCGATTCAATACATCGCCCTGCAGCCGACTTGTCTCCATGGCTCTATTGCTGCCTCGGCCACCTTATGGTCGTTCTCCTGTGAGACTAGATTATCGAATCGGACGCAAAACTGATAGTTAATTGTAACGTTCAGGGCCTCCAACTGACGATGGAACACTTAAATTGCGTGACGATTCAATACATTGTCCTCCAGCCGACTTATCTCCATGGGTCTATTGCTGCCTCGGCCACCTTATGGACCATCTCCTGTGAGTCTAGATTATCGATCCGGACGCAAAACTGGTAGTTAATTGTAACGTTCAGGGCCTCCTAATAACGATTGAACACTCAAATTGCGTCCCGATTCAATACATCGTCCTTTAGCCGACTTGTGTCCATGGGTCTATTGCTGCCTGGGGCACCTTATGGTCGTTCTCCTGTGATTCTAGATTATCGAATCGGACGCAAAACAGGTAGTTAATTGTAACATTCAGGGCCACCTAATGACGATAGATCACTCAAATTGCGTCCCGATTCAATACATCGTTCTCAAGCCGACGTGTCTCCTTGGGTCTATTGCTGCCTCGGGCACCTTATGTTCGTTCTTCTGTGAGTCTAGATTATCGAATCGGACGCAAAACTGATAGTTAATTGTAACGTTCAGGGCCTCCAACTGACGATGGAACACTTAAATTGCGTGACGATTCAATACATTGTCCTCCAGCCGACTTATCTCCATGGGTCTATTGCTGCCTCGGCCACCTTATGGACCATCTCCTGTGAGTCTAGATTATCGATCCGGACGCAAAACTGGTAGTTAATTGTAACGTTCAGGGCCTCCTAATGACGATAGAACTCTCAAATTGCGTCCCGATTCAATACATCGTTCTCCAGCCGACTTGTCTCCATGGGCCTATTGCTGCATCGGGCACCTTATGGTCGTTCTCCTGTGAGTCTAGATTATCGAATCGGACGCAAAACTAATAGTTAATTGTAACGTTCCGGGCCTCCTAATGACGATGGAACACCCAAATTGCGTCCCAATTCAATACATCGTCCTCCAACCGACTTGTCTCCATGGGTCTATTGATGCCTCGGGCACCTTATGGTCGTTCTCCTGTGAGTCCAGTTTATCGAAACGGACGCAAAACTGATAGTTAATTGTAACGTTCAGGGCCTCCTAATGACGATGGAACACTAAAATTGCGTCCCGATTACATACATCGTCCTCCAGCCGACTTGTCTCCATGGGTCTATTGCTGCCTCGGGCAACGTATGGTCGTTCTCCTGTGAGTCTAGATTATCGAATCGGACGCAAAACTGATAGTTAATTGTAAGGTTCAGGGCCTCCTAATGACGATGGAACACTCAAATTGCGTCCCGATTCAATACATCGTCCTCCAGCCGACTTGTCTCCATGGGTCTATTGCTGCCTCGGGCACCTTATTGTCGACCTCCTGTGAGTCTACATTATCGAATCGGACGCAATACTGATAGTTTATTGTAACGTTCAGGGCCTCCTATTGACGATTGAACACTACAATTGCGTCCCGACTCAATACATCGTCCTCCAGCCGACTTGTCTCCATGGGTCTATTGCTGCCTGGGGCACCTTATGGTCGTTCTCCTGTGAGTCTAGATTATCGAATCGGACGCAAAGCGGATAGTTAATTGTAACATTCTGGGTCACCTAATGACGATGGATCACTCAAATTGCGGCCCGATTCAATACATCGCCCTGCAGCCGACTTGTCTCCACGGCTCTATTGCTGCCTCGGGCACCTTATTGTAGATCTCCTGTGAGTCTACATTATCGAATCGGACGCAATACTGATAGTTTATTGTAACGTTCAGGCCCTCCTAATGACGATGGAACACTCAAATTGTGTCCCGATTCAATACATCGTCCTCCAGCCGACGTGTCTCCATGAGTCTATTGCTGCCTTGGGCACCTTATGGTCGTTCTCCTGTGAGTCTAGGTTATCGAATCGGACGCAAAACTGATAGTTAATTGTAACGTTAAGGGCCTCCTAATGACGATGGAACACTCAAATTGCGTCCCGATTCAATACATCGTCCTCCAGCCGACTTGTCTCCATTTGTCTATTGCTGCCTCAAGCACCTTATTGTCGACCTCCTGTGAGTCTACATTATCGAATCGGACGCAAAACTGATAGTTAATTGTAACGTTCAGGGCCTGCTAATGACGATGGGACTCTCAAATTGCGTCCCGATTCAATACATCGTTCTCCAGCCCACTTGTCTCCATGGGCCTATTGCTGCCTCGGGCACCTTATGGTCGTTCTCCTGTGAGTCTAGATTATCGAATCGGACGCAAAACTGATAGTTAATTGTAACGTTCAGGGCCTCCCAATGACGATGGAACACTCAAATTGCGTCGAGATTCAATACATCGTTCTCCAGCCGACGTGTCTCCTTGGGTCTATTGCTGCGTCGGGCACCTTATGGACCATCTCCTGTGAGTCTAGATTATCAATCCGGACGCTAAACTGGTAGTTAATTGTAACGTTCAGGGCCTCCTAATGACGATGGAACTCTCAAATTGCGTCCCGATTCAATACATCGTTCTCCAGCCGACTTGTCTCCATGGGCCTATTGCTGCCTCGGGCACCTTATGGTCGTTCTCCTGTGAGTCTAGATTATCGAATCGGACGCAAAACTAATAGTTAATTGTAACGTTCCGTGCCTCCTAAGGACGATGGAACACCCAAATTGCGTCCCAATTCAATACATCGTCCTCCAACCGACTTGTCTCCATGGGTCTATTGATTCCTCTGGCACCTTATGGTCGTTCTCCTGTGAGTCTAGTTTATCGAATCGGACGCAAAACTGATAGTTAATTGTAACGTTCAGGGCCTCCTAATGACGATGGAACACTAAAATTGCGTCCCGATTACATACATCGTCCTCCAGCCGACTTGTCTCCATGGGTCTATTGCTGCCTGGGGCAACGTATGGTCGTTCTCCTGTGAGTCTAGATTATCGAATCGGACGCAAAACTGATAGTTAATTGTAACGTTGAGGGCCTCCTAATGACGATGGAACACTCAAATTGCGTCCCGATTCAATACATCGCCCAGCAGCCGACTTGTCTCCACGGCTCTATTGCTGCCTCAGGCACTATATGGTCGTTCTCCTGTGAGTCTAGATTATCGAATCGGACGCAAAACTGATAGTTAATTGTAACGTTCAGGGCCTCCTAATGACGATGGAACACTCAAATTGCGTCCCGATTCAATACATCGTCCTCCAGCCGACGTGTCTCCATGAGTCTATTGCTGCCTCGGGCACCTTATGGTCGTTCTCCTGTGAGTCTAGGTTATCGAATCGGACGCAAAACTGATAGTTAATTGTAACGTTAAGTGCCTCCTAATGACGATGGAACACTCAAATTGCGTCCCGATTCAATACATCGTCCTCCAGCCGACTTGTCTCCATGGGTCTATTGCTGCCTCGGGCACCTTATTGTCGATCTCCTGGGAGTCTACATTATCGAATCGGACGCAATACTGATAGTTTATTGTAACGTTCAGGGCCTCCTAATAACGATTGAACACTCAAATTGCGTCCCGATTCAATACATCGTCCTTTAGCCGACTTGTCTCCATGGGTCTATTGCTGCCTGGGGCACCTTATGGTCGTTCTCCTGTGATTCTAGATTATCGAATCGGACGCAAAACAGGTAGTTAATTGTAACATTCAGGGCCACCTAATGACGATAGATCACTCAAATTGCGTCCCGATTCAATACATCGCCCTGCAGCCGACTTGTCTCCATGGCTCTATTGCTGCCTCGGCCACCTTATGGTCGTTCTCCTGTGAGACTAGATTATCGAATCGGACGCAAAACTGATAGTTAATTGTAACGTTCAGGGCCTCCTAATGACGATGGAACACTCAAATTGCGTCCCGATTCAATACATCGTCCTCCAGCCGACTTATCTCCATGGGTCTATTGCTGCCTCGGGCACCTTATGGTCGTTCTCCTGTGAGCCTAGGTTATCGAATCGGACCCAAAACTGATAGTTAATTGTAACGTTAAGGGCCTCCTAATGACGATGGAACACTCAAATTGCGTCGAGATTCAATACATCGTTCTCAAGCCGACGTGTCTCCTTGGGTCTATTGCTGCCTCGGGCACCTTATGTTCGTTCTTCTGTGAGTCTAGATTATCGAATCGGACGCAAAACTGATAGTTAATTGTAACGTTCAGGGCCTCCAACTGACGATGGAACACTTAAATTGCGTGACGATTCAATACATTGTCCTCCAGCCGACTTATCTCCATGGGTCTAATGCTGCCTCGGCCACCTTATGGACCATCTCCTGTGAGTCTAGATTATCGATCCGGACGCAAAACTGGTAGTTAATTGTAACGTTCAGGGCCTCCTAATGACGATGGAACTCTCAAATTGCGTCCCGATTCAATACATCGTTCGCCAGCCGACTTGTCTCCATGGGCCTATTGCTGCATCGGGCACCTTATGGTCGTTCTCCTGTGAGTCTAGATTATCGAATCAGACGCAAAACTAATAGTTAATTGTAACGTTCCGGGCCTCCTAATGACGATGGAACACCCAAATTGCGTCCCAATTCAATACATCGTCCTCCAACCGACTTGTCTCCATGGGTCTATTGATGCCTCGGGCACCTTATGGTCGTTCTCCTGTGAGTCCAGTTTATCGAAACGGACGCAAAACTGATAGTTAATTGTAACGTTCAGGGCCTCCTAATGACGATGGAACACTAAAATTGCGTCCCGATTACATACATCGTCCTCCAGCCGACTTGTCTCCATGGGTCTATTGCTGCCTCGGGCAACGTATGGTCGTTCTCCTGTGAGTCTAGATTATCGAATCGGACGCAAAACTGATAGTTAATTGTAAGGTTCAGGGCCTCCTAATGACGATGGAACACTCAAATTGCGTCCCGATTCAATACATCGTCCTCCAGCCGACTTGTCTCCATGGGTCTATTGCTGCCTCGGGCACCTTATTGTCGACCTCCTGTGAGTCTACATTATCGAATCGGACGCAATACTGATAGTTTATTGTAACGTTCAGGGCCTCCTATTGACGATTGAACACTACAATTGCGTCCCGACTCAATACATCGTCCTCCAGCCGACTTGTCTCCATGGGTCTATTGCTGCCTGGGGCACCTTATGGTCGTTCTCCTGTGAGTCTAGATTATCGAATCGGACGCAAAGCGGATAGTTAATTGTAACATTCAGGGTCACCTAATGACGATGGATCACTCAAATTGCGGCCCGATTCAATACATCGCCCTGCAGCCGACTTGTCTCCACGGCTCTATTGCTGCCTCGGGCACCTTATGTTCGTTCTCCTGTGAGACTAGATTATCGAATCGGACGCAAAACTGATAGTTAATTATAACGTTAAGGGCCTCCTAATGACGATGGAACACTCAAATTGCGTCCCGATTCAATACATCGTCCTCCAGCCGACTTGTCTCCATGGCTCTATTGCTGCCTCGGGCACCTTATTGTAGATCTCCTGTGAGTCTACATTATCGAATCGGACGCAATACTGATAGTTTATTGTAACGTTCAGGCCCTCCTAATGACGATGGAACACTCAAATTGCGTCCCGATTCAATACATCGCCCTGCAGCCGACTTGTCTCCATGGCTCTATTGCTGCATCGGCCACCTTATGGTCGTTCTCCTGTGAGACTAGATTATCGAATCGGACGCAAAACTGATAGTTAATTGTAACGTTTAGGGCCTCCTAATGACGATGGATCACTCAAATTGCGTCCCGATTCATTACATCGTTCTCCAGCCGACTTGTCTCCATGGGCCTATTGCTGCATCGGGCACCTTATGGTCGTTCTCCTGTGAGTCTAGATTATCGAATCGGACGCAAAACTAATAGTTAATTGTAACGTTCCGGGCCTCCTAATGACGATGGAACACCCAAATTGCGTCCCAATTCAATACATCGTCTTCCAACTGACTTGTCTCCATGGGTCTATTGATGCCTCGGGCACCTTATGGTCGTTCTGCTGTGAGTCTAGTTTATCGAATCGGACGCAATACAGATAGTTAATTGTAACGTTCAGGGCCTCCTAATGACGATGGAACACTAAAATTGCGTCCCGATTACATACATCGTCCTCCAGCCGACTTGTCTCCATGGGTCTATTGCTGCCTCGGGCAACGTATGGTCGTTCTCCTCTGAGTCTAGATTATCGAATCGGACGCAAAACTGATAGTTAATTGTAAGGTTCAGGGCCTCCTAATGACGATGGAACACTCAAATTGCGTCCCGATTCAATACATCGTCCTCCAGCCGACTTGTCCCCATGGGTCTATTGCTGCCTCGGGCACCTTATTGTCGACCTCCTGTGAGTCTACATTATCGAATCGGACGCAATACTGATAGTTTATTGTAACGTTCAGGGCCTCCTATTGACGATTGCACACTACAATTGCGTCCCGATTCAATACATCATCCTCCAGCCGACTTGTCTCCATGGGTCTATTGCTTCCTCGGGCACCTTATGGTCGTTCTCCTGTGAGTCTAGATTATCGAATCGGACGCAAAGCGGATAGTTAATTGTAACATTCAGGGCCACCTAATGACGATGGATCACTCAAATTGCGGCCCGATTCAATACATCGCCCTGCAGCCGACTTGCTCCACGGCTCTATTGCTGCCTCGGGCACCTTATGGTCGTTCTCCTGTGAGACTAGATTATCGAATCGGACGCAAAACTGATAGTTAATTGTAACGTTAAGGGCCTCCTAATGACGATGGAACACTCAAATTGCGTCCCGATTCAATACATCGTCCTCCAGCCGACTTGTCGCCATGGGTCTATTGCTGCCTCGGGCACCTTATTGTCGATCTCCTGTGAGTCTACATTATCGAATCGGACGCAATACTGATAGTTTATTGTAACGTTCAGGCTCTCCTAATGACGATGGAACACTCAAATTGCGTCCCGATTCAATACATCGTCCTCCAGCCGACTTATCTCCATGGGTCTATTGCTGCCTCGGGCACCTTATGGTCGATCTCCTGTGAGTCTAGATTATCGAATCGGACGCAAAACGGATAGTTAATTGTAACTTACAGGGCCACCTAATGACGATGGATCACTCAAATTGCGTCCCGATTCAATACATCGCCCTGCAGCCGACTTGTCACCATGGCTCTATTGCTGCCTCGGGCACCTTATGGTCGTTCTCCTGTGAGACTAGACTATCGAATCGGTCGCAAAACTGATAGTTAATTGTAACGTTCAGGGCCTCCTAATGACGATGGGACACTCAAATTGCGTCCCGATTCAATACATCGCCCTGCAGCCGACTTGTCTCCACGGCTCTATTGCTGCCTCGGGCACCTTACGGTCGTTCTCCTGTGAGACTAGATTATCGAATCGGACGCAAATCTGATAGTTAATTGTAACGTTCAGGGCCTCCTAATGACGACTGAACACTCAAATTGCGTCCCGATTCAATACATCGTCCTCCAGCCGACTTATCTCCATGGGTCTATTGCTGACTCGGGCACCTTATGTTTGTTCTCCTGTGAGTGTAGATTATCGAATCGAACGCAAAACTGATAGTTAATTGTAACGTTCAGGGCCTCCTAATGACGATGGAACACTCAAATTGCGTCCCGATTCAATACATCGTCCTCCAGCCGACTTATCTCCATGGGTCTATTGCTGCCTCGGGCACCTTATGGTCGATCTTCTTTGAGTCTAGATTATCGAATCGGACGCAAAACGGATAGTTAATTGTAACATACAGGGCCACCTAATGACGATGGATCACTCAAATTGCGTCCCGATTCAATACATCGCCCTGCAGCCGACTTGTCTCCATGGCTCTATTGCAGCCTCGGGCAACTTATGGTCGTTCTCTTGTGAGACTAGATTATCGAATCGGACGCAAAACTGATAGTTAATTGTAACGTTCAGGGCCTCCTAATGACGATGGGACACTCAAATTGCGTCCCGATTCAATACATCGTCCTCCAGCCGATTTATCTCCATGGGTCTATTGCTGCCTCGGGCACCTTATGTTTGTACTCCTGCGAGTCTAGTTTATCGAATCGGACGCAAAACTGATAGTTAATTGTAACGTTCAGGGCCTCCTAATGACGATGGAACACTCAAATTGCGTCCCGATTCAATACATCGTCCTCCAGCCGACTTGTCTCCATGGGTCTATTGCTGCCTCGGGCACCTTATTGTCGATCTCCTGTGAGTCTACATTATCGAATCGGACGCAATACTGATAGTTTATTGTAACGTTCAGGGCCTCCAAATGACGATGGAACACTCAAATTGCGTCCCGATTCAATACATCGTCCTCCAGCCGACTTGTCTCCATGGGTTATTGCTGCCTCGGGCACCTTATGGTCGTTCTCCTGTGAGTCTAGATTATCGAATCGGACGCAAGACGGATAGTTAATTGTAACATTCAGGGCCACCTAATGACGATGGATCACTCAAATTGTGTGACGATTCAATACATCGCCCTGCAGCCGACTTGTCTCCACGGCTCTATTGCTGCCTCGGGCACCTTACGGTCGTTCTCCTGTGAGACTAGATTATCGAATCGGACGCAAAAACTGATAGTTAATTGTAACGTTCAGGGCCTCCTAATGACGATTGAACACTCAAATTGCGTCCCGATTCATACATCGTCATCCTGCCGACTTATCTCCATGGGTCTATTGCTGCCTCGGGCACCTTATGTTTGTTCTCCTGTGAGTCTAGATTATCGAATCGGACGCAATACTGATAGTTTTTTGTAACGTTCTGGGCCTCCAAATGACGATGGAACACTCAAATTGCGTCCCGATTCAATACATCGTTCTCCAGCCGACTTGTCTCCATGGGCCTATTGCTGCCTCGGGCACCTTATGGTCGTTCTCCTGTGAGTCTAGATTATCGAATCGGACGCAAAACTGATAGTTAATTGTAACGTTCCGGGCCTCCTAATGACGATGGAACACCCAAATTGCGTCCCAATTCAATACATCGTCCTCCAGCCGACTTGTCTCCATGGGTCTATTGCTGCCTCGGGCAACTTATGGTCGTTCTCCTGTGAGTCTAGATTATCGAATCGGACGCAAAACTGATAGTTAATTGTAACGTTCAGGGCCTCCTAATAACGATGGAACACTCAAATTGCGTCCCGATTTAATACATCGTCCTCCAGCCGACTTGTCTCCATGGGTCTATTGCTGCCTCGGGCACCTTATTGTCGATCTCCTGGAAGTCTACATTATCGAATCGGACGCAATACTGATAGTTTATTGTAACGTTCAGCGCCTCCTAATGACGATTGAACACTCAAATTGCGTCCCGATTCAATACATCGTCCTCCAGCCGACTTGTCTCCATGGGTCTATTGCTGCCTGGGGCACCTTATGGTCGTTCTCCTGTGAGTCTAGATTATCGAATCGGACGCAAAACGGATAGTTAATTGTAACATTCAGGGCCACCTAATGACGATGGATCACTCAAATTGCGTCCCGATTCAATACATCGCCCTGCAGCCGACTTGTCTCCACGGCTCTATTGCTGCCTCGGGCACCTTATGGTCGTTCTCCTGTGAGACTAGATTATCGAATCGGACGCAAAACTGATAGTTAATTGTAACGTTCAGGGCCTCCTAATGACGATTGAACACTCAAATTGCGTCCCGATTCAATACATCGTCCTCCAGCCGACTTATCTCCATTGGTCTATTGCTGCCTCGGCCACCTTATGGACCACCTCCTGTGAGTGTAGATTATCGAATCGGACGCAAAACTGATAGTTAATTGTAACGTTCAGGGTCTCCTAATGACGATGGAACACGCAAATTGCGTCCCGATTCAATACATCGTCCTCCAGCCGACGTGTCTCCATGAGTCTATTGCTGCCTCGGGCACCTTATGGTCGTTCTCCTGTGAGGCTAGGTTATCGAATCGGACGCAAAACTGATAGTTAATTGTAACGTTCAGGGCCTCCTAATGACCATGGAACACTCAAATTGCGTCCCGATTCAATACATCGTCCTCCAGCCGACTTGTCTCCATGGGTCTATTGCTGCCTCGGGCACCTTATTGTCGATCTCCTGTGAGTCTACATTATCGAATCGGATGCAAAACTGATAGTTAATTGTAACGTTCAGGGCCTGCTAATGACGATGGAACTCTCAAATTGCGTCCCGATTCAATACATCGTTCTCCAACCGACTTGTCTCCATGGGCCTATTGCTGCCTCGGGCACCTTATGGTCGTTCTCCTGTGAGACTAGATTATCGAAACGGACGCAAAACTGATAGTTAATTGTAACATTCAGGGCCACCTAATGACGATGGATCACTCAAATTGCGTCCCGATTCAATACATCGCCCTGCAGCCGACTTGTCTCCACGGCTCTATTGCTGCCTCGGGCACCTTATGGTCGTTCTCCTGTGAGACTAGATTATCGAATCGGATTCAAAACTGATAGTTAATTGTAACGTTAAGGGCCTCCTAATGACGATGGAACACTCAAATTGCGTCCCGATTCAATACATCGTCCTCCAGCCGACTTGTCTCCATGGGTCTATTGCTGCCTCGGGCACCTTATTGTCGATCTACTGTGAGTCTACATTATCGAATCGGACGCAATACTGATAGTTTATTGTAACGTTAAGGGCCTCCTAATGACGATGGAACACTCAAATTGCGTCCCGATTCAATACATCGTCCTCCAGCCGACTTATCTTCATGGGTCTATTGCTGCCTCGGGCACCTTATGGTCGTTCTCCTGTGAGTCTAGATTATTGAATCGGACGCAAAACGGATAGTTAATTGTAACATTCAGGGCCACCTAATGACGATGGATCACTCAAATTGCGTAACGATTCAATACATCGCCCTGCAGCCAACTTGTCTCCACGGCTCTATTGCTGCCTCGGGCACCTTACGGTCGTTCTCCTGTAAGACTAGATTATCGAATCGGACGCAAAACTGACAGTTAATTGTAACGTTCAGGGCCTCCTAATGACGGTTGAACACTCAAATTGCGTCCCGATTCAATACATCGTCATCCTGCCGACTTATCTCCATGGGTCTATTGCTGCCTCGGGCACCTTATGATTGTTCTCCTGTGAGTCTAGATTATCGAATCGGACGCAATACTGATAGTTTATTGTAACGTTCAGGGTCTCCTAATGACGATGGAACTCTCAAATTGCGTCCCGATTCAATACATCGTTCTCCAGCCGACTTCTCTCCATGGGCCTATTGCTGCCTCGGGCACCTTATGGTCGTTCTCCTGTGAGTCTATATTATCGAATCGGACGCAAAACTGATAGTTAATTGTAACGTTCCAGGCCTCCTAATGACGATGGAACACCCAAATTGCGTCCCAATTCAATACATTGTCCTCCAACCGACTTGCCTCCATCTGTCAATTGATGCCTCGGGCACCTTATGGTCGTTCTCCTGTGAGTCTAGATTATCGAATCGGACGCAAAACTGATAGTTAATTGTAACGTTCAGGGCCTCCAAATGACGATGGAACACTCAAATTGCGTCCCGATTCAATACATCGTCCTCCAACCGACTTGTCTCCATTTGTCTATTGATGCCTCGGTCACCTTATGGTCGTTCTCCTGTGAGTCTAGTTTATCGAAACGGACGCAAAACTGATAGTTAATTGTAACGTTCAGGGCCTCCTAATGACGATGGAACACTAATATTGCGTCCCGATTACATACATCGTCCTCCAGCCGACTTGTCTCCATGGGTCTATTGCTGCCTCGGGCAACGTATGGTCGTTCTCCTGTGAGTCTAGATTATCGAAACGGACGCAAAACTGATAGTTAATTGTAACGTTCAGGGCCTCCTAATGACGATGGAACATTCAAATTGCGTCCCGATTCAATACATCGTCCTCCAGCCGACTTGTGTCCATGGGTCTATTGCTGCCTCGGGCACCTTATTGTCGATCTCCTGTGAGTCTACATTATCGAATCGGACGCAATACTGATAGTTTATTGTAACGTTCAGGGCCTCCTAATGACGATGGAACACTATAATTGCGTCCCGATTCAATACATCGTCCTCCAGCCGACTTGTCACCATGGGTCTATTGCTGCCTCGGGCACCTTATGGTCGTTCTCCTGTGAGTCTAGATTATCGAATCGGACGCAAAACGGATAGTTAATTGTGACATTCAGGGCCACCTAATGACGATGGATCACTCAAATTGCGTAACGATTCAATACAACGCCCTGCAGCTGACTTGTCTCCACGGCTCTATTGCTGCCTCGGGCACCTTACGGTCGTTCTCCTGTGAGACTAGATTATCGAATCGGACGCAAAACTGATAGTTAATTGTAACGTTCAGGGCCTCCTAATGACGATTGAACACTCAAATTGCGTCCCGATTCAATACATCGTCATCCTGCCGACTTAACTCCATGGGTCTATTGCTGCCTCGGGCACCTTATGTTTGTTCTCCTGTGAGTCTAGATTATCGAATCGGACGTAATACTGATAGTTTATTGTGACGTTCAGGGCCTCCTAATGACGATGGAACTCTCAAATTGCGTCCCGATTCAATACATCGTTCTCCAGCCGACTTCTCTCCATGTTCCTATTGCTGCCTGGGGGAACCTTATGGTCGTTCTCCTGTGAGTCTATATTATCGAATCGGACGCAAAACTGATAGTTAATTGTAACGTTCCGGGCCTCCTAATGACGAAGAAACACCCAAATCGCGTCCCAATTCAATACATTGTCCTCCAACCGACTTGCCTCCATCTGTCAATTGATGCCTCGGGCACCTTATGGTCGTTCTCCTGTGAGTCTAGATTATCGAATCGGACGCAAAACGGATAGTTAATTGTAACGTTCAGGGCCTGCTAATGACGATGGAACACTAAAATTGCGTCCCGATTACATACATCGTCCTCCAGCCGACATGTCTCCATGGGTCTATTGCTGCCTCGGGCACCTTATTGTCGATCTCCTGGGCGTCTACATTATCGAATCGGACGCAATACTGATAGTTTATTGTAACTTTCAGGGCCTCCTAATGACGATTGAACACTCAAATTGCGTCCCGATTCAATACATCGTCCTCCAGCCGACTTGTCTCCATGGGTCTACTGCTGCCTGGGGCACCTTATGGTCGTTCTCCTGTGAGTCTAGATTATCGAATCGGACGCAAAACGGATAGTTAATTGTAACATTCAGGGCCACCTAATGACGATGGATCACTCAAATTGCGTCCCGATTCAATACATCGCCCTGCAGCCGACTTGTCTCCACGGCTCTATTGCTGCCTCGGGCACCTTATGGTCGTTCTCCTGTGAGACTAGATTATCGAATCGGACGAAAAACTGATAGTTAATTATAACGTTCAGGGCCTCCTAATGACGATGGAACACTCAAATTGCGTCCCGATTCAATACATCGTCCTCCAGCCGACTTATCTCCAAGCGTCTATTGCTGCCTCGGGCACGTTATGTTTGTTCTCCTGTGAGTCTAGATTATCGAATCGGACGCAAAACTGATAGTTAATTGTAACTTTCAGGGCCTCCTAATGACGATGGAACACTCAAATTGCGTCCCGATTCAATACATCGTTCTTCAGCCGCCGTATCTCCTTGGGTCTATTGCTGCCTCGGGCACCTTATAGTCGTTCTTCTGTCTGTCTAGATTATCGAATCGAACGCAAAACTGATAGTTAATTATAACGTTCAGGGCCTCCAAATGACGATGGAACACTCAAATTGCGTCCCGATTCAATACATCGTCCTCCAGCCGACTTATCTCCATGGGTCTATTGCTGCCTCGGGCACCTTATGGACCATCTCCTGTGAGTCTAGATTATCGATCTGGACGCAAAACTGATAGTTAATTGTAACGTTCAGGGCCTGCTAATGACGATGGAACTCTCAAATTGCGTCCCGATTCAATACATCGTCCTACAGCCGACTTGTCTCCATGGGCCTATTGCTGCCTCGGGCACCTTATGGTCGTTCTCCTGTGAGTCTAGATTATCGAATCGGACGCAAAACTGATAGTTAATTGTAACGTTCAGGGCCTCCTAATGACGATGGAACACTCAAATTGCGTCGAGATTCAATACATCGTTCTCCAGCCGAGGTGTCTCCTTGGGTCTATTGCTGCCTCGAGCACCTTATGGTCGTTCTTCTGTGAGTCTAGATTATCGAATCGGACGCAAAACTGATAGTTAATTGTAACGTTCAGGGCCTCCAAGTGACGATGGAACACTAAAATTGCGTCCCGATTACATACATCGTCTTCCAGCCGACTTGTCTCCATGGGTCTATTGCTGCCTCGGGCAACGTATGGTCGTTCTCCTGTGAGTCTAGATTATCGAATCGGACGCAAAACTGCTAGTTAATTATAAAGTTCTGGGCCTCCTAATGACGATGGAACACTCAAATTGCGTCCCGATTCAATACATCGTCCTCCAGCCGACTTGTCTCCATGGGTCTATATGCTGCCTCGGGCACCTTATTGCCGATCTCCTGTGAGTCTACATTATCGAATCGGACGCAATACTGATAGTTTATTGTAACGTTCAGGGCCACCAAATGACGATTGAACACTATAATTGAGTCCCGATTCAATACATCGTCCTCCAGCCGACTTGTCTCCATGGGTCTATTGCTGCCTCGGGCACCTTATGGACCATATCCTGTGAGCCTAGATTATCGAATCGGACGCAAAACGGATAGTTAATTGTAACATTCAGGGCCACCTAATGACGATGGATCACTCAAATTGCGTCCCGATTCAATACATCGCCCTGCAGCCGACTTGTCTCCACGGCTCTATTGCTGCCTCGGGCACCTTATGGTCGTTCTCCTGTGAGACTAGATTATCGAATCGGACGCAAAACTGATAGTTAATTGTAACGTTCAGGGCCTCCTAATGACGATGGAACACTCAAATTGCGCCCCGATTCAATACATCGTCCTCCAGCCAACTTATCTCCATGGGTCTATTGCTGCCTCGGGCACCTTATGTTTGTTCTCCTGTGAGTCTAGATTATCGAATGGGACGCTAAACTGATAGTTAATTGTAACGTTCAGGGCCTCCTAATGACGATGGTACACTTAAATTGCGTCCCGATTCAATACATCGTCCTCCAGCCGACGTGTCTCCATGAGTCTATTGCTGCCTCGGGCACCTTATGGTCGTTCTCCTGTGAGTCTAGGTTATCGAATCGGACGCAAAACTGATGGTTAATTGTAATGTTAAGGGCCTCCTAATGACGATGGAAAACTCAAATTGCGTCCCGATTCAATACATCGTCCTCCAGCCGACTTATCTCCATGGGTCTGTTGCTGCCTCCGTTACCTTATGTTCGTTCTCCTGTGAGTCTATATTATCGAATCGGACGCAAAACTGATAGTTAATTGTATCGTTCAGGGCCTCCTAATGATGATGGAACACGCAAATTGCGTCCCGATTCAATACATCGTCCTCCAGCCGACTTATCACCATGGGTCTATCGCTGCCGCGGGCACCTTTTGGTCGTTCTCCTGTGAGTCAAGATTATCGAATCGGACGCAAAACTGACAGTTAATTGTAACGTTCATGGCCTCCTAATGACGATGGAACACTCAAATTGCGTCGAGATTCAATACATCGTTCTTCAGCCGACATGTCTCCTTGGGTCTATTGCTGCCTCGGGCACCTTATGGTCGTTCTTCTGTGAGTCTAGATTATCGAATCGGACGCAAAACTGATAGTTAATTGTAACGTTCAGGGCCTCCAAATGACGATGGAACACTCAAATTGCGTCCCGATTCAATACATCGTCCTCCAGCCGACTTATCTCCATTGGTCTATTGCTGCCTCGGCCACCTTATGGACCATCTCCTGTGAGTCTAGATTATCGATCCGGACGCAAAACTGGTAGTTAATTGTAACGTTCAGGGCCTCCTAATGACGATGGAACTCTCAAATTGCGTCCCGATTCAATACATCGTTCTCCAGCCGACTTGTCTCCATGGGCCTATTGATGCCTCGGGCACCTTATGGTCGTTCTCCTGTGGGTCTAGATTATCGAATCGGACGCAAAACTGATAGTTAATTGTAACGTTCAGGGCCTCCTAATGACGATGGAACTCTCAAATTGCGTCCCGATTCAATACATCGTCCTCCAGCCGACTTGTCTCCATGGGTCTACTGCTGCCTCGGGCACCTTATTGTCGATCTCCTGTGAGTCTACATTATCGAATCGGACGCAATACTGATAGTTTATTGTAACGTTCAGAGCCTCCAAATGACGATGGAACACTCAAATTGCGTCACGATTCAATACATCGTCCTCCAGCCGACTTGTCTCCATGGGTCTATTGCTGCCTCGGGCACCTTATGGTCGTTCTCCTGTGAGTCTAGATTATCGAATCGGACGCAAAACCGATAGTTAATTGTAACATTCAGGGCCACCTAATGACGATGGATCACTCAAATTGCGTCCCGATTCAATACATCGCCCTGCAGCCGACTTGGCTCCACGGCTCTATTGCTGCCTCGGGCACCTTATGGTCGTTCTCCTGTGAGACTAGATTATCGAATCGGATTCAAAACTGATAGTTAATTGTAACGTTAAGGGCCTCCTAATGACGATGGAAGACTCAAATTGCGTCCCGATTCAATACATCGTCCTCCAGCCGACTTGTCTCCATGGGTCTATTGCTGCCTCGGGCACCTTATTGTCGATCTACTGTGAGTCTACATTATCGATTCGGACGCAATACTGATAGTTTATTGTAACGTTAAGGGCCTCCTAATGACGATGGAACACTCAAATTGCGTCCCGATTCAATACATCGTCCTCCAGCCGACTTATTTCCATGGGTCTATTGCTGCCTCGGGCACCTTATGGTCGTTCTCCTGTGAGTCTAGATTATCGAATCGGACGCAAAACGGATAGTTAATTGTAACATTCAGGGCCACCTAATGACGATGGATCACTCAAATTGCGTAACGATTCAATACATCGCCCTGCAGCCGACTTGTCTCCACGGCTCTATTGCTGCCTCGGGCACCTTACGGTCGTTCTCCTGTGAGACTAGATTATCGAATCGGAAGCAAAACTGATAGTTAATTGTAACGTTCAGGGCTTCCTAATGACGATTGAAAACTCAAATTGCGTCCCGATTCAATACATCGTCATCCTGCCGACTTATCTCCATGGGTCTATTGCTGCCTCGGGCACCTTATGTTTGTTCTCCTGTGAGTCTAGATTATCGAATCGGACGCAATACTGATAGTTTATTGTAACGTTCAGGGCCTCCTAATGACGATGGAACTCTCAAATTGCGTCCCGATTCAATACATCGTTCTCCAGCCGACTTCTCTCCATGGGCCTATTGCTGCCTCGGGCACCTTATGGTCGTTCTCCTGTGAGTCTATATTATCGAATCGGACGCAAAACTGATAGTTAATTGTAACTTTCCGGGCCTCCTAATGACGATGGAACACCCAAATTGCGTCCCAATTCAATACATTGTCCTCCAACCGACTTGCCTCCATCTGTCAATTGATGCCTCGGGCACCTTATGGTCGTTCTCCTGTGAGTCTAGTTTATCGAATCGGACGCAAAACTGATAGTTAATTATAAAGTTCTGGGCCTCCTAATGACGATGGAACACTCAAATTGCGTCCCGATTCAATACATCGTCCTCCAGCCGACTTGTCTCCATGGGTCTATATGCTGCCTCGGGCACCTTATTGCCGATCTCCTGTGAGTCTACATTATCGAATCGGACGCAATACTGATAGTTTATTGTAACGTTCAGGGCCACCAAATGACGATTAAACACTATAATTGAGTCCCGATTCAATACATCGTCCTCCAGCCGACTTGTCTCCATGGGTCTATTGCTGCCTCGGGCACCTTATGGACCATATCCTGTGAGCCTAGATTATCGAATCGGACGCAAAACGGATAGTTAATTGTAACATTCAGGGCCACCTAATGACGATGGATCACTCAAATTGCGTCCCGATTCAATACATCGCCCTGCAGCCGACTTGTCTCCACGGCTCTATTGCTGCCTCGGGCACCTTATGGTCGTTCTCCTGTGAGACTAGATTATCGAATCGGACGCAAAACTGATAGTTAATTGTAACGTTCAGGGCCTCCTAATGACGATGGAACACTCAAATTGCGCCCCGATTCAATACATCGTCCTCAAGCCAACTTATCTCCATGGGTCTATTGCTGCCTCGGGCACCTTATGTTTGTTCTCCTGTGAGTCTAGATTATCGAATGGGACGCAAAACTGATAGTTAATTGTAACGTTCAGGGCCTCCTAATGACGATGGTACACTTAAATTGCGTCCCGATTCAATACATCGTCCTCCAGCCGACGTGTCTCCATGAGTCTATTGCTGCCTCGGGCACCTTATGGTCGTTCTCCTGTGAGTCTAGGTTATCGAATCGGACGCAAAACTGATGGTTAATTGTAATGTTAAGGGCCTCCTAATGACGACGGAACACTCAAATTGCGTCCCGATTCCATACATCGTCCTCCAGCCGACTTGTCTCCATGGGTCTATTGCTGCCTCGTTCACCTTATTGTCGATCTCCTGTGAGTCTACATTATCGAATCGGACGCAATACTGATAGTTTATTGTAACGTTCAGGGCCTCCTAATGACGATGGAAAACTCAAATTGCGTCCCGATTCAATACATCCTCCTCCAGCCGACTTATCTCCATGGGTCTGTTGCTGCCTCCGTTACCTTATGTTCGTTCTCCTGTGAGTCTATATTATCGAATCGGACGCAAAACTGATAGTTAATTGTATCGTTCAGGGCCTCCTAATGATGATGGAACACGCAAATTGCGTCCCGATTCAATACATCGTCCTCCAGCCGACTTATCACCATGGGTCTATCGCTGCCGCGGGCACCTTTTGGTCGTTCTCCTGTGAGTCAAGATTATCGAATCGGACGCAAAACTGACAGTTAATTGTAACGTTCATGGCCTCCTAATGACGATGGAACACTCAAATTGCGTCGAGATTCAATACATCGTTCTTCAGCCGACATGTCTCCTTGGGTCTATTGCTGCCTCGGGCACCTTATGGTCGTTCTTCTGTGAGTCTAGATTATCGAATCGGACGCAAAACTGATAGTTAATTGTAACGTTCAGGGCCTCCAAATGACGATGGAACACTCAAATTGCGTCCCGATTCAATACATCGTCCTCCAGCCGACTTATCTCCATTGGTCTATTGCTGCCTCGGCCACCTTATGGACCATCTCCTGTGAGTCTAGATTATCGATCCGGACGCAAAACTGGTAGTTAATTGTAACGTTCAGGGCCTCCTAATGACGATGGAACTCTCAAATTGCGTCCCGATTCAATACATCGTTCTCCAGCCGACTTGTCTCCATGGGCCTATTGATGCCTCGGGCACCTCATGGTCGTTCTCCTGTGAGTCTAGATTATCGAATCGGACGCAAAACTGATAGTTAATTGTAACGTTCAGGGCCTCCTAATGACGATGGAACTCTCAAATTGCGTCCCGATTCAATACATCGTCCTCCAGCCGACTTGTCTCCATGGGTCTACTGCTGCTTCGGGCACCTTATTGTCGATCTCCTGTGAGTCTACATTATCGAATCGGACGCAATACTGATAGTTTATTGTAACGTTCAGAGCCTCCAAATGACGATGGAACACTCAAATTGCGTCACGATTCAATACATCGTCCTCCAGCCGACTTGTCTCCATGGGTCTATTGCTGCCTCGGGCACCTTATGGTCGTTCTCCTGTGAGTCTAGATTATCGAATCGGACGCAAAACCGATAGTTAATTGTAACATTCAGGGCCACCTAATGACGATGGATCACTCAAATTGCGTCCCGATTCAATACATCGCCCTGCAGCCGACTTGGCTCCACGGCTCTATTGCTGCCTCGGGCACCTTATGGTCGTTCTCCTGTGAGACTAGATTATCGAATCGGATTCAAAACTGATAGTTAATTGTAACGTTAAGGGCCTCCTAATGACGATGGAACACTCAAATTGCGTCCCGATTCAATACATCGTCCTCCAGCCGACTTGTCTCCATGGGTCTATTGCTGCCTCGGGCACCTTATTGTCGATCTACTGTGAGTCTACATTATCGATTCGGACGCAATACTGATAGTTTATTGTAACGTTAAGGGCCTCCTAATGTCGATGGAACACTCAAATTGCGTCCCGATTCAATACATCGTCCTCCAGCCGACTTATTTCCATGGGTCTATTGCTGCCTCGGGCACCTTATGGTCGTTCTCCTGTGAGTCTAGATTATCGAATCGGACGCAAAACGGATAGTTAATTGTAACATTCAGGGCCACCTAATGACGATGGATCACTCAAATTGCGTAACGATTCAATACATCGCCCTGCAGCCGACTTGTCTCCACGGCTCTATTGCTGCCTCGGGCACCTTACGGTCGTTCTCCTGTGAGACTAGATTATCGAATCGGAAGCAAAACTGATAGTTAATTGTAACGTTCAGGGCTTCCTAATGACGATTGAAAACTCAAATTGCGTCCCGATTCAATACATCGTCATCCTGCCGACTTATCTCCATGGGTCTATTGCTGCCTCGGGCACCTTATGTTTGTTCTCCTGTGAGTCTAGATTATCGAATCGGACGCAATACTGATAGTTTATTGTAACGTTTAGGGCCTCCTAATGACGATGGAACTCTCAAATTGCGTCCCGATTCAATACATCGTTCTCCAGCCGACTTCTCTCCATGGGCCTATTGCTGCCTCGGGCACCTTATGGTCGTTCTCCTGTGAGTCTATATTATCGAATCGGACGCAAAACTGATAGTTAATTGTAACTTTCCGGGCCTCCTAATGACGATGGAACACCCAAATTGCGTCCCAATTCAATACATTGTCCTCCAACCGACTTGCCTCCATCTGTCAATTGATGCCTCGGGCACCTTATGGTCGTTCTCCTGTGAGTCTAGTTTATCGAATCGGACGCAAAACTGATAGTTAATTGTAACGTTCAGGGCCTGCTAATGACGATGGAACACTAAAATTTCGTCCCGATTACATACATCGTCCTCCAGCCGACATGTTTCCATGGGTCTATTGCTGCCTCGGGCAACTTATGGTCGTCCTCCTGTGAGTCTAGATTATCGAATCGGACGCAAAACTGATAGTTAATTGTAACGTTCAGGGCCTCCTAATGACGATGGAACGATCAAATTGCGTCCCGATTCAATACATCGTCCTCCAGTCGACGTGTCTCCATGAGTCTATTGCTGCCTCGGGCACCTTATGGTCGTTCTCCTGTGAGTCTAGGTTATCAAATCGGACGCAAAACTGATAGTTAATTGTAACGTTAAGGGCCTCCTAATGACGATGCAACACTCAAACTGCGTCCCGATTCAATACATCGTCCTCCAGCCGACATGTCTCCATGGGTCTATTGCAGCCTCGGGCACCCTATTGTCGATCTCCTGTGAGTCTACATTATCGAATCGGACGCAATACTGATAGTTTATCGTAACGTTCAGGGCCTCCTAATGACGATGGAACACTCAAATTGCGTCCCGATTTAATACATCGTCCTCCAGCCGACTTATCTCCATGGGTCTGTTGCTGCCTCGGTTACCTTGTGTTCGTTCTCCTGTGAGTCTATATTATCGAATCGGACGCAAAACTGATAGTTAATTGTAACGTTCAGGGCCTCCTAATGACGATGGAACACGCAAATTGCGTCCCGATTCAATACATCGTCCTCCAGCCGACTTATCTCCATGGGTCTATTGCTGCCTCGGGCACCTTATGGTCGTTCTCCTGTGAGTCAAGATAATCGCATCGGACGCAAAACTGATAGTTAATTGTAGCGTTCAGGGCCTCCTAATGACGATGGAACACTCAAATTGCGTCCCGATTACATACATCGTCCTCCAGCCGACTTGTCTCCATGGGTCTATTGCTGCCTCGGGCTACGTATGGTCGTTCTCCTGTGAGTCTAGATTATCGAATCGGACGCAAAACTGAGAGTTAATTATAAAGTTCAGGGCCTCCTAATGACGATGGAACACTCAAATTGCGTCCCGATTCAATACATCCTCCTCCAGCCGACTTGTCTCCATGGGTCTATATGCTGCCTCGGGCACCTTATTGTCGATCTCCTGTGAGTCTACATTATCGAATCGGACGCAATACTGATAGTTCATTGTAACGTTCAGGGCCACCTAATGACGATTGAACACTATAATTGCGTCCCGATTCAATACATCGTCCTCCAGCCGACTTGTCTCCATGGGTCTATTGCTGCCTCGGGCACCTTATGGACCATCTCCTGTGAGCCTAGATTATCGAATCGGACGCAAAACGGATGGTTAATTGAAACATTCAGGGCCACTTAATGACGATGGATCACTCAAATTGCGTCCCGATTCAATACATCGCCCTGCAGCCGACTTGTCTCCACGGCTCTATTGCTGCCTCGGGCACCTTATGGTCGTTCTCCTGTGAGACTAGATTATCGAATCGGACGCAAAACTGATAGTTAATTGTAACGTTCAGGGCCTCCTAATGACGATGGAACACTCAAATTGCGTCCCGATTCAATACTTCGTCCTCCAGCCAAGTTATCTCCATGGGTCTATTGCTGCCTCGGGCACCTTATGTTTGTTCTCCTGTGAGTCTAGATTATCGAATGGGACGCAAAACTGATAGTTAATTGTAACGTTCAGGGCCTCCTAATGACGATGGAACACTCAAATTGCGTCTCGATTCAGTACATCGTCCTCCAGCCGACGTGTCTCCATGAGTCTATTGCTGCCTCGGGCACCTTATGGTCGTTCTCCTGTGAGTCTAGGTTATCGAATCGGACGCAAAACTGATAGTTAATTGTAATGTTAAGGGTCTCCTAATGACGATGGAACACTAAAATTGCGTCCCGATTCAATACATCGTCCTCCAGCCGACTTGTCTCCATGGGTCTATATGCTGCCTCGGGCACCTTATTGTCGATCTCCTGTGAGTCTACATTATCGAATCGGACGCAATACTGATAGTTTATTGTAACGTTCAGGGCCTGCTAATGACGATGGAACTCTCAAATTGCGTCCCGATTCAATACATCGTCCTCCAGCCGACTTGTCTCCATGGGCCTATTGCTGCCTCGGGCACCTTATGGTCGTTCTCCTGTGAGTCTAGATTATCGAATCGGACGCAAAACTGATAGTTATTTGTAACGTTCAGGGCCTCCTAATGACGATGGAACACTCAAATTGCGTCGAGATTCAATACATCGTTCTCCAGCCGAGGTGTCTCCTTGGGTCTATTGCTGCCTCGGGCGACGTATGGTCGTTCTCCTGTGAGTCTAGATTATCGAATCGGACGCAAAACTGATAGTTAATTATAAAGTTCTGGGCTTCCTAATGACGATGGAACACTCAAATTGCGTCCCGATTCAATACATCGTCCTCCAGCCGACTTGTCTCCATGGGTCTATATGCTGCCTCGGGCACCTTATTGTCGATCTCCTGTGAGTCTACATTATCGAATCGGACGCAATACTGATAGTTTATTGTAACGTTCAGGGCCACCTAATGACGATTGAACACTATAATTGCGTCCCGATTCAATACATCGTCCTCCAGCCGACTTGTCTCCATGGGTATATTGCTGCCTCGGGCACCTTATGGACCATATCCTGTGAGCCTAGATTATCGAATCGGACGCAAAACGGATAGTTAATTGTAACATTCAGGGCCACCTAATGACGATGGATCACTCAAATTGCGTCCCGATTCTATACATCGCCCTGCAGCCGACTTGTCTCCACGGCTCTATTGCTGCCTCGGGCACCTTATGGTCGTTCTCCTGTGAGACTAGATTATCGAATCGGACGCAAAACTGATAGTTAATTGTAACTTTCAGGGCCTCCTAATGAGGATGGAACACTTAAATTGCGCCCCGATTCAATACATCGTCCTCCAGCCAACTTATCTCCATGGGTCTATTGCTGCCTCGGGCACCTTATGTTTGTTCTCCTGTGAGTCTAGATTATCGAATGGGACGCAAAACTGATAGTTAATTGTAACGTTCAGGGCCTCCTAATGACGATGGAACACTCAAATTGCGTCCCGATTCAATACATCGTCCTCCAGCCGACGTGTCTCCATGAGTCTATTGCTGCCTCGGGCACCTTATGGTCGTTCTCCTGTGAGTCTAGGTTATCGAATCGGACGCAAAACTGATGGTTAATTGTAATGTTAAGGGCCTCCTAATGACGACGGAACACTCAAATTGCGTCCCGATTCAATACATCGTCCTCCAGCCGACTTGTCTCCATGGGTCTATTGCTGCCTCGTTCACCTTATTGTCGATCTCCTGTGAGTCTACATTATCGAATCGGACCCAATACTGATAGTTTATTGTAACGTTCAGGGCCTCCTAATGACGATGGAAAACTCAAATTGCGTCCCGATTCAATACATCGTCCTCCAGCCGACTTATCTCCATGGGTCTGTTGCTGCCTCCGTTACCTTATGTTCGTTCTCCTGTGAGTCTATATTATCGAATCGGACGCAAAACTGATACTTAATTGTATCGTTCAGGGCCTCCTAATGATGATGGAACACGCAAATTGCGTCCCGATTCAATACATCGTCCTCCAGCCGACTTATCACCATGGGTCTATCGCTGCCGCGGGCACCTTTTGGTCGTTCTCCTGTGAGTCAAGATTATCGAATCGGACGCAAAAATGATAGTTAATTGTAACGTTCATGGCCTCCTAATGACGATGGAACACTCAAATTGCGTCGAGATTCAATACATCGTTCTTCAGCTGACATGTCTCCTTGGGTCTATTGCTGCCTCGGGCACCTTATGGTCGTTCTTCTGTGAGTCTAGATTATCGAATCGGACGCAAAACTGATAGTTAATTGTAACGTTCAGGCCCTCCAAATGACGATGGAACACTCAAACTGCGTCCCGATTCAATACATCGTCCTCCAGCCGACTTATCTCCATTGGTCTATTGCTGCCTCGGCCACCTTATGGACCATCTCCTGTGAGTATAGATTATCGATCCGGACGCAAAACTGGTAGTTAATTGTAACGTTCAGGGCCTCCTAATGACGATGGAACTCTCAAATTGCGTCCCGATTCAATACATCGTTCTCCAGCCGAATTGTCTCCATGGGCCTATTGCTGCCTCGGGCACCTTATGGTCGTTCTCCTGTGAGTCTAGATTATCGAATCGGACGCAAAACTGATAGTTAATTGTAACGTTCCGGGCCTCCTAATGACGATGGGACACTCAAATTGCGTCCCAATTCAATACATCGTCCTCCAACCGACTTGTCCCCATGTGTCTATTGATGCCTCGGGCACCCTTTGTTCGTTCTCCTGTGAGACTAGACTATCGAATCGGATGCAAAACTGATAGTTAATTGTAACGTTCAGGGCCTCCTAATGACGATGGAACACTCAAATTGCGTCCCGATTCAATACATCGTCCTCCAGCCGACTTATCTCCATGGGTCTATTGCTGCCTCGGGCACCTTATGTTTGTTTTCCTGTGATTCTAGATTATCGAATCGGACGCAAAACTGATAGTTAATTGTAACTTTCAGGGCCTCCTAATGACGATGGAACACTCAAATTGCGTCCCGATTCAATACATCGTCCTCCAGCCGACTTGTCTCCATGGGTCTATTGCTGCCTCGGGCACCTTATGGACCATCTCCTGTGAGCCTAGATTATCGAATCGGACGCAAAACTGATAGTTAATTGTAACTTTCAGGGCCTCCTAATGACGATGGAACACTCAAATTGCGTCCCGATTCAATACATCGTCCTCCAGCCGACTTGTCACCATGGGTCTATCGCTGCCGCGGGCACCTTTTGGTCGTTCTCCTGTGAGTCTAGATTATCGAATCGGACGCAAAACGGATAGTTAATTGTAACGTTCAGGGCCTCCTAATGACGATGGAACACTCAAATATCGTCGAGATTCAATACATCGTTCTCCAGCCGACGTGTGTCCTTGGGTCTATTGCTGCCTCGGGCACTTTATGGTCGTTCTTCTGTGAGTCTAGATTATCGAATCGGACGCAAAACTGATAGTTAATTGTAACGTTCATGGCCTCCAAATGACGATGGAACACTGAAATTGCGTCCCGATTCAATACATCGTCCTCCAGCCGAATTATCTCCATGGGTGTATTGCTGCCTCGGCCACCTTATGGACCATATCCTGTGAGTCTAGATTTTCGATCCGGACGCAAAACTGGTAGTTAATTGTAACGTTCAGGGCCTCCTAATGACGATGGAACTCTCAAATTGCGGCCCGATTCAATACATCGTTCTCCAGCCGACTTGTCTCCATGGGCCTATTGCTGCCTTGGGCACCTTATGGTCGTTCTCCTGTGAGTCTAGTTTATCGAATCGTACGCAAAACTGACAGTTAATTGTAACGTTCAGGGCCTCCTAATGACGATGGAACACTAAAATTGCGTCCCGATTACATACATCGTCCTTAAGCCGACTTGTCTCCATTGGTCTATTGCTCCCTCGGGTAACTTATGGTCGTTCACCTGTGAGTCTAGATTATCGAATCGGACGCAAAACTGATAGTTAATTGTAACTTTCAGGGCCTCCTAATGACGATGGAACACTCAAATTGCGTCCCGATTCAATACATCGTCCTCCAGCCGACTTGTCTCCATGGGTCTATTGCTGCCTCGGGCACCTTATTGTCGATCTCCTGTGAGTCTACATTATCGAATCGGACGCAATACTGATAGTTTATTGTAACGTTCAGAGCCTCCAAATGACGATGGAACACTCAAATTGCGTCACGATTCAATACATCGTCCTCCAGCCGACTTGTCTCCATGGGTCTATTGCTGCCTCGGGCACCTTATTGTCGATCTCCTGTGAGTCTACATTATCGAATCGGACGCAATACTGATAGTTCATTGTAACGTTCAGGGCCACCTAATGACGATTGAACACTATAATTGCGTCCCGATTCAATACATCGTCCTCCAGCCGACTTGTCTCCATGGGTCTATTGCTGCCTCGGGCACCTTATGGACCATCTCCTGTGAGCCTAGATTATCGAATCGGACGCAAAATGGATAGTTAATTGTAACATTCAGGGCCACTTAATACGATGGATCACTCAAATTGCGTCCCGATTCAATACATCGCCCTGCAGCCGACTTGTCTCCACGGCTCTATTGCTGCCTCGGGCACCTTATGGTCGTTCTCCTGTGAGACTAGATTATCGAATCGGACGCAAAACTGATAGCTAATTGTAACTTTCAGGGCCTCCTAATGACGATGGAACACTCAAATTGCGTCCCGATTCAATACATCGTCCTCCAGCCAAGTTTTCTCCATGGGTCTATTGCTGCCTCGGGCACCTTATGTTTGTTCTCCTGTGAGTCTAGATTATCGAATGGGACGCAAAACTGATAGTTAATTGTAACGTTCAGGGCCTCCTAATGACGATGGAACACTCAAATTGCGTCCCGATTCAATACATCGTCCTCCAGCCGACGTGTCTCCATGAGTCTATTGCTGCCTCGGGCACCTTATGGTCGTTCTCCTGTGAGTCAAGATTATCGAATCGGACGCAAAACTGATAGTTAATTGTAACGTTCATGGCCTCCTAATGACGATGGAACACTCAAATTGCGTCGAGATTCAATACATCGTCCTCCAGCCGACTTATCTCCATCGGTCTATTGCTGCCTCGGCCCCCTTATGGACCATCTCCTGTGAGTCTAGATTATCGATCCGGACGCAAAACTGGTAGTTAATTGTAACGTTCAGGGCCTCCTAATGACGATGGAACTCTCAAATTGCGTCCCGATTCAATACATCGTTCTCCAGCCGACTTGTCTCCATGGGCCTTTTGCTGCCTCGGGCACCTTATGTTTGTTTTCCTGTGATTCTAGATTATGGAATCGGACGCAAAACTGATAGTTAATTGCAACGTTCAGGGCCTCCTAATGACGATGGAACACTCAAATTGCGTCCCGATTCAATACATCGTCCTCCAGCCGACTTGTCTCCATGGGTCTATTGCCGCCTCGGGCACCTTATAGTCGTTCTCCTGTGAGTCTAGATTATCGAATCGGACGCAAAACTGATAGTTAATTATAACATTCAGGGCCACCAAATGACGATGGATCACTCAAATTGCGTAACGATTCAATACAACGCTCTGCAGCCGACTTGTCTCCATGGCTCTATTGCTGCCTCGGGCACCTTATGGTCCTTCTCCTGTGAGACTAGATTATCGAATCGGACGCAAAACTGATAGTTAATTGTAACGTTCAGGGCCTCCTAATGACGATTGAACACTCAAATTGCGTCCCGATTCAATACTTCGTCCTCCAGCCGACTTATCTCCATGGGTTTATTGCTGCCTCGGGCACCTTATGGTCGTTCTCCTGTGAGTCTAGATTATCGAATAGGACACAAAACTGATAGTTAATTGTACCGTTCAGAGCCTCCTAATGACGATGGAACACTCAAATTGCGTCCCGATTCAATACATCGTCCTCCAGCCGACTTATCTCCATGGGTCTATTGCTGCCTCGGGCACCTTATGGACCATCTCCTGTGAGTCTAGATTATCGATCCGGACGCAATACTGATAGTTAATTGTAACGTTCAGGGCCTCCTAATGACGATTGAACACTCAAATTGCGTCCCGATTCAAGACATCGTTCTCCAGCCGACTTGTCTCCATGGGCCTATTGCAGCCTCGGGCACCTTATGGTCGTTCTCCTGTGAGTCTAGATTATCGAATCGGACGCAAAACGGATAGTTAATTGTAACGTTCAGGTCCTCCTAATGACGATGGAACACTCAAATTGCGTCGAGATTCAATACATCGTTCTCCAGCCGACGTGTGTCCTTGGGTCTATTGCTGCCTCGGGCACTTTATGGTCGTTCTTCTGTGAGTCTAGATTATCGAATCGGACGCAAAACTGATAGTTAATTGTAACGTTCATGGCCTCCAAATGACGATGGAACACTGAAATTGCGTCCCGATTCAATACATCGTCCTCCAGCCGAATTATCTCCATGGGTGTATTGCTGCCTCAGCCACCTTATGGACCATATCCTGTGAGTCTAGATCTTCGATCCGGACGCAAAACTGGTAGTTAATTGTAACGTTCAGGGCCTCCTAATGACGATGGAACTCTCAAATTGCGTCCCGATTCAATACATCGTACTCCAGCCGACTTGTCTCCATGGGCCTATTGCTGCCTCGGGCACCTTATGGTCGTTCTCCTGTGAGACTAGATTATCAAATCGGACGCAAAGCTGATAGTTAATTGTTACGTTCCGGGCCTCCTAATGTCGATGGAACACCCAAATTGCGTCCCAATTCAATACATCGTCCTCCAACCGACTTGTCTCCATGGGTCTATTGATGCCTCGGGCACCTTATGGTCGTTCTCCTGTGAGTCTAGTTTATCGAATCGTACGCAAAACTGACAGTTAATTGTAACGTTCAGGGCCTCCTAATGACGATGGAACACTAAAATTGCGTCCCGATTACATACATCGTCCTTAAGCCGACTTGTCTCCATTGGTCCATTGCTCCCTCGGGCAACTTATGGTCGTTCTCCTGTGAGTCTAGATTATCGAATCGGACGCAAAACTGACAGTTAATTGTAACGTTCATGGCCTCCAAATGACGATGGAACACTGAAATTGCGTCCCGATTCAATACATCGTCCTCCAGCCGAATTATCTCCATGGGTGTATTGCTGCCTCAGCCACCTTATGGACCATATCCTGTGAGTCTAGATTTTCGATCCGGACGCAAAACTGGTAGTTAATTGTAACGTTCAGGGCCTCCTAATGACGATGGAACTCTCAAATTGCGTCCCGATTCAATACATCGTTCTCCAGCCGAATTGTCTCCATGGGCCTATTGCTGCCTCGGGCACCTTATGGTCGTTCTCCTGTGAGTCTAGATTATCGAATCGGACGCAAAACTGATAGTTAATTGTAACGTTCCGGGCCTCCTAATGACGATGGGACACTCAAATTGCGTCCCAATTCAATACATCGTCCTCCAACCGACTTGTCCCCATGTGTCTATTGATGCCTCGGGCACCCTTTGTTCGTTCTCCTGTGAGACTAGACTATCGAATCGGATGCAAAACTGATAGTTAATTGTAACGTTCAGGGCCTCCTAATGACGATGGAACACTCAAATTGCGTCCCGATTCAATACATCGTCCTCCAGCCGACTTATCTCGATGGGTCTATTGCTGCCTCGGGCACCTTATGTTTGTTTTCCTGTGATTCTAGATTATCGAATCGGACGCAAAACTGATAGTTAATTGTAACTTTCAGGGCCTCCTAATGACGATGGAACACTCAAATTGCGTCCCGATTCAATACATCGTCCTCCAGCCGACTTGTCTCCATGGGTCTATTGCTGCCTCGGGCACCTTATGGACCATCTCCTGTGAGCCTAGATTATCGAATCGGACGCAAAACTGATAGTTAATTGTAACTTTCAGGGCCTCCTAATGACGATGGAACACTCAAATTGCGTCCCGATTCAATACATCGTCCTCCAGCCGACTTGTCACCATGGGTCTATCGCTGCCGCGGGCACCTTTTGGTCGTTCTCCTGTGAGTCTAGATTATCGAATCGGACGCAAAACGGATAGTTAATTGTAACGTTCAGGGCCTCCTAATGACGATGGAACACTCAAATTGCGTCGAGATTCAATACATCGTTCTCCAGCCGACGTGTGTCCTTGGGTCTATTGCTGCCTCGGGCACTTTATGGTCGTTCTTCTGTGAGTCTAGATTTTTGAATCGGACGCAAAACTGATAGTTAATTGTAACGTTCATGGCCTCCAAATGACGATGGAACACTGAAATTGCGTCCCGATTCAATACATCGTCCTCCAGCCGAATTATCTCCATGGGTGTATTGCTGCCTCGGCCACCTTATGGACCATATCCTGTGAGTCTAGATTTTCGATCCGGACGCAAAACTGGTAGTTAATTGTAACGTTCAGGGCCTCCTAATGACGATGGAACTCTCAAATTGCGGCCCGATTCAATACATCGTTCTCCAGCCGACTTGTCTCCATGGGCCTATTGCTGCCTCGGGCACCTTATGGTCGTTCTCCTGTGAGTCTAGTTTATCGAATCGTACGCAAAACTGACAGTTAATTGTAACGTTCAGGGCCTCCTAATGACGATGGAACACTAGAATTGCGTCCCGATTACATACATCGTCCTTAAGCCGACTTGTTTCCATTGGTCTATTGCTCCCTCGGGTAACTTATGGTCGTTCTCCTGTGAGTCTAGATTATCGAATCGGACGCAAAACTGATAGTTAATTGTAACTTTCAGGGCCTCCTAATGACGATGGAACACTCAAATTGCGTCCCGATTCAATACATCGTCCTCCAGCCGACTTGTCTCCATGGGTCTATTGCTGCCTCGGGCACCTTATTGTCGATCTCCTGTGAGTCTACATTATCGAATCGGACGCAATACTGATAGTTTATTGTAACGTTCAGAGCCTCCAAATGACGATGGAACACTCAAATTGCGTCACGATTCAATACATCGTCCTCCAGCCGACTTGTCTCCATGGGTCTATTGCTGCCTCGGGCACCTTATGGTCGTTCTCCTGTGAGTCTAGATTATCGAATCGGACGCAAAACGGATAGTTAATTGTAACATTCAGGGCCACCTAATGACGATGGATCACTGAAATTGCGTCCCGATTCAATACATCGCCCTGCAGCCGACTTGTCTCCACGGCTCTATTGCTGCCTCGGGCACCTTATGGTCGTTCTCCTGTGAGACTAGATTATCGAATCGGATTCAAAACTGATAGTTAATTGTAACGTTAAGGGCCTCCTAATGACGATGGAACACTCAAATTGCGTCCCGATTCAATACATCGTCCTCCAACCGACTTGTCTCCATGGGTCTATTGCTGCCTCGGGCACCTTATTGTCGATCTACTGTGAGTCTACATTATCGAATCGGACGCAATACTGATAGTTTATTGTAACGTTAAGGGCCTCCTAATGACGATGGAACACTCAAATTGCGTCCCGATTCAATACATCGTCCTCCAGCCGACTTATTTCCATGGGTCTATTGCTGCCTCGGGCACCTTATGGTCGTTCTCCTGTGAGTCTAGATTATCAAATCGGACGCAAAACGGATAGTTAATTGTAACATTCAGGGCCACCTAATGACGATGGATCACTCAAATTGCGTAACGATTCAATACATCGCCCTGCAGCCGACTTGTCTCCACGGCTCTATTGCTGCCTCGGGCACCTTACGGTCGTTCTCCTGTGAGACTAGATTATCGAATCGGAAGCAAAACTGATAGTTAATTGTAACGTTCAGGGCCTCCTAATGGCGATTGAACACTCAAATTGCGTCCCGATTCAATACATCGTCATCCTGCCGACTTATCTCCATGGGTCTATTGCTGCCTCGGCACCTTATGTTTGTTCTCCTGTGAGTCTAGATTATCGAATCGGACGCAATACTGATAGTTTATTGTAACGTTCAGGGCCTCCTAATGACGATGGAACTCTCAAATTGCGTCCCGATTCAATACATCGTTCTCCAGCCGACTGCTCTCCATGGGCCTATTGCTGCCTCGGGCACCTTATGGTCGTTATCCTGTGAGTCTATATTATCGAATCGGACGCAAAACTGATAGTTAATTGTAACTTTCCGGGCCTCCTAATGACGATGGAACACTCAAATTGCGTCCCGATTCAATACATCGTCCTCCAGCCGACGTGTCTCCATGAGTCTATTGCTGCCTCGGGCACCTTATGGACGTTCTCCTGTGAGTCTAGGTTATCGAATAGGACGCAAAACTGATAGTTAATTGTAATGTTAAGGGTCTCCTAATGACGATGGAACACTAAAATTGCGTCCCGATTCAATACATCGTCCTCCAGCCGACTTGTCTCCATGGGTCTATTGCTGCCTCGGGCACCTTATTGTCGATCTCCTGTGAGTCTACATTATCGAATCGGACGCAATACTGATAGTTCATTGTAACGTTCAGGGCCACCTAATGACGATTGAACACTATAATTGCGTCCCGATACAATACATCGTCCTCCAGCCGACTTGTCTCCATGGGTCTATTGCTGCCTCGGGCACCTTATGGACCATCTCCTGTGAGCCTAGATTATCGAATCGGACGCAAAATGGATAGTTAATTGTAACATTCAGGGCCACTTAATACGATGGATCACTCAAATTGCGTCCCGATTCAATACATCGCCCTGCAGCCGACTTGTCTCCACGGCTCTATTGCTGCCTCGGGCACCTTATGGTCGTTCTCCTGTGAGACTAGATTATCGAATCGGACGCAAAACTGATAGTTAATTGTAACTTTCAGGGCCTCCTAATGACGATGGAACACTCAAATTGCGTCCCGATTCAATACATCGTCCTCCAGCCAAGTTTTCTCCATGGGTCTATTGCTGCCTCGGGCACCTTATGATTGTTCTCCTGTGAGTCTAGATTATCGAATGGGACGCAAAACTGATAGTTAATTGTAACGTTCAGGGCCTCCTAATGACGATGGAACACTCAAATTGCGTCCCGATTCAATACATCGTCCTCCAGCCGACGTGTCTCCATGAGTCTATTGCTGCCTCGGGCACCTTATGGTCGTTCTCCTGTGAGTCTAGGTTATCGAATCGGACGCAAAACTGATAGTTAATTGTAATGTTAAGGGTCTCCTAATGACGATGGAACACTAAAATTGCGTCCCGATTCAATACATCGTCCTCCAGCCGACTTGTCTCCATGGGTCTATTGCTGCCTCGGGCACCTTATTGTCGATCTCCTGTGAGTCTACATTATCGAATCGGACGCAATACTGATAGTTTATTGTAACGTTCATGGCCTCCTAATGACGATGGAAAACTCAAATTGCGTCCCGATTCAATACATCGTCCTCCAGCCGACTTATCTCCATGGGTCTGTTGCTGCCTCGGTTACCTTATGTTCGTTCTCCTGTGAGTCTATATTATCGAATCAGACGCAAAACTGATAGTTAATTGTATCGTTCAGGGCCTCCTAATGATGATGGAACACGCAAATTGCGTCCCGATTCAATACATCGTCCTCCAGCCGACATATCACCATGGGTCTATCGCTGCCGCGGGCACCTTTTGGTCGTTCTCCTGTGAGTCAAGATTATCGAATCGGACGCAAAACTGATAGTTAATTGTAACGTTCATGGCCTCCTAATGACGATGGAACACTCAAATTGCGTCGAGATTCAATACATCGTCCTCCAGCCGACTTATCTTCATCGGTCTATTGCTGCCTCGGCCCCCTTATGGACCATCTCCTGTGAGTCTAGATTATCGATCCGGACGCAAAACTGGTAGTTAATTGTAACGTTCAGGGCCTCCTAATGACGATGGAACTCTCAAATTGCGTCCCGATTCAATACATCGTTCTCCAGCCGACTTGTCTCCATGGGCCTTTTGCTGCCTCGGGCACCTTATGTTTGTTTTCCTGTGATTCTAGATTATCGAATCGGACGCAAAACTGATAGTTAATTGCAACGTTCAGGGCCTCCTAATGACGATGGAACACTCAAATTGCGTCCCGATTCAATACATCGTCCTCCAGCCGACTTGTCTCCATGGGTCTATTGCTGCCTCGGGCACCTTATAGTCGTTCTCCTGTGAGTCTAGATTATCGAATCGGACGCAAAACTGATAGTTAATTATAACATTCAGGGCCACCAAATGACGATGGATCACTCAAATTGCGTAACGATTCAATACAACGCTCTGCAGCCGACTTGTCTCCATGGCTCTATTGCTGCCTCGGGCACCTTATGGTCCTTCTCCTGTGAGACTAGATTATCGAATCGGACGCAAAACTGATAGTTAATTGTAACGTTCAGGGCCTCCTAATGACGATTGAACACTCAAATTGCGTCCCGATTCAATACTTCGTCCTCCAGCCGACTTATCTCCATGGGTTTATTGCTGCCTCGGGCACCTTATGGTCGTTCTCCTGTGAGTCTAGATTATCGAATAGGACACAAAACTGATAGTTAATTGTACCGTTCAGAGCCTCCTAATGACGATGGAACACTCAAATTGCGTCCCGATTCAATACATCGTCCTCCAGGCGACTTATCTCCATGGGTCTATTGCTGCCTCGGGCACCTTATGGACCATCTCCTGTGAGTCTAGATTATCGATCCGGACGCAATACTGATAGTTAATTGTAACGTTCAGGGCCTCCTAATGACGATTGAACACTCAAATTGCGTCCCGATTCAAGACATCGTTCTCCAGCCGACTTGTCTCCATGGGCCTATTGCAGCCTCGGGCACCTTATGGTCGTTCTCCTGTGAGTCTAGATTATCGAATCGGACGCAAAACGGATAGTTAATTGTAACGTTCAGGGCCTCCTAATGACGATGGAACACTCAAATTGCGTCGAGATTCAATACATCGTTCTCCAGCCGACGTGTGTCCTTGGGTCTATTGCTGCCTCGGGCACTTTATGGTCGTTCTTCTGTGAGTCTAGATTATCGAATCGGACGCAAAACTGATAGTTAATTGTAACGTTCATGGCCTCCAAATGACGATGGAACACTGAAATTGCGACCCGATTCAATACATCGTCCTCCAGCCGAATTATCTCCATGGGTGTATTGCTGCCTCAGCCACCTTATGGACCATATCCTGTGAGTCTAGATTTTCGATCCGGACGCAAAACTGGTAGTTAATTGTAACGTTCAGGGCCTCCTAATGACGATGGAACTCTCAAATTGCGTCCCGATTCAATACATCGTACTCCAGCCGACTTGTCTCCATGGGCCTATTGCTGCCTCGGGCACCTTATGGTCGTTCTCCTGTGAGACTAGATTATCAAATCGGACGCAAAGCTGATAGTTAATTGTTACGTTCCGGGCCTCCTAATGACGATGGAACACCCAAATTGCGTCCCAATTCAATACATCGTCCTCCAACCGACTTGTCTCCATGGGTCTATTGATGCCTCGGGCACCTTATGGTCGTTCTCCTGTGAGTCTAGTTTATCGAATCGTACGCAAAACTGACAGTTAATTGTAACGTTCAGGGCCTCCTAATGACGATGGAACACTAAAATTGCGTCCCGATTACATACATCGTCCTTAAGCCGACTTGTCTCCATTGGTCCATTGCTCCCTCGGGCAACTTATGGTCGTTCTCCTGTGAGTCTAGATTATCGAATCGGACGCAAAACTGATAGTTAATTGTAACGTTCAGGGCCTCCTAATGACGATGGAACACTCAAATTGCGTCGATATTCAATACATCGTCCTCCAGCCGACTTGTCTCCATGGGTCTATAGTTGCCTCGGGCACCTTATGGTCGTTCTCCTGTGAGGCTATATTATCGAATCGGACGCAAAACTGATAGATAATTGTAACGTTCAGGACCTCCTAATGACGATGGAACACTCAAATTGCGTCCCGATTCAATACATCGTCCTCCAGCCGACTTTTCTCCATGGGTCTATTACTGCCTCGGGCACCTTATGGTCGTTCTTCTGTGAGTCTAGATTTTCGAATCGGACGCAAAACTGATAGTTAATTGTAACGTTCAGGGCCTCCTAATGACGATGGAACACTCAAATGGCGTCCCGATTCAATACATTGTCCTCCAGCCCAAATATCTCCATTGGTCTATTGCTGCTTGGGGCACCTTACGGTCGTTCTCCAGTGAGTCTAGATTATCGAATCGGACGCAAAACTGATAGTTAATTGTAACGTTCATGGCCTCCTAGTGACGATGGAACACTCAAATTGCGTCCCGATGAAATACATCGTCCTCCAACTGACTTATCTCCATGGGTGTATTGCTGCCTCGGGCACCTTATGGTCGTTCTCCCGTGAGTGTAGATTATCGAATCGGACGCAAAACTGATAGTGTGGTGTCACCGCCAGACACCACACTTGCTAGGTGGTAGCTTAAATCGGCCGCGGTCCATTAGTACATGTCGGACCCGCGTGTCGCCGCCATCAGTACTTGCAGACCTAGCGCCACCACATGGCAGGTCTAGAAAGACGGACTAGCACTCGCCCCAGTTGAACGGACGACATTGCTAGCGACTAGACGTACGAAGCCTTCCTCTCATTTGCCGAGAGACAGTTAGAATAGCCTTCAGCTAAGTCCATAGCTACGACCTAGCAAGGCGCAGTTAACCATATCTGGAGAGAGTCTTACTTGTATTCATCATAGAGATGTACCACACAAGAGAATAAAGTTAAGTATACGAGAAGCTCCGTCCTTTTCTTATTAGCATTCATTAAGTATCCTGTTCCAGAACTCACGCCAGCTGGCGTGTGTGTACGCGTGCCTATCGGTAACCTCACCCTGTGTCTAGACTGTCTTGTATAGACACAACAGATAGTTAATTGTAACGCTCAGGGCCTCCTAATGACGATGGCACACTAAAATTGCGTCCCGATTCAATACATCGTCCTCCAGCCGACGTGTCTCCATGGGTCTATTGCTACCTCGGGCACCTTATGGTCGTTCTCCTGTGAGTATCGATTCGGACGCAAAACTGATAGTTAATTGTAACGTTCCCTGCCACCTAATGCCTATGAAACACTTAAATTGCGGCCCGATTCAATACATCGTCCTCCAGCCGTAATGTCTTCATGGGTCTATTGCTGCCTCGGGCACCGTCTTCCAGCCGACGTGTCTTCATGGGTCTATTGCTGCCTCGGGCACCTTATGGTCGTTCTCCTGTGAGTCTAGATTATCAAATCGGACGCAAAACTGCTAGTTAATTGTATCGTTCAGGGCCTCCTAATGACGATGGAACACTCAAATTGCGTCCCGATTCTACACATCGTCCTCCAGCCGACGTGCCTCCATGGGTCTAATGCTGCTTCGGGCACCTTATGGTCGTTCTCCTGTGAGTCTAGATTATCGAATCGGACGCAAAACTGATGGTTAATTGTAACGTTCAGGGGCTCCCAATGACGATGCAACACTCAAATTGCGTCGAGATTCAATACATCGTCCTCCAGCCGACGTTTGTCCATGGGTCTATTGCTGCCTCGGGCACCTTATGGTCTTTCTCCTGTGAGTCTAGATTATCGCATCGGACGCAAAACTGATAATTAATGGTAACGTTCAGGGCCTCCTAATGACGATGGAACACTCAAATTTCGTCCCGATTCAATAGATCGTCCTACAGCCGACGTGTCTCCATGGGTCTATGGTGCTGCATCGGGCACCTTATGGTCGTTTTCCTGTGAGTCTAAATTATCGAATCGGACGCAAAACTGATAGTTAATTGTAACGTTCATGGCCTCCTAGTGACGATGGAACACTCAAATTGCGTCCCGATTAAATACATCGTCCTCCAGCCGACTTATCTCCATGGGTCTATTGCTGCCTCGACCACCTTATGGTCGTTCTCCCGTGAGTCTAGATTATCGAATCGGACGCGTCCCGATTCAATACATCGTCCTCCAGCCTATATGTCTCCATGGGTCTATTGCTGCCTCGGGCACCTTATGGTCGTTCTCCTGTGAGTCTAGATTATCGAATCGGACGCAAAACTGATGGTTAATTGTAACGTTCAGGGGCTCCCAATGACGATGCAACACTCAAATTGCGTCGAGATTCAATACATCGTCCTCCAGCCGACGTTTGTCCATGGGTCTATTGCTGCCTCGGGCACCTTATGGTCTTTCTCCTGTGAGTCTAGATTATCGCATCGGACGCAAAACTGATAATTAATGGTAACGTTCAGGGCCTCCTAATGACGATGGAACACTCAAATTTCGTCCCGATTCAATAGATCGTCCTACAGCCGACGTGTCTCCATGGGTCTATGGTGCTGCATCGGGCACCTTATGGTCGTTTTCCTGTGAGTCTAAATTATCGAATCGGACGCAAAACTGATAGTTAATTGTAACGTTCATGGCCTCCTAGTGACGATGGAACACTCAAATTGCGTCCCGATTAAATACATCGTCCTCCAGCCGACTTATCTCCATGGGTCTATTGCTGCCTCGGCCACCTTATGGTCGTTCTCCCGTGAGTCTAGATTATCGAATCGGACGCGTCCCGATTCAATACATCGTCCTCCAGCCTATATGTCTCCATGGGTCTATTGCTGCCTCGGGCACCTTATGGTCGTTCTCCTGTGAGTCTAGATTATCGAATCGGACGCAAAACTGATAGTTAATTGTAAAGTTCAGGGCCTCCTAATGACGATGGAACACTCAAATTGCGTCCCGATTCAACACATCGTCCTCCAGCCGAGTTGTCTCCATGGTTCTATTGCTGCCTCGGGCACCTTATGGTCGTTCGCCTGTGAGTCTAGATTATCGAATTGGACGCAAAACTGATAGTTAATTGTAACGTTCAAGGCCTCCTAGTGATGATTGAACACTCAAATTGCGTCCCGATTCAATACATCGTCCTCCAGCCGACTTGTTTCCATGGGTCTATTGCTGCCTCGGGCACCTTATTGTCATTCTCCTGTGAGTCTAGATTATCGAATCGGACGCAAAACTGATAGTTAAAGGTAACGTTCAGGGCCTCCTAATGACGATGGAACACTCAAATTGCGTCCCGATTCAATACATTGTCCTCCAGCCGACATATCTCCATTGGTCTATTGCTGATTGGGGCACCTTACGGTCGTTCTCCTGTGAGTCTAGATTATCGAATCGGACGCAAAACTGCTAGTTAATTGCAACGTTCGGGGCCACCTAATGACGATGGAACACTCAAATTGCGTCCCGATTCAATACATCGTCCTCCAGCCGACTTGTCTTCATGGATCTATTGCTGCCTCGGGCACCTTATGGTCGTTCTCCTGTGAGTCTAGATTATCAAATCGGACGCAAAACTGATAGTTAATTGTAACGTTCAGGGCCTCCTAATGACGATGGGACACTCAAATAGCGTCGAGATTCAATACATCGTCTTCCAGCCGACTTGTCTCCATGGGTCTATTGCTGCCTCGGGCACCTTATGGTCGTTCTCCTGTGAGTCTAGTTTATCGAATCGGACGCAAAACTGATAGTTAATTGTAACGCTCAGGGCCACCTAATGACGATGGAACACTCAAATTGCGGACCGATTCAATACATCGTCCTCCAGCCGACTTCTCTTCATGGATCTATTGCTGCCTCGGGCACCTTATGGTCGTTCTCCTGTGAGTGTAGATTATCGAATCGGACGCAAAACTGCTAGTTAATTGCAACGTTCAGGGCCTCCTAATGACGATGGAACACTCAAATTGCTTCCCGATTCAATACATCGTCCTCCAGCCGACTTATCTCCATGGGTCTATTGCTGCCTCGGGCATCTTATGGTCGTTCTCCTGTGAGTCTAGATTATCGAATCGGACGTAAAACTGATAGTTAATTGTATCGTTCAGGGCCTCCTAATACCGTTGGAACACTCAAATTGCGTCCCGATTCAATACATCGTCCTCCAGGCGACGTGTCTCCATGGGTCTATTGCTGCCTTGCGTACCTTATTGTCGTACTCCTGTGAGTCTAGATTATCGAATCGGACGCAAAACTGATAGTTAGTTGCAACGCTCAGGGCCTCCTAATGACGATGGAACACTCAAATTGCATCCCGATTCAATACATCGTCCTCCAGCCGAGTTGTCTCCATGGGTCTATTGCTGCCTCGGGCACCTTATGGTCGTTCGCCTGTGAGTCTAGATTATCGAAATGGACGCAAAACTGATAGTTAATTGTAACGTTCCGGGCCACCTAATGACGATGGAACACTCAAATTGCGGCCCGATTCAATACATCGTCCTCCAGCCGACTTGTCTTCATGGATCTATTGCTGCCTCGGGCACCTTATGGTCGTTCTCCTGTGAGTCTAGATTATCGAATCGGACCCAAAACTGCTAGTTAGTTGCAACGCTCAGGGCCTCCTAATGACGATGGAACACTCAAATTGCATCCCGATTCAATACATCGTCCTCCAGCCGAGTTGTCTCCATGGGTCTATTGCTGCCTCGGGCACCTTATGGTCGTTCGCCTGTGAGTCTAGATTATCGAAATGGACGCAAAACTGATAGTTAATTGTAACGTTCCGGGCCACCTAATGACGATGGAACACTCAAATTGCGGCCCGATTCAATACATCGTCCTCCAGCCGACTTGTCTTCATGGATCTATTGCTGCCTCGGGCACCTTATGGTCGTTCTCCTGTGAGTCTAGATTATCGAATCGGACCCAAAACTGCTAGTTAATTGCAACGTTCAGGGCCCCCTAATGACGATGGAACACTCAAATTGCGTCCCGATTCAATACATCGTCCTCCAGCAAACTTGTCTCCATGGGTCTATTGCTGCCTCGGGCACCTTATGGACGTTCTCCTGTGAGTATCGAATCGGACGCAAAACTGATAGTTAATTGTAACGTTCAGGGCCACCTAATGACCATGAAACATTTAAATTGCGGCCCGATTCAATACATCGTCCTCCAGCCGAATTGTCTTCATGGGTCTATTGCTGCCTCGGGCACCTTATGGTCGTTCTCCTGTGAGTCTAGATTATCAAATCGGACGCAAAACTGATAGTTAATTGTAACGTTCAGGGCCTCCTAATGACGATGGGACACTCAAATAGCGTCGAGATTCAATACATCGTCTTCCAGCCGACTTGTCTCCATGGGTCTATTGCTGCCTCGGGCACCTTATGGTCGTTCTCCTGTGAGTCTAGTTTATCGAATCGGACGCAAAACTGATAGTTAATTGTAACGTTCAGGGCCCCCTAATGACGATGGAACACTCAAATTGCGTCCCGATTCAATACATCGGCCTCCAGCCGACTTATCTCCATGGGTCTATTGCTGCCTCGGGCACCTTATGGTCGTTCTCCGGTGAGTATAGATTATCGAATCGGACGTAAAACTGATAGTTAATTGTATCGTTCAGGGCCTCCTAATACCGTTGGAACACTCAAATTGCGTCCCGATTCAATACATCGTCCTCCAGGCGACGTGTCTCCATGGG
The DNA here is from genome assembly GCF_023864275.1 of Schistocerca cancellata. Classification (NCBI taxonomy): domain Eukaryota; kingdom Metazoa; phylum Arthropoda; class Insecta; order Orthoptera; family Acrididae; genus Schistocerca; species Schistocerca cancellata. The sequence continues at coordinate 36,442,784 of NC_064627.1, forward strand.
TCTATTGCTGCCTTGCGTACCTTATTGTCGTACTCCTGTGAGTCTAGATTATCGAATCGGACGCAACACTGATAGTTAATTGCAACATTCAGGGCCTCCTAATGACGATGGAACACTCAAATTGCGTCCCGATTCAATACATCGTCCTGCAGCCGATGTGTCTCCATGGGTCTATTGCTGCCTCGGCCACCTTATGGTCGTTCTCCTTTGAGTCTGGCTGATCGAGTCGGACGCAAAACTGATAGTTAATTGTAACGTTCAGGGCCTCATAATGACGATGGTACACTCAAATTGCGTCCCGATTCAATACATCGTCTTCCAGCCGACTTGTCTCCATGGGTCTATTGCTACCTCGGGCACCTTATGGTCGTTCTCCTGTGAGTCTAGATTATCGAATCAGACGCAAAAATGATAGTTAATTGTAACGTTCAGGGCCTCCTAATGACGATGGAACACTCAAATTGCGTCGAGATTCAATACATCGTCCTAAAGCCGACTTGTCTCCATGTGTCTATTGCTGCCTCGGGCACCTTATGGTCGTTCTCCGGTGAGTATAGATTATCGAATCGGACGCAAAACTGATAGTTAATTGTAACGTTCAGGGCCTCCTAATGACGATGGAACACTCAAATTGCATCCCGATTCAATACATCGTCCTCCAGCCGAGTTGTCTCCATGGGTCTATTGCAGCCTCGGGCACCTTATGGTCGTTCGCCTGTGAGTCTAGATTATCGAATTGGACGCAAAACTGATAGTTAATTGTAACGTTCCGGGCCTCCTAATGATGATGGAACACTCAAATTGCGTCCCGATTCAATACATCGTCCTCCAGCCGACTTGTCTCCATGGGTCTATTGCTGCCTCGGGCACCTTATGGTCGTTCTCCTGTGAATCTAGATTATCGAATCGGTCGCAAAACTGATAGTTAATTGTAACATTCAGGGCCTCCTAATGACGATGGAACACTTAAATTGCGTCCCGATTCAATACATCGTCCTCCAGCCGACGTGCCTCCATGGGTCAATTGCTGACTCAGGCAGCTTATGGTCGTCCTCCTGTGAATCTAGATTATCGAATCGGACGCAAAACTGACAGTTAATTGTAACGTTCAGGGCCTCCTAATGACGATGGAACACCCAAATTGCGTCACGATTCAATACATCGTCCTCCAGCCGACGTTTCTCCATGGGTCTATTGCTGCCTCGGGCACCTTATGGTCGTTCTCCTGTGAGTCTAGATTATCGATTCGGAAGCAAAACTGATAGTTAATTGTAACGTTCAGGGCCTCCTAATACCGTTGGAACACTCAAATTGCGTCCCGATTCAATACATCATCCTCCAGCCGACGTGTCTCCATGGGTCTATTGCTGGCTCGGGCACCTTATGGTCGTTCTCCTGTGAGTCTAGATTATCAAATCGGTCGCAAAACTGATAGTTAATTGTAACATTCAGGGCCTCCTAATGACGATGGAGCACTTAAATTGCGTCCCGATTCAATACATCGTCCTCCAGCCGACGTGCCTCCATGGGTCAATTGCTGACTCAGGCAGCTTATGGTCGTCCTCCTGTGCATCTAGATTATCGAATCGGACGCAAAACTGACAGTTAAATGTAACGTTCAGGGCCTGCTAATGACGATGGTACACTCAAATTGCGTCCCGATTCAATACATCGTCCTCCAGCCGACGTTTCTCCATGGGTCTATTGCTGCCTCGGGCACCTTATGGTCGTTCTCCTGTGAGTCTAGATTATCGAATCGGACGCTAAACTGATAGTTAATTGTAACGTTCAGGGCCTCCTAATGATGATGGAACACTCAAATTGCGTCCCGAATCAATACATCGTCCTCCAGCCGAGTTGTCTCCATGGGTCTATTGCTGCCTCGGGCACCTTATGGTCGTTCGCCTGTGAGTCTAGAATATCGAATTGGACGCAAAACTGATAGTTAATTGTAACGTTCCGGGCCTCCTAATGACGATGGAACACTCAAATTGCGTCCCGATTCAATACATCGTCCTCCAGCCGACTTATCTCCATGGGTCTATTGCTTCCTCGGGCACCTTATGGACGTTCTCCTGTGAGTATCGAATCGGACGCAAAACTGATAGTTAATTGTAACGTTCAGGGCCACCTAATGACCATGAAACACTTAAATTGCGGCCCGATTCTATACATCGTCCTCCAGCCGACTTGTCTTCATGGGTCTATTGCTGCCTCGGGTACCTTATGGTCGTTCTCCTGTGAGTCTAGATTATCGAATCGGACGTAAAACTGATAGTTAATTGTATCTTTCAGGGCCTCCTAATACCGTTGGAACACACAAATTGCGTCGCGATTCAATACATCGTCCTCCAGCCGAGTTGTCTCCATGGGTCTATTGCTGCCTCGGGCACGTTCTGGTCGTTCTCCTGTAAATCTAGATTATCGAATCGGACGCAAAAGTGATAGTTAATTGTAACGTTCAGGGCCACCTAATGACGATGGAACACTCAAATTGCGGACCGATTCAATACATCGTCCTCCAGCCGACTTCTCTTCATGGATCTATTGCTGCCTCGGGCACCTTATGGTCGTTTTCCTGTGAGTGTAGATTATCGAATCGGACGCAAAACTGCTAGTTAATTGCAACGTTCAGGGCCTCCTAATGACGATGGAACACTCAAATAGCTTCCCGATTCAATACATCGTCCTCCAGCCGACTTATCTCCATGGGTCTATTGCTGCCTCGGGCACCTTATGGTCGTTCTCCTGTGAGTCTAGATTATCGAATCGGACGTAAAACTGGTAGTTAATTGTATCGTTCAGGGCCTCCTAATACCGTTGGAACACTCAAATTGCGTCCCGATTCAATACATCGTCCTCCAGGCGACGTGTCTCCATGGGTCTATTGCTGCCTTGCGTACCTTATTGTCGTACTCCTGTGAGTCTAGATTATCGAATCGGACGCAAAACTGATAGTTAGTTGCAACGTTCAGGGCCTCCTAATGACGATGGAACACTCAAATTGCATCCCGATCCAATACATCGTCCTCCAGCCGAGTTGTCTCCATGGGTCTATTGCTGCCTCGGGCACCATATGGACGTTCTCCTGTGAGTATCGAATCGGACGAAAACTGATAGTTAATTGTAACGTTCAGGGCCACCTAATGACGATGGAACACTCAAATTGCGTCCCGATCTAATACATCGTCCTCCAGCAGACTTGTCTCCATGGGTCTATTGCTGCCTCGGGCACCTTATGGACGTTCTCCTGTGAGTATCGAATCGGACGCAAAACTGATAGTTAATTGTAACGTTCAGGGCCACCTAATGACCATGAAACACTTAAATTGCGGCCCGATTCAATACATCGTCCTCCAGCCGACTTGTCTTCATGGGTCTACTGCTGCCTCGGGCACCTTATGGTCGTTCTCCTGTGAGTCTAGATTATCGAATCGGATGCAAAACTGCTAGTTAATTGCAACGTTCGGGGCCTCCTAATGACGATGGAACACTCAAATTGCGTCCCGATTCAATACATCGTCCTCCAGCCGACTTGCCTTCATGGGTCTATTGCTGCCTCGGGCACCTTATGGTCGTACTCCTGTGAATCTAGATTATCGAATCGGACGCAAAACTGACAGTTAATTGTAACGTTCAGGGCCTCCTAATGACGATGGTACACTCAAATTGCGTCCCGATTCAATACATCGTCCTCCATCCGACGTTTCTCCATGGGTCTATTGCTGCCTCGGGCACCTTATGGTCGTTCTCCTGTGAGTCTAGATTATCGAATCGGACGCTAAACTGATAGTTAATTGTAACGTTCAGGGCCTCCTAATGACGATGGAACACTCAAATTGCGTCGAGATTCAATACATCGTCCTCCAGCCGTCTTGTCTCCATGTTTCTATTGCTGCCTCGGGCACCTTATGGTCGTTCTCCTGTGAGTCTAGATTATCGAATCGGACGCAAGACTGATAGTTAATTGTAACGTTCAGGGCCTCCTAATGACGATGGAACACTAAAATTGCGTCCCGATTCAATACATCGTCCTCTAGCCGACGTGCCTCCATGGGTCTATTGCTGACTCGGGCACCTTCTGGTCGTTCTCCTGTAAATCTAGATTATCGAATCGGACGCAAAAGTGATAGTTAATTGTAACGTTCAGGGCCTCCTAATGATGATGGAACACTCAAATTGCGTCCCGAATCAATACATCGACCTCCAGCCGAGTTGTCTCCATGGGTCTATTGCTGCCTCGGGCACCTTCTGGTCGTTCTCCTGTAAATCTAGATTATCGAATCGGACGCAAAAGTGATAGTTAATTGTAACGTTCAGGGCCACCTAATGACGATGGAACACTCAAATTGCGGACCGATTCAATACATCGTCCTCCAGCCGACTTCTCTTCATGGATCTATTGCTGCCTCGGGCACCTTATGGTCGTTCTCCTGTGAGTGTAGATTATCGAATCGGACGCAAAACTGATAGTTAATTGCAACGTTCAGGGCCTCCTAATGACGATGGAACACTCAAATTGCTTCCCGATTCAATACATCGTCCTCCAGCCGAGTTGTCTCCATGGGTGTATTGCTGCCTCGGGCACCTTATGGTCGTTTGCCTGTGAGTCTAGATTATCGAATTGGACGCAAAACTGATAGTTAATTGTAACGTTCCGGGCCTCCTAATGACGATGGAACACTCAAATTGCGTCCCGATTCAATACATCGTCCTCCAGCAGACTTGTCTCCATGGGTCTATTGCTGCCTCGGGCACCTTATGGACGTTCTCCTGTGAGTATCGAATCGGACGCAAAACTGATAGTTAATTGTAACGTTCAGGGCCACCTAATAACCATGAAACACTTAAATTGCGGCCCGATTCAATACATCGTCCTCCAGCCGACTTGTCTTCATGGGTCTACTGCTGCCTCGGGCACCTTATGGTCGTTCTCCTGTGAGTCTAGATTATCGAATCGGAAGCAAAACTGCTAGTTAATTGCAACGTTCAGGGCCTCCTAATGACGATGGAACACTCAAATTGCGTCCCGATTCAATACATCGTCCTCCAGGCGACGTGTCTCCATGGGTCTATTGCTGCCTTGCGTACCTTATTGTCGTACTCCTGTGAGTCTAGATTATCGAATCGGACGCAAAACTGATAGTTAATTGCAACATTCAGGGCCTCCTAATGACGATGGAACACTCAAATTGCGTCCCGATTCAATACATCGTCCTGCAGCCGATGTGTCTCCATGGGTCTATTGCTGCCTCGGCCACCTTATGGTCGTTCTCCATTGAGTCTAGCTGATCGAGTCGGACGCAATACTGATAGTTAATTGTAACGTTCAGGGCCTCATAATGACGATGGTACACTCAAATTGCGTCCCGATTCAATACATCGTCTTCCAGCCGACTTGTCTCCATGGGTCTATTGCTAGCTCGGGCACCTTATGGTCGTTCTCCTGTGAGTCTAGATTATCGAATCGGACGCAAAACTGATAGTTAATTGTAACGTTCAGGGTTCCTAATACCGTTGGAACACTCAAATAGCGTCCCGGTTCAATACATCATCCTCCAGCCGACGTGTCTCCATGGGTCTATTGCTGGCTCGGGCACCTTATGGTCGTTCTCCTGTGAGTCTAGATTATCGAATCGGTCGCAAAACTGATAGTTAATTGTAACATTCAGGGCCTCCTAATGACGATGGAACACTTAAATTGCGTCCCGATTCAATACATCGTCCTCCAGCCGACGTGCCTCCATGGGTCACTTGCTGACACAGGCAGCTTATGGTCGTCCTCCTGTGAATCTAGATTATCGAATCGGACGCAAATCTGACAGTTAATTGTAACGTTCAGGGCCTCCTAATGACGATGGTACACTCAAATTGCGTCCCGATTCAATACATCGTCCTCCAGCCGACGTTTCTCCATGGGTCTATTGCTGCCTCGGGCACCTTATGGTCGTTCTCCTGTGAGTCTAGATTATCGAATCGGACGCTAAACTGATAGTTAATTGTAACGTTCAGGGCCTCCTAATCACGATGGAACACTCAAATTGCGTCGAGATTCAATACATCGTCCTCCAGCCGACTTGTCTCCATGTTTCTATTGCTGCCTCGGGCACCTTATGGTCGTTCTCCTGTGAGTCTAGATTATCGAATCGGACGCAAGACTGATAGTTAATTGTAACGTTCAGGGCCTCCTAATGACGATGGAACACTCAAATTGCGTCCCGATTCAATACATCGTCCTCTAGCCGACGTGCCTCCATGGGTCTATTGCTGACTCGGGCACCTTCTGGTCGTTCTCCTGTAAATCTAGATTATCGAATCGGACGCAAAAGTGGTAGTTAATTGTAACGTTCAGGGCCTCCTAATGATGATGGAACACTCAAATTGCGTCGAGATTCAATACATCGTCCTAAAGCCGACTTGTCTCCATGGGTCTATTGCTGCCTCGGGCACCTTATGGTCGTTCCCCGGTGAGTATAGATTATCGAATCGGACGCAAAACTGATAGTTAATTGTAACGTTCAGGGCCTCCTAATGACGATGGAACACTCAAATTGCATCCCGATTCAATACATCGTCCTCCAGCCGAGTTGTCTCCATGGGTCTATTGCAGCCTCGGGCACCTTATGGTCGTTCGCCTGTGAGTCTAGATTATCGAATTGGACGCAAAACTGATAGTTAATTGTAACGTTCCGGGCCTCCTAATGATGATGGAACACTCAAATTGCGTCCCGATTCAATACATCGTCCTCCAGCCGACTTGTCTCCATGGGTATATTGCTGCCTCGGGCACCTTATGGTCGTTCTCCTGTGAATCTAGATTATCGAATCGGTCGCAAAACTGATAGTTAATTGCAACATTCAGGGCCTCCTAATGACGATGGAACACTTAAATTGCGTCCCGATTCAATACATCGTCCTCCAGCCGACGTGCCTCCATGGGTCAATTGCTGACTCAGGCAGCTTATGGTCGTCCTCCTGTGAATCTAGATTATCGAATCGGACGCAAAACTGACAGTTAATTGTAACGTTCAGGGCCTCCTAATGACGATGGAACACCCAAATTGCGTCACGATTCAATACATCGTCCTCCAGCCGACGTTTCTCCATGGGTCTATTGCTGCCTCGGGCACCTTATGGTCGTTCTCCTGTGAGTCTAGATTATCGATTCGGAAGCAAAACTGATAGTTAATTGCAACGTTCAGGGCCTCCTAATACCGTTGGAACACTCAAATTGCGTCCCGATTCAATACATCATCCTCCAGCCGACGTGTCTCCATGGGTCTATTGCTGGCTCGGGCACCTTATGGTCGTTCTCCTGTGAGTCTAGATTATCGAACCGGACGCAAGACTGATAATTAATTGTAACGTTCAGGGCCTCCTAATGACGATGGAACACTCAAATTGCGTCCCGATTCAATACATCGTCCTCTAGCCGATGTGCTTCCATGGGTCTATTGCTGCCTCGGGCACCTTATGGTCGTTCTCCTGTGAGTCTACATTATCGAATCGGACGCAAGACTGATAGTTAATTGTAACGTTCAGGGCCTCCTAATGATGATGGAACACTCAAATTGCGTCCCAATTCAATACATCGTCCTCTAGCCGATGTGCCTCCATGGGTCTATTGCTGACTCGGGTACCTTCTGTTCGTTCTCCTGTGAGTCTAGATTATCGAATCGGACGCAAGACTGATAGTTAATTGTAACGTTCAGGGCCTCCTAATGACGATGGAACACTCAAATTGCGTCCCGATTCAATACATCGTCCTCTAGCCGATGTGCCTCCATGGGTCTATTGCTGCCTCGGGCACCTTATGGTCGTTCTCCTGTGAGTCTAGATTATCGAATCGGACGCAAGACTGATAGTTAATTGTAACGTTCAGGGCCTCCTAATGATGATGGAACACTCAAATTACGTCCCGATTCAATACATCGTCCTCTAGCTGATGTGCCTCCAAGGGGCTATTGCTGACTCGGGTACCTTATGGTCGTTCTCCTGTGAGTCTAGATTATCGAATCGGACGCAAGACTGATAGTTAATTGTAACGTTCAGGGCCTCCTAATGATGATGGAACACTCAAATTGCGTCCCGATTCAATACATCGTCCTCTAGCCGATGTGCCTCCATGGGTCTATTGCTGCCTCGGGCACCTTATGGTCGTTCTCCTGTGAGTCTAGATTATCGAATCGGACGCAAGACTGATAGTTAATTGTAACGTTCAGGGCCTCCTAATGATGATGGAACACTCAAATTGCGTCCCGATTCAATACATCGTCCTCTAGCCGATGTGCCTCCATGGGTCTATTGCTGCCTCGGGCACCTTATGGTCGTTCTCCTGTGAGTCTAGATTATCGAATCGGACGCAAGACTGATAGTTAATTGTAACGTTCAGGGCCTCCTAATGATGATGGAACACTCAAACTGCGTCCCGATTCAATACATCGTCCTCTAGCCGATGTGCCTCCATGGGTCTATTGCTGCCTCGGGCACCTTATGGTCGTTCTCCTGTGAGTCTACATTATCGAATCGGACACAAGACTGATAGTTAATTGTAACGTTCAGGGCCTCCTAATGATGATGGAACACTCAAATTGCGTCGAGATTCAATACATCATCCTCCAGCCGACTTGTCTCCATGTTTCTATTGCTGCCTCGGGCACCTTATGGTCGTTCTCCTGTGAGTCTAGATTATCGAATCGGACGCAAGACTGATAGTTAATTGTAACGTTCAGGGCCTCCTAATGACGATGGAACACTCAAATTGCGTCCCGATTCAATACATCGTCCTCTAGCCGATGTGCATCCATGGGTCTATTGCTGACTCGGGTACCTTCTGGTCGTTCTCCTGTGAGTCTAGATTATCGAATCGGACGCAAGACTGATAGTTAATTGTAACGTTCAGGGCCTCCTAATGATGATGGAACACTCAAATTGCGTCCCGATTCAATACATCGTCCTCTAGCCGATGTGCCTCCATGGGTCTATTGCTGCCTCGGGCACCTTATGGTCGTTCTCCTGTGAGTCTACATTATCGAATCGGACGCAAGACTGATAGTTAATTGTAACGTTCAGGGCCTCCTAATGATGATGGAACACTCAAATTGCGTCCCGATTCAATTCATCGTCCTCTAGCCGATGTGCCTCCATGGGTCTATTGCTGACTCGGGTACCTTATGGTCGTTCTCCTGTGAGTCTAGATTATCGAATCGGACGCAAGACTGATAGTTAATTGTAACGTTCAGGGCCTCCTAATGACGATGGAACACTCAAATTGCGTCCCGATTCAATACATCGTCCTCTAGCCGATGTGCCTCCATGGGTCTATTGCTGCCTCGGGCAACTTATGGTCGTTCTCCTGTGAGTCTACATTATCGAATCGGACGCAAGACTGATAGTTAATTGTAACGTTCAGGGCCTCCTAATGACGATGGAACACTCAAATTGCGTCCCGATTCAATACATCGTCCTCTAGCCGATGTGCCTCCATGGGTCTATTGCTGCCTCGGGCACCTTATGGTCGTTCTCCTGTGAGTCTAGATTATCGAATCGGACGCAAGACTGATAGTTAATTGTAACGTTCAGGGCCTCCTAATGATGATGGAACACACAAATTGCGTCCCGATTCAATACATCATCCTCTAGCCGATGTTCCTCCATGGGTCTATTGCTGACTCGGGCACCTTATGGTCGTTCTCCTGTGAGTCTAGATTATCGAATCGGACGCAAGACTGATAGTTAATTGTAACGTTCAGGTCCTCCTAATGATGATGGAACATTCAAATTGCGTCCCGATTCAATACATCGTCCTCTAGCCGATGTGCCTCCATGGGTCTATTGCCGACTCGGGTACCTTATGGTCGTTCTCCTGTGAGTCTAGATTATCGAATCGGACGCAAGACTGATAGTTAATTGTAACGTTCAGGGCCTCCTAATGACGATGGAACACTCAAATTGCGTCCCGATTCAATACATCGTTCTCTAGCCGATGTGCCTCCATGGGTCTATTGCTGCCTCGGGCAACTTATGGTCGTTCTCCTGTGAGTCTACATTATCGAATCGGACGCAAGACTGATAGTTAATTGTAACGTTCAGGGCCTCCTAATGACGATGGAACACTCAAATTGCGTCCCGATTCAATACATCGTCCTCTAGCCGATGTGCCTCCATGGGTCTATTGCTGCCTCGGGCACCTTATGGTCGTTCTCCTGTGAGTCTAGATTATCGAATCGGACGCAAGACTGATAGTTAATTGTAACGTTCAGGGCCTCCTAATGATGATGGAACACTCAAATTGCGTCCCGATTCAATACATCGTCCTCTAGCCGATGTGCCTCCATGGGTCTATTGCTGACTCGGGTACCTTATGGTCGTTCTCCTGTGAGTCTAGATTATCGAATCGGACGCAAGACTGATAGTTAATTGTAACGTTCAGGGAATCCTAATGATGATGGAACACTCAAATTGCGTCCCGATTCAATACATCGTCCTCTAGCCGATGTGCCTCCATGGGTCTATTGCTGACTCGGGTACCTTATGGTCTTTCTCCTGTGAGTCTAGATTATCGAATCGGACGCAAGACTGATAGTTAATTGTAACGTTCAGGGCCTCCTAATGACGATGGAACACTCAAATTGCGTCCCGATTCAATACATCGTCCTCTAGCCGATGTGCCTCCATGGGTCTATTGCTGACTCGGGTACCTTATGGTCGTTCTCCTGTGAGTCTAGATTATCGAATCGGACGCAAGACTGATAGTTAATTGTAACGTTCAGGGCCTCCTAATGATGATGGAACACTCAAATTGCGTCCCGATTCAATACATCGTCCTCTAGCCGATGTGCCTCCATGGGTCTATTGCTGACTCGGGTACCTTATGGTCGTTCTCCTGTGAGTCTAGATTATCGAATCGGACGCAAGACTGATAGTTAATTGTAACTTTCAGGGAATCCTAATGATGATGGAACACTCAAATTGCGTCCCGATTCAATACATCGTCCTCTAGCCGATGTGCCTCCATGGGTCTATTGCTGACTCGGGTACCTTATGGTCTTTCTCCTGTGAGTCTAGATTATCGAATAGGACGCAAGACTGATAGTTAATTGTAACGTTCAGGGCCTCCTAATGACGATGGAACACTCAAATTGCGTCCCGATTCAATACATCGTCCTCTAGCCGATGTGCCTCCATGGGTCTATTGCTGACTCGTGTACCTTATGGTATTTCTCCTGTGATTCTAGATTATCGAATCGGACGCAAGACTGATAGTTAATTGTAACGTTCAGGGCCTCCTAATGACGATGGAACACTCAAATTGCGTCCCGATTCAATACATCGTCCTCTAGCCGATGTGCCTCCATGGGTCTATTGCTGCCTCGGGCACCTTATGGTCGTTCTCCTGTGAGTCTACATTATCGAATCGGACGCAAGACTGATAGTTAGTTGTAACGTTCATGGCCTCCTAATGATGATGGAACACTCAAATTGCGTCCCGATTCAATACATCGTCCTCTAGCCGATGTGCCTCCATGGGTCTATTGCTGCCTCGGGCACCCTATGGTCGTTCTCCTGTGAGTCTAGATTATCGAATCGGACGCAAGACTGATAGTTAATTGTAACGTTCAGGGCCTCCTAATGATGATGGAACACTCAAATTGCGTCCCGATTCAATACATCGTCCTCTAGCCGATGTGCCTCCATGGGTCTATTGCTGCCTCGGGCACCTTATGGTCGTTCTCCTGTGAGTCTACATTATCGAATCGGACGCAAGACTGATAGTTAATTGTAACGTTCAGAGCCTCCTAATGACGATGGAACACTCAAATTGCGTCCCGATTCAATACATCGTCCTCTAGCCGATGTGCCTCCATGGGTCTATTGCTGCCTCGGGCAACTTATGGTCGTTCTCCTGTGAGTCTACATTATCGAATCGGACGCCAGACTGATAGTTAATTGTAACGTTCAGGGTCTCCTAATGACGATGGAACACTCAAATTGCGTCCCGATTCAATACATCGTCCTCTAGCCGATGTGCCTCCATGGGTCTATTGCTGCCTCGGGCACCTTATGGTCGTTCTCCTGTGAGTCTAGATTATCGAATCGGACGCAAGACTGATAGTTAATTGTAACGTTCAGGGCCTCCTAATGACTATGGAACACTCAAATTGCGTCCCGATTCAATACATCGTCCTCTAGCCGATGTGCCTCCATGGGTCTATTGCTGAATCGGGTACCTTATGGTCGTTCTCCTGTGAGTCTAGATTATCGAATCGGACGCAAGACTGATAGTTAATTGTAACGTTCAGGGCCTCCTAATGACGATGGAACACTCAAATTGCGTCCCGATTCAATACATCGTCCTCTAGCCGATGTGCCTCCATGGGTCTATTGCTGCCTCGGGCACCTTATGGTCGTTCTCCTGTGAGTCTAGATTATCGAATCGGACGCAAGACTGATAGTTAATTGTAACGTTCAGGGCCTCCTAATGACGATGGAACACTCAAATTGCGTCCCGATTCAATACATCGTCCTCTAGCCGATGTGCCTCCATGGGTCTATTGTTGACTCGGGTACCTTATGGTCGTTCTCCTGTGAGTCTAGATTATCGAATCGGACGCAAGACTGATAGTTAATTGTAACGTTCAGGGCCTCCTAATGACGATGGAACACTCAAATTGCGTCCCGATTCAATACATCGTCCTCTAGCCGATGTGCCTCCATGGGTCTATTGCTGACTCGGGTACCTTCTGGTCGTTCTCCTGTGAGTCTAGATTATCGAATCGGACGCAAGACTGATAGTTAATTGTAACGTTCAGGGCCTCCTAATGATGATGGAACACTCAAATTGCGTCCCGATTCAATACATCGTCCTCTAGCCGATGTGCCTCCATGGGTCTATTGCTGCCTCGGGCACCTTATGGTCGTTCTCCTGTGAGTCTACATTATCGAATCGGACGCAAGACTGATAGTTAATTGTAACGTTCAGGGCCTCCTAATGATGATGGAACACTCAAATTGCGTCCCGATTCAATACATCATCCTCCAGCCGACTTGTCTCCATGTTTCTATTGCTGCCTCGGGCACCTTATGGTCGTTCTCCTGTGAGTCTAGATTATCGAATCGGACGCAAGACTGATAGTTAATTGTAACGTTCAGGGCCTCCTAATGACGATGGAACACTCAAATTGCGTCCCGATTCAATACATCGTCCTCTAGCCGATGTGCCTCCATGGGTCTACTGCTGCCTCGGGCACCTTATGGTCGTTCTCCTGTGAGTCTACATTATCGAATCGGACGCAAGACTGATAGTTAATTGTAACGTTCAGGGCCTCCTAATGATGATGGAACACTCAAATTGCGTCCCGATTCAATACATCATCCTCCAGCCGACTTGTCTCCATGTATCTATTGCTGCCTCGGGCACCTTATGGTCGTTCTCCTGTGAGTCTAGATTATCGAATCGGACGCAAGACTGATAGTTAATTGTAACGTTCAGGGCCTCCTAATGATGATGGAACACTCAAATTGCGTCCCGATTCAATACATCGTCCTCTAGCCGATGTGCCTCCATGGGTCTATTGCTGCCTCGGGCACCTTATGGTCGTTCTCCTGTGAGTCTACATTATCGAATCGGACGCAAGACTGATAGTTAATTGTAACGTTCAGGGCCTCCTAATGATGATGGAACACTCAAATTGCGTCCCGATTCAATACATCGTCCTCCAGCCGACTTGTCTCCATGTTTCTATTGCTGCCTCGGGCACCTTATGGTCGTTCTCCTGTGAGTCTACATTATCGAATCGGACGCAAGACTGATAGTTAATTGTAACGTTCAGGGCCTCCTAATGATGATGGAACACTCAAATTGCGTCCCGATTCAATACATCGTCCTCTAGCCGATGTGCCTCCATGGGTCTATTGCTGCCTCGGGCACCTTATGGTCGTTCTCCTGTGAGTCTACATTATCGAATCGGACGCAAGACTGATAGTTAATTGTAACGTTCAGGGCCCCATAATGACGATGGAACACTCAAATTGCGTCCCGATTCAATACATCGTCCTCTAGCCGATGTGCCTCCATGGGTCTATTGCTGCCTCGGGCACCTTATGGTCGTTCTCCTGTGAGTCTACATTATCGAATCGGACGCAAGACTGATAGTTAATTTTAACGTTCAGGGCCTCCTAATGATGATGGAACACTCAAATTGCGTCCCGATTCAATACATCATCCTCCAGCCGACTTGTCTCCATGTTTCTATTGCTGCCTCGGGCACCCTATGGTCGTTCTCCTGTGAGTCTAGATTATCGAATCGGACGCAAGACTGATAGTTAATTGTAACGTTCAGGGCCTCCTAATGATGATGGAACACTCAAATTGCGTCCCGATTCAATACATCGTCCTCTAGCCGATGTGCCTCCATGGGTCTATTGCTGCCTCGGGCACCTTATGGTCGTTCTCCTGTGAGTCTACATTATCGAATCGGACGCAAGACTGATAGTTAATTGTAACGTTCAGGGCCTCCTAATGACGATGGAACACTCAAATTGCGTCCCGATTCAATACATCGTCCTCTAGCCGATGTGCCTCCATGGGTCTATAGCTGCCTCGGGCAACTTATGGTCGTTCTCCTGTGAGTCTAGATTATCGAATCGGACGCAAGACTGATAGTTAATTGTAACGTTCAGGGCCTCCTAATGACGATGGAACACTCAAATTGCGTCCCGATTCAATACATCGTCCTCTAGCCGATGTGCCTCCATGGGTCTATTGCTGCCTTGGGCACCTTATGGTCGTTCTCCTGTGAGTCTAGATTATCGAATCGGACGCAAGACTGATAGTTAATTGTAACGTTCAGGGCCTCCTAATGACTATGGAACACTCAAATTGCGTCCCGATTCAATACATCGTCCTCTAGCCGATGTGCCTCCATGGGTCTATTGCTGCCTCGGGCACCTTATGGTCGTTCTCCTGTGAGTCTACATTATCGAATCGGACGCAAGACTGATAGTTAATTGTAACGTTCAGGGCCTCCTAATGATGATGGAACACTCAAATTGCGTCCCGATTCAATACATCATCCTCCAGCCGACTTGTCTCCATGTTTCTATTGCTGCCTCGGGCACCCTATGGTCGTTCTCCTGTGAGTCTAGATTATCGAATCGGATGCAAGACTGATAGTTAATTGTAACGTTCAGGGCCTCCTAATGATGATGGAACACTCAAATTGCGACCCGATTCAATACATCGTCCTCTAGCCGATGTGCCTCCATGGGTCTATTGCTGCCTCGGGCACCTTATGGTCGTTCTCCTGTGAGTCTACATTATCGAATCGGACGCAAGACTGATAGTTAATTGTAACGTTCAGGGCCTCCTAATGACGATGGAACACTCAAATTGCGTCCCGATTCAATACATCGTCCTCTAGCCGATGTGCCTCCATGGGTCTATTGCTGCCTCGGGCAACTTATGGTCGTCCTCCTGTGAGTCTACATTATCGAATCGGACGCAAGACTGATAGTTAATTGTAACGTTCAGGGCCTCCTAATGACGATGGAACACTCAAATTGCGTCCCGATTCAATACATCGTCCTCTAGCCGATGTGCCTCCATGGGTCTATTGCTGCCTCGGGCACCTTATGGTCGTTCTCCTGTGAGTCTAGATTATCGAATCGGACGCAAGACTGATAGTTAATTGTAACGTTCAGGGCCTCCTAATGACTATGGAACACTCAAATTGCGTCCCGATTCAATACATCGTCCTCTAGCCGATGTGCCTCCATGGGTCTATTGCTGAATCGGGTACCTTATGGTCGTTCTCCTGTGAGTCTAGATTATCGAATCGGACGCAAGACTGATAGTTAATTGTAACGTTCAGGGCCTCCTAATGACGATGGAACACTCAAATTGCGTCCCGATTCAATACATCGTCCTCTAGCCGATGTGCCTCCATGGGTCTATTGCTGCCTCGGGCACCTTATGGTCGTTCTCCTGTGAGTCTAGATTATCGAATCGGACGCAAGACTGATAGTTAATTGTAACGTTCAGGGCCTCCTAATGACGATGGAACACTCAAATTGCGTCCCGATTCAATACATCGTCCTCTAGCCGATGTGCCCCCATGGGTCTATTGTTGACTCGGGTACCTTATGGTCGTTCTCCTGTGAGTCTAGATTATCGAATCGGACGCAAGACTGATAGTTAATTGTAACGTTCAGGGCCTCCTAATGACGATGGAACACTCAAATTGCGTCCCGATTCAATACATCGTCCTCTAGCCGATGTGCCTCCATGGGTCTATTGCTGACTCGGGTACCTTCTGGTCGTTCTCCTGTGAGTCTAGATTATCGAATCGGACGCAAGACTGATAGTTAATTGTAACGTTCAGGGCCTCCTAATGATGATGGAACACTCAAATTGCGTCCCGATTCAATACATCGTCCTCTAGCCGATGTGCCTCCATGGGTCTATTGCTGCCTCGGGCACCTTATGGTCGTTCTCCTGTGAGTCTACATTATCGAATCGGACGCAAGACTGATAGTTAATTGTAACGTTCAGGGCCTCCTAATGATGATGGAACACTCAAATTGCGTCCCGATTCAATACATCATCCTCCAGCCGACTTGTCTCCATGTTTCTATTGCTGACTCGGGTACCTTCTGGTCGTTCTCCTGTGAGTCTAGATTATCGAATCGGACGCAAGACTGATAGTTAATTGTAACGTTCAGGGCCTCCTAATGATGATGGAACACTCAAATTGCGTCCCGATTCAATACATCATCCTCCAGCCGACTTGTCTCCATGTTTCTATTGCTGCCTCGGGCACCTTATGGTCGTTCTCCTGTGAGTCTAGATTATCGAATCGGACGCAAGACTGATAGTTAATTGTAACGTTCAGGGCCTCCTAATGATGATGGAACACTCAAATTGCGTCCCGATTCAATACATCATCCTCCAGCCGACTTGTCTCCATGTTTCTATTGCTGCCTCGGGCAGCTTATGGTCGTTCTCCTGTGAGTCTAGATTATCGAATCGGACGCAAGACTGATAGTTAATTGTAACGTTCAGGGCCTCCTAATGATGATGGAACACTCAAATTGCGTCCCGATTCAATACATCGTCCTCTAGCCGATGTGCCTCCATGGGTCTATTGCTGCCTCGGGCACCTTATGGTCGTTCTCCTGTGAGTCTACATTATCGAATCGGACGCAAGACTGATAGTTAATTGTAACGTTCAGGGCCTCCTAATGATGATGGAACACTCAAATTGCGTCCCGATTCAATACATCATCCTCCAGCCGACTTGTCTCCATGTTTCTATTGCTGACTCGGGTACCTTCTGGTCGTTCTCCTGTGAGTCTAGATTATCGAATCGGACGCAAGACTGATAGTTAATTGTAACGTTCAGGGCCTCCTAATGATGATGGAACACTCAAATTGCGTCCCGATTCAATACATCGTCCTCTAGCCGATGTGCCTCCATGGGTCTATTGCTGCCTCGGGCACCTTATGGTCGTTCTCCTGTGAGTCTACATTATCGAATCGGACGCAAGACTGATAGTTAATTGTAACGTTCAGGGCCTCCTAATGATGATGGAACACTCAAATTGCGTCCCGATTCAATACATCATCCTCCAGCCGACTTGTCTCCATGTTTCTATTGCTGCCTCGGGCACCTTATGGTCGTTCTCCTGTGAGTCTACATTATCGAATCGGACGCAAGACTGATAGTTAATTGTAACGTTCAGGGCCTCCTAATGATGATGGAACACTCAAATTGCGTCCCGATTCAATACATCGTCCTCTAGCCGATGTGCCTCCATGGGTCTATTGCTGCCTCGGGCACCTTATGGTCGTTCTCCTGTGAGTCTACATTATCGAATCGGACGCAAGACTGATAGTTAATTGTAACGTTCAGGGCCTCCTAATGACGATAGAACACTCAAATTGCGTCCCGATTCAATACATCGTCCTCTAGCCGATGTGCCTCCATGGGTCTATTGCTGCCTCGGGCACCTTATGGTCGTTCTCCTGTGAGTCTACATTATCGAATCGGACGCAAGACTGATAGTTAATTGTAACGTTCAGGGCCTCCTAATGATGATGGAACACTCAAATTGCGTCCCGATTCAATACATCATCCTCCAGCCGACTTGTCTCCATGTTTCTATTACTGCCTCGGGCACCCTATGGTCGTTCTCCTGTGAGTCTAAATTATCGAATCGGACGCAAGACTGATAGTTAATTGTAACGTTCAGGGCCTCCTAATGATGATGGAACACTCAAATTGCGTCCCGATTCAATACATCGTCCTCTAGCCGATGTGCCTCCATGGGTCTATTGCTGCCTCGGGCACCTTATGGTCGTTCTCCTGTGAGTCTACATTATCGAATCGGACGCAAGACTGATAGTTAATTGTAACGTTCAGGGCCTCCTAATGACGATGGAACACTCAAATTGCGTCCCGATTCAATAAATCGTCCTCTAGCCGATGTGCCTCCATGGGTCTATTGCTGCCTCGGGCAACTTATGGTCGTTCTCCTGTGAGTCTACATTATCGAATCGGACGCAAGACTGATAGTTAATTGTAACGTTCAGGGCCACCTAATGACGATGGAACACTCAAATTGCGTCCCGATTCAATACATCGTCCTCTAGCCGATGTGCCTCCATGGGTCTATTGCTGCCTCGGGCACCTTATGGTCGTTCTCCTGTGAGTCTAGATTATCGAATCGGACGCAAGACTGATAGTTAATTGTAACGTTCAGGGCCTCCTAATGACTATGGAACACTCAAATTGCGTCCCGATTCAATACATCGTCCTCTAGCCGATGTGCCTCCATGGGTCTATTGCTGAATCGGGTACCTTATGGTCGTTCTCCTGTGAGTCTAGATTATCGAATCGGACGCAAGACTGATAGTTAATTGTAACGTTCAGGGCCTCCTAATGACGATGGAACACTCAAATTGCGTCCCGATTCAATACATCGTCCTCTAGCCGATGTGCCTCCATGGGTCTATTGCTGCCTCGGGCACCTTATGGTCGTTCTCCTGTGAGTCTAGATTATCGAATCGGACGCAAGACTGATAGTTAATTGTAACGTTCAGGGCCTCCTAATGACGATGGAACACTCAAATTGCGTCCCGATTCAATACATCGTCCTCTAGCCGATGTGCCTCCATGGGTCTATTGTTGACTCGGGTACCTTATGGTCGTTCTCCTGTGAGTCTAGATTATCGAATCGGACGCAAGACTGATAGTTAATTGTAACGTTCAGGGCCTCCTAATGACGATGGAACACTCAAATTGCGTCCCGATTCAATACATCGTCCTCTAGCCGATGTGCCTCCATGGGTCTATTGCTGACTCGGGTACCTTCTGGTCGTTCTCCTGTGAGTCTAGATTATCGAATCGGACGCAAGACTGATAGTTAATTGTAACGTTCAGGGCCTCCTAATGATGATGGAACACTCAAATTGCGTCCCGATTCAATACATCGTCCTCTAGCCGATGTGCCTCCATGGGTCTATTGCTGCCTCGGGCACCTTATGGTCGTTCTCCTGTGAGTCTACATTATCGAATCGGACGCAAGACTGATAGTTAATTAAAACGTTCAGGGCCTCCTAATGATGATGGAACACTCAAATTGCGTCCCGATTCAATACATCATCCTCCAGCCGACTTGTCTCCATGTTTCTATTGCTGCCTCGGGCACCTTATGGTCTTTCTCCTGTGAGTCTAGATTATCGAATCGGACGCAAGACTGATAGTTAATTGTAACGTTCAGGGCCTCCTAATGATGATGGAACACTCAAATTGCGTCCCGATTCAATACATCGTCCTCTAGCCGATGTGCCTCCATGGGTCTATTGCTGCCTCGGGCACCTTATGGTCGTTCTCCTGTGAGTCTACATTATCGAATCGGACGCAAGACTGATAGTTAATTGTAACGTTCAGGGAATCCTAATGATGATGGAACACTCAAATTGCGTCCCGATTCAATACATCATCCTCCAGCCGACTTGTCTCCATGTTTCTATTGCTGCCTCGGGCACCTTCTGGTTGTTCTCCTGTGAGTCTAGATTATCGAATCGGACGCAAGACTGATAGTTAATTGTAACGTTCAGGGCCTCCTAATGATGATGGAACACTCAAATTGCGTCCCGATTCAATACATCGTCCTCTAGCCGATGTGCCTCCATGGGTCTATTGCTGCCTCGGGCACCTTATGGTCGTTCTCCTGTGAGTCTACATTATCGAATCGGACGCAAGACTGATAGTTAATTGTAACGTTCAGGGCCCCATAATGACGATGGAACACTCAAATTGCGTCCCGATTCAATACATCGTCCTCTAGCCGATGTGCCTCCATGGGTCTATTGCTGCCTCGGGCACCTTATGGTCGTTCTCCTGTGAGTCTACATTATCGAATCGGACGCAAGACTGATAGTTAATTTTAACGTTCAGGGCCTCCTAATGATGATGGAACACTCAAATTGCGTCCCGATTCAATACATCATCCTCCAGCCGACTTGTCTCCATGTTTCTATTGCTGCCTCGGGCACCCTATGGTCGTTCTCCTGTGAGTCTAGATTATCGAATCGGACGCAAGACTGATAGTTAATTGTAACGTTCAGGGCCTCCTAATGATGATGGAACACTCAAATTGCGTCCCGATTCAATACATTGTCCTCTAGCCGATGTGCCTCCATGGGTCTATTGCTGCCTCGGGCACCTTATGGTCGTTCTCCTGTGAGTCTACATTATCGAATCGGACGCAAGACTGATAGTTAATTGTAACGTTCAGGGCCTCCTAATGATGATGGAACACTCAAATTGCGTCCCGATTCAATACATCATCCTCCAGCCGACTTGTCTCCATGTTTCTATTGCTGCCTCGGGCACCTTATGGTCGTTCTCCTGTGAGTCTACATTATCGAATCGGACGCAAGACTGATAGTTAATTGTAACGTTCAGGGCCTCCTAATGATGATGGAACACTCAAATTGCGTCCCGATTCAATACATCGTCCTCTAGCCGATGTGCCTCCATGGGTCTATTGCTGCCTCGGGCACCTTATGGTCGTTCTCCTGTGAGTCTACATTATCGAATCGGACGCAAGACTGATAGTTAATTGTAACGATCAGGGCCTCCTAATGATGATGGAACACTCAAATTGCGTCCCGATTCAATACATCGTCCTCTAGCCGATGTGCCTCCATGGGTCTATTGCTGACTCGGGTACCTTATGGTCGTTCTCCTGTGAGTCTAGATTATCGAATCGGACGCAAGACTGATAGTTAATTGTAACGTTCAGGGCCTCCTAATGACGATGGAACACTCAAATTGCGTCCCGATTCAATACATCGTCCTCTATCCGATGTGCCTCCATGGGTCTATTGCTGACTCGGGTACCTTCTGGTCGTTCTCCTGTGAGTCTAGATTATCGAATCGGACGCAAGACTGATAGTTAATTGTAACGTTCAGGGCCTCCTAATGATGATGGAACACTCAAATTGCGTCCCGATTCAATACATCGTCCTCTAGCCGATGTGCCTCCATGGTTTTTTGCTGCCTCGGGCACCTTATGGTCGTTCTCCTGTGAGTCTACATTATCGAATCGGACGCAAGACTGATAGTTAATTGTAACGTTCAGGGCCTCCTAATGATGATGGAACACTCAAATTGCGTCCCGATTCAATACATCATCCTCCAGCCGACTTGTCTCCATGTTTCTATTGCTGCCTCGGGCACCTTATGGTCGTTCTCCTGTGAGTCTAGATTATCGAATCGGACGCAAGACTGATAGTTAATTGTAACGTTCAGGGCCTCCTAATGACGATGGAACACTCAAATTGCGTCCCGATTCAATACATCGTCCTCTAGCCGATGTGCCTCCATGGGTCTACTGCTGCCTCGGGCACCTTATGGTCGTTCTCCTGTGAGTCTACATTATCGAATCGGACGCAAGACTGATAGTTAATTGTAACGTTCAGGGCCTCCTAATGATGATGGAACACTCAAATTGCGTCCCGATTCAATACATCATCCTCCAGCCGACTTGTCTCCATGTATCTATTGCTGCCTCGGGCACCTTATGGTCGTTCTCCTGTGAGTCTAGATTATCGAATCGGACGCAAGACTGATAGTTAATTGTAACGTTCAGGGCCTCCTAATGATGATGGAACACTCAAATTGCGTCCCGATTCAATACATCGTCCTCTAGCCGATGTGCCTCCATGGGTCTATTACTGCCTCGGGCACCTTATGGTCGTTCTCCTGTGAGTCTACATTATCGAATCGGACGCAAGACTGATAGTTAATTGTAACGTTCAGGGCCTCCTAATGATGATGGAACACTCAAATTGCGCCCCGATTCAATACATCATCCTCCAGCCGACTTGTCTCCATGTTTCTATTGCTGCCTCGGGCACCTTATGGTCGTTCTCCTGTGAGTCTAGATTATCGAATCGGACGCAAGACTGATAGTTAATTGTAACGTTCAGGGCCTCCTAATGATGATGGAACACTCAAATTGCGTCCCGATTCAATACATCGTCCTCTAGCCGATGTGCCTCCATGGGTCTATTGCTGCCTCGGGCACCTTATGGTCGTTCTCCTGTGAGTCTGCATTATCGAATCGGACGCAAGACTGATAGTTAATTATAACGTTCAGGGCCTCCTAATGATGATGGAACACTCAAATTGCGTCCCGATTCAATACATCATCCTCCAGCCGACTTGTCTCCATGTTTCTATTGCTGCCTCGGGCACCTTATGGTCGTTCTCCTGTGAGTCTAGATTATCGAATCGGACGCAAGACTGATAGTTAATTGTAACGTTCAGGGCCTCCTAATGATGATGGAACACTCAAATTGCGTCCCGATTCAATACATCATCCTCCAGCCGACTTGTCTCCATGTTTCTATTGCTGCCTCGGGCACCTTATGGTCGTTCTCCTGTGAGTCTAGATTATCGAATCGGACGCAAGACTGATAGTTAATTGTAACGTTCAGGGCCTCCTAATGATGATGGAACACTCAAATTGCGTCCCGATTCAATACATCGTCCTCTAGCCGATGTGCCTCCATGGGTCTATTGCTGCCTCGGGCACCTTATGGTCGTTCTCCTGTGAGTCTACATTATCGAATCGGACGCAAGACTGATAGTTAATTGTAACGTTCAGGGCCTCCTAATGATGATGGAACACTCAAATTGCGTCCCGATTCAATACATCATCCTCCAGCCGACTTGTCTCCATGTTTCTATTGCTGACTCGGGTACCTTCTGGTCGTTCTCCTGTGAGTCTTGATTATCGAATCGGACGCAAGACTGATAGTTAATTGTAACGTTCAGGGCCTCCTAATTATGATGGAACACTCAAATTGCGTCCCGATTCAATACATCGTCCTCTAGCCGATGTGCCTCCATGGGTCTATTGCTGCCTCGGGCACCTTATGGTCGTTCTCCTGTGAGTCTACATTATCGAATCGGACGCAAGACTGATAGTTAATTGTAACGTCCAGGGCCTCCTAATGATGATGGAACACTCAATTTGCGTCCCGATTCAATACATCGTCCTCTAGCCGATGTGCCTCCATGGGTCTATTGCTGCCTCGGGCACCTTATGGTCGTTCTCCTGTGAGTCTAGAGTATCGAATCGAACGCAAGACTGATAGTTAATTGTAACGTTCAGGGCCTCCTAATGACGATTGAACACTCAAATTGCGTCCCGATTCAATTAATCGTCCTCTAGCCGATGTGCCTCCATGGGTCTATTGCTGCCTCGGGCACCTTATGGTCGTTCTCCTGTGAGTCTACATTATCGAATCGGACGCAAGACTGATAGTTAATTGTAACTTTCAGGGCCTCCTAATGATGATGGAACACTCAAATTGCGTTCCGATTCAATACATCGTCCTCTAGCCGATGTGCCTCCATGGGTCTATTGCTGACTCGGGTACCTTATGGTCGTTCTCCTGTGAGTCTAGATTATCGAATCGGACGCAAGACTGATAGTTAATTGTAACGTTCAGGGCCTCCTAATGACGATGGAACACTCAAATTGCGTCCCGATTCAATACATCGTCCTCTAGCCGATGTGCCTCCATGGGTCTATTGCTGACTCGGGTACCTTCTGGTCGTTCTCCTGTGAGTCTAGATTATCGAATCGGACGCAAGACTGATAGTTAATTGTAACGTTCAGGGCCTCCTAATGATGATGGAACACTCAAATTGCGTCCCGATTCAATACATCGTCCTCTAGCCGATGTGCCTCCATGGTTTTTTGCTGCCTCGGGCACCTTATGGTCGTTCTCCTGTGAGTCTACATTATCGAATCGGACGCAAGACTGATAGTTAATTGTAACGTTCAGGGCCTCCTAATGATGATGGAACACTCAAATTGCGTCCCGATTCAATACATCATCCTCCAGCCGACTTGTCTCCATGTTTCTATTGCTGCCTCGGGCACCTTATGGTCGTTCTCCTGTGAGTCTAGATTATCGAATCGGACGCAAGACTGATAGTTAATTGTAACGTTCAGGGCCTCCTAATGACGATGGAACACTCAAATTGCGTCCCGATTCAATACATCGTCCTCTAGCCGATGTGCCTCCATGGGTCTACTGCTGCCTCGGGCACCTTATGGTCGTTCTCCTGTGAGTCTACATTATCGAATCGGACGCAAGACTGATAGTTAATTGTAACGTTCAGGGCCTCCTAATGATGATGGAACACTCAAATTGCGTCCCGATTCAATACATCATCCTCCAGCCGACTTGTCTCCATGTATCTATTGCTGCCTCGGGCACCTTATGGTCGTTCTCCTGTGAGTCTAGATTATCGAATCGGACGCAAGACTGATAGTTAATTGTAACGTTCAGGGCCTCCTAATGATGATGGAACACTCAAATTGCGTCCCGATTCAATACATCGTCCTCTAGCCGATGTGCCTCCATGGGTCTATTGCTGCCTCGGGCACCTTATGGTCGTTCTCCTGTGAGTCTACATTATCGAATCGGACGCAAGACTGATAGTTAATTGTAACGTTCAGGGCCTCCTAATGATGACGGAACACTCAAATTGCGCCCCGATTCAATACATCATCCTCCAGCCGACTTGTCTCCATGTTTCTATTGCTGCCTCGGGCACCTTATGGTCGTTCTCCTGTGAGTCTAGATTATCGAATCGGACGCAAGACTGATAGTTAATTGTAACGTTCAGGGCCTCCTAATGATGATGGAACACTCAAATTGCGTCCCGATTCAATACATCGTCCTCTAGCCGATGTGCCTCCATGGGTCTATTGCTGCCTCGGGCACCTTATGGTCGTTCTCCTGTGAGTCTGCATTATCGAATCGGACGCAAGACTGATAGTTAATTATAACGTTCAGGGCCTCCTAATGATGATGGAACACTCAAATTGCGTCCCGATTCAATACATCATCCTCCAGCCGACTTGTCTCCATGTTTCTATTGCTGCCTCGGGCACCTTATGGTCGTTCTCCTGTGAGTCTAGATTATCGAATCGGACGCAAGACTGATAGTTAATTGTAACGTTCAGGGCCTCCTAATGATGATGGAACACTCAAATTGCGTCCTGATTCAATACATCATCCTCCAGCCGACTTGTCTCCATGTTTCTATTGCTGCCTCGGGCACCTTATGGTCGTTCTCCTGTGAGTCTAGATTATCGAATCGGACGCAAGACTGATAGTTAATTGTAACGTTCAGGGCCTCCTAATGATGATGGAACACTCAAATTGCGTCCCGATTCAATACATCGTCCTCTAGCCGATGTGCCTCCATGGTTTTTTGCTGCCTCGGGCACCTTATGGTCGTTCTCCTGTGAGTCTACATTATCGAATCGGACGCAAGACTGATAGTTAATTGTAACGTTCAGGGCCTCCTAATGATGATGGAACACTCAAATTGCGTCCCGATTCAATACATCATCCTCCAGCCGACTTGTCTCCATGTTTCTATTGCTGCCTCGGGCACCTTATGGTCGTTCTCCTGTGAGTCTAGATTATCGAATCGGACGCAAGACTGATAGTTAATTGTAACGTTCAGGGCCTCCTAATGACGATGGAACATTAAAATTGCGTCCCGATTCAATACATCGTCCTCTAGCCGATGTGCCTCCATGGGTCTACTGCTGCCTCGGGCACCTTATGGTCGTTCTCCTGTGAGTCTACATTATCGAATCGGACGCAAGACTGATAGTTAATTGTAACGTTCAGGGCCTCCTAATGATGATGGAACACTCAAATTGCGTCCCGATTCAATACATCATCCTCCAGCCGACTTGTCTCCATGTTTCTATTGCTGCCTCGGGCACCTTATGGTCGTTCTCCTGTGAGTCTAGATTATCGAATCGGACGCAAGACTGATAGTTAATTGTAACGTTCAGGGCCTCCTAATGATGATGGAACACTCAAATTGCGTCCCGATTCAATACATCGTCCTCTAGCCGATGTGCCTCCATGGGTCTATTGCTGCCTCGGGCACCTTATGGTCGTTCTCCTGTGAGTCTACATTATCGAATCGGACGCAAGACTGATAGTTAATTGTAACGTTCAGGGCCTCCTAATGATGATGGAACACTCAAATTGCGCCCCGATTCAATACATCATCATCCAGCCGACTTGTCTCCATGTTTCTATTGCTGCCTCGGGCACCTTATGGTCGTTCTCCTGTGAGTCTAGATTATCGAATCGGACGCAAGACTGATAGTTAATTGTAACGTTCAGGGCCTCCTAATGATGATGGAACACTCAAATTGCGTCCCGATTCAATACATCGTCCTCTAGCCGATGTGCCTCCATGGGTCTATTGCTGCCTCGGGCACCTTATGGTCGTTCTCCTGTGAGTCTGCATTATCGAATCGGACGCAAGACTGATAGTTAATTATAACGTTCAGGGCCTCCTAATGATGATGGAACACTCAAATTGCGTCCCGATTCAATACATCATCCTCCAGCCGACTTGTCTCCATGTTTCTATTGCTGCCTCGGGCACCTTATGGTCGTTCTCCTGTGAGTCTAGATTATCGAATCGGACGCAAGACTGATAGTTAATTGTAACGTTCAGGGCCTCCTAATGATGATGGAACACTCAAATTGCGTCCTGATTCAATACATCATCCTCCAGCCGACTTGTCTCCATGTTTCTATTGCTGCCTCGGGCACCTTATGGTCGTTCTCCTGTGAGTCTAGATTATCGAATCGGACGCAAGACTGATAGTTAATTGTAACGTTCAGGGCCTCCTAATGATGATGGAACACTCAAATTGCGTCCCGATTCAATACATCGTCCTCTAGCCGATGTGCCTCCATGGGTCTATTGCTGCCTCGGGCACCTTATGGTCGTTCTCCTGTGAGTCTACATTAACGAATCGGACGCAAGACTGATAGTTAATTGTAACGTTCAGGGCCTCCTAATGATGATGGAACACTCAAATTGCGTCCCGATTCAATACATCATCCTCCAGCCGACTTGTCTCCATGTTTCTATTGCTGACTCGGGTACCTTCTGGTCGTTCTCCTGTGAGTCTTGATTATCGAATCGGACGCAAGACTGATAGTTAATTGTAACGTTCAGGGCCTCCTAATTATGATGGAACACTCAAATTGCGTCCCGATTCAATACATCGTCCTCTAGCCGATGTGCCTCCATGGGTCTATTGCTACCTCGGGCACCTTATGGTCGTTCTCCTGTGAGTCTACATTATCGAATCGGACGCAAGACTGATAGTTAATTGTAACGTCCAGGGCCTCCTAATGATGATGGAACACTCAATTTGCGTCCCGATTCAATACATCGTCCTCTAGCCGATGTGCCTCCATGGGTCTATTGCTGCCTCGGGCACCTTATGGTCGTTCTCCTGTGAGTCTAGAGTATCGAATCGAACGCAAGACTGATAGTTAATTGTAACGTTCAGGGCCTCCTAATGACGATGGAACACTCAAATTGCGTCCCGATTCAATTAATCGTCCTCTAGCCGATGTGCCTCCATTGGTCTATTGCTGCCTCGGGCAACTTATGGTCGTTCTCCTGTGAGTCTACATTATCGAATCGGACGCAAGACTGATAGTTAATTGTAACGTTCAGGGCCTCCTAATGATGATGGAACACTCAAATTGCGTCCCGATTCAATACATCATCCTCCAGCCGACTTGTCTCCATGTATCTATTGCTGCCTCGGGCACCTTATGGTCGTTCTCCTGTGAGTCTACATTATCGAATCGGACGCAAGACTGATAGTTAATTGTAACGTTCAGGGCCTCCTAATGACGATGGAACACTCAAATTGCGTCCCGATTCAATACATCGTCCTCTAGCCGATGTGCCTCCATGGGTCTATTGCTGCCTCGGGCACCTTATGGTCGTTCTCCTGTGAGTCTAGATTATCGAATCGGACGCAAGACTGATAGTTAATTGTAACGTTCAGGGCCTCCTAATGACTATGGAACACTCAAATTGCGTCCCGATTCAATACATCGTCCTCTAGCCGATGTGCCTCGATGGGTCTATTGCTGAATCGGGTACCTTATGGTCGTTCTCCTGTGAGTCTAGATTATCGAATCGGACGCAAGACTGATAGTTAATTGTAACGTTCAGGGCCTCCTAATGACGATGGAACACTCAAATTGCGTCCCGATTCAATACATCGTCCTCTAGCCGATGTGCCTCCATGGGTCTATTGCTGCCTCGGGCACCTTATGGTCGTTCTCCTGTGAGTCTAGATTATCGAATCGGACGCAAGACTGATAGTTAATTGTAACGTTCAGGGCCTCCTAATGACGATGGAACACTCAAATTGCGTCCCGATTCAATACATCGTCCTCTAGCCGATGTGCCTCCATGGGTCTATTGCTGACTCGGGTACCTTATGGTCGTTCTCCTGTGAGTCTAGATTATCGAATCGGACGCAAGACTGATAGTTAATTGTAACGTTCAGGGCCTCCTAATGACGATGGAACACTCAAATTGCGTCCCGATTCAATACATCGTCCTCTAGCCGATGTGCCTCCATGGGTCTATTGCTGACTCGGGTACCTTCTGGTCGTTCTCCTGTGAGTCTAGATTATCAAATCGGACGCAAGACTGATAGTTAATTGTAACGTTCAGGGCCTCCTAATGATGATGGAACACTCAAAATGCGTCCCGATTCAATACATCGTCCTCTAGCCGATGTGCCTCCATGGGTTTATTGCTGCCTCGGGCACCTTATGGTCGTTCTCCTGTGAGTCTACATTATCGAATCGGACGAAAGGCTGATAGTTAATTGTAACGTTCAGGGCCTCCTAATGATGATGGAACACTCAAATTGCGTCCCGATTCAATACATCATCCTCCAGCCGACTTGTCTCCATGTTTCTATTGCTGCCTCGGGCACCTTATGGTCGTTCTCCTGTGAGTCTAGATTATCGAATCGGACGCAAGACTGATAGTTAATTGTAACGTTCAGGGCCTCCTAATGATGATGGAACACTCAAATTGCGTCCCGATTCAATACATCGTCCTCTAGCCGATGTGCCTCCATGGGCCTATTGCTGCCTCGGGCACCTTATGGTCGTTCTCCTGTGAGTCTACATTATCGAATCGGACGCAAGACTGATAGTTAATTGTAACGTTCAGGGCCTCCTAATGATGATGGAACACTCAAATTGCGTCCCGATTCAATACATCATCCTCCAGCCGACTTGTCTCCATGTATCTATTGCTGCCTCGGGCACCTTATGGTCGTTCTCCTGTGAGTCTAGATTATCGAATCGGACGCAAGACTGATAGTTAATTGTAACGTTCAGGGCCTCCTAATGATGATGGAACACTCAAATTGCGTCCCGATTCAATACATCGTCCTCTAGCCGATGTGCCTCCATGGGTCTATTGCTGCCTCGGGCACCTTATGGTCGTTCTCCTGTGAGTCTACATTATCGAATCGGACGCAAGACTGATAGTTAATTGTAACGTTCAGGGCCTCCTAATGATGATGGAACACTCAAATTGCGTCCCGATTCAATACATCATCCTCCAGCCGACTTGTCTCCATGTTTCTATTGCTGCCTCGGGCACCTTATGGTCGTTCTCCTGTGAGTCTAGATTATCGAATCGGACGCAAGACTGATAGTTAATTGTAACGTTCAGGGCCTCCTAATGATGATGGAAAACTCAAATTGCGTCCCGATTCAATACATCGTCCTCTAGCCGATGTGCCTCCATGGGTCTATTGCTGCCTCGGGCACCTTATGGTCGTTCTCCTGTGAGTCTACATTATCGAATCGGACGCAAGACCGATAGTTAATTGTAACGTTCAGGGCCTCCTAATGATGATGGAACACTCAAATTGCGTCCCGATTCAATACATCATCCTCCAGCCGACTTGTCTCCATGTTTCTATTGCTGCCTCGGGCACCTTATGGTCGTTCTCCTGTGAGTCTAGATTATCGAGTCGGACGCAAGACTGATAGTTAATTGTAACGTTCAGGGCCTCCTAATGAGGATGGAACACTCAAATTGCGTCCCGATTCAATACATCATCCTCCAGCCGACTTGTCTCCATGTTTCTATTGCTGCCTCGGGCACCTTATGGTCGTTCTCCTGTGAGTCTAGATTATCGAATCGGACGCAAGACTGATAGTTAATTGTAACGTTCAGGGCCTCCTAATGATGATGGAACACTCAAATTGTGTCCCGATTCAATACATCGTCCTCTAGCCGATGTGCCTCCATGGGTCTATTGCTGCCTCGGGCACCTTATGGTCGTTCTCCTGTAGTCTACATTATCGAATCGGACGCAAGACTGATAGTTAATTGTATTGTTCAGGGCCTCCTAATGATGATGGAACACTCAAATTGCGTCCCGATTCAATACATCATCCTCCAGCCGACTTGTCTCCATGTTTCTATTGCTGACTCGGGTACCTTCTGGTCGTTCTCCTGTGAGTCTACATTATCGAATCGGACGCAAGACTGATAGTTAATTGTAACGTTCAGGGCCTCCTAATGATGATGGAACACTCAAATTGCGTCCCGATTCAATACATCGTCCTCTAGCCAATGTGCCTCCATGGGTCTATTGCTGCCTCGGGCACCTTATGGTCGTTCTCCTGTGAGTCTACATTATCGAATCGGACGCAAGACTGATAGTTAATTGTAACGTTCAGGGCCTCCTAATGATGATGGAACACTCAAATTGCGTCCCGATTCAATACATCATCCTCCAGCCGACTTGTCTCCATGTTTCTATTGCTGCCTCGGGCACCTTATGGTCGTTCTCCTGTGAGTCTAGATTATCGAATCGGACGCAAGACTGATAGTTAATTGTAACGTTCAGGGCCTCCTAATGATGATGGAACACTCAAATTGTGTCCCGATTCAATACATCGTCCTCTAGCCGATGTGCCTCCATGGGTCTATTGCTGCCTCGGGCACCTTATGGTCGTTCTCCTGTGAGTCTACATTATCGAATCGGACGCAAGACTGATAGTTAATTGTAACGTTCAGGGCCTCCTAATGATGATGGAACACTCAAATTGCGTCCCGATTCAATACATCATCGTCCAGCCGACTTGTCTCCATGTTTCTATTGCTGCCTCAGGCACCTTATGGTCGTTCTCCTGTGAGTCTAGATTATCGAATCGGACGCAAGACTGATAGTTAATTGTAACGTTCAGGGCCTCCTAATGATGATGGAACACTCAAATTGCGTCCCGATTCAATACATCGTCCTCTAGCCGATGTGCCTCCATGGGTCTATTGCAGCCTCGGGCACCTTATGGTCGTTCTCCTGTGAGTCTACATTATCGAATCGGACGCAAGACTGATAATTAATTGTAACGTTCAGGGCCTCCTAATGATGATGGAACACTCAAATTGCGTCCCGATTCAATACATCATCCTCCAGCCGACTTGTCTCCATGTTTCTATTGCTGCCTCGGGCACCTTATGGTCGTTCTCCTGTGAGTCTAGATTATCGAATCGGACGCAAGACTGATAGTTAATTGTAACGTTCAGGGCCTCCTAATGATGATGGAACACTCAAATTGCGTCCCGATTCAATACATCGTCCTCTAGCCGATGTGCCTCCATGGGTCTATTGCTGCCTCGGGCACCTTATGGTCGTTCTCCTGTGAGTCTAGATTATCGAATCGGACGCAAGACTGATAGTTAATTGTAACGTTCAGGGCCTCCTAATGATGATGGAACACTCAAATTGCGTCCCGATTCAATACATCATCCTCCAGCCGACTTGTCTCCATGTTTCTATTGCTGACTCGGGTACCTTCTGGTCGTTCTCCTGTGAGTCTAGATTATCGAATCGGACGCAAGACTGATAGTTAATTGTAACGTTCAGGGCCTCCTAATGATGATGGAGCACTCAAATTGCGTCCCGATTCAATACATCGTCCTCTAGCCGATGTGCCTCCATGGGTCTATTGCTGCCTCGGGCACCTTATGGTCGTTCTCCTGTGAGTCTACATTATCGAATCGGACGCAAGACTGATAGTTAATTGTAACGTTCAGGGCCTCCTAATGATGATGGAACACTCAAATTGCGTCCCGATTCAATACATCATCCTCCAGCCGACTTGTCTCCATGTTTCTATTGCTGCCTCGGGCACCTTATGGTCGTTCTCGTGTGAGTCTAGATTATCGAATCGGCCGCAAACCTGATAGTTAATTGTAACGTTCAGGGCCTCCTAATGATGATGGAACACTCAAATTGTGTCCCGATTCAATACATCGTCCTCTAGCCGATGTGCCTCCATGGGTCTATTGCTGCCTCGGGCACCTTATGGTCGTTCTCCTGTGAGTCTACATTATCGAATCGGACGCAAGACTGATAGTTAATTAAAACGTTCAGGGCCTCCTAATGATGATGGAACACTCAAATTGCGTCCCGATTCAATACATCATCCTCCAGCCGACTTGTCTCCATGTTTCTATTGCTGCCTCGGGCACCTTATGGTCGTTCTCCTGTGAGTCTAGATTATCGAATCGGACGCAAGACTGATAGTTAATTGTAACGTTCAGGGCCTCCTAATGACGATGGAACACTCAAATTGCGTCCTGATTCAATACATCGTCCTCTAGCCGATGTGCCTCCATGGGTCTATTGCTGCCTCGGGTACCTTATGGTCGTTCTCCTGTGAGTCTACATTATCGAATCGGACGCAAGACTGATAGTTAATTGTAACGTTCAGGCCCTCCTAATGATGATGGAACACTCAAATTGCGTCCCGATTCAATACATCGTCCTCTAGCCGATGTGCTTCCATGGGTCTATTGCTGCCCCGGGCACCTTATGGTCGTTCTCCTGTGAGTCTACATTATCGAATCGGACGCAAGACTGATAGTTAATTGTAACGTTCAGGGCCTCCTAATGACGATGGAACACTCAAATTGCGTCCCGATTCAATACATCGTCCTCTAGCCGATGTGCCTCCATGGGTCTATTGCTGCCTCGGGCAGCTTATGGTCGTTCTCCTGTGAGTCTACATTATCGAATCGGACGCAAGACTGATAGTTAATTGTAACGTTCAGGGCCTCCTAATGATGATGGAACACTCAAATTGCGTCCTGATTCAATACATCGTCCTCTAGCCGATGTGCCTCCATGGGTCTATTGCTGCCTCGGGCACCTTATGGTCGTTCTCCTGTGAGTCTACATTATCGAATCGGACGCAAGACTGATAGTTAATTGTAACGTTCAGGGCCTCCTAATGACGATGGAACACTCAAATTGCGTCCCGATTCAATACATCGTCCTCTAGCTGATGTGTCTCCATGGGTCTATTGCTGCCTTGGGCACCTTCTGGTCGTTCTCCTGTGAGTGTAGATTATCGAATCGGACGCAAGACTGATAGTTAATTGTAACGTTCAGGGCCTTCTAATGATGATGGAACGCTCAAATTGCGTCCCGATTCAATACATCGTCCTCTAGCCGATGTGCCTCCATGGGTCTATTGCTGCCTCGGGCACCTTATGGTCGTTCTCCTGCGAGTCTACATTATCGAATCGGACGCAAGACTGATAGTTAATTGTAACATTCAGGGCCTCCTAATGACGATGGAACACTCAAATTGCGTCCCGATTCAATACATCATCCTCCAGCCGACTTGTCTCCATGTTTCTATTGCTGCCTCGGGCACCTTATGGTCGTTCTCCTGTGAGTCTACATTATCGAATCGGACGCAAGTCTGATAGTTAATTGTAACGTTCAGGGCCTCCTAATGACGATGGAACACTCAAATTGCGTCCCGATTCAATACATCGTCCTCTAGCCGATGTGCCTCCATGGGTTTATTGCTGCCTCGGGCACCTTATGGTCGTTCTCCTGTGAGTCTACATTATCGAATCGGACGCAAGACTGATAGTTAATTGTAACGTTCAGGGCCTCCTAATGACGATGGAACACTCAAATTGCGTCCCGATTCAATACATCATCCTCCAGCCGACTTGTCTCCATGTTTCTATTGCTGCCTCGGGCACCTTATGGTCGTTCTCCTGTGAGTCTAGATTATCGAATCGGACGCAAGACTGATAGTTAATTGCAACGTTCAGGGCCTCCTAATGATGATGGAACACTCAAATTGCGTCCCGATTCAATACATCGTCCTCTAGCCGATGTGCCTCCATGGGTCTATTGCTGCCTCGGGCACCTTATGGTCGTTCTTCTGTGAGTCTACATTATCGAATCGGACGCAAGACAGATAGTTAATTGTAACGTTCAGGGCCTCCTAATGATGATGGAACACTCAAATTGCGTCCCGATTCAATACATCATCCTCCAGCCGACTTGTCTCCATGTTTCTATTGCTGCCTCGGGCACCTTATGGTCGTTCTCCTGTGAGTCTAGATTATCGAATCGGACGCAAGACTGATAGTTAATTGTAACGTTCAGGGCCTCCTAATGATGATGGAACACTCAAATTGCGTCCCGATTCAATACATCATCCTCCAGCCGACTTGTCTCCATGTTTCTATTGCTGCCTCGGGCACCTTATGGTCGTTCTCCTGAGAGTCTAGATTATCGAATCGGACGCAAGACTGATAGTTAATTGTAACGATCAGGGCCTCCTAATGACAATGGAACACTCAAACTTCGTCCCGATTCAATACATCGTCCTCCAGCAGACTTGTCTCCATGGGTCTATTACTGCCTCGGGCACCTTATGGTCATTCTCCTGTGAGTATCGAATCGGACGCAAAACTGATAGTTAATTGTAACGTTCAGGGCCTCCTAATGACGATGGAACACCCAAATTGCGTCACGATTCAATACATCGTCCTCCAGCTGACGTGTCTCCATCGGTCTATTGCTGCCTCGGGCACCTTATGGTCATTCTGATGTGAGTATCGAATCGGACGCAAAACTGATAGTTAAATGTAGCGTTTAGGGCCTCCTAATGACGATGGAACACTCAAATTGCGTCCCGATTCAATACATCGTCATCCAGCCGACGTTTCTCCATGGGTCTATTGCTGCTTCGGGCACCTAATGGTCGTTCCCATGTGAGTCTAGATTATCGAATCGGACGCAAAACTGATAGTTAATTGTAACGTTCAGGGCCTCCTAATGACGATGGAACACTCAAATTGCGTCCCGATTCAATACACCGTCTTCCGGCCGACTTGCCTCCACGGGTCTATTGCTGCCTCGGGCACCTTATGGTCGTTCTCCTGTGTGTCTAGTTTATCGAGTCGGACGCAAAACTGATAGTTAATTGTAACGTTCAGCGCCTCCTAATGACGATGCAACACTCAAATTGCGTCCCGATTCAATACATCGTCCTCCAGCCGACGTGCCTCCATGGGTCAATTGCTGACACAGGCAGCTTATGGTCGTTCTCCTGTGAATCTAGATTATCGAATCGGACGCAAAACTGAAAGTTAATTATAACGTTCAGGGCCTCCTAATGACGATGGTACACTCAAATTGCGTCCCGATTCAATACATCGTCCTCCAGCCGACGTTTCTCCATGGGTCTATTGCTGCCTCGGGCACCTTATGGTCGTTCTCCTGTGAGTCTAGATTATCGAATCGGACGCTAAACTGATAGTTAATTGTAACGTTCAGGGCCTCCTAATGACGATGGAACACTCAAATTCCGTCGAGATTCAATACATCGTCCTCCAGCCGACTTGTGTCCATGTTTCTATTGCTGCCTCGGGCACCTTATGGTCGTTCTCCTGTGAGTCTAGATTATCGAATCGGACGCAAGACTGATAGTTAATTGTAACGTTCAGGGCCTCCTAATGACGATGGAACACTCAAATTGCGTCCCGATTCAATACATCGTCCTCTAGCCGATGTGCCTCCATGGGTCTATTGCTGACTCGGGTACCTTCTGGTCGTTCTCCTGTGAGTCTACATTATCGAATCGGACGCAAGACTGATAGTTAATTGTAACGTTCAGGGCCTCCTAATGATGATGGAACACTCAAATTGCGTCCCGATTCAATACATCATCCTCCAGCCGACTTGTCTCCATGTTTCTATTGCTGCCTCGGGCACCTTATGGTCGTTCTCCTGTGAGTCTAGATTATCGAATCGGACGCAAGACTGATAGTTAATTGTAACGTTCAGGGCCTCCTAATGATGATGGAACACTCAAATTGCGTCCCGATTCAATACATCGTCCTCTAGCCGATGTGCCTCCATGGGTCTATTGCTGCCTCGGGCACCTTATGGTCGTTCTCCTGTGAGTCTAGATTATCGAATCGGACGCTAAACTGATAGTTAATTGTAACGTTCAGGGCCTCCTAATGACGATGGAACACTCAAATTGCGTCGAGATTCAATACATCGTCCTCCAGCCGACTTGTCTCCATGTTTCTATTGCTGCCTCGGGCACCTTATGGTCGTTCTCCTGTGAGTCTAGATTATCGAATCGGACGCAAGACTGATAATTAATTGTAACGTTCAGGGCCTCCTAATGACGATGGAACACCCAAATTGCGTCCCGATTCAATACATCGTCCTCTAGCCGATGTGCCTCCATGGGTCTATTGCTGACTCGGGTACCTTCTGGTCGTTCTCCTGTGAGTCTACATTATCGAATCGGACGCAAGACTGATAGTTAATTGTAACGTTTAGGGCCTCCTAATGATGATGGAACACTCAAATTGCGTCCCGATTCAATACATCATCCTCCAGCCGACTTGTCTCCATGGGTCTATTGCTGCCTCGGGCACCTTTTGGTCGTTCTCCTGTGAGTCTAGATTATCGAATCGGACGCAAGACTGATAGTTAATTGTAACGTTCAGGGCCTCCTAATGGTGATGGAACACTCAAATTGCGTCCCGATTCAATACATCGTCCTCTAGCCGATGTGCCTCCATGGGTCTATTGCTGCCTCGGGCACCTTATGGTCGTTCTCCTGTGAGTCTACATTATCGAATCGGACGCAAGACTGATAGTTAATTGTAACGTTCAGGGCCTCCTAATGATGATGGAACACTCAAATTGCGTCCCGATTCAATACATCATCCTCCAGCCGGCTTGTCTCCATGTTTCTATTGCTGCTCGGGCACCTTATGGTCGTTCTCCTGTGAGTCTAGATTATCGAATCGGACGCAAGACTGATAGTTAATTGAAACGTTCAGGGCCTCCTAATGACGATGGAACACTCAAATTGCGTCCCGATTCAATACATCGTCCTCTAGCCGACGTGCTTCCATGGGTCTATTGCTGCCTCGGGCACCTTATGGTCGTTCTCCTGTGAGTCTACATTATCGAATCGGACGCAAGACTGATAGTTAATTGTAACGTTCAGGGCCTCCTAATGATGATGGAACACTCAAATTGCGTCCCGATTCAATACATCATCCTCCAGCCGACTTGTCTCCATGTTTCTATTGCTGCCTCGGGCACCTTATGGTCGTTCTCCTGTGAGTCTAGATTATCGAATCGGACGCAAGACTAATAGTTAATTGTAACGTTCAGGGCCTCCTAATGATGATGGAACACTCAAATTGCGTCCCGATTCAATACATCGTCCTCTAGCCGATGTGCCTCCATGGGTCTATTGCTGCCTCGGGCACCTTATGGTCGTTCTCCTGTGAGTCTACATTATCGAATCGGACGCAAGACTGATAGTTAATTGTAACGTTCAGGGCCTCCTAATGATGATGGAACACTCAAATTGCGTCCCGATTCAATACATCATCCTCCAGCCGACTTGTCTCCATGTTTCTATTGCTGACTCGGGTACCTTCTGGTCGTTCTCCTGTGAGTCTAGATTATCGAATCGGACGCAAGACTGATAGTTAATTGTAACGTTCAGGGCCTCCTAATGATGATGGAACACTCAAATTGCGTCCCGATTCAATACATCGTCCTCTAGCCGATGTGCCTCCATGGGTCTATTGCTGCCTCGGGCACCTTATGGTCGTTCTCCTGTGAGTCTACATTATCGAATCGGACGCAAGACTGATAGTTAATTGTAACGTTCAGGGCCTCCTAATGATGATGGAACACTCAAATTGCGTCCCGATTCAATACATCATCCTCCAGCCGACTTGTCTCCATGTTTCTATTGCTGCCTCGGGCACCTTATGGTCGTTCTCCTGTGAGTCTAGACTATCGAATCGGACGCAAGACTGATAGTTAATTGTAACGTTCAGGGCCTCCTAATGATGATGGAACACTCAAATTGCGTCCCGATTCAATACATCGTCCTCTAGCCGATGTGCCTCCATGGGTCTATTGCAGCCTCGGGCACCTTATGGTCGTTCTCCTGTGAGTCTACATTATCGAATCGGACGCAAGACTGATAGTTAATTGTAACGTTCAGGGCCTCCTAATGATGATGGAACACTCAAATTGCGTCCCGATTCAATACAACATCCTCCAGCCGACTTGTCTCCATGTTTCTATTGCTGCCTCGGGCACCTTATGGTCGTTCTCCTGTGAGTCTAGATTATCGAATCGGACGCAAGACTGATAGTTAATTGTAACGTTCAGGGCCTCCTAATGATGATGGAACACTCAAATTGCGTCCCGATTCAATACATCGTCCTCTAGCCGATGTGCCTCCATGGGTCTATTGCTGCCTCGGGCACCTTATGGTCGTTCTCCTGTGAGTCTACATTATCGAATCGGACGCAAGACTGATAGTTAATTGTAACGTTCACGGCCTCCTAATGATGATGGAACACTCAAATTGCGTCCCGATTCAATACATCATCCTCCAGCCGACTTGTCTCCATGTTTCTATTGCTGACTCGGGTACCTTCTGGTCGTTCTCCTGTGAGTCTAGATTATCGAATCGGACGCAAGACTGATAGTTAATTGTAACGTTCAGGGCCTCCTAATGATGATGGAACACTCAAATTGCGTCCCGATTCAATACATCGTCCTCTAGCCGATGTGCCTCCATGGGTCTATTGCTGCCTCGGGCACCTTATGGTCGTTCTCCTGTGAGTCTACATTATCGAATCGGACGCAAGACTGATAGTTAATTGTAACGTTCAGGGCCTCCTAATGATGATGGAACACTCAAATTGCGTCCCGATTCAATACATCATCCTCCAGCCGACTTGTCTCCATGTTTCTATTGCTGCCTCGGGCACCTTATGGTCGTTCTCCTGTGAGTCTAGATTATCGAATCGGACGCAAGACTGATAGTTAATTGTAACGTTCAGGGCCTCCTAATGATGATGGAACACTCAAATTGCGTCCCGATTCAATACATCGTCCTCTAGCCGATGTGCCTCCATGGGTCTATTGCTGCCTCGGGCACCTAATGGTCGTTCTCCTGTGAGTCTACATTATCGAATCGGACGCAAGACTGATAGTTAATTGTAACGTTCAGGGCCTCCTAATGACGATGGAACACTCAAATTGCGTCCCGATTCAATACATCGTCCTCTAGCCGATGTGCCTCCATGGGTCTATTGCTGCCTCGGGCACCTTCTGGTCGTTCTCCTGTGAGTCTAGATTATCGAATCGGACGCAAGACTGATAGTTATTTGTAACGTTCAGGGCCTCCTAATGATGATGGAACACTCAAATTGCGTCCCGATTCAATACATCATCCTCCAGCCGACTTGTCTCCATGTTTCTATTGCTGCCTCGGGCACCTTATGGTCGTTCTCCTGTGAGTCTAGATTATCGAATCGGACGCAAGACTGATAGTAAATTGTAACGTTCAGGGCCTCCTAATGATGATGGAACACTCAAATTGCGTCCCGATTCAATACATCGTCCTCTAGCCGATGTGCCTCCATGGGTCTATTGCTGCCTCGGGCACCTTATGGTCGTTCTCCTGTGAGTCTACATTATCGAATCGGACGCAAGACTGATAGTTAATTGTAACGTTCAGGGCCTCCTAATGATGATGGAACACTCAAATTGCGTCCCGATTCAATATATCATCCTCCAGCCGACTTGTCTCCATGGGTCTATTGCTGCCTCGGGCACCTTATGGTCGTTCTCCTGTGGATCTACATTATCGAATCGGACGCAAGACTGATAGTTAATTGTAACGTTCAGGGCCTCCTAATGACGATGGAACACTCAAATTGCGTCCCGATTCAATACATCGTCCTCTAGCCGATGTGCCTCCATGGGTCTATTGCTGCCTCGGGCACCTTCTGGTCGTTCTCCTGTGAGTCTAGATTATCGAATCGGACGCAAGACTGATAGTTAATTGTAACGTTCAGGGCCTCCTAATGATGATGGAACACTCAAATTGCGTCCCGATTCAATACATCGTCCTCTGGCCGATGTGCCTCCATGGGTCTATTGCTGCCTCGGGCACCTTATGGTCGTTCTCCTGTGAGTCTAGATTATCGAATCGGACGCAAGACTGATAGTTAATTGTAACGTTCAGGGCCTCCTAATGACGATGGAACACTCAAATTGCGTCCCGATTCAATACATCGTCCTCTAGCCGATGTGCCTCCATGGGTCTATTGCTGCCTCGGGTACCTTATGGTCGTTCTCCTGTGAGTCTACATTATCGAATCGGACGCAAGACTGATAGTTAATTGTAACGTTCAGGGCCTCCTAATGATGATGGAACACTCAAATTGCGTCCCGATTCAATACATCGTCCTCTAGCTGATGTGCCTCCATGGGTCTATTGCTGCCTCGGGCACCTTATGGTCGTTCTCCTGTGAGTCTACATTATCGAATCGGACGCAAGACTGATAGTTAATTGTAACGTTCAGGGCCTCCTAATGACGATGGAACACTCAAATTGCGTCCCGATTAAATACATCGTCCTCTAGCCGATGTGCCTCCATGGGTCTATTGCTGCCTCGGGCACCTTCTGGTCGTTCTCCTGTGAGTCTAGATTATCGAATCGGACGCAAGACTGATAGTTAATTGTAACGTTCAGGGCCTCCTAATGATGATGGAACACTCAAATTGCGTCCCGATTCAATACATCGTCCTCTAGCCGATGTGCCTCCATGGGTCTATTGCTGTTTCGGGCACCTTATGGTCGTTCTCATGTGAGTCTACATTATCGAATCGGACGCAAGACTGATAGTTAATTGTAACGTTCAGGGCCTCCTAATGACGATGGAACACTCAAATTGCGTCCCGATTCAATACATTGTCCTCTAGCCGATGTGCCTCCATGGGTCTATTGCTGCCTCGGGCACCTTCTGGTCGTTCTCCTGTGAGTCTAGATTATCGAATCGGACGCAAGACTGATAGTTAATTGTAACGTTCAGGGCCTCCTAATGATGATGGAACGCTCAAATTGCGTCCCGATTCAATACATCGTCCTCTAGCCGATGTGCCTCCATGGGTCTATTGCTGCCTCGGGCACCTTTTGGTCGTTCTCCTGTGAGTCTACATTATCGAATCGGACGCAAGACTGATAGTTAATTGTAACGTTCAGGACCTCCTAATGACGATGGAACACTCAAATTGCGTCCCGATTCAATACATCATCCTCCAGCCGACTTGTCTCCATGTTTCTATTGCTGCCTCGGGCACCTTATGTTCGTTCTCCTCTGAGTCTACATTATCGAATCGGACGCAAGACTGATAGTTAATTGTAACGTTCAGGGCCTCCTAATGACGATGGAACACTCAAATTGCGTCCCGATTCAATACATCGTCCTCTAGCCGATGTGCCTCCATGGGTCTATTGCTGCCTCGGGCACCTTATGGTCGTTCGCGTGTGAGTCTAGATTATCGAATCGGACGCAAGACTGATAGTTAATTGTAACGTTCAGGGCCTCCTAATGACGATGGAACACTCAAATTGCGTCCCGATTCAATACATCATCCTCCAGCCGACTTGTCTCCATGTTACTATTGCTGCCTCGGGCACCTTATGGTCGTTCTCCTGTGAGTCTAGATTATCGAATCGGACGCAAGACTGATAGTTAATTGTAACGTTCAGGGCCTCCTAATGATGATGGAACACTCAAATTGCGTCCCGATTCAATACATCGTCCTCTAGCCGATGTGCCTCCATGGGTCCATTGCTGCCTCGGGCACCTTATGGTCGTTCTCCTGTGAGTCTACATTATCGAATCGGACGCAAGACTGATAGTTAATTGTAACGTTCAGGGCCTCCTAATGATGATGGAACACTCAAATTGCGTCCCGATTCAATACATCATCCTCCAGCCGACTTGTCTCCATGTTTCTATTGCTGCCTCGGGCACCTTATGGTCGTTCTCCTGTGAGTCTAGATTATCGAATCGGACGCAAGACTGATAGTTAATTGTAACGTTCAGGGCCTCCTAATGATGATGGAACACTCAAATTGCGTCCCGATTCAATACATCGTCCTCTAGCCGATGTGCCTCCATGGGTCTATTGCTGCCTCGGGCACCTTATGGTCGTTCTCCTGTGAGTCTACATTATCGAATCGGACGCAAGACTGATAGTTAATTGTAACGTTCAAGGCCTCCTAATGATGATGGAACACTCAAATTGCGTCCCGATTCAATACATCATCCTCCAGCCGACTTGTCTCCATGGGTCTATTGCTGCCTCGGGCACCTTATGGTCGTTCTCCTGTGAGTCTACATTATCGAATCGGACGCAAGACTGATAGTTAATTGTAACGTTCAGGGCCTCCTAATGACGATGGAACACTCAAATTGCGTCCCGATTCAATACATCGTCCTCTAGCCGATGTGCCTCCATGGGTCTATTGCTGCCTCGGGCACCTTCTGGTCGTTCTCCTGTGAGTCTAGATTATCGAATCGGACGCAAGACTGATAGTTAATTGTAACGTTCAGGGCCTCCTAATGATGATGGAACACTCAAATTGCGTCCCGATTCAATACATCATCCTCCAGCCGACTTGTCTCCATGTTTCTATTGCTGCCACGGGCACCTTATGGTCGTTCTCCTGTGAGTCTAGGTTATCGAATCGGACGCAAGACTGATAATTAATTGTAACGTTCAGGGCCTCCTAATGATGATGGAACACTCAAATTGCGTCCCGATTCAATACATCGTCCTCTAGCCGATGTGCCTCCTTGGGTCTATTGCTGCCTCGGGCACCTTATGGTCGTTCTCCTGTGAGTCTACATT
Organism: Schistocerca cancellata; assembly: GCF_023864275.1. Taxonomy (NCBI): domain Eukaryota; kingdom Metazoa; phylum Arthropoda; class Insecta; order Orthoptera; family Acrididae; genus Schistocerca; species Schistocerca cancellata. Next base: position 36,486,305 of record NC_064627.1, read on the forward strand.
ATCGAATCGGACGCAAGACTGATAGTTAATTGTAACGTTCAGGGCCTCCTAATGACGAAGGAACACTCAAATTGCGTCCCGATTCAATACATTGTCCTCTAGCCGATGTGCGTCCATGGGTCTATTGCTGCCTCGGGCACCTTCTGGTCGTTCTCCTGTGAGTCTAGATTATCGAATCGGACGCAAGACTGATAGTTAATTGTAACGTTCAGGGCCTCCTAATGATGATGGAACACTCAAATTGCGTCCCGATTCAATACATCGTCCTCTAGCCGATGTGCCTCCATGGGTCTATTGCTGCCTCGGGCACCTTATGGTCGTTCTCCTGTGAGTCTACATTATCAAATCGGACGCAAGACTGATAGTTAATTGTAACGTTCAGGGCCTCCTAATGACGATGGAACACTCAAATTGCGTCCCGATTCAATACATCGTCCTCTAGCCGATGTGCCTCCATGGGTCTATTGCTGCCTCGGGCACCTTCTGGTCGTTCTCCTGTGAGTCTAGATTATCGAATCGGACGCAAGACTGATAGTTAATTGTAACGTTCAGGGCCTCCTAATGACGATGGAACACTCAAATTGCGTCCCGATTCAATACATCGTCCTCTAGCCGATGTGCCTCCATGGGTCTATTGCTGCCTCGGGTACCTTATGGTCGTTCTCCTGTGAGTCTACATTATCGAATCGGACGCAAGACAGATAGTTAATTGTAACGTTCAGGGCCTCCTAATGATGATGGAACACTCAAATTGCGTCCCGATTCAATACATCGTCCTCTAGCCGATGTGCCTCCATGGGCCTATTGCTGCCTCGGGCACCTTATGGTCGTTCTCCTGTGAGTCTACATTATCGAATCGGACGCAAGACTGATAGTTAATTGTAACGTTCAGGGCCTCCTAATGACGATGGAACACTCAAATTGCGTCCCGATTCAATACATCGTCCTCTAGCCGATGTGCCTCCATGGGTCTATTGCTGCCTCGGGCACCTTCTGGTCGTTCTCCTGTGAGTCTACATTATCGAATCGGACGCAAGACTGATAGTTAATTGTAACTTTCAGGGCCTCCTAATGATGATGGAACGCTCAAATTGCGTCCCGATTCAATACATCGTCCTCTAGCCGATGTGCCTCCATGGGTCTATTGCTGCCTCGGGCACCTTCTGGTCGTTCTCCTGTGAGTCTACATTATCGAATCGGACGCAAGACTGATAGTTAATTGTAACGTTCAGGGCCTCCTAATGACGATGGAACACTCAAATTGCGTCCCGATTCAATACATCATCCTCCAGCCGACTTGTCTCCATGTTTCTATTGCTGCCTCGGGCACCTTATGGTCGTTCTCCTCTGAGTCTACATTATCGAATCGGACGCAAGACTGATAGTTAATTGTAACGTTCAGGGCCTCCTAATGACGATGGAACACTCAAATTGCGTCCCGATTCAATACATCGTCCTCTAGCCGATGTGCCTCCATGGGTCTATTGCTGCCTCGGGCACCTTATGGTCGTTCTCCTGTGAGTCTACATTATCGAATCGGACGCAAGACTGATAGTTAATTGTAACGTTCAGGGCCTCCTAATGACGATGGAACACTCAAATTGCGTCCCGATTCAATACATCGTCCTCTAGCCGATGTGCCTCCATGGGTCTATTGCTGACTCGGGTACCTTATGGTCGTTCTCCTGTGAGTCTAGATTATCGAATCGGACGCAAGACTGATAGTTAATTGTAACGTTCAGGGCCTCCTAATGATGATGGAACACTCAAATTGCGTCCCGATTCAATACATCGTCCTCTAGCCGATGTGCCTCCATGGGTCTATTGCTGCCTCGGGCACCTTATGGTCGTTCGCGTGTGAGTCTAGATTATCGAATCGGACGCAAGACTGATAGTTAATTGTAACGTTCAGGGCCTCCTAATGACGATGGAACACTCAAATTGCGACCCGACTCAATACATCATCCTCCAGCCGACTTGTCTCCATGTTTCTATTGCTGCCTCGATCACCTTATGGTCGTTCTCCTGTGAGTCTAGATTATCGAATCGGACGCAAGACTGATAGTTAATTGTAACGTTCAGGGCCTCCTAATGATGATGGAACACTCAAATTGCGTCCCGATTCAATACATCGTCCTCTAGCCGATGTGCCTCCATGGGTCTATTGCTGCCTCGGGCACCTTATGGTCGTTCTCCTGTGAGTCTACATTATCGAATCGGACGCAAGACTGATAGTTAATTGTAACGTTCAGGGCCTCCTAATGATGATGGAACACTCAAATTGCGTCCCGATTCAATACATCATCCTCCAGCCGACTTGTCTCCATGTTTCTATTGCTGCCTCGGGCACCTTATGGTCGATCTCCTGTGAGTCTAGATTATCGAATCGGACGCAAGACTGATAGTTAATTGTAACTTTCAGGGCCTCCTAATGATGATGGAACACTCAAATTGCGTCCCGATTCAATACATCATCCTCCAGCCGACTTGTCTCCATGTTTCTATTGCTGCCTCGGGCACCTTATGGTCGTTCTCCTGTGAGTCTAGATTATCGAATCGGACGCAAAACTGATAGTTAATTGTAACGATCAGGGCCTCCTAATGACAATGGAACACTCAAACTTCGTCCCGATTCAATACATCGTCCTCCAGCAGACTTGTCTCCATGGGTCTATTACTGCCTCGGGCACCTTATGGTCATTCTCCTGTGAGTATCGAATCGGACGCAAGACTGATAGTTAATTGTAACGTTCAGGGCCTCCTAATGACGATGGAACACTCAAATTGCGTCCCGATTCAATGCATCATCCTCCAGCCGACTTGTCTCCATGTTTCTATTGCTGCCTCGGGCACCTTATGGTCGTTCTCCTCTGAGTCTACATTATCGAATCGGACGCAAGACTGATAGTTAATTGTAACGTTCAGGGCCTCCTAATGACGATGGAACACTCAAATTGCGTCCCGATTCAATACATCGTCCTCTAGCCGATGTGCCTCCATGGGTCTATTGCTGCCTCGGGCACCTTATGGTCGTTCTCCTGTGAGTCTACATTATCGAATCGGACGCAAGACTGATAGTTAATTGTAACGTTCAGGGCCTCCTAATGACGATGGAACACTCAAATTGCGTCCCGATTCAATACATCGTCCTCTAGCCGATGTGCCTCCATGGGTCTATTGCTGACTCGGGTACCTTATGGTCGTTCTCCTGTGAGTCTAGATTATCGAATCGGACGCAAGACTGATAGTTAATTGTAACGTTCAGGGCCTCCTAATGATGATGGAACACTCAAATTGCGTCCCGATTCAATACATCGTCCTCTAGCCGATGTGCCTCCATGGGTCTATTGCTGCCTCGGGCACCTTATGGTCGTTCGCGTGTGAGTCTAGATTATCGAATCGGACGCAAGACTGATAGTTAATTGTAACGTTCAGGGCCTCCTAATGACGATGGAACACTCAAATTGCGACCCGATTCAATACATCATCCTCCAGCCGACTTGTCTCCATGTTTCTATTGCTGCCTCGATCACCTTATGGTCGTTCTCCTGTGAGTCTAGATTATCGAATCGGACGCAAGACTGATAGTTAATTGTAACGTTCAGGGCCTCCTAATGATGATGGAACACTCAAATTGCGTCCCGATTCAATACATCGTCCTCTAGCCGATGTGCCTCCATGGGTCTATTGCTGCCTCGGGCACCTTATGGTCGTTCTCCTGTGAGTCTACATTATCGAATCGGACGCAAGACTGATAGTTAATTGTAACGTTCAGGGCCTCCTAATGATGATGGAACACTCAAATTGCGTCCCGATTCAATACATCATCCTCCAGCCGACTTGTCTCCATGTTTCTATTGCTGCCTCGGGCACCTTATGGTCGTTCTTCTGTGAGTCTAGATTATCGAATCGGACGCAAGACTGATAGTTATTTGTAACGTTCAGGGCCTCCTAATGATGATGGAACACTCAAATTGCGTCCCGATTCAATACATCATCCTCCAGCCGACTTGTCTCCATGTTTCTATTGCTGCCTCGGGCACCTTATGGTCGTTCTCCTGTGAGTCTAGATTATCGAATCGGACGCAAAACTGATAGTTAATTGTAACGATCAGGGCCTCCTAATGACAATGGAACACTCAAACTTCGTCCCGATTCAATACATCGTCCTCCAGGAGACTTGTCTCCATGGGTCTATTACTGCCTCGGGCACCTTATGGTCATTCTCCTGTGAGTATCGAATCGGACGCAAAACTGATAGTTAATTGTAACGTTCAGGGCCTCCTAATGACGATGGAACACCCAAATTGCGTCACGATTCATTACATCGTCCTCCAGCTGACGTGTCTCCATCGGTCTATTGCTGCCTCGGGCACCTTATGGTCATTCTCCTGTGAGTATCGAATCGGACGCAAAACTGATAGTTAAATGTAACGTTCAGGGCCTCCTAATGACGATGGAACACTCAAATTGCGTCCCGATTCAATACATCGTCATCCAGCCGACGTTTCTCCATGGGTCTATTGCTGCCTCGGGCACCTAATTGTCGTTCTCCTGTGACTCTAGACTATTGAATCGGACGCCAAACTGATAGTTAATTGTAACGTTCAGGGCCTCCTAATGACGATGGAACAATCAAATTGCGTCCCGATTCAATACATCGTCTTCCAGCCGACTTATCTCCATCTGTCTATTGCTGCTTCGGGCACCTAATGGTCGTTCCCATGTGAGTCTAGATTATCGAATCGGACGCAAAACTGATAGTTAATTGTAACGTTCAGGGCCTCCTAATGACGATGGAACACTCAAATTGCGTCCCGATTCAATACATCGTCTTCCGGCCGACTGGCCTCCAAGGGTCTATTGCTGCCTCGGGCACCTTATGGTCGTTCTCCTGTGTGTCTAGTTTATCGAGTCGGACGCAAAACTGATAGTTAATTGTAACGTTCAGCGCCTCCTAATGACGATGCAACACTCAAATTGCGTCCCGATTCAGTACATCGTCCTCCAGCCGACGTGCCTCCATGGGTCAATTGCTGACACAGGCAGCTTATGGTCGTTCTCCTTTGAATCTAGATTATCGAATCGGACGCAAAACTGAAAGTTAATTATAACGTTCAGGGCCTCCTAATGACGATGGTACACTCAAATTGCGTCCCGATTCAATACATCGTTCTCCAGCCGACGTTTCTCCGTGGGTCTATTGCTGCCTCGGGCACCTTATGGTCGTTCTCCTGTGAGTCTAGATTATCGAATCGGACGCTAAACTGATAGTTAATTGTAACGTTCAGGGCCTCCTAATGACGATGGAACACTCAAATTGCGTCGAGATTCAATACATCGTCCTCCAGCCGACTTGTCTCCATGTTTCTATTGCTGCCTCGGGCACCTTATGGTCGTTCTCCTGTGAGTCTAGATTATCGAATCGGACGCAAGACTGATAGTTAATTGTAACGTTCAGGGCCTCCTAATGACGATGGAACACTCAAATTGCGTCCCGATTCAATACATCGTCCTCTAGCCGATGTGCCTCCATGGGTCTATTGCTGACTCGGGTACCTTCTGGTCGTTTTCCTGTGAGTCTACATTATCGAATCGGACGCAAGACTGATAGTTAATTGTAACGTTCAGGGCCTCCTAATGATGATGGAACACTCAAATTGCGTCCCGATTCAATACATCATCCTCCAGCCGACTTGTCTCCATGTTTCTATTGCTGCCTCGGGCACCTTATGGTCGTTCTCCTGTGAGTCTAGATTATCGAATCGGACGCAAGACTGATAGTTAATTGTAACGTTCAGGGCCTCCTAATGACGATGGAACACTCAAATTGCGTCCCGATTCAATACATCATCCTCCAGCCGACTTGTCTCCATGTTTCTATTGCTGCCTCGGGCACCTTGTGGTCGTTCTCCTGTGAGTCTAGATTATCGAATCGGACGCAAGACTGATAGTTAATTGTAACGTTCAGGGCCTCCTAATGATGATGGAACACTCAAATTGCGTCCCGATTCAATACATCGTCCTCCAGCCGACGTGTCTCCATGGGTCTACTGCTGCCTTGGGCACCTTATGGTCGTTCTCCTGTGAGTCTACATTATCGAATCGGACGCAAAACTGATAGTTAATTGTAACGATCAGGGCCTCCTAATGACAATGGAACACTCAAACTGCGTCCCGATTCAATACATCGTCCTCCAGCAGACTTGTCTCCATGGGTCTATAGCTGCCTCGGGCTCCTTATGGTCATTCTCCTGTGAGTATCGAATCGGACGCAATACTGATAGTTAATTGTAACGTTCAGGGCCTCCTAATGACGATGGAACACCCAAATTGCGTCACGATTCAATACATCGTCCTCCAGCTGACGTGTCTCCATCGGTCTATTGCTGCCTCGGGCACCTTATGGTCATTCTCCTGTGAGTATCGAATCGGACGCAAAACTGATAGTTAAATGTAACGTTCAGGGCCTCCTAATGACGATGGAACACTCAAATTGCGTCCCGCTTCAATACATCGTCATCCAGCCGACGTTTCTCCATGGGTCTATTGCTGCCTCGGGCACCTAATTGTCGTTCTCCTGTGAGTCTAGACTATTGAATCGGACGCCAAACTGATAGTTAATTGTAACGTTCAGGGCCTCCTAATGACGATGGAACAATCAAATTGCGTCCTGATTCAATACATCGTCCTCCAGCCGACTTATCTCCAACTGTCTATTGCTGCTTCGGGCACCTAATGTTCGTTCCCATGTGGGTCTAGATTATCGAATCGGACGCAAAACTGATAGTTAATTGTAACGTTCAGGGCCTCCTAATGACGATGGAACAAACAAATTGCGTCGAGATTCAATACATTGTCTTCCAGCCGACTTGTCTCCATGGGTCTATTGCTGCCTCGGGCACCTTATGGTCGTTCTCCTGTGAGTCTAGTTTATCGAATCGGACGCAAAACTGATAGTTAATTGTAACGTTCAGGGCCTCCTAATGACGATGGAACTCTCAAATTGCGTCCCGATTCCATACATCGTCCTCCAGCCGACGTGTCTCCATAAGTCTATTGCTGCCTCGGGCACATTATGGTCGTTCTCCTGTAAGTCTAGATTATCGAATCAGACGCAAAACTATATAGTTAATTGTAACGTTCAGGGCCTCCTAATGACGATGTAACACTCAAATTGCGTCCCGATTCAATACATCGTCCTCCAGCCGACTTGTCTCCATGGGTCTATTGCTGCTTCGGGCACCTAATGGTCGTTCTCCTGTGAGTCTAGATTATCGAATAGGACGCAAAACTGATAGTTAATTGTAACGTTCCGGGCCTCCTAATGATGATGGAACACTCAAATTGCGTCGAGATTCAATACATCGTCCTCCAGCCGACTTGTCTCCATGGGTCTACTGCTGCTTCGGGCACCTTGTGGACGTTCTCCTGTGAGTCTAGATTATCGAATCGGTCGCAAAACTGATAGTTAATTGTAACGTTCAGGGCCTCCTAATGACCATGAAACACTCAAATTGCGTCCCGATCAATACATAGTCCTCCAGCCGACTTGTCTTCATGGGTCTATTGCTGCCTCGGGCACCTTATGGTCGTTCTCCTGTGAGTCTAGATTATCGAATCGGACGCAAAACTGATAGTTAATTGTAACGTTCAGGGCCTCCTAATGACGATGTAACACTCAAATTGCGTCCCGATTCAATACATCGCCCTCCAGCCGACTTATCTCCATGGGTCTATTGCTGCCTCGGGCACCTTATGGTCGTTCTCCTGTGAGTCTAGATTAATGAATCGGACGCAAAACTGATAGTTAATTGTAAAGGTCAGGGCCTAATGACGATGGAACAAATTGCGTCCCGATTCAAAACATCGTCCTCCAGCCGACGTGCCTTCATGGGTCTATTGCTGACTCGGGCACCTTTGTGCGTTCTCCTGTGAGTCAAGATTATCGAATCGGACGCAAAACTGATAGTTAATTGTAACGTTCAGGGCCTCCTAATGACGATGGAACACTCAAATTGCGTCGAGATTCAATACATTGTCTTCCAGCCGACTTGTCTCCATGGGTCTATTGCTGCCTCGGGCACCTTATTGTCGTTCTCCTGTGAGTCTAGTTTATCGAATCGGACGCAAAACTGATAGTTAATTGTAACGTTCAGGGCCTCCTAATGACGATGGAACTCTCAAATTGCGTCCCGATTCAATACATCGTCCTCCAGCCGACGTGTCTCCATGGATCTATTGCTGCCTCGGGCACCTTATGGTCGTTCTCCTGTGAGTCTAGATTATCGAATCAGACGCAAAACTATATTGTTTATTGTAACGTTCAGGGCCTCCTATTGACGGTGTAACACTCAAATTGCGTCCCGATTCAATACATCGTCCTCCAGCCGACTTATCTCCATGGGTCTATTGCTGCCTCGGGCACCTAATGGTCGTTCAACTGTGTGTCTAGATTATCGAATAGGACGCAAAACTGATAGTTAATTGTAACGTTCCGGGCCTCCTAATGACGATGGAAAATACAAATTGCGTCGAGATTCAATACATCGACCTCCAGCCGACTTGTCTCCATGGGTCTACTGCTGCTTCGGGCACCTTATGGACGTTCTCCTGTGAGTCTAGATTATCGAATCGGTCGCAAAACTGATAGTTAATTGTAACGTTCAGGGCCTCCTAATGACCATGAAACACTCAAAGTGCGTCCTGATTCAATACATAGTTCTCCAGCCGACTTGTCTTCATGGGTCTTTTGCTACCTCGGGCACATTATGGTCGTTCTCCTGTGAGTCTAGATTATCCAATCGGACGCAAACCTGATAGTTAATTGTAACGTTCAGGGCCTCCTAATGACGATGGAACACTCAAATTGCGTCGAGATTCAATACATCGTCCTCCAGCCGACTTGTCTCCATGGGTCTATTGCTGCCTCTGGCACCTTATGGTCGTTCACCTGTGGGTATCGAATCGGACGCAAAACTGATAGTTAATTGTAATGTTCAGGGCCTCCTAATGACCATGAAACACTCAAATTGCGTCCCGATTCAATACATAGTCCTCCAGCCGACTTGTCTTCATGGGTCTTTTGCTACCTCGGGCACATTATGGTCGTACACCTGTGAGTCTAGATTATCGAAACGGACGCAAAACTGATAGTTAATTGTAACGTTCAGGGCCTCCTAATGACGATGGAACACTAAAATTGCGTCCCAATTCAATGCATCGTCTTCCAGCCGAATTGTCTCCATGGGTCAATTGCTGCCTCGGTCACCTTATGGTCGTTCTCCTGTGAGTCTAGTTTATCGAATTGGACGCAAAACTGATAGTTAATTGTAACGTTCAGCGCCTCCTAATGACTATGCAACACTCAAATTGCGTCCCGATTCAATACATCGTCCTCCAGCCGACGTGTCACCATGGGTCTACTGCTGCCTCGGGCACCTTATGGTCGTTCTCCTGTGAGTCTAGATTATCGAATCAGACGCAAAACTGATAGTTAATTGTAACGTTCAGGGCCTCCTAATGACGATGTAACACTCAAATTGCGTCCCGAATCAATACATCGTCCTCCAGCCGACTTATCTCCATGGGTCTATTGCTGCCTCGGGCACCTAATGGTCGTTCTCCTGTGAGTCTAGATTATCGAATCGCACGCGAAACTGATAGTTAATTGTAACGTTGAGGGCCTCCTAGTGACGATGGAACACTCAAATTGCGTCCCGATTCAATACATCGTCCTCCAGTCGACGTGTCTCCATGGGTCTATTGCTGACTAGGGCGCCTTATGGTCGTTTTCCTGTGAGTCTAGATTATCGAATCGGACGCAAGAGTGATAGTTAATTGTAACGTTCAGGGCCTCCTAATGACGATGGAACACTCAAATTGCGTCCCGATTCAATACATCGTCCTCCAGCCGACGCGTCTCCATGGGTCTATTGCAGCCTCGGGCACCTTATGTTCGTTCTCCTGTGAGTCTAGATTAAAGAATCGCACGCAAAACTGATAGTTAATTGTAACGATCAGGGCCTCCTAATGACGAAGGAACACTCAAATTGCGTCCCGATTCAATACATCGTCCTCCAGCCGACTTGTCTCCATGGGTCTATTGCTGCCTCGGGCACCTTATGGTCGTTCTCCTGTGAGTATCGAATCGGACGCAAAACTGATAGTTAATTGTAACGTTCAGGGCCTCCTAATGACGATGGAACACTCAAATTGCGTCCCGATTCAATACATCATCCTCCAGCCGACGCGTCTCCATGGGTCTATTGCAGCATCGGGCACCTTATGGTCGTTCTCCTGTGAGTCTAGATTATCGAATCAGACGCAAAACTGATAGTTAATTGTAACGTTCAGGGTCTCATAATGACGATGGAACACTAGAATTGCGTCCCGATTCAATACATCGTCCTCCAGCCGACTTATCTCCATGGGTCTATTGCTGCCTCGGGCACCTAATGGTCGTCCTCCTGTGAGTCTAGATTATCGAATCGGACGCAAAACTGATAGGTAATTGTAACGTTCAGGGCCTCCTAATGACGATGGAACACTAAAATTGCGTCCCAATTCAATACATCGTCTTCCAGCCGAATTGTCTCCATGGATCTATTGCTGCCTCGGGCACCTTATGGTCGTTCTCCTGTGAGTCTACTTTATCGAATCGGACGCAAAACTGATAGTTAATTGTAACGTTCAGCGCCGCCTAATCACTATGCAACACTCAAATTGCGTCCCGATTCAATACATCGTCCTTCAGCCGACGTGTCACCATGGGTCTATTGCTGCCTCGGGCACCTTATGGTCGTTCTCCTGTGTGTCTAGATTATCGAATCGACGCAAAACTGATAGTTAACTGTAACGTTCGGGGCCACCTAATGACGATGGAACACTCAAATTGCGTCCCGATTCAATACATCGTCCTCCAGCCGACTTCTCTCCATGGTTCTATTGCTGCCTCGGGCACCTAATGGTCGTTCTCCTGTGAGTCTAGATTATCGAATCGGACGCAAAACTGATAGTTAATTGTAACGTTCAGGGCCTCCTAGTGACGATGGAACACTCAAATTGCGTCCCGATTCAATACATCGTCCTCCAGCCGACGTGTCTCCATGGGTCTATTGCTGACTAGGGCACCTTATGGTCATTTTGGTGGTGGTGGTTGTTGGGATGTTTAAGGGGGACTAAACAGCGAAGGTCATCAGTCCCCCATTCCAAAATCAGGCGAGCCGAAAATCCACGGAGCAGGTAAAATCCAAAGGGGGAGGAGACGTCCCCCCAGGCGCTAAAAGAACACAAATGGAGCAACAAACATTACAGATAAGAACAGGACAGAGGAACACCAGACAGAAAGAAACAGAAGAAAGGAAGACAGCCGGAGACTGGTTGACTGACCACGAGAACAAAAAAGGGAAAGAGCCAACCATCTCACGGCGCACCAGAACAGCAACAGACACAAGGACAAAAGACACAGAAAAGGAAAGGTGCAAGACCTCTCTAAATCGAACCATAAAACGGACTACCACGGATAAAATTTAAAACGGCATCAGCCATGGAGGCATCGTCAGATAAAATCAAAGCCAAAGTGCCCGGGAGATTAAAAGATTGCCGGAGTGTGCGCAGTCGAGGACACTCCAGCAAAATGTGGCCGACCGTCAGCCGGGACCCACACCGACACAAGGGGGGATCCTCCTGACGCAACAGATGGCCGTGCGTCAGGTATGTATGGCCGATGCGCAGCCGACACAGGACTACCGAGTCCCTGCGAGAAGCCCGCAGGGAGGAACGCCACACATCGGTCGTCCCCTTGACAGCCCGCAGTTTATTCGGGGCTGTCATGCCACGCCACTCAGCAGCCCACACCCCAATCAGCTTACGGCGCAACACCATCTGCTGGTCGCGAGCCGTAAGGCCGACCTCCAAAGCCGGGGCGTCGATCGCCCCTTTGGCCAGCCTGTCTACACGTTCGTTCCCTGGGATGCCAACATGACCGGGCGTCCAAACCAGGACCACCGAACGACCAGAACGGGCAATGGCGGAAACAGTCTCCTGAATGGAGGACACCAGAGGAGAGGAGGGATAACAGCGGTCGATGGCCTGAAGGCTGTTCAGGGAGTCACTGCAGATGACGACAGACCTACCTGAGCAGAAACGCATATGCTCAAGAGCGCGCAATATGGCCACCAGCTCTGCAGTAAAAACACTGCAGCCAGCCGGCAAGGAGCGCTGCTCAACATGAGCAGCATGAGCAAAAGAGTAGGCAGTGCGACCATCAACCAGGGAACCATCAGTGTAGACAGTCTCACTGTCCGAAAATGAGGCGAGGAGAGCAAGAAAACGGCGACGGAGGGCCACAGGCGGAACCGAGTCCTTGGGTCCCTGTGCCAAGTCCAGACGGACGGACGGCCGGGACAAACACCAGGGAGGCGTAGGTGCACGGACCCGGAAGGGAGGCGGAAGAGGGAATGAACCCAATTCCGACAGCAGGGACTGAACGCGGACAGCGACGGAAAGCCCAGACCTAGGTCGCCGTTCGGGCAGATGGAGGACCATAGCAGGGAAAAGCAGGCGACGATTGGGATGATCTGGCGAGCAATGAACGTGGACAGCATAGTCGACGAGCAGACGATGGCGGCGAATCCGCAGCGGGGGAACCCCGGCCTCCACCAGTAGACTATCCACGGGGCTGGTGCGAAAAGCGCCAGTGGCAAGCCTAACCCCACAGTGGTGTATGGGGTCTAACAACTTCAACACTGAGGGGGACGCAGACCCATAGGCCAGGCTCCCATAATCAAGCCGGGACTGCACTAGGGCTCGGTACAACCGCAGCAGCGTGCAGCGATCTGCACCCCAAGACGTGTGGCTAAGGCAGCGGAGGGCGTTGAGGTGCCGCCAGCATTTTTGCTTCAGCTGAGTAACATGAGGAACCCATGTGAGCCGGGCATCAAACACGAGTCCCAAGAAGCGGCAAGTGTCCACCACTTCAAGCAGGTGGCCGTCGAGGTAAAGTTCAGGATGAGGGTGGACCGTCCGACGCCTGCAGAAGTGCATAACTCGAGTCTTGGGTGCAGAGAACTGAAAACCGTGAGTCAGAGCCCATGATGCTGCCTTGCGAACGGCGACTTGCAGCCTGCGTTCGGCGACTCCCGTAGTCGTGGAGCTAAATGAGATGCAGAAGTCGTCGGCATACAAAGAAGGAGACACCGACGACCCCACTGCTGCTGCCAGACCATTAATGGCCACTAAAAATAAGGAGACGCTCAACACCGAGCCCTGCGGGACCCCATTTTCCTGTATGTAAGAGGAACTAGAGGTGGCACCGACTTGCACCCGGAAAGAGCGGTGCAATAGAAAGCTTTGAAGAAAAGCCGGGAGCCGACCACGAAGACCCCACTCATGCAATGTGGCGAGGATGTGATGCCTCCATGTGGTGTCATACGCCTTCCGCAGATCGAAAAACACGGCAACGAGATGCTGACGTCGGGCAAAGGCCGTACGGACAGCAGATTCCAGCCGTACCAAATTGTCCACTGCAGACCGGCCCCGGCGGAAGCCACCCTGGGATGGAGCGAGGAGACCGCGCGACTCAAGGACCCAACACAAACGCCGCCCCACCATACGTTCGAGTAATTTACACAAAACGTTGGTGAGGGTAATGGGACGATAGCTGTCCACCGCCAGTGGGTCCGCACCGGGCTTCAAGATGGGGACAATAACACCCTCTCGCCATTGCGACGGGAACACGCCTTCGCTCCAAATGCGATTAAATATCGCGAGAATGTGTCTCTGGCACTCCCTGGAGAGATGCTTCAGCATCTGTGCGTGGATGCAGTCCGGTCCTGGTGCTGTATCAGGGCAATCGGCGAGGGCAGCGAGGAATTCCGTCTCGCTGAAAGGAGCATTGTATGTTTCATAATGACGCGTGTGGAATGAGAACGGCGTCCGCTCGGCTCGCTCCTTTAGAGAGCGAAAGGCGGGGGGATAGGAAGCAGTCGCAGAGCTCTGAGCAAAGTGCGCGGCTAGCCGTTCAGCAATGGCGGCAGCGTCCGTGCAGACAGCGCCGTCCAAGGAGAGCCCAGGGACACCCATAGGGGTCTGGGAGCCATAAATCCGCCGGATCCGGGACCACACGTGCGAGGACGAGACACGGGAGCCCAGGGAGGAGACGTACCTCTCCCAGCACTCCTGCTTACGCCGTGCAATAAGACGGCGGGCGAAGGCACGGAGCCTCTTAAAGGCGATGAGGGTCTCCAGAGACGGGTGCCGCCTATGACGCTGGAGAGCCCGCCGCCGGTCGCGAATAGCTTCAGCAATCTCCGGCGACCACCAGGGGACAGTCTTCCTCCGAGGGAGGCCAGAAGAACGGGGGATGGAAGCCTCGGCCGCTGAAATGATGGACGTGGTTAAAACACGAACCACCTCGTCAATGTCACCCTGTGGGGGAGACTCAATGGTTGCAGCGGAAGTAAAAGCTGGCCAGTCAGCCCTGTGGAGAGCCCAGCGGGGCAAGCGCCCAGAAGAATGACACTGGGGCAGTGACAAATAGATGGGAAAATGGTCACTACCACACAGGTCAGGGTGCACTCGCCAGTGGAGGGATGGGACAAGGCCAGGGCTGCAAATAGAGAGATCGATGGCCGAGAACGAGCCATGGGCCACACTGAAATGCGTGGGAGCACCGGTGTTCAAGAGGCTAAGGTCGAGCTGAGCCAACACATGCTCCACGGCCCGACCGCGAACATCGGAGACAGTCCCACCCCATAGAGGGTTGTGGGCATTGAAATCACCCAGCAGCAAAAAAGGTGGCGGCAGTTCGGCTATCAGAGCAGCCAGGACATGCTGTGCGACAACACCATCAGGTGGAAGGTAAATACTGCAGACGGTGATAGCCTGTGGCGTCCACACCCGAACAGCGACAGCCTCTAAAGCTGTTTGTAGAGGTACAAACTCGCTGTGAAGAGAGTTAAGGACATAGATGCAGACGCCACCAGACACCCTTTCATAAGCTGCTCGGTTCTTAAAATAACCCCGATAGCCACGGAGGGCGGGGGTTCGCATTGCTGGAAACCAGGTTTCCTGCAGAGCAATGCAAAGGAAAGGATGACGGCTGAGAAGTTGGCGGAGCTCAGCTAGATGGTGGAAGAAACCGCTGCAGTTCCACTGAAGGATGGTATTAGCCATGGATGGGAAAGGCGGGAAGGGACTGGGGGGGCAGATTACGCCTCCGGGGCCCCTGCTGCTACTGAGTCGCCACCTGGACAACAGCTATCCACTGCATCCGAGGGACTGGCGAGATCCATGTCCTCAGCGGACGCCAGGATCTCCACCTCATCCTCGGACGCAGAGGGAGAAGGTTGCGGTGGGACAGGTGCCACCGCAATTTCAGGATGCTTGGGAGCCTTTATCTTTGACTGCTTTGCGCGCTGAGCCTTAGGTGGTTCTGGCTGGGAGGGCCTCACTGGGTCAGTCTCTGGGACTGAAGACGACCGTGACGCCCTACGACCAGCGACCGGTGGTTGTTTGACAACCTTGCGGGTGTCCACTTTGGCACTGGGCAAAGCCTGGGATGGGAGGGCCCCAAGGGACCCCTTCCGAGCGAGAGGAGCCGAAGAAGGCTCACGCTTCTCCGGCTGTGAAGGGGGAACAGATGTCCCCGGTGGTTGGGGTAGTGTTGCTCCTGAAGTAGATGGAGCAGGAGCAACAGGGAGTGAAGTGCCCCCCACAACCAAGGGGGCCGGTGAATGCTGACCGAGCTGAGATCGAACTGGTGTTGCAGCAGCGGCATAACTAGTTGGCATTGGCACAGGATGTAGCCGCTCAAATTTCCGCCTTGCCTCGGTGTAGGACAGGCGGTCCAGGGTCTTATATTCCATTATCTTCCTTTCTTTCTGGAAGATCCTACAGTCCGGCGAGCAGGGGGAATGGTGTTCTCCGCAGTTAACACAGATAGGAGGCGGGGCACATGGAGTATCAGGATGCGAAGGACGTCCACAATCCCGACACGTGATGCTGGAAGTACAGCGGGATGACATGTGCCCGAACTTCCAGCATTTAAAACACCGCATCGGAGGAGGGATATATGGCTTCACATCACAACGGTAAACCATCACCTTAACCTTTTCGGGTAAGACATCACCCTCAAAGGCCAAGATGAAGGCTCCGGTGGCTACCTGATTATCCCTCGGACCCCGATGGACGCGCCGGACGAAGTGAACACCTCGTCGTTCGAGGTTGGCGCGTAATTCATCGTCGGACTGCAGAAGAAGATCCCTGTGGAATATAATACCCTGGACCATGTTCAGACTCTTATGCGGCGTGATGTTAACTGAAACATCCCCCAACTTGTCACAATTGAGCAACCTCCGTGACTGGGCAGAGGATGCCGTTTTGATGAGCACAGAACCAGAGCGCATCTTGGACAAGCCCTCCACCTCCCCGAACTTGTCCTCTAAATGCTCCACAAAAAACTGGGGCTTGGTTGACATAAACGATTCCCCATCAACTCGCGTACACACAAGGAACCGGGGTGAATAGTCTCCACTGCCTTCTTTTGCCATACGTTCCTCCCATGGAGTGGCCAGGGAGGGAAATGATCGTGGATCGTATTTCCTGCCGTTGAGGTTAGACCTCGATCGCTTAGAGACTGCTGGTAGTGGCCCACCAGCGAGAGATGATGTACCACGCTTCATTGCGGGTCATCCGCCCTGATGCCACCTACTCCGACCAAGGGCCCTCCCCACGGGCGCCACCCAGCCGCAGCAATAGCCACCTGGCAGGATGGCCATTGCTGGGAGTCCTGATGCCCCAGGGAGATGGGCATCTACTCCTTGGCATACGTGGGGAGTGAACGGCGCAGGCATCAGTAGAGCGATCCCTGTGTTGTCAGGGGGCTACAACCAAGAGGGTACATGGCGGCCCCACCACAACGGGCTGGCTACCGTGCTGGATCTTAGGTGCAAAAATGGCCAAGGTCGTCGTCGCAGTTAAAAGAAACACTGCAGAGTGCAGTGTGGTAATCGCCCAAGAGATCGAAAACGAGCGGGACATCATTGCAACGACGAGAAAGACGGCTAAAGGTCTAATTGCACGACGGATACAGTGCACCATGTAAGGCGCCCTTCCCCAATTGGCTCGCTCTTCGGAATAATTTAGAAAGATGGAGGTCAAACCCGAGAGGGGACCATCACATAAGGCCGAAACATGTGAGACTCCTTTTAGTCGCCTCTTACGACAGGCAGGAATACCGCGGGCCTATTCTAACCCCCGAACCCGCAGGGGGCTATGGTCGTTTTCCTGTGAGTCTAGATTATCGAATCGGACGCAAGACTGATAGTTAATTGTAACGATCAGGGCCTCCTAATGACGAAGGAACACTCAAATTGCGTCCCGATTCAATACATCGTCCTCCAGCCGACGTGTCTCCATGGGTCTATTGCTGCCTCGGGTAAATTATGGTCGTACTCCTGTGAGTCTAGATTATCGAATCGGACGCAAAACTGATAGTTAATTGTAACGTTCAGGGCCTCCTAATGACTATGGAACTCTCAAATTGCGTTCCGATTCAATACATCGTCCTCCAGCCGACGTGTCACCATGGGTCTATTGCTGCCTCGGGTAAATTATGGTCGTACTCCTGTGAGTCTAGTTTATCGAATCGGACGCAAAACTGATAGTTAATTGTAACGTTCAGGGCCTCCTAATGACGATGGAACACTCAAATTGCGTCCCGATTCAATACATCGTCCTCCAGCCGACGTGTCTCCATTGGTCTATTCCTGCCTCGGGCACCTTATGGTCGTTCTCCTGTGAGTCTAGATTATCGAATCAGACGCAAAACTGATAGTTAATTGTAACGTTCAGGGCCTCCTAATGACGATGGAACACTCAAATTGCGTCCCGATTCAATACATCGTCCTCCAGCCGACTTATCTCCATGGGTCTATTGCTGCCTCGGGCACCTAATGATCGTTCTCTTCTGAGTCTAGATTATCGAATCGGACGCAAAACTGATAGTTAATTGTAACGTTCAAGGCCTCCTAATGACCATGAAACACTCAAATTGCGCCCCGATTCAATACATCGTCCTCCAGCCGAGTTGTCTTCATGGCTCTTTTGGTGACTCGGGCACCTTATGGTCGTTCTCCTGTGAGTCTAGATTATCGAATCGGACGCAAAACTGATAGTTAATTGTAACGTTCAGGGCCTCCTAGTGACGATGGAACACTCAAATTACGTCCCGATTCAATACATCGTCCTCCAGCCGACTTATCTCCATGGGCTTTGCTGCCTCGGGCACCTTATGGTCGTTCTACTGTGAGTCTAGATTACCGAATCGGACGCAAAACAGATAGTTAATTGTAACGTTCGGGGCCTCCCAATGACGATGGAACTCTCAAATTGCGTCCCGATTCAATACATCGTCCTCCAGCCGACTTGTCTCCATGGGTCTACTGCTGCCTCTGGCACCTTATGGTTGTTCTCCTGTGAGTCTAGATTATAGAATCAGACGCAAAACTGATAGTTAATTGTAACGTTCAGGGCCTTCTAATAACTATGGAACTCTCAAATTGCGTCCCGTTTTAATACATCGTCCTCCAGCCGACGTGTCTCCATGGGTCTATTGCAGCCTCGGGTAAATTATGGTAGTACTCCTGTGAGTCTAGATTATCGAATCGGACGCAAACCTAATAGTTAATTGTAATGTTCAGGGCCTCCTAATGACGATGGAAGACTCAAATTGCGTCCCGATTCAATACATCGTCCTCAGGCCGACGTGTCTCCATGGGTCTATTGCTGCCTCGGCCAACTTATGGTCGTTCTCCTTTGAGTCTGGATGATCGAATCGGACGAAAAACTGATAGGTAATAGTAACTTTCAGGGCCTCCTAATGACGATGGAACACTCAAAATGCGTCGAGATTCAATACATCGTCCTCCAGCCGACTTGTCTCCATGGGTCTATTGCTGCCTCGGGCACCATATGGTCGTTTTCCTGTGAGTCTAGATTATCGAATCGGACGCAAGACTGATAGTTAATTGTAACGTTCAGGGCCTCCTAATGACGATGGAACACTCAAATAGCGTCCCGATTCAATACATCGTCCTCCAGCCGACGTGCCTCCACGGGTCTATTGCACCCTCGGGCACCTTATGGTCGTTCTCCAGTGAGTCTAGATTATCTAATCGGACGCAAAACTGATAGTTAATTGTAACGATCAGGGCCTCCTAATGACGAAGGAACACTCAAATTGCGTCCCGATTCAATACATCGTCCTCCAGCCGACTTGTCTCCATGGGTCTATTGCTGCCTAAGGGCACCTTATGGTCGTTCTCCTGCGAGTATCGAATCGGACGCAAAACTGATAGTTAATTGTAACGATCAGGGCCTTTTAATGACGATGGAACACCCAAATTGCGTCACGATTCAATACATCGTTCTCCAGCTGACGTGTCTCCATGGGTCTATTGCTGCCTCGGGCACCTAATGGTCATTCTCCTGTGAGTCTGGATTGTGGAATCGGACGCAAAACTGATAGTTAATTGTAACGTTCAGGGCCTCCTAATGACGATGGAACACTCAAATTGCGTCCCGATTCAATACATCGTCCTCCAGCCGACTTATCTCCATGGGTCTATTGCTGCCTCGGGCACCTAAAGGTCGTTCTCTTGTGAGTCTAGATTATCGAATCGGACGCAAAACTGATAGTTAATTGTAACGTTCCGGGCCTCCTAATGGCGATGGAACACTCAAATTGCGTCGAGATTCAATACATCGTCCTCCAGCCGACTTGCCTCCATGGGTCTACTGCTGCATCGGGCACCTTATGGACGTTCAAATGTGAGTCTAGATTATCGAATCGGACGCAAAACTGATAGTTAATTGTAACGTTCAGGGCCTCCCAATGACCATGAAACACTCAAATTGCGTCCCGATTCAATACATCGTCCTCCAGCCGAGTTGTCTTCATGGGTCTTTTGCTGCCTCGGGCACCTTATGGTCGTTCTCCTGTGAAACTAGATTATCGAATCGGACGCAAAACTGATAGTTAATTGTAACGTTCAGGGCCTCCTAATGACGATGGAACACTCAAATTGCGTCCTGATTCAATACATCGTCCTTCAGCCGACTTATCTGCATGGGCCTATTGCTGCCTCGGGCACCTTATGGTCGTTCTCCTGTGAGTCTAGATTACGGAATCGGACGCAAGTCTGATAGTTAATTGTAACGTTCAGGGTCTCCTAATGACGATGGAACTCTCAAATTGCGTCCCGATTCAATACATCGTCCTCCAGCCGACTAGTCTCCATGGGTCTACTGCTGCCTCTGGCACCTTATGGTCGTTCTCCTGTGAGTCTAGATTACGGAATCGGACGCAAAACAGATAGTTAATTGTAACGTTCGAGGCCTCCTAATGACAATGGAACTCTCAAATTGCGTCCCGATTCAATACATCGTCGTCCAGCTGACGTGTCTCCATGGGTCTATTGCTGCCTCGGGTAAATTATGGTCGTACTCCTGTGAGTCTAGATTATCGAATCGGACGCAAAACTGATAGTTAATTGTTACCTCAGTGCCTCCTAATGACGATGGAAGACTCAACTTGCGTCCCTATTCAATACATCGTCCTCCAGCCGACTTATCTCCATGGGTCTATTGCTGCCTCGGGCACCTAAAGGTCGTTCTCTTGTGAGTCTAGATTATCGAATCGGACGCAAAACTGATAGTTAATTGTAACGTTCAGGGCCTCCTAATGACGATGGAACACTCAAATTGCGTCCTGATTCAATACATCGTCCTTCAGCCGACTTATCTGCATGGGCCTATTGCTGCCTCGGGCACCTTATGGTCGTTCTCCTGTGAGTCTAGATTACGGAATCGGACGCAAAACAGATAGTTAATTGTAACGTTCAGGGCCTCCCAATGACCATGAAACACTCAAATTGCGTCGAGATTCAACACATCGTCCTCCAGCCGAATTGTCTCCATGGGTCTACTGCTGCCTCTGGCACCTTATGGTCGTTCTCCTGTGAGTATCGAATCGGAAGCAAAACTGATAGTTAATTGTAACGTTCAGGGCCTCCTAATGACGATGGAACACTCAAATTGCGTCCCGATTCAATACATGGTCCTCCAGCCGACGTGTCTCCATGGGTCTATTGCTGCCTCGGGCTCCTTATGGTCGTTCTCCTGTGAGTCTAGATTATCGAATCGGACGCAAAACTGATAGTTAATTGTAACGTTCAGGGCCTCCTAATGACGATGGAACACTCAAATTGCGTCCTGATTCAATACATCGTCCTTCAGCCGACTTATCTGCATGGGCCTATTGCTGCCTCGGGCACCTTATGGTCGTTCTCCTGTGAGTCTAGATTACGGAATCGGACGCAAAACAGATAGTTAATTGTAACGTTCAGGGCCTCCCAATGACCATGAAACACTCAAATTGCGTCGAGATTCAACACATCGTCCTCCAGCCGAATTGTCTCCATGGGTCTACTGCTGCCTCTGGCACCTTATGGTCGTTCTCCTGTGAGTATCGAATCGGAAGCAAAACTGATAGTTAATTGTAACGTTCAGGGCCTCCTAATGACGATGGAACACTCAAATTGCGTCCCGATTCAATACATGGTCCTCCAGCCGACGTGTCTCCATGGGTCTATTGCTGCCTCGGGCTCCTTATGGTCGTTCTCCTGTGAGTCTAGATTATCGAATCGGACGCAAAACTGATAGTTAATTGTAACGTTCAGGGCCTCCTAATGACGATGGTACACTCAAATTGCGTCCCGATTCAATACATCGTCTTCCAGCCGACTTATCTCCATCGGTCTATTGCTGCCTCGGGCACCTTATGGTCGTTCTCCTGTGAGTCTAGATTATCGAATCGGACGCAAAACTGATAGTTAATTGTAACGTTTAGGACCTCCTAATACCGTTGGAACGCTCAAATTGCGTCCCGATTCAATACATCGTCCTCCAGCCGACGTGTCTCCATGGGTCTATTGCTGCCTCTGGTAAAATATGGTCGTTCATCTGTGAGTCTAGATTATCGAATCGGACGCAAAACTGATAGTTAATTGTAACGTTCAGGGCCTCCTAATAACGATGGACCACTCAAATTGCGTCCCGATTCAATACATCGTCCTCCAGCCGACGTGTCTCCAAGGGTCTATTGCTGCTCGGCCACATTATAGTCGTTCTCCTTTGAGTCTAGATGATCGAATCGGACGCAAAACTGATAGTTAATAGTAACGTTGAGGGCCTCCTAATGACGATGGAACACTCAAATTGCGTCGAGATTCAATACATCGTCCTCCAGCCGACGTGCCTCCATGGGTCTATTGCTATCTCGGGCACCTTATCGTCGTTCTCCTGTGAGTCTAGATTATTGAATCGGACGCAAAACTGATAGTTAATTGTAACGTTCAGGGCCTCCTAATGACGATGGAACACTCAAATTGCATCCCGATTCAATGCATCGTCCTCCAGCCGAAGTGGCTCCATGGGTCTATTGCTGCCTCGGGCACCTTATGGTCGTTCTCCTGTGAGTCTAGATTATCGAATCGGACGCTAAACTGATAGTTAATTGTAACGTTCAGGGCCTCCTAATGACGATAGAACACTCAAATTGCGTCGAGATTCAATACATCGTCCTCCAGCCGACTTGTCTCCATGCGTCTATTGCTGCCTCTGGCACCTTATGGTCGTTCTCCTGTGAATATCGAATCTGACGCAAAACTGATAGTTAATTGTAACGTTCAGGGCCTCCTAATGACGATGGAACACTCAAATTGCGTCCCAATTCTATACATCGTCCTCCAGCCGACGTGTCTCCATGGGTCTATTGCTGCCTCGGGGACCTAATGGTCGTTCTCCTGTGAGTTTAGATTATCGAATCGGACGCAAAACTGAAAATTAATTGTAACGTTCAGGGAATCCTAATGACGATGGAACACTCAAATTGCGTCCCGATTCAATACAACGTCCTCCAGCCGACTTATCTCCATGGGTCTATTGCTGCCTCGGGCACCTAATGGTCGTTCTCCTGTGAGTCTAGATTATCGAATCGGACGCAAAACTGATAGTTAATTGTAACGTTCAGGGCCTCCTAATGACGATGGAACACTCAAATTGCGTCCCGATTCAATACATCGTCCTCCAGCCGACGTTCCTCCATGGGTCTATTGCTATCTCGGGCACCTTATCGTCGTTCTCCTGTGAGTCTAGATTATCGAATCGGACGCAAACCTGATAGTTAATTGTAACGTTCGGGGCCTCCTAATGACGATGGAACACTCAAATTGCGTCCCGATTCAATACATCGTCCTGCAGCCGACGTGTCTCCATGGGCCTATTGCTGCCTCGGGCACCTAATGGTCGTTCTCCTGTGGGTCTAGATTATCGAATATGACGCAAAACTGAAAGTTAATTGTAACATTCAGGGCCTCCTAAAGACGATGGTACACTCAAATTGCGTACCGATTCAATACATCGTCCTCCAGCCGACTTATCTCCATGGGCCTATTGCTGCCTCGGCACCTAATGGTCGTTCTCCTGTGAGTCTAGATTATAGAATCGGACGCAAAACTGATAGTTAATTGTAACGTTCAGTGCCTCCTAATGACGATGGAACACTCAAATTGCGTCCCGATTCAATACATCGTCCTCCAGCCGACGTGCCTCCATGGGTCTATTGCTATCTCGGGCACCTTATCGTCGTTCTCGTGTGAGTCTAGATTATCGAATCGGACGCAAACCTGATAGTTAATTGTAACGTTCAATGCCTCCTAATGACGATGGAACACTCAAATTGCGTCCCGATTCAAAACATCGTCCTCCAGCCGAAGTGTCTCCATGGGTGTATTGCTGCCTCGGGTAAAATATGGTCGTACATCTTTGAGTTAGATTATCGAATCGGACGCAAAAATGAAAGTTAATTGTAACGTTCAGGGCCTCCTAATGAGGTTGAAACACTCAAATTGCGTCCCGATTCAATACATCGTCCTCCAGCCGACGTGTCTCCATGGGTCTATTGCTGCCTCGGCCACATTATGGACGTTCTCCTTTGAGTCGAGATGATCGAATCGGACGCAAAACTGATAGTTAATAGTAACGTTGAGGGCCTCCTAGTGATGATGGAACACTCAAATTGCGTCGAGATTCAATACATCGTCCTCTAGCCGACTTGTCTCCATGGGTCTACTGCTGCCTCTGGTACCTTATGGTCGTTCTCCTGTGAGTATCGAATCGGACGCAAAACTGATAGTTAATTGCAACGTTCAGGGCCTCCTAATGACGATGGAACACTCAAATTGCGTCCCGATTCAATACATCGTCCTCCAGCCGAATGTGTCTCCATGGGCCTATTGCTGCCTCGGGCACCTAATGGTCGTTCTCCTGTGAGTCTAGATTATCGAATATGACGCAAAACTGAAGGTTAATTGTAACGTTAAGTGCCTCCTAAAGACGATGGAACACTCAAATTGCGTACCGATTCAATACATCGTCCTCCAGCCGACTTATCTCCATGGGCCCATTGCTGCGTCGGCACCTAATGGTCGTTCTCCTGTGAGTCTAGATTATAGAATCGGACGCAAAACTGATAGTTAATTGTAACGTTCAGTGCCACCTAATGTCGATGGAACAATCAAATTGCGTCCGGATTCAATACATCGTCCTCCAGCCGACGTGCCTCCATGGGTCTATTGCTATCTCGGGCAACCAGTCGTCGTTCTCCTGTGGGTCTAGATTATTGAATCGGACGCAAAACTGATAGTTAATTGTTACGTTCAGGGCCTCCTAATGACGATGGAACACTCAAATTGCGTCCCGATTCAATACATCGTCCTCCAGCCGAAGTGTCTCCATGGGTCTAAAGCTGCCACGGGCACCTTATGGTCGTTCTCCTGTGAGTCTAGATTATCGAATCGGACGCAAAACTGATAGTTAATTGTAACGTTCAGGGCCTCCTAATGACGATAGAACACTCAAATTGCGTCGAGATTCAATACATCGTTCTCCAGCCGACTTGTCTCCATGGGTCTATTGCTGCCTCTGGCACCTTATGGTCGTTCTTCTGTGAATATCGAATCTGACGCAAAACTGATAGTTAATTGTAACGTTCAGGGCCCCATAATGACGATGGAACACTCAAATTGCGTCCCAATTCTATACATCGTCCTCCAGCTGACGTGTCTCCATGGGTCTATTGCTGCCTCGGGGACCTAATGGTCGTTCTCCTGTGAGTTTAGATTATCGAATCGGACGCAAAACAGACAGTTAATTGTAACGTTCAGGGCGTCCTAATGACGATGGAACACTCAAATTGCGTCTCGATTCAATACATCGTCCTCCAGCCGACTTATCTCCATGAGTCTATTGCTGCCTCGGGCACCTAATGGTCGTTCTCTTGTGAGTTTAGATTATCGAATCGGACGCAAAACTGATAGTTAATTGTAACGTTCAGAGCCCCCAAATGACGATGGAACACTCTAATTGCGTCCCGATTCAATACATCGTCCTCCACCCGACGCGTCTCCATGGGTCTATTGCTGCCTCGGGCACCTTATGGTCGTTCTCCTGTGAGTCTAGATTATCGAATCGGACGCAAAACTGATAGTTAATTGTAACTTCGGGGCCTCCTAATGACGATAGAACACTTAAATTGCGTCGAGATTCAATACATCGATCTCCAGCCGACTTGTCTCCATGGGTCTATTGCTGCCTCTGGCACCTTATGGTCGTTCTCCTGTGAATATCGAATCTGACGCAAAACTGATAGTTAATTGTAACGTTCAATGCCTCCTAATGACGATGGAACACTCAAATTGCGTCCCGATTCAATACATCGTCCTCCAGCCGAAGTGTCTCCATGGGTCTATTGCTGCCTCGGGTAAAATATGGTCGTACATCTTTGAGTTAGATTATCGAATCGGACGCAAAAATGAAAGTTAATTGTAACGTTCAGGGCCTCCTAATGAGGTTGAAACACTCAAATTGCGTCCCGATTCAATACATCGTCCACCAGCCGACGTGTCTCCATGGGTCTATTGCTGACTCGGCCACATTATGAACGTTCTCCTTTGAGTCTAGATGATCGAATCGGACGCAAAACTGATAGTTAATAGTAACGTTGAGGGCCTCCTAGTGACGATGGAACACTCAAATTGCGTCGAGATTCAATACATCGTCCTCTAGCCGACTTGTCTCCATGGGTCTACTGCTGCCTCTGGTACCTTATGGTCGTTCTCCTGTGAGTATCGAATCGGACGCAAAACTGATAGTTAATTGCAACGTTCAGGGCCTCCTAATGACGATGGAACACTCAAATTGCGTCCCGATTCAATACAGCGTCCTCCAGCCGAATGTGTCTCCATGGGCCTATTGCTGCCTCGGGCACCTAATGGTCGTTCTCCTGTGAGTCTAGATTATCGAATATGACGCAAAACTGATAGTTAATTGTAACGTTCAGGGCCTCCTAAAGACGATGGAACACTCAAATTGCGTACCGATTCAATACATCGTCCTCCAGCCGACTTATCTCCATGGGCCCATTGCTGCCTCGGCACCTAATGGTTGTTCTCCTGTGAGTCTAGATTATAGAATCGGACGCAAAACTGATAGTTAATTGTAACGTTCAGTGCCACCTAATGTCGATGGAACAATCAAATTGCGTCCCGATTCAATACATCGTCCTCCAGCCGACGTGCCTCCATGGGTCTATTGCTATCACGGGCAACCAGTCGTCGTTCTCCTGTGAGTCTAGATTATTGAATCGGACGCAAAACTGATAGTTAATTGTTACGTTCAGGGCCTCCTAATGACGATGGAACACTCAAATTGCGTCCCGATTCAATACATCGTCCTCCAGCCGAATGTGTCTCCATGGGCCTATTGCTGCCTCGGGCACCTAATGGTCGTTCTCCTGTGAGTCTAGATTATCGAATATGACGCAAAACTGATAGTTAATTGTAACGTTCAGGGCCTCCTAAAGACGATGGAACACTCAAATTGCGTACCGATTCAATACATCGTCCTCCAGCCGACTTATCTCCATGGGCCCATTGCTGCCTCGGCACCTAATGGTCGTTCTCCTGTGAGTCTAGATTATAGAATCGGACGCAAAACTGATAGTTAATTGTAACGTTCAGGGCCTCATAATGACGATGGAACACTCAAATTGCGTCCCAATTCTATACATCGTCCTCCAGCCGACGTGTCTCCATGGGTCTATTGCTGCCTCGGGGACCTAATGGTCGTTCTCCTGTGAGTTTAGATTATCGAATCGGACGCAAAACAGACAGTTAATTGTAACGTTCAGGGCGTCCTAATGACGATGGAACACTCAAATTGCGTCTCGATTCAATACATCGTCCTCCAGACGACTTATCTCCATGAGTCTATTGCTGCCTCGGGCACCTAATGGTCGTTCTCTTGTGAGTTTAGATTATCGAATCGGACGCAAAACTGATAGTTAATTGTAACGTTCAGAGCCCCCAAATGACGATGGAACACTCAAATTGCGTCCCGATTCAATACATCGTCCTCCACCCGACGCGTCTCCATGGGTCTATTGCTGCCTCGGGCACCTTATGGTCGTTCTCCTGTGAGTCTAGATTATCGAATTGGACGCAAAACTGATAGTTAATTGTAACTTCGGGGCCTCCTAATGACGATAGAACACTTAAATTGCGTCGAGATTCAATACATCGTTCTCCAGCCGACTTGTCTCCATGGGTCTATTGCTGCCTCTGGCACCTTATGGTCGTTCTCCTGTGAATATCGAATCTGACGCAAAACTGATAGTTAATTGTACCGTTCAGGGCCTCCTAACGACGATGGAACACTCAAATTGCGTCCCAATTCTATACATCGTCCTCCAGCCGACGTGTCTCCATGGGTCTATTGCTGCCTCGGGCACCTAATGGTCGTTCTCCTGTGAGTCTAGATTATCAAATCGGACTTAAAACTGATAGTTAATCGTAACGTTCAGGGCCTCCTAATGACGATGGAACACTCAAATTGCGTCCCGATTCAAAACATCGTCCTCCAGCCGACTTACCTCCATGGGTCTATTGCTGCCTCGGGCACCTTATGGTCGTTCTCCTGTGAGTCTAGTTTATCGAATCGGACGCAAAACTGATAGTTAATTGTAACGTTCAGGGCCTCCTAATGACGATGGAACTCTCAAATTGCGTCCCGATTCAATACATCGTCCTCCAGCCGACGTGTCTCCATGGATCTATTGCTGCCTCGGGCACCTTATGGTCGTTCTCCTGTGAGTCTAGATTATCGAATCAGACGCAAAACTATATTGTTAATTGTAACGTTCAGGGCCTCCTATTGACGGTGTAACACTCAAATTGCGTCCCGATTCAATACATCGTCCTCCAGCCGACTTATCTCCATGGGTCTATTGCTGCCTCGGGCACCTAATGGTCGTTCAACTGTGTGTCTAGATCATCGAATAGGACGCAAAACTGATAGTTAATTGTAACGTTCCGGGCCTCCTAATGACGATGGAAAACACAAATTGCGTCGAGATTCAATACATCGACCTCCAGCCGACTTGACTCCATGGGTCTACTGCTGCTTCGGGCACCTTATGGACGTTCTCCTGTGAGTCTAGATTATCGAATCGGTCGCAAAACTGATAGTTAATTGTAACGTTCAGGGCCTCCTAATGACCATGAAACACTCGAAGTGCGTCCCGATTCAATACATAGTTCTCCAGCCGACTTGTCTTCATGGGTCTTTTGCTACCTCGGGCACATTATGGTCGTTCTCCTGTGAGTCTAGATTATCGAATCGGACGCAAACCTGATAGTTAATTGTAACGTTCAGGGCCTCCTAATGACGATGGAACACTCAAATTGCGTCGAGATTCAATACATCGTCCTCCAGCCGACTTGTCTCCATGGGTCTATTGCTGCCTCTGGCACCTTATGGTCGTTCACCTGTGGGTAACGAATCGGACGCAAAACTGATAGTTAATTGTAACATTGAGGGCCTCCTAATGACGATGTAACACTCAAATTGCATCCCGATTCAATACATCGTCCTCCAGCCGACTTATCTCCATGGGTCTATTGCTGCCTCGGGTACCTAATGGTCGTTCTCCTGTGAGTCTAGATTATCGAATCGCACGCAAAACTGATAGTTAACTGTAACGTTGAGGGCCTCTTAGTGACGATGGAACACTCAAATTGCGTCCCGATTCAATACATCGTCCTCCAGTCGACGTGTCTCCATGGGTCTATTGCTAACTAGGGCGCCTTATGGTCGTTTTCCTGTGAGTCTAGATTATCGAATCGGACGCAAGAGTGATAGTTAATTGTAACGTACAGGGCCTCCTAATGACGATGGAACACTCAAATTGCGTCCCGATTCAATACATCGTCCTCCAGCCGAATGTGTCTCCATGGGCCTATTGCTGCCTCGGGCACCTAATGGTCGTTCTCCTGTGAGTCTAGATTATCGAATATGACGCAAAACTGATAGTTAATTGTAACGTTAAGGGCCTCCTAAAGACGATGGAACACTCAAATTGCGTACCGATTCAATACATCGTCCTCCAGCCGACTTATCTCCATGGGCCCATTGCCGCCTCGGCACCTAATGGTCGTTCTCCTGTGAGTCTAGATTATAGAATCGGACGCAAAACTGATAGTTAATTGTAACGTTCAGTGCCACCTAATGTCGATGGAACAATCAAATTGCGTCCGGATTCAATACATCGTCCTCCAGCCGACGTGCCTCCATGGGTCTATTGCTATCTCGGGCAACCAGTCGTCGTTCTCCTGTGAGTCTAGATTATTGAATCGGACGCAAAACTGATAGTTAATTGTTACGTTCAGGGCCTCCTAATGACGATGGAACACTCAAATTGCGTCCCGATTCAATACATCGTCCTCCAGCCGAAGTGTCTCCATGGGTCTAAAGCTGCCTCGGGCACCTTATGGTCGTTCTCCTGTGAGTCTAGATTATCGAATCGGACGCAAAACTGATAGTTAATTGTAACGTTCAGGGCCTCCTAATGACGATAGAACACTCAAATTGCGTCGAGATTCAATACATCGTTCTCCAGCCGACTTGTCTCCATGGGTCTATTGCTGCCTCTGGCACCTTATGGTCGTTCTTCTGTGAATATCGAATCTGACGCAAAACTGATAGTTAATTGTAATGTTCAGGGCCCCATAATGACGATGGAACACTCAAATTGCGTCCCAATTCTATACATCGTCCTCCAGCCGACGTGTCTCCATGGGTCTATTGCTGCCTCGGGGACCTAATGGTCGTTCTCCTGTGAGTTTAGATTATCGAATCGGACGCAAAACTGATAGTTAATTGTAACGTTCAGTGCCACCTAATGTCGATGGAACAATCAAATTGCGTCCCGATTCAATACATCGTCCTCCAGCCGACGTGCCTCCATGGGTCTATTGCTATCACGGGCAACCAGTCGTCGTTCTCCTGTGAGTCTAGATTATTGAATCGGACGCAAAACTGATAGTTAATTGTTACGTTCAGGGCCTCCTAATGACGATGGAACACTCAAATTGCGTCCCGATTCAATACATCGTCCTCCAGCCGAATGTGTCTCCATGGGCCTATTGCTGCCTCGGGCACCTAATGGTCGTTCTCCTGTGAGTCTAGATTATCGAATATGACGCAAAACTGATAGTTAATTGCAACGTTCAGGGCCTCCTAAAGACGATGGAACACTCAAATTGCGTCCCGATTCAATACATCGTCCTCCAGCCGACTTATCTCCATGGGCCCATTGCTGCCTCGGCACCTAATGGTCGTTCTCCTGTGAGTCTAGATTATAGAATCGGACGCAAAACTGATAGTTAATTGTAACGTTCAGGGCCTCATAATGACGATGGAACACTCAAATTGCGTCCCAATTCTATACATCGTCCTCCAGCCGACGTGTCTCCATGGGTCTATTGCTGCCTCGGGGACCTAATGGTCGTTCTCCTGTGAGTTTAGATTATCGAATCGGACGCAAAACAGACAGTTAATTGTAACGTTCAGGGCGTCCTAATGACGATGGAACACTCAAATTGCGTCTTGATTCAATACATCGTCCTCCAGTCGACTTATCTCCATGAGTCTATTGCTGCCTCGGGCACCTAATGGTCGTTCTCTTGTGAGTTTAGATTATCGAATCGGACGCAAAACTGATAGTTAATTGTAACATTCAGAGCCCCCAAATGACGATGGAACACTCAAATTGCGTCCCGATTCAATACATCGTCCTCCACCCGACGCGTCTCCATGGGTCTATTGCTGCCTCGGGCACCTTATGGTCGTTCTCCTGTGAGTCTAGATTATCGAATCGGACGCAAAACTGATAGTTAATTGTAACTTCGGGGCCTCCTAATGACGATAGAACACTTAAATTGCGTCGAGATTCAAAACATCGTTCTCCAGCCGACTTGTCTCCATGGGTCTATTGCTGCCTCTGGCACCTTATGGTCGTTCTCCTGTGAATATCGAATCTGACGCAAAACTGATAGTTAATTGTACCGTTCAGGGCCTCCTAACGACGATGGAACACTCAAATTGCGTCCCAATTCTATACATCGTCCTCCAGCCGACGTGTCTCCATGGGTCTATTGCTGCCTCGGGCACCTAATGGTCGTTCTCCTGTGAGTCTAGATTATCAAATCGGACTTAAAACTGATAGTTAATCGTAACGTTCAGGGCCTCCTAATGACGATGGAACACTCAAATTGCGTCCCGATTCAAAACATCGTCCTCCAGCCGACTTACCTCCATGGGTCTATTGCTGCCTCGGGCACCTAACGGTCATTCTCCTGTGAGTTTAGATTATCGAATCGAACGCAAACTGATAGTTAATTGTAACGTTCAGGGCCTTCTAATGACGATGGAACACTCAAATTGCGTCGAGATTCAATACATTGTCTTCCACCCGACTTGTCTCCATGGGTCTATTGCTGCCTCGGGCACCTTATGGTCGTTCTCCTGTGAGTCTAGTTTATCGAATCGGACGCAAAACTGATAGTTAATTGTAACGTTCAGGGCCTCCTAATGACGATGGAACTCTCAAATTGCGTCCCGATTCAATACATCGTCCTCCAGCCGACGTGTCTCCATGGATCTATTGCTGCCTCGGGCACCTTATGGTCGTTCTCCTGTGAGTCTAGATTATCGAATCAGACGCAAAACTATATTGTTAATTGTAACGTTCAGGGCCTCCTATTGACGGTGTAACACTCAAATTGCGTCCCGATTCAATACATCGTCCTCCAGCCGACTTATCTCCATGGGTCTATTGCTGCCTCAGGCACCTAATGGTCGTTCAACTGTGTGTCTAGATTATCGAATAGGACGCAAAACTGATAGTTAATTGTAACGTTCCGGGCCTCCTAATGACGATGGAAAACACAAATTGCGTCGAGATTCAATACATCGACCTCCAGCCGACTTGACTCCATGGGTCTACTGCTGCTTCGGGCACCTTATGGACGTTCTCCTGTGAGTCTAGATTATCGAATCGGTCGCAAAACTGATAGTTAATTGTAACGTTCAGGGCCTCCTAATGACCATGAAACACTCGAAGTGCGTCCCGATTCAATACATAGTTCTCCAGCCGACTTGTCTTCATGGGTCTTTTGCTACCTCGGGCACATTATGGTCGTTCTCCTGTGAGTCTAGATTATCGAATCGGACGCAAACCTGGTAGTTAATTGTAACGTTCAGGGCCTCCTAATGACGATGGAACACTCAAATTGCGTCGAGATTCAATACATCGTCCTCCAGCCGACTTGTCTCCATGGGTCTATTGCTGCCTCTGGCACCTTATGGTCGTTCACCTGTGGGTAACGAATCGGACGCAAAACTGATAGTTAATTGTAACATTGAGGGCCTCCTAATGACGATGTAACACTCAAATTGCGTCCCGATTCAATACATCGTCCTCCAGCCGACTTATCTCCATGGGTCTATTGCTGCCTCGGGTACCTAATGGTCGTTCTCCTGTGAGTCTAGATTATCGAATCGCACGCAAAACTGATAGTTAATTGTAACGTTGAGGGCCTCTTAGTGACGATGGAACACTCAAATTGCGTCCCGATTCAATACATCGTCCTCCAGTCGACGTGTCTCCATGGGTCTATTGCTAACTAGGGCGCCTTATGGTCGTTTTCCTGTGAGTCTAGATTATCGAATCGGACGCAAGAGTGATAGTTAATTGTAACGTACATGGCGTCCTAATGACGATGGAACACTCAAATTGCGCCGCGATTCAATACATCGTCCTCCAGCCGACGCGTCTCCATGGGTCTATTGCAGCCTCGGGCACCTTATGTTCATCCTCCTGTGAGTCTAGATTAAAGAATCGCACGCAAAACTGATAGTTAATTGTAACGATCAGGGCCTCCTAATGACGAAGGAACACTCAAATTGCGTCCCGATTCAATACATCGTCCTCCAGCCGACTTGTCTCCATGGGTCTATTGCTGCCTCGGGCACCTTATGGTCGTTCTCCTGTGAGTATCGAATCGGACGCAAAACTGATAGTTAATTGTAACGTTCAGGGCCACCTATTGACGATGGAACAACCAAATTGCGTCACGATTCAATACATCGTCCTCCAGCTGACGTGTCTCCATGGGTCTATTGGTGCCTCGGGCACCTAATGGTCGTTCTCCTGTGAGTCTAGATTATCGAATCGGACGCAAAACTGATAGTTAATTGTAACGTTCAGGGCCTCCTAATGACGATGGAACACTCAAATTGCGTCCCGATTCAATACATCATCCTCCAGCCGACGCGTCTCCATGGGTCTATTGCAGCATCGGGCACCTTATGGTCGTTCTCCTGTGAGTCTAGATTATCGAATCAGACGCAAAACTGATAGTTAATTGTAACGTTCAGGGTCTCATAATGACGATGGAACACTAGAATTGCGTCCCGATTCAATACATCGTCCTCCAGCCGACGTATCTCCATGGGTCTATTGCTGCCTCGGGCACCTAATGGTCGTCCTCCTGTGAGTCTAGATTATCGAATCGGACGCAAAACTGATAGGTAATTGTAACGTTCAGGGCCTCCTAATGACGATGGAACACTAAAATTGCGTCCCAATTCAATACATCGTCTTCCAGCCGAATTGTCTCCATGGATCTATTGCTGCCTCGGGCACCTTATGGTCGTTCTCCTGTGAGTCTACTTTATCGAATCGGACGCAAAACTGATAGTTAATTGTAACGTTCAGCGCCACCTAATCACTATGCAACACTCAAATTGCGTCCCGATTCAATACATCGTCCTTAAGCCGACGTGTCACCATGGGTCTATTGCTGCCTCGGGCACCTTATGGTCGTTCTCCTGTGAGTCTAGATTATCGAATCGACGCAAAACTGATAGTTAACTGTAACGTTCGGGGCCTCCTAAAGACGATGGAACACTCAAATTGCGTCCCGATTCAATACATCGTCCTCCAGCCGACTTCTCTCCATGGGTCTATTGCTGCCTCGGGCACCTAATGGTCGTTCTCCTGTGAGTCTAGATTATCGAATCGGACGCAAAACTGAAAGTTAATTGTAACGTTCAGGGCCTCCTAGTGACGATGGAACACTCAAATTGCGTCCCGATTCAATACATCGTCCTCCAGCCGACGTGTCTCCATGGGTATATTGCTGACTAGGGCACCTTATGGTCGTTTTCCTGTGAGTCTAGATTATCGAATCGGACGCAAGACTGATAGTTAATTGTAACGATCAGGGCCTCCTAATGACGAAGGAACACTCAAATTGCGTCCCGATTCAATACATCGTCCTCCAGCCGACGTGTCTCCATGGGTCTATTGCTGCCTCGGGTAAATTATGGTCGTACTCCTGTGAGTCTAGATTATCGAATCGGACTCAAAACTGATGGTTAATTGTAACGTTCAGGGCCTCCTAATGACTATGGAACTCTCAAATTGCGTCCCGATTCAATACATCGTCCTCCAGCCGACGTGTCACCATGGGTCTATTGCTGCCTCGGGTAAATTATGGTCGTACTCCTGTGAGTCTAGATTATCGAATCGGACGCAAAACTGATAGTTAATTGTAACGTTCAGGGCCTCCTAATGACGATGGAACACTCAAATTGGGTCCCGATTCAATACATCGTCCTCCAGCCGACGTGTCTCCATGGGTCTGTTGCTGCCTCGGCCACCTTATGGTCGTTCTCCTTTGAGTCTAGATGATCGAATCGGACGCAAAACTGATAGTTAATTGTAACGTTCAGGGCCTCCTAATGACGATGGAACACTCAAATTGCGTCCCGATTCAATACATCGTCCTACAGCCGACTTATCTCCATGGGCTATTGCCGCCTCGGGCACCTTATGGTCGTTCTCCTGTGAGTCTAGATTACCGAATCGGACGCAAAACAGATTGTTAATTGTAACGTTCGGGGCCTCCTAATGACGATGGAACTCTCAAATTGCGTTCCGATTCAATACATCGTCCTCCAGCCGACTTGTCTCCATGGGTCTACTGCTGCCTCTGGCACCTTATGGTTGTTCTCCTGTGAGTCTAGATTATCGAATCTGACGCAAAACTGGTAGTTAATTGTAACGTTCAGGGCCTCCTAATGACTATGGAACTCTCAAATTGCGTTCCGATTCAATACATCGTCCTCCAGCCGACGTGTCTCCATGGGTCTGTTGCTGCCTCGGCCACCTTATGGTCGTTCTCCTTTGGGTCTAGATGATCGAATCGGACGCAAAACTGATAGTTAATTGTAACGTTCAGGGCCTCCTAATGACGATGGAACTCTCAAATTGCGTCCCGATTCAATACATCGTCCTCCAGCCGACGTGTCTCCATGGGTCTATTGCTGCCTCGGCCACCATATGGTCGTTCTCCTTTGAGTCTAGATGATCGATTCGGACGCAAAACTGATAGTTAATTGTAACGTTCAGGGCCTCCTAATAACTATGGAACTCTCAAATTGCGTCCCGGTTCAATACATCGTCCTCCAGCCGACGTGTCTCCATGGGTCTATTGCTGCCTCGGGTAAATTATGGTCGTACTCCTGTTAGTCTAGATTATCGAATCGGACTCAAAACTGATAGTTAATTGTAACGTTCAGGGCCTCCTAAAGACGATGGAACACTCAAATTGCGTCGAGATTCAATACATCGTCTTCCAGTCGACTTGTCTCCATGGGTCTTTTGCTGCCTCGGGCACCTTATGGTCGTTCTCCTGTGAGTCTAGTTTATCGAATCGGACGCAAAACTGATAGTTAATTGTAACGTTCAGGGCCTCCTAATGACGATGGAACACTCAAATTGCGTCCCGATTCAATACATCGTCCTCCAGCCGACGTGTCTCCATTGGTCTATTCCTGCCTCGGGCACCTTATGGTCGTTCTCCTGTGAGTCTAGATTATCGAATCAGACGCAAAACTGATAGTTAATTGTAACGTTCAGGGCCCCCTAATGACGATGGAACACTCAAATTGCGTCCCGATTCAATACATCGTCCTCCAGCCGACTTATCTCCATGGGTCTATTGCTGCCTCGGGCACCTAATGGTCGTTCTCTTCTGAGTCTAGATTATCGAATCGGACGCAAAACTGATAGTTAATTGTAACGTTCAAGGCCTCCTAATGACCATGAAACACTCAAATTGCGTCCCGATTCAATACATCGTCCTCCAGCCGAGTTGTCTTCATGGGTCTTTTGGTGACTCGGGCACCTTATGGTCGTTCTCCTGTGAGTCTAGATTATCGAATCGGACGCTAAACTGATAGTTAATTGTAACGTTCAGGGCCTCCTAGTGACGATGGAACACTCAAATTGCGTCCCGATTCAATACATCGTCCTCCAGCCGACTTATCTCCATGGGCTTTGCTGCCTCGGGCACCTTATGGTCGTTCTACTGTGAGTCTAGATTACCGAATCGGACGCAAAACAGATAGTTAATTGTAACGTTCGGGGCCTCCCAATGACGATGGAACTCTCAAATTGCGTCCCGATTCAATACATCGTCCTCCAGCCGACTTGTCTCCATGGGTCTACTGCTGCCTCTGGCACGTTATGGTTGTTCTCCTGAGAGTCTAGATTAAAGAATCAGACGCAAAACTGATAGTTAATTGTAACGTTCAGGGCCTCCTAACAACTATGGAACTCTCAAATTGCGTCCCGATTTAATACATCGTCCTCCAGCCGACGTGTCTCCATGGGTCTATTGCAGCCTCGGGTAAATTATGATAGTACTCCTGTGAGTCTAGATTATCGAATCGGACGCAAACCTAATAGTTAATTGTAATGTTCAGGGCCTCCTAATGACGATGGAGGACTCAAATTGCGTCCCGATTCAATACATCGTCCTCCAGCCGACGTGTCTCCATGGGTTTATTGCTGCCTCGGCCAACTTATGGTCGTTCTCCTTTGACTCTAGATGATCGAATCGGACGAAAAACTGATAGGTAATAGTAACTTTCAGGGCCTCCTAATGACGATGGAACACTCAAAATGCGTCGAGATTCAATACATCGTCCTCCAGCCGACTTGTCTCCATGGGTCTACTGCTGCATCGGGCACCTTATGGACGTTCAAATGTGAGTCTAGATTATCGAATCGGACGCAAAACTGATAGTTAATTGTAACGTTCAGGGGCTCCCAATGACCATGAAACACTCAAATTGCGTCCCGATTCAATACATCGTCCTCCAGCCGAGTTGTCTTCATGGGTCTTTTGCTGCCTCGGGCACCTTATGGTCGTTCTCCTGTGAAACTAGATTATCGAATCGGACGCAAAACTAATAGTTAATTGTAACGTTCAGGGCCTCCTAATGACGATGGAACACTCAAATTGCGTCCCGATTCAATACATCGTCCTTCAGCCGACTTATCTGCATGGGTCTATTGCTGCCTTGGGCACCTTATGGTCGTTCTCCTGTGAGTCTAGATTACCGAATCGGACGCAAAACAGATAGTTAATTGTAACGTTCAGGGCCTCCTAATGACGATGGAACTCTCAAATTGCGTCCCGATTCAATACATCGTCCTCCAGCCGACTTGTCTCCATGGGTCTACTGCTGCCTCTGGCACCTTATGGTTGTTCTCCTGTGAGTCTACATTATCGAATCGGACGCAAAACTGATAGTTAATTGTAACGTTCGAGGCCTCCTAATGACAATGGAACTCTCAAATTGCGTCCCGATTCAATACATCGTCGTCCAGCCGACGTGTCTCCATGGGTCTATTGCTGCCTCGGATAAATTATGGTCGTACTCCTGTGAGTCTAGATTATCGAATCGGACGCAAAACTGATAGTTAATTGTTACCTCAGTGCCTCCTAATGACGATGGAAGACTCAACTTGCGTCCCTACTCAATACATCGTCCTCCAGCCGACGTGTCTCCGTGGGTCTATTGTTGCCTCGGCCACCTTATGGTCGTTCTCCTTTGAGTCTAGATGATCGAATCGGACGAAAAACTGATAGTTAAAAGTAACTTTCAGGGCTCCTAATGACGGTGGAACACTCAAATTGCGTCGAGATTCAACACATCGTCCTCCAGCCGACTTGTCTCCATGGGTCTACTGCTGCCTCTGGCACCTTATGGTCGTTCTCCTGTGAGTATCGAATCGGAAGCAAAACTGATAGTTAATTGTAACGTTCAGGGCCTCCTAATGACGATGGAACACTCAAATTGCGTCCCGATTCAATACATGGTCCTCCAGCCGACGTGTCTCCATGGGTCTATTGCTGCCTCGGGCTCCTTATGGTCGTTCTCCTGTGAGTCTAGATTATCGAATCGGACGCAAAACTAATTGTAACGTTCAGGGCCTCCTAATGACCATGAAACACTCAAATTGCGTCCCAATTCAATACATCGTCCTCCAGCCGACTTGTCTTCATGGGTCTTTTGCTGCCTCATGTACCTTATGGTCGTCCTCCTGTGAGTCTAGATTATCGAATCGGACGAAAAACTGATAGTTAATTGTAACGTTCAGGGCCTCCTAATGACGATGGTACACTCAAATTGCGTCCCGATTCAATACATCGTCCTCCAGCCGACTTATCTCCATCGGTCTATTGCTGCCTCGGGCACCTTATGGTCGTTCTCCTGTGAGTCTAGATTATCGAATCGGACGCAAAACTGATAGTTAATTGTAACGTTTAGGGCCTCCTAATACCGTTGGAACACTCAAATTGCGTCCCGATTCAATACATCGTCCTCCAGCCGACGTGTCTCCATGGGTCTATTGCTGCCTCTGGTAAAATATGGTCGTTCATCTGTGAGTCTAGATTATCGAATCGGACGCAAAACTGATAGTTAATCGTAACGTTCAGGGCCTCCTAATAACGATGGACCACTCAAATTGCGTCCCGATTCAATACTTCGTCCTCCAGCCGACGTGTCTCCAAGGGTCTATTGCTGCTCGGCCACATTATAGTCGTTCTTCTTTGAGTCTAGATTATCGAATCGGACGCAAAACTGATAGTTAATAGTAACGTTGAGGGCCTCCTAATGACGATGGAACACTCAAATTGCGTCGAGATTCAATACATCGTCCTCCAGCCGACGTGCCTCCATGGGTCTATTGCTATCTCGGGCACCTTATCGTCGTTCTCCTGTGAGTCTAGATTATTGAATCGGACGCAAAACTGATAGTTAATTGTAACGTTCAGGGCCTCCTAATGACGATGGAACACTCAAATTGCATCCCGATTCAATACATCGTCCTCCAGCCGTAGTGTCTCCATGGGTCTATTGCTGCCTCGGGCACCTTATGGTCGTTCTCCTGTGAGTCTAGATTATCGAATCGGACGCTAAACTGATAGTTAATTGTAACGTTCAGGGCCTCCTAATGACGATAGAACACTCAAATTGCGTCGAGATTCAATACATCGTCCTCCAGCCGACTTGTCTCCATGCGTCTATTGCTGCCTCTGGCACCTTATGGTCGTTCTCCTGTGAATATCGAATCTGACGCAAAACTGATAGTTAATTGTAACGTTCAGGGCCTCCTAATGACGATGGAACACTCAAATTGCGTCCCAATTCTATACATCGTCCTCCAGCCGACGTGTCTCCATGGGTCTATTGCTGCCTTGGGGACCTAATGGTCGTTCTCCTGTGAGTTTAGATTATCGAATCGGACGCAAAACTGAAAATTAATTGTAACGTTCAGGGAATCCTAATGACGATGGAACACTCAAATTGCGTCCCTATTCAATACAACGTCCTCCAGCCGACTTATCTCCAAGGGTCTATTGCTGCCTCGGGCACCTAATGGTCGTTCTCCTGTGAGTCTAGATTATCGAATCGGACGCAAAACTGATAGTTAATTGTAACGTTCAGGGCCTCCTAATGACGATGGAACACTCAAATTGCGTCCCGATTCAATACATCGTCCTCCAGCCGACGTGCCTCCATGGGTCTATTGCTATCTCGGGCACTTTATCGTCGTTCTCCTGTGAGTCTAGATTATCGAATCGGACGCAAACCTAATAGTTAATTGTAACGTTCAGGGCCTCCTAATGACGATGGAACACTCAAATTGCGTCCCGATTCAATACATCGTCCTGCAGCCGACGTGTCTCCATGGGCCTATTGCTGCCTCGGGCACCTAATGGTCGTTCTCCTGTGAGTCTAGATTATCGAATATGACGCAAAACTCAAAGTTAATTGTAACATTCAGGGCCTCCTAAAGACGATGGAACACTCAAATTGCGTACCGATTCAATACATCGTCCTCCAGCCGACTTATCTCCATGGGCCTATTGCTGCCTCGGCACCTAATGGTCGTTCTCCTGTGAGTCTAGATTATAGAATCGGACGCAAAACTGATAGTTAATTGTAACGTTCAGTGCCTCCTAATGACGATGGTACACTCAAATTGCGTCCCGATTCAATACATCGTCCTCCAGCCGACGTGCCTCCATGGGTCTATTGCTATCTCGGGCACCTTATCGTCGTTCTCGTGTGAGTCTAGATTATCGAATCGGACGCAAACCTGATAGTTAATTGTAACGTTCAGGGCCTCCTAATGACGATGGAACACTCAAATTGCATCCCGATTCAATACATCGTCCTCCAGCCGTAGTGTCTCCATGGGTCTATTGCTGCCTCGGGCACCTTATG
Organism: Schistocerca cancellata; assembly: GCF_023864275.1. Lineage (NCBI taxonomy): Eukaryota > Metazoa > Arthropoda > Insecta > Orthoptera > Acrididae > Schistocerca > Schistocerca cancellata. The sequence goes on from NC_064627.1 coordinate 36,527,420, forward strand.
GTCGTTCTCCTGTGAGTCTAGATTATCGAATCGGACGCAAAAATGAAAGTTAATTGTAACGTTCAGAGCCCCCAAATGACGATGGAACACTCAAATTGCGTCCCGATTCAATACATCGTCCTCCACCCGACGCTTCTCCATGGGTCTATTGCTGCCTCGGGCACCTTATGGTCGTTCTCCTGTGAGTCTAGATTATCGAATCGGACGCAAAACTGATAGTTAATTGTAACTTCGGGGCCTCCTAATGACGATAGAACACTTAAATTGCGTCGAGATTCAATACATCGTTCTCCAGCCGACTTATCTCCATGAGTCAATTGCTGCCTCGGGCACCTAATGGTCGTTCTCTTGTGAGTTTAGATTATCGAATCGGACGCAAAACTGATAGTTAATTGTAACGTTCAGGGCCTCCTAATGACGGTGGAACACTCAAATTGCGCCCCGATTCAATACATCGTCCACCAGCCGACGTGTCTCTATGGGTCTATTGCTGCCTCGGGCACCTAAGGATCTTTCTCCTGTGAGTCTAGATTATCGAATCGGACGCAAAACTGATAGTTAATTGTAACGTTCAGGCCATACCAATGACGATGGAACACTCAAATTGCGTCCCAATTCCATACATCGTCCTCCAGCCGACGTGTCTCCATGGGTCTATTGCTGCCTCGGGCACCTGATGGTCGTTCTCCTGTGAGTCTAGATTATCGAATCGGACGCAAAACTGATAGTTAATCGTAACGTTCAGGGCCTCCTAATGACGATAGAACACTCAATTTGCGTCCCGATTCAAAACATCGTCCTCCAGCCGACTTACCTCCATGGGTCTATTGCTGCCTCGGGCACCTAATGGTCGTTCCCCTGTGAGTCTAGATTATCGAATCGGACGCAAAACTGATAATTAATCGTAACGTTCAGGGCCTCCTAATGACGATGGAACACTCAAATTGCGTCGCGATTCAAAACATCGTCCTCCAGCCGACTAACCTCCATGGGTCTATTGTTGCCTCGGGCACCTAATGGTCGTTCTCCTGTGAGTCTAGAATATCGAATCGGACGCAAAACTGATAGTTAATTGTAACGTACAGGGCCTCCTAATGACGATGGAACACTCAAATTGCGTCCCAATTCTATACGTCGTCCTCCAGCCGACGTGTCTCCATGGGTCTATTGCTGCCTCGGGCACCTAATGGTCGTTCTCCTGTGAGTCTAGATTATCGAATCGGACGCAAAACTGATAGTTAATTGTAACGTTCAGGGCCTCCTAATGACGATGGAACACTCAAATTGCGTCCCGAATCAATACATCGTCCTCCAGCCGACGTGTCTCCATGGGACTATTGCTGCCTCGGGCACCTAATGGTCGTTCTCCTGTGAGTCTAGATTATCGAATCGGACGCAAAACTGATAGTTAATTGTAACGTTCAGGGCCTCCTAATGACGATGGAACACTCAAATTGCGTCCCGAATCAATACAACGTCCACCAGCCGACGTGTCTCCATGGGTCTATTGCTGTCTCGGGCACCTAATGGTCGTTCTCCTGTGAGTCTAGATTATCGAATCGGACGCAAAACTGATAGTTAATTGCAACGATCAGGGCCTCCTAATGACGATGGAACACTCAAATTGCGTCCCGAATCAATACATCGTCCACCAGCCGACGTGTCTCCATGGGTCTATTGCTGCCTCGGGCACCTAATGGTCGTTCTCCTGTGAGTCTAGATTATCGAATCGGACGCAAAACTGATAGTTAATTGTAACGTTCAGGGCCTCCTAATGACGATGGAACACTCAAATTGCGTCCCGATTCAATACATCGTCCACCAGCCGACGTGTCTCCATGTGTCTATTGCTGCCTCGGGCACCTAATGGTCGTTCTCCTGTGAGTCTAGATTATCGAATCGGACGCAAAACTGATAGTTAATTGTAACGTTCAGGGCCTCCTAATGACGATGGAACACTCAAATTGCGTCGCAATTCAATACATTGTCCTCCAACCGACGTGTCTCCATGGGTCTATTGCTGCCTCGGGCACCTAATAGTCGTTCTCCTGTGAGTCTAGATTATCGAATCGGACGCAAAACTGATAGTTAATTGTAACGTTCAGGGCCTCCTAATGAAGATGGAACACTCAAATTGCGTCCCGTTTCAATTCATCGTCCTCCAGCCGACGTGCCTCCATAGTCTATTGCTGAATCGGGCACCTTATGGTCGTTCTCCTGTGAGTCTAGATTATCGAATCGCACGCAAAACTGATAGTTACTTGTAACGTTCAGGGCCTCCTAATGACGATGGAGCACTCAAATTGCGTCCCGATTCAATACATCGTCCTCCAGCCGACGTGCCTCCATGGATTTTTTGCTGACTCGGGCAAGTTATTGACGTTCTCCTGTGAGTCTAGATTATCGAAACGGACGCAAAACTGATAGTTAATTGTTACGTTCAGGGCCTCCTAATGACGATGGAACACTCAAACTGCGTCCCGATTCAATACATCGTCCTCCAGCCGACTTACCTCCATGGGTCTATTGCTGCCTCGGGCACCTTATGGTCGTCCTCCAGTGAGTCTAGATTATCGAATCGGACGCTAAACTGATAGTTAATTGTAACGTTCAGGGCCTCCTAATGGCGATGGAACACTCAAATTGCGTCGAGATTCAATACATCGTCCTCCAGCCGACGTGCCTCCATGGGTCTATTGCTGCCTCGGGCACCTTATGGTCGTTCTCATGTGAGTCTAGATTATCGAATCGGACGCAAGACTGATAGTTAATTGTAACGTTCAGGGCCTCCTAATGACGATGGAACACTCAAATTGCGTCGAGATTCAATTCATCGTCCTCCAGCCGACTTGTCTCCATGGGTCTACTGCTGCCTCTGGCACCTTATGGTCGTTCTCCTGTTAGTATCGAATCGGACGCAAAACTGATAGTTAATTGTAACGCTCAGGGCCTCCTAACGACGATGGAACACTGAAATTGCGTCCCGATTCAGTACATCGTCCTCCAGCCAATTTATCTCCATGGGTCTATTGCTGCCTCGGCCACGTTACGGTCATTCGCCTTTGAGTCTACATTATCGAACCGGACGCAAAACTGATAGTTAATTGTAACGTTCAGGGCCTCCTTATGACGATGGAACACTCAAATTGCGTCGAGATTCAATACATCGTCCTCCAGCCGACTTGTCTCCATTGGCATACTGCTGCCTCTGGCACCTTATGGTCGCTCTCCTGTTAGTATCGAATCGGACGCAAAACTGACAGTTAATTGTAACGCTCAGGGCGTCCTAATGACGATGGAACACTCAAATTGCGTCCTGATTCAATACATCGTCCTCCAGCCGACGTGCCTCCATGGGTCTATTGCTGCCTCGGGCACCTAATGGTCGTTCTCCTGTGAGTCTAGTTTATCGAATCGGATGCAAAACTGATAGTTAATTGTAACGTCCAGGGCCTCCTAATGACGATGGAACACTCAAATTTCGCCCGGTTTCAATACATCGTCCTCCAGCCAACGTGCCTCCATAAGTCTATTGCTGCCTCGGGCACCTTATGGTCGTTCTCCTGTGAGTCTAGATTATCGAATCGGATGCAAAACTGATAGTTAATCGTAACGTTCAGGGCCTCCTAATGACGATGGAACACTCAAATTGCGTCCCGATTCAATACATCGTCCTCCAGCCAATTTATCTCCATGGGTCTATTGCTGCCTCGGCCACCTTACGGTCATTCGCCTTTGAGTCTAGATTATCGAATCGGACGCAAAACTGATAGTTAATCGTAACGTTCAGGGCCTCCTAATGACGATGGAACACTCAAATTGCGTCCCGGTTCAAAACATCGTCCTGCAGCCGACTTACCTCCATGGGTCTATTGCTGCCTCGGGCACCTAATGGTCGTTCTCCTGTGAGTCTAGATTATCGAATCGGACGCAAAACTGATAGTTAATTGTAACGTTCAGGACCTCCTAATGACGATGGAACACTCAAATTGCGTCCCGAATCAATACAACGTCCACCAGCCGACGTGTCTCCATGGGTCTATTGCTGTCTCGGGCACCTAATGGTCGTTCTCCTGTGAGTCTAGATTATCGAATCGGACGCAAAACTGATAGTTAATTGCAACGATCAGGGCCTCCTAATGACGATGGAACACTCAAATTGCGTCCCGAATCAATACAACGTCCACCAGCCGACGTGTCTCCATGGGTCTATTGCTGCCTCGGGCACCTTATGGTCGATCTCCTGTGAGTCTAGATTATCGAATCGGACGCAAAACTGATAGTTAATTGTAACGTTCAGGGCCTCCTAATGACGATGGAACACTCAAATTGCGTCCCGTTTTAATTCATCGTCCTCCAGCCGACGTGCCTCCATGAGTCTATTGCTGACTCGGGCACCTAATGGTCGTTCTCCTGTGAGTCTAGATTATCGAATCGGACGCAAAACTGATAGTTAATTGTAACGTTCAGGGCCTCCTAATGACGATGGAACACTCAAATTGCGTCCAGAACAATACATCGTCCACCAGCCGACGTGTCTCCATGGGTCTATTGCTGCCTCGGGCACCTAATGGTCGTTCTCCTGTGAGTCTAGATTATCGAATCGGACGCAAAACTGATAGTTAATTGTAACGTTCAGGGCCTCCTAATGACGATGGAACACTCAAATTGCGTCCCGATTCAATACATCGTCCACCAGCCGACGTGTCTCCATGGGTCTATTGCTGCCTCGGGCACCTAATGGTCGTTCTCCTGTGAGTCTAGATTATCGAATCGGACGCAAAACTGATAGTTAATTGTAACGTTCAGGGCCTCCTAATGACGATGGAACACTCAAATTGCGTCGCAATTCTATACATTGTCCTCCAACCGGCGTGTCTCCATGGGTCTATTGCTGCCTCGGGCACCTAATTGTCGTTCTCCTGTGAGTCTAGATTATCGAATCGGACGCAAAACTGATAGTTAATTGTAACGTTCAGGGCCTCCTAATGACGATGGAACACTCAAATTGCGTCCCGTTTCAATTCATCGTCCTCCAGCCGACGTGCCTCCATAGTCTATTGCTGTCTCGGGCACCTTATGGTCGTTCTCCTGTGAGTCTAGATTATCGAATCGCACGCAAAACTGATAGTTACTTGTAACGTTCAGGGCGTCCTAATGACGATGGAGCACTCAAATTGCGTCCCGATTCAATACATCGTCCTCCAGCCGACGTGCCCCCATGGATTTTTTGCTGACTCGGGCAAGTTATTGACGTTCTCCTGTGAGTCTAGATTATCGAAACGGACGCAAAACTGATAGTTAATTGTTACGTTCAGGGCCTCCTAATGACGATGGAACACTCATACTGCGTCGCGATTCAATACATCGTCCTCCAGCCGACTTACCTCCATGGGTCTATTGCTGCCTCGGGCACCTTATGGTCGTCCTCCTGTGAGTCTAGATTATCGAATCGGACGCTAAACTGATAGTTAATTGTAACGTTCAGGGCCTCCTAATGGCGATGGAACACTCAAATTGCGTCGAGATTCAATACAGCGTCCTCCAGCCGACGAGCCTCCATGGGTCTATTGCTGCCTCGGGCACCTTATGGTCGTTCTCATGTGAGTCTAGATTATCGAATCGGACGCAAGACTGATAGTTAATTGTAACGTTCAGGGCCTCCTAATGACGATGGAACACTCAAATTGCGTCGAGATTCAAATCATCGTCCTCCAGCCGACTTGTCTCCATGGGTCTACTGCTGCCTCTGGCACCTTATGGTCGTTCTCCTGTTAGTATCGAATCGGACGCAGAAGTGATAGTTAATTGTAACGCTCAGGGCCTCCTAACGACGATGGAACACTGAAATTGCGTCCCGATTCAATACATCGTCCTCCAGCCAATTTATCTCCATGGGTCTATTGCTGCCTCTTCCACCTTACGGTCATTCGCCTTTGAGTCTAGATTATCGAACCGGACGCAAAACTGATAGTTAATTGTAACGTTCAGGGCCACCTTATGACGATGGAACACTCAAATTGCGTCGAGATTCAATACATCGTCCTCCAGCCGACTTGTCTCCATTGGTATACTGCTGCCTCTGGCACCTTTTGGTCGCTCTCCTGTTAGAATCGATTCGGACGCAAAACTGACAGTTAATTGTAACGCTCAGGGCGTCCTACTGACGATGGAACACTCAAATTGCGTCCTGATTCAATACATCGTCCTCCAGCCGACGTGCCTCCATGGGTCTATTGCTGCCTCGGGCACCTAATGGTCGTTCTCCTGTGAGTCTAGATTATCGAAGCGGATGCATAACTGATAGTTAATTGTAACGTCCAGGGCCTCCTAATGACGATGGAACACTCAAATTTCGCCCGGTTTCAATACATCGTCCTCCAGCCAACGTGCCTCCATAAGTCTATTGCTGCCTCGGGCACCTTATGGTCGTTCTCCTGTGAGTCTAGATTATCGAATCGGATGCAAAACTGATAGTTAATCGTAACGTTCAGGGCCTCCTAATGACGATGGAACACTCAAATTGCATCCCGATTCAATACATCGTCCTCCAGCCAATTTATCTCCATGGGTCTATTGCTGCCTCGGCCACCTTACGGTCATTCGCCTTTGAGTCTAGATTATCGAAGCGGATGCATAACTGATAGTTAATTGCAACGATCAGGGCCTCCTAATGACGATGGAACACTCAAATTGCGTCCCGGTTCAAAACATCGTCCTCCAGCCGACTTACCTCCATGGGTCTATTGCTGCCTCTGGCACCTAATGGTCGTTCTCCTGTGAGTCTAGATTATAGAATCGGACGCAAAACTGATAGTTAATTGTAACGTACAGGGCCTTCTTATGACGATGGAACACTCAAATTGCGTCCCGATTCAATACATCGTCCTCCAGCCGACGTGCCTCCATGGGTCTATTGCTGACGCGGGCTCCTTATTGTCGTTTTCCTGTGAGTCTAGATTATCGAAGCGGACGCAAAACTGATAGTTAATTGTAACGTTCAGGGCCTCCTTATGACGATGGAACACTCAAATTGCGTCGAGATTCAGTACATCGTTCTCCAGCCGACTTGTCTCCGTGGGTCTATTTCTGCCTCGGGCACCTTATGGTCGATCTCCTGTGAGTCTAGATTATCGAATCGGACGCAAAACTGATAGTTAATTGTAACGTTCAGGGCCTCCTAATGACGATGGAACACTCAAATTGCGTCCCGTTTCAATACATCGTCCTCCAGCCGACGTGCCTCCATGGATTTATTGCTGACTCGGGCACCTTATTGACGTTCTCCTGTGAGTCTAGATTATCGAAACGGACGCAAAACTGATAGTTAATAGTTACGTTCAGGGCCTCCTAATGACGATGGAACACTCAAATTGCGGCCCGATTCAATACATATTCCTGCAGCCGACGTGTCTCCATGGGTCTATTGCTGCCTCGGGCACCTTATGGTCGTCCTCCTGTGAGTCTAGATTATCGAATCGGACGCCAAACTGATAGTTAATTGTAACGTTCAGGGCCTCCTAATTTCGATGGAACACTCAAATTGCGTCGAGATTCAATACATCGTCCTCCAACCGACGTGCCTCCACGGGTCTGATGCTGCCTCGGGCACCTTATGGTCGTTCTCATGTGAGTCTAGATTATCGAATCGGACGCAAGACTGATAGTTAATCATAACGTTCAGGGCCTCCTAATGACGATGGAACACTCAAATTGCGTCGAGATTCAATTCATCGTCCTCCAGCCGACTTGTCTCCATGGGTCTACTGCTGCCTCTGGCACCTTATGGTCGTTCTCCTGTTAGTATCGAATCGGACGCAAAACTGATAGTTAATTGTCACGTTCAGGGCCTCCTAATGACGATGGATCACTCAAATTGCGTCCCGATTCAATACATCGTCCTCCAGCCGACGTGTCTCCATGGGTCTATTGATGCCTCGGGCACCTTATGGTCGTTCTCCTGTGAGTCAAGATTGTCGAATCGGACGCAAGACTGATAGATAATTGTAACGTTCAGGGCCTCCTAATGGCGATGGAACACTAAAATTGCGTCGAGTTTCAATACATCGTCCTCCAGCCGACGTGTCTCCATGGGTCTATTGCTGCCTCGGGCACCTAATTGTCGTTCTCCTGTGAGTCTAGATTATCGAATCGGACGCAAAACTGATAGTTAATTGTAACGTTCAGGGCGTCCTAATGACGATGGAACACTCAAATTGCGTCCCGATTCAATACATCGTCCTCCAGCCGACTTATCTCCATGGGTCTATTGCTGCCTCGGGCACCTAATGGTCGTTCTCCTGTGAGTCTAGATTATCGAATCGGACGCAAAACTGATAGTTAATTGTAACGTTCAGGGCCTCCTAATGACGATGGAACACTCAAATTGCGTCCCGATTCAATACATCGTCCACCAGCCGACGTGTCTCCATGGGTCTATTGCTGCCTCGGGCACCTAATGGTCGTTCTCCTGTGAGTCTAGATTATCGAATCGGACGCAAAACTGATAGTTAATTGTAACGTTCAGGGCCTCCTAATGACGATGGAACACTCAAATTGCGTCGCAATTCTATACATTGTCCTCCAACCGGCGTGTCTCCATGGGTCTATTGCTGCCTCGGGCACCTAATTGTCGTTCTCCTGTGAGTCTAGATTATCGAATCGGACGCAAAACTGATAGTTAATTGTAACGTTCAGGGCCTCCTAATGACGATGGAACACTCAAATTGCGTCCCGTTTCAATTCATCGTCCTCCAGCCGACGTGCCTCCATAGTCTATTGCTGTCTCGGGCACCTTATGGTCGTTCTCCTGTGAGTCTAGATTATCGAATCGCACGCAAAACTGATAGTTACTTGTAACGTTCAGGGCGTCCTAATGACGATGGAGCACTCAAATTGCGTCCCGATTCAATACATCGTCCTCCAGCCGACGTGCCCCCATGGATTTTTTGCTGACTCGGGCAAGTTATTGACGTTCTCCTGTGAGTCTAGATTATCGAAACGGACGCAAAACTGATAGTTAATTGTTACGTTCAGGGCCTCCTAATGACGATGGAACACTCATACTGCGTCGCGATTCAATACATCGTCCTCCAGCCGACTTACCTCCATGGGTCTATTGCTGCCTCGGGCACCTTATGGTCGTCCTCCTGTGAGTCTAGATTATCGAATCGGACGCTAAACTGATAGTTAATTGTAACGTTCAGGGCCTCCTAATGGCGATGGAACACTCAAATTGCGTCGAGATTCAATACAGCGTCCTCCAGCCGACGAGCCTCCATGGGTCTATTGCTGCCTCGGGCACCTTATGGTCGTTCTCATGTGAGTCTAGATTATCGAATCGGACGCAAGACTGATAGTTAATTGTAACGTTCAGGGCCTCCTAATGACGATGGAACACTCAAATTGCGTCGAGATTCAAATCATCGTCCTCCAGCCGACTTGTCTCCATGGGTCTACTGCTGCCTCTGGCACCTTATGGTCGTTCTCCTGTTAGTATCGAATCGGACGCAGAAGTGATAGTTAATTGTAACGCTCAGGGCCTCCTAACGACGATGGAACACTGAAATTGCGTCCCGATTCAATACATCGTCCTCCAGCCAATTTATCTCCATGGGTCTATTGCTGCCTCTTCCACCTTACGGTCATTCGCCTTTGAGTCTAGATTATCGAACCGGACGCAAAACTGATAGTTAATTGTAACGTTCAGGGCCACCTTATGACGATGGAACACTCAAATTGCGTCGAGATTCAATACATCGTCCTCCAGCCGACTTGTCTCCATTGGTATACTGCTGCCTCTGGCACCTTTTGGTCGCTCTCCTGTTAGTATCGAATCGGACGCAAAACTGACAGTTAATTGTAACGCTCAGGGCGTCCTAATGGCGATGGAACACTCAAATTGCGTCCTGATTCAATACATCGTCCTCCAGCCGACGTGCCTCCATGGGTCTATTGCTGCCTCGGGCACCTAATGGTCGTTCTCCTGTGAGTCTAGATTATCGAAGCGGATGCATAACTGATAGTTAATTGTAACGTCCAGGGCCTCCTAATGACGATGGAACACTCAAATTTCGCCCGGTTTCAATACATCGTCCTCCAGCCAACGTGCCTCCATAAGTCTATTGCTGCCTCGGGCACCTTATGGTCGTTCTCCTGTGAGTCTAGATTATCGAATCGGATGCAAAACTGATAGTTAATCGTAACGTTCAGGGCCTCCTAATGACGATGGAACACTCAAATTGCATCCCGATTCAATACATCGTCCTCCAGCCAATTTATCTCCATGGGTCTATTGCTGCCTCGGCCACCTTACGGTCATTCGCCTTTGAGTCTAGATTATCGAAGCGGATGCATAACTGATAGTTAATTGCAACGATCAGGGCCTCCTAATGACGATGGAACACTCAAATTGCGTCCCGGTTCAAAACATCGTCCTCCAGCCGACTTACCTCCATGGGTCTATTGCTGCCTCTGGCACCTAATGGTCGTTCTCCTGTGAGTCTAGATTATAGAATCGGACGCAAAACTGATAGTTAATTGTAACGTACAGGGCCTTCTTATGACGATGGAACACTCAAATTGCGTCCCGATTCAATACATCGTCCTCCAGCCGACGTGCCTCCATGGGTCTATTGCTGACGCGGGCTCCTTATTGTCGTTTTCCTGTGAGTCTAGATTATCGAAGCGGACGCAAAACTGATAGTTAATTGTAACGTTCAGGGCCTCCTTATGACGATGGAACACTCAAATTGCGTCGAGATTCAGTACATCGTTCTCCAGCCGACTTGTCTCCGTGGGTCTATTTCTGCCTCGGGCACCTTATGGTCGATCTCCTGTGAGTCTAGATTATCGAATCGGACGCAAAACTGATAGTTAATTGTAACGTTCAGGGCCTCCTAATGACGATGGAACACTCAAATTGCGTCCCGTTTCAATACATCGTCCTCCAGCCGACGTGCCTCCATGGATTTATTGCTGACTCGGGCACCTTATTGACGTTCTCCTGTGAGTCTAGATTATCGAAACGGACGCAAAACTGATAGTTAATAGTTACGTTCAGGGCCTCCTAATGACGATGGAACACTCAAATTGCGGCCCGATTCAATACATATTCCTGCAGCCGACGTGTCTCCATGGGTCTATTGCTGCCTCGGGCACCTTATGGTCGTCCTCCTGTGAGTCTAGATTATCGAATCGGACGCCAAACTGATAGTTAATTGTAACGTTCAGGGCCTCCTAATTTCGATGGAACACTCAAATTGCGTCGAGATTCAATACATCGTCCTCCAACCGACGTGCCTCCACGGGTCTGATGCTGCCTCGGGCACCTTATGGTCGTTCTCATGTGAGTCTAGATTATCGAATCGGACGCAAGACTGATAGTTAATCATAACGTTCAGGGCCTCCTTATGACGATGGAACACTCAAATTGCGTCGAGATTCAATACATCGTCCTCCAGCCGACTTGTCTCCATTGGCATACTGCTGCCTCTGGCACCTTATGGTCGCTCTCCTGTTAGTATCGAATCGGACGCAAAACTGACAGTTAATTGTAACGCTCAGGGCGTCCTAATGACGATGGAACACTCAAATTGCGTCCTGATTCAATACATCGTCCTCCAGCCGACGTGCCTCCATGGGTCTATTGCTGCCTCGGGCACCTAATGGTCGTTCTCCTGTGAGTCTAGTTTATCGAATCGGATGCAAAACTGATAGTTAATTGTAACGTCCAGGGCCTCCTAATGACGATGGAACACTCAAATTTCGCCCGGTTTCAATACATCGTCCTCCAGCCAACGTGCCTCCATAAGTCTATTGCTGCCTCGGGCACCTTATGGTCGTTCTCCTGTGAGTCTAGATTATCGAATCGGATGCAAAACTGATAGTTAATCGTAACGTTCAGGGCCTCCTAATGACGATGGAACACTCAAATTGCGTCCCGATTCAATACATCGTCCTCCAGCCAATTTATCTCCATGGGTCTATTGCTGCCTCGGCCACCTTACGGTCATTCGCCTTTGAGTCTAGATTATCGAATCGGACGCAAAACTGATAGTTAATCGTAACGTTCAGGGCCTCCTAATGACGATGGAACACTCAAATTGCGTCCCGGTTCAAAACATCGTCCTGCAGCCGACTTACCTCCATGGGTCTATTGCTGCCTCGGGCACCTAATGGTCGTTCTCCTGTGAGTCTAGATTATCGAATCGGACGCAAAACTGATAGTTAATTGTAACGTTCAGGACCTCCTAATGACGATGGAACACTCAAATTGCGTCCCGAATCAATACAACGTCCACCAGCCGACGTGTCTCCATGGGTCTATTGCTGTCTCGGGCACCTAATGGTCGTTCTCCTGTGAGTCTAGATTATCGAATCGGACGCAAAACTGATAGTTAATTGCAACGATCAGGGCCTCCTAATGACGATGGAACACTCAAATTGCGTCCCGAATCAATACATCGTCCACCAGCCGACGTGTCTCCATGGGTCTATTGCTGCCTCGGGCACCTTATGGTCGATCTCCTGTGAGTCTAGATTATCGAATCGGACGCAAAACTGATAGTTAATTGTAACGTTCAGGGCCTCCTAATGACGATGGAACACTCAAATTGCGTCCCGTTTTAATTCATCGTCCTCCAGCCGACGTGCCTCCATGAGTCTATTGCTGACTCGGGCACCTAATGGTCGTTCTCCTGTGAGTCTAGATTATCGAATCGGACGCAAAACTGATAGTTAATTGTAACGTTCAGGGCCTCCTAATGACGATGGAACACTCAAATTGCGTCCAGAACAATACATCGTCCACCAGCCGACGTGTCTCCATGGGTCTATTGCTGCCTCGGGCACCTAATGGTCGTTCTCCTGTGAGTCTAGATTATCGAATCGGACGCAAAACTGATAGTTAATTGTAACGTTCAGGGCCTCCTAATGACGATGGAACACTCAAATTGCGTCCCGATTCAATACATCGTCCACCAGCCGACGTGTCTCCATGGGTCTATTGCTGCCTCGGGCACCTAATGGTCGTTCTCCTGTGAGTCTAGATTATCGAATCGGACGCAAAACTGATAGTTAATTGTAACGTTCAGGGCCTCCTAATGACGATGGAACACTCAAATTGCGTCGCAATTCTATACATTGTCCTCCAACCGGCGTGTCTCCATGGGTCTATTGCTGCCTCGGGCACCTAATTGTCGTTCTCCTGTGAGTCTAGATTATCGAATCGGACGCAAAACTGATAGTTAATTGTAACGTTCAGGGCCTCCTAATGACGATGGAACACTCAAATTGCGTCCCGTTTCAATTCATCGTCCTCCAGCCGACGTGCCTCCATAGTCTATTGCTGTCTCGGGCACCTTATGGTCGTTCTCCTGTGAGTCTAGATTATCGAATCGCACGCAAAACTGATAGTTACTTGTAACGTTCAGGGCGTCCTAATGACGATGGAGCACTCAAATTGCGTCCCGATTCAATACATCGTCCTCCAGCCGACGTGCCCCCATGGATTTTTTGCTGACTCGGGCAAGTTATTGACGTTCTCCTGTGAGTCTAGATTATCGAAACGGACGCAAAACTGATAGTTAATTGTTACGTTCAGGGCCTCCTAATGACGATGGAACACTCATACTGCGTCGCGATTCAATACATCGTCCTCCAGCCGACTTACCTCCATGGGTCTATTGCTGCCTCGGGCACCTTATGGTCGTCCTCCTGTGAGTCTAGATTATCGAATCGGACGCTAAACTGATAGTTAATTGTAACGTTCAGGGCCTCCTAATGGCGATGGAACACTCAAATTGCGTCGAGATTCAATACAGCGTCCTCCAGCCGACGAGCCTCCATGGGTCTATTGCTGCCTCGGGCACCTTATGGTCGTTCTCATGTGAGTCTAGATTATCGAATCGGACGCAAGACTGATAGTTAATTGTAACGTTCAGGGCCTCCTAATGACGATGGAACACTCAAATTGCGTCGAGATTCAAATCATCGTCCTCCAGCCGACTTGTCTCCATGGGTCTACTGCTGCCTCTGGCACCTTATGGTCGTTCTCCTGTTAGTATCGAATCGGACGCAGAAGTGATAGTTAATTGTAACGCTCAGGGCCTCCTAACGACGATGGAACACTGAAATTGCGTCCCGATTCAATACATCGTCCTCCAGCCAATTTATCTCCATGGGTCTATTGCTGCCTCTTCCACCTTACGGTCATTCGCCTTTGAGTCTAGATTATCGAACCGGACGCAAAACTGATAGTTAATTGTAACGTTCAGGGCCACCTTATGACGATGGAACACTCAAATTGCGTCGAGATTCAATACATCGTCCTCCAGCCGACTTGTCTCCATTGGTATACTGCTGCCTCTGGCACCTTTTGGTCGCTCTCCTGTTAGTATCGAATCGGACGCAAAACTGACAGTTAATTGTAACGCTCAGGGCGTCCTAATGACGATGGAACACTCAAATTGCGTCCTGATTCAATACATCGTCCTCCAGCCGACGTGCCTCCATGGGTCTATTGCTGCCTCGGGCACCTAATGGTCGTTCTCCTGTGAGTCTAGATTATCGAAGCGGATGCATAACTGATAGTTAATTGTAACGTCCATGGCCTCCTAATGACGATGGAACACTCAAATTTCGCTCGGTTTCAATACATCGTCCTCCAGCCAACGTGCCTCCATAAGTCTATTGCTGCCTCGGGCACCTTATGGTCGTTCTCCTGTGAGTCTAGATTATCGAATCGGATGCAAAACTGATAGTTAATCGTAACGTTCAGGGCCTCCTAATGACGATGGAACACTCAAATTGCATCCCGATTCAATACATCGTCCTCCAGCCAATTTATCTCCATGGGTCTATTGCTGCCTCGGCCACCTTACGGTCATTCGCCTTTGAGTCTAGATTATCGAAGCGGATGCATAACTGATAGTTAATTGCAACGATCAGGGCCTCCTAATGACGATGGAACACTCAAATTGCGTCCCGGTTCAAAACATCGTCCTCCAGCCGACTTACCTCCATGGGTCTATTGCTGCCTCTGGCACCTAATGGTCGTTCTCCTGTGAGTCTAGATTATAGAATCGGACGCAAAACTGATAGTTAATTGTAACGTACAGGGCCTTCTTATGACGATGGAACACTCAAATTGCGTCCCGATTCAATACATCGTCCTCCAGCCGACGTGCCTCCATGGGTCTATTGCTGACGCGGGCTCCTTATTGTCGTTTTCCTGTGAGTCTAGATTATCGAAGCGGACGCAAAACTGATAGTTAATTGTAACGTTCAGGGCCTCCTTATGACGATGGAACACTCAAATTGCGTCGAGATTCAGTACATCGTTCTCCAGCCGACTTGTCTCCGTGGGTCTATTTCTGCCTCGGGCACCTTATGGTCGATCTCCTGTGAGTCTAGATTATCGAATCGGACGCAAAACTGATAGTTAATTGTAACGTTCAGGGCCTCCTAATGACGATGGAACACTCAAATTGCGTCCCGTTTCAATACATCGTCCTCCAGCCGACGTGCCTCCATGGATTTATTGCTGACTCGGGCACCTTATTGACGTTCTCCTGTGAGTCTAGATTATCGAAACGGACGCAAAACTGATAGTTAATAGTTACGTTCAGGGCCTCCTAATGACGATGGAACACTCAAATTGCGGCCCGATTCAATACATATTCCTGCAGCCGACGTGTCTCCATGGGTCTATTGCTGCCTCGGGCACCTTATGGTCGTCCTCCTGTGAGTCTAGATTATCGAATCGGACGCCAAACTGATAGTTAATTGTAACGTTCAGGGCCTCCTAATTTCGATGGAACACTCAAATTGCGTCGAGATTCAATACATCGTCCTCCAACCGACGTGCCTCCACGGGTCTGATGCTGCCTCGGGCACCTTATGGTCGTTCTCATGTGAGTCTAGATTATCGAATCGGACGCAAGACTGATAGTTAATCATAACGTTCAGGGCCTCCTAATGACGATGGAACACTCAAATTGCGTCGAGATTCAATTCATCGTCCTCCAGCCGACTTGTCTCCATGGGTCTACTGCTGCCTCTGGCACCTTATGGTCGTTCTCCTGTTAGTATCGAATCGGACGCAAAACTGATAGTTAATTGTCACGTTCAGGGCCTCCTAATGACGATGGATCACTCAAATTGCGTCCCGATTCAATACATCGTCCTCCAGCCGACGTGTCTCCATGGGTCTATTGATGCCTCGGGCACCTTATGGTCGTTCTCCTGTGAGTCAAGATTGTCGAATCGGACGCAAGACTGATAGATAATTGTAACGTTCAGGGCCTCCTAATGGCGATGGAACACTAAAATTGCGTCGAGTTTCAATACATCGTCCTCCAGCCGACGTGTCTCCATGGGTCTATTGCTGCCTCGGGCACCTAATTGTCGTTCTCCTGTGAGTCTAGATTATCGAATCGGACGCAAAACTGATAGTTAATTGTAACGTTCAGGGCGTCCTAATGACGATGGAACACTCAAATTGCGTCCCGATTCAATACATCGTCCTCCAGCCGACTTATCTCCATGGGTCTATTGCTGCCTCGGGCACCTAATTGTCGTTCTCCTGTGAGTTTAGATACCGAATCGGATACAAAACTGATAGTTAATTGTAACGTTCAGAGCCTCCTAATGACGATGGAACACTAAACTTGCGTCCCGATTCAATACATCGTCCTCCACCCGACGTGTCTCCATGGGTCTATTTCTGCCTCGGGCACCTTATGGTCGTTCTCCTGTGAGTCTAGATTATCGAATCGGACGCAAAACTGATAGTTAATTGTAACGTTCAGGGCCTCCTAATGACGATGGAACATTCAAATTGCGTCCCAATACTATACATCGTCCTCCAGCCGATGTGTCTCCATGGGTCTATTGCTGCCTCGGGCACCTAATGGTCGTGCTCCTGTGAGTCTAGATTATCAAATCGGACTTAAAACTGATAGTTAATCGTAACGTTCAGGTCCTCCTAATGACGATGGAACACTCAAATTGCGTCCCGATTCAAAACATCGTCCTCCAGCCGACTTACCTCCATGGGTCTATTGCTGCCTCGGGCACCTAATGGTCGTTCTCCTGTGAGTTTAGATTATCGAATCGAACGCAAAACTGATAGTTAATTGTAACGTTCAGGGCCTCCTAATGACGGTGGGACACTCAAATTGCGTCCCGATTCAATACATCGTCCACCAGCCGACGTGTCTCCATGGGTCTATTGCTGCCTCGGGCACCTAAGGGTCGTTCTCCTGTGAGTCTAGATTATCGAATCGGACGCAAAACTGATAGTTAATTGTAACGTTCAGGGCATCGTAATGACGATGGAACACTCAAATTGCTTCCCAATTCTATTCATCGTCCACCAGCCGACGTGACTCCATGGGTCTATTGCTGCCTCGGGCACCTAATGGTCGTTCTCCTGTGAGTCTAGATTATCGAATCGGACGCAAAACTGATAGTTAAGTGTAACGTTCAGGGCCTCCTAATGACGATGGAACACTCAAATTGCGTCCCGAATCAATACATCGTCCACCAGCCGACCTGTCTTCATGGGTCTATTGCTGCCTCGGGCACCTAATGGCCGTTCTCCTGTGAGTCTAGATTATCGAATCGGACGCAAAACTGATAGTTAATTGTAACGTTCAGGGCCTCCTAATGACGATGGAACACTCAAATTGCGTCCCGAATCAATACATCGTCCACCAGCCGACGTGTCTCCATGGGTCTATTGCTGCCTCGGGCACCTAATGGTCGTTCTCCTGTGAGTCTAGGTTATCAAATCGGACTTAAAACTGATAGTTAATCGTAACGTTCAGGGCCTCCTAATGACGATGGAACACTCAAATTGCGTCCCGATTCAAAACATCGTCCTCCAGCCGACTTACCTCCATGGGTCTATTGCTGCCTCGGGCACCTAATGGTCGTTCTCCTGTGAGTTTAGATTATCGAATCGAACGCAAAACTGATAGTTAATTGTAACTTTCAGAGCCTCCTAATGACGATGGAACACTGATATTGCGTCCCGATTCAATACATCGTCCACCAGCCGACGTGTCTCCATGGGTCTATTGCTGCCTCGGGCACCTAAGGGTCGTTCTCCTGTGAGTCTAGATTATCGAATCGGACGCAAAACTGATAGTTAATTGTAACGTTCAGGGCATCCTAATGACGATGGAACACTCAAATTGCTTCCCAATTCTATACATCGTCCTCCAGCCGACGTGTCTCCATGGGTCTATTGCTGCCTCGGGCACCTAATGGTCGTTCTCTTGTGAGTCTAGATTATCGAATCGGACGCAAAACTGATAGTTAATCGTAACGTTCAGGGCCTCCTAATGACGATGGAACACTCAAATTGCGTCCCGATTCAAAACATCGTCCTCCAGCCGACTTACCTCCATGGGTCTATTGCTGCCTCGGGCTCCTAATGGTCGTTCTCCTGTGAGTCTAGATTATCGAATCGGACGCAAAACTGATAGTTAATTGTAACGTACAGGGCCTCCTAATGACGATGGAACACTCAAATTGCGTCCCAATTCTATATGTCGTCCTCCAGCTGACGTGTCTCCATGGGTCTATTGCTGCCTCGGGCACCTAATTGTCGTTCCCCTGTGAGTCTAGATTATCGAATCGGACGCAAAACTGATAGTTAATTGTAACGTTCAGGGCCTCCTAATGACGATGGAACACTCAAATTGCGTCCCGAATCAGTACATCATCCACCAGCCGACGTGTCTCCATGGGTCTATTGCTGTCTCGGGCACCTAATGGTCGTTCTCCTGTGAGTCTAGATTATCGAATCGGACGCAAAACTGATAGTTAATTGTAACGTTCAGGGCCTCCTAATGACGATGGAACACTCAAATTGCGTCCCGAATCAATACATCGTCCACCAGCCGACGTGTCTCCATGGGTCTATTGCTGCCTCGGGCACCTAATGGTCGTTCTCCTGTGAGTCTAGATTATCGAATCGGACGCAAAACTGATAGTTAATTGTAACGTTCAGGGCCTCCTAATGACGATGGAACACTCAAAATGCGTCCCGAATCAATACATCGTCCACCAGCCGACGTGTCTCCATGGGTCTATTGTTGCCTCGGGCACCTAATGGTCGTTCTCCTGTGAGTCTAGATTATCGAATCGGACGCAAAACTGATAGTTAATTGTAACGTTCAGGGCCTCCTAATGACGATGGAACACTCAAATTGCGTCCCGAATCAATACATCGTCCACCAGCCGACGTGTCTCCATGGGTCTATTGCTGCCTCGGGCACCTAATGGTCGTTCTCCTGTGAGTCTAGATTATCGAATCGGACGCAAAACTGATAGTTAATTGTAACGTTCAGGGCCTCCTAATGACGATGGAACACTCAAATTGCGTCCCGAATCAATACATCGTCCACCAGCCGGCGTGTCTCCATGGGTCTATTGCTGCCTCGGGCACCTAATGGTCGTTCTCCTGTGAGTCTAGATTATCGAATCGGACGCAAAACTGATAGTTAATTGTAACGTTCAGGGCCTCCTAATGACGATGGAACACTCAAATTGCGTCCCGAATCAATACATCGTCCACCAGCCGACGTGTCTCCATGGGTCTATTGCTGCCTCGGGCACCTAATGGTCGTTCTCCTGTGAGTCCAGATTATCGAATCGGACGCAAAACTGATAGTTAATTGTAACGTTCAGGGCCTCCTAATGACGATGGAACACTCAAATTGCGTCCCGATTCAATACATCGTCCGCCAGCCGACGTGTCTCCATGGGTCTATTGCTGCCTCGGGCACCTAATGGTCGTTCTCCTGTGAGTCTAGATTATCGAATCGGACGAAAAACTGATAGTTAATTGTAACGTTCAGGGCCTCCTAATGACGATGGAACACTCAAATTGCGTCCCGTTTCAATTCATCGTCCTCCAGCCGACGTGCCTCCATGAGTCTATTGCTGACTCGGGCACCTTATGGTCGTTCTCCTGTGAGTCTAGATTATCGAATCGGACGCAAAACTGATAGTTACTTGTAACGTTCAGGGCCTCCTAATGACGATGGAGCACTCAAATTGCGTCCCGATTCAATACATCGTCCTCCAACCGACGCGCCTCCATGGATTTTTTGCTGACTCGGGCACCTTATTGACGTTCTCCTGTGAGTCTAGATTATCGAAACGGACGAAAAACTGATAGTTAATTGTAACGTTCAGGGCCTCCTAATGACGATGGAACACTCAAATTGCGTCCCGTTTCAATTCATCGTCCTCCAGCCGACGTGCCTCCATGAGTCTATTGCTGACTCGGGCACCTTATGGTCGTTCTCCTGTGAGTCTAGATTATCGAATCGGACGCAAGACTGATAGTTAATTGTAACGTTCAGGGCCTCCTAATGACGATGGAACACACAAATTGCGTCGAGATTCAATTCATCGTCCTCCAGCCGACTTGTCTCCATGGGTCTACTGCTGCCTCTGGCACCTTATTTTCGTTCTCCTGTTAGTATCGAATCGGACGCAAAACTGATAGTTAATTGTAACGCTCAGGGCCTCCTAATGACGATGGAACACTGAAATTGCGTCCCGATTCAATACATCGTCCTCCAGCCAATTTATCTCCATGGGTCTATTGCTGCCTCGGCCACCTTACGGTCATTCGCCTTTGAGTCTAGATTATCGAACCCGACGCAAAACTCATAGTTAATTGTAACGTTCAGGGCCGCCTTATGACGATGGAACACTCAAATTGCGTCGAGATTCAATACATCGTCCTCCAGCCGACTTGTCTCCATTGGTATAGTGCTGCCTCTGGCACCTTATGGTCGTTCTCCTATTAGTATCGAATCGGACGCAAAACTGATAGTTAATTGTAACGCTCAGGGCGTCCTAATGACGATGGAACACTCAAATTGCGTCCTGATTCAATACATCGTCCTCCAGCCGACGTGCCTCCATGGGTCTACTGCTGCCTCGGGCACCTAATGGTCGTTCTCCTGTGAGTCTAGATTATCGAATCGGATGCAAAACTGATAGTTAATTGTAACGTCCAGGGCCTCCTAATGACGATGGAACACTCAAATTTCGTCCGGTTTCAATACATCGTCCTCCAGCCGACGTGCCTCCATAAGTCTATTGCTGACTCGGGCACCTTATGGTCGTTCTCCTGTGAATCTAGATTATCGAATCGGATGCAAAACTGATAGTTAATCGTAACGTTCAGGGCCTCCTAATGACGATGGAACACTCAAATTGCGTCCCGATTCAATACATCGTCCTCCAGCCAATTTATCTCCATGGGTCTATTGCTGCCTCGGCCACCTTACGGTCATTCGCCTTTGAGTCTAGATTATCGAATCGGACGCAAAACTGATAGTTAATTGTAACGTTTGGGGCCTCCTAATGACGATGGAACACTCAAATTGCGTCCCAATTCTATACATTGTCATCCAAACGACGTGTCTCCATGGGTCTATTGCTGCCTGGGGCACCTAATGGTCGTTCTCCTGTGAGTCTAGATTATCGAATCGGACGCAAAACTGATAGTTAATCGTAACGTTCAGGGCCTCCTAATGACGATGGAATACTCAAATTGCGTCCCGATTCAAAACATCGTCCTCCAGCCGACTTACCTCCGTGGGTCTATTGCTGCCTCGGGCACCTAATGGTCGTTCTCCTGTGAGTCTAGATTGTCGAATCGGACGCAAAACTGATAGTTAACTGTAACGTTCAGGGCCTCCTTATGACGATGGAACACTCAAATTGCGTCGAGATTCAGTAGATCGTTCTCCAGCCGACTTGTCTCCACAGGTCTATTTCTGCCTCGGGCACCTTATGGTCGATCTCCTGTGAGTCTAGATTATCGAATCGGACGCAAAACTGATAGTTAATTGTAACGATCAGGGCCTCCTAATGACGATGGAACACCCAAATTGCGTCCCGTTTCAATTCATCGTCCTCCAGCCGACGTGCCTCCATGAGTCTATTGCTGACTCGGGCACCTTATGGTCGTTCTCCTGTGAGTCTAGATTATCGAATCGGACGCAAAACTGATAGTTACTTGTAACGTTCAGGGCCTCCTAATTTCGATGGAACACTCAAATTGCGTCGAGATTCAATACATCGTCCTCCAGCCGACGTGCCTCCATGGGTCTGATGCTGCCTCGGGCACCTTATGGTCGTTCTCATGTGAGTCTAGATTATCGAATCGGACGCAAGACTGATAGTTAATCGTAACGTTCAGGGCCTCCTAATGACGATGGAACACTCAAATTGCGTCCCGATTTAATACATCTTCCTTCAGCCGACGTGTCTCCATGGGTCTATTGCTGCCTCGGGCACCTTATGGTCGTCCCCTGTGAGTCTAGATTATCGAATCGGACGCTAAACTGATAGTTAATTGTAACGTTCAGGGCCTCCTAATTTCGATGGAACACTCAAATTGCGTCGAGATTCAATACATCGTTCTCCAGCCGACGGGCCTCCATGGGTCTGATGCTGCCTCGGGCACCTTATGGTCGTTCTCATGTGAGTCTAGATTATCGAATCGGACGCAAGACTGATAGTTAATCGTAACGTTCAGGGCCTCCTAATGACGATGGAACACTCAAATTGCGTCGAGATTCAATTCATCGTCCTCCAGCCGACTTGTCTCCATGAGTCTACTGCTGCCTCTGGCACCTTATGGTCGTTCTCCTGTTAGTATCGAATCGGACGCAAAACTGATAGTTAATTGTCACGTTCAGGGCCTCCTAATGACGATGGAATACTCAAATTGCGTCCCGATTCAATACATCGTCCTCCAGCCGACGTGTCTCAATGGGTCTATTAATGCCTCGGGCACCTTATGGTCGTTCTCCTGTGAGTCAAGATTGTCGAATCGGACGCAAGACTGATAGTTAATTGTAACGTTCAGGGCCTCCTAATGGCGATGGAACACTCAAATTGCGTCGAGATTCAATACATCGTCCTCCAGCCGACGTGCCTCCATGGGTCTATTGCTGCCTCGGCCACCTTACGGTCATTCGCCTTTGAGTCTAGATTATCGAATCGGATGCAAAACTGATAGTTAATCGTAACGCTCAGGGCCTCCTAATGGCGATGGAACACTCAAATTGCGTCCCGATTCAATACATCGTCTTCCAGCCGCCGTGTCTCCATGGGTCTATTGCTGCCTCGGGCACCTTATGGTCCTTCTCCTGTGAGTCTAGATTATCGAATCGGACGCTAAACTGATAGTTAATTGTAACGTTCAGGGCCTCCTAATGACGATGGAACACTCAAATTGCGTCGAGATTCAATTCATCGACCTCCAGCCGACTTGTCTCCATGGGTCTACTGCTGCCTTTGGCACCTTATGGTCGTTCTCCTGTTAGTATCGAATCGGACGCAAAACTGATAGTTAATTGTAACGCTCAGGGCCTCCTAATGACGATGGAACACCAAAATTCCTTCCCGATTCAATACATCGTCCTCCAGCCAATTTATCTCCATGGGTCTATTGCTGCCTCGGCCACCTTACGGTCATTCGCCTTTGTGTCTTGATTATCGAACCGGACGCAAAACTTATAGTTAATTGTAACGTTCAGGGCCTCCTTATGACGATGGAACACTCAAATTGCGTCGAGATTCAATACATCGTCCTCCAGCCGACTTGTCTCCATTGGTATACTGCTGCCTCTGGCACCTTATGGTCGTTCTCCTGTTAGTATCGAATCTGACGCAAAACTGATAGTTAATTGTAACGCTCAGGGCGTCCTAATGACGATGGAACACTCAAATTGCGTCCCGATTCAATACATCGTCCTCCAGCCGACGTGCCTCCATGGGTCTATTGCTGACTCGGGCACCTTATGGTCGTTCTCCTGTGAGTCTAGATTATCGAATCGGATGCAAAACTGATAGTTAATCGTAACGTTCAGGGCCACCTAAAGACGATGGAACACTCAAATTGCGTCGAGATTCAATACATCGTCCTCCAGCCGACATGTCTCCTTGGGTCTACTGCTGCCTCTGGCACCTTATGGTCGTTCTCCTGTGAGTATCGAATCGGACGCAAAACAGATAGTTAATAGTAACGTTCAGGGCCTCCTAATGACGATGGAACACTCAAATTGCGTCCCGATGCAATACATCGTCCTCCAGCCGACTTGTCTCCATGGGTCTATTGCTGCCTCGGGCACCTTAAGGTCGTTCTCCTGTGAGTATCGAATCTGACGCAAAACTGATAGTTAATTGTAACGTTCAGGGCCTCCTAATGACGATGGAACACTCAAATTGCGTCCCGATTCAATACATCAACCTCCAGCCGACGTGGCTCCATGGGTCTATTGCTGCCTCGGGCACCTAATGTTCGTTCTCCTGTGAGTCTAGATTATCGAATCGCACGCAAAACTGATAGTTAATCGTAACGATCAGGGCCTCCTAATGACGATGGAACACTCAAATTGTGTCCCAATTCTATACGTCGTCCTCCAGCCGACGTGTCTCCATGGGTCTATTGCTGCCTCGGGCACCTAATGGTCGTTCTCCTGTGAGTCTAGATTATCGAATCGGACGCAAAACTGATAGTTAATTGTAACGTTCAGTGCCTCCTAATGACGATGGAACACTCAAATTGCGTCCCGAATCAATACATCATCCACCAGCCGACGTGTCTCCATTGGTCTATTGCTGCCTCGGGCACCTAATGGTCGTTCTCCTGTGAGTCTAGATTATCGAATCGGACGCAAAACTGATAGTTAATTGTAACGTTCAGGGCCTCCTAATGACGATGGAACACTCAAATTGCGTCCCGAATCAATACATCGTCCACCAGCCGACGTGTCTCCATGGGTCTATTGCTGCCTCGGGCACCTAATGGTCGTTCTCCTGTGAGTCTAGATTATCGAATCGGACGCAAAACTGATAGTTAATTGTAACGTTCAGGGCCTCCTAATGACGATGGAACACTCAAAATGCGTCCCAAATCAATACTTCGTCCACCAGCCGACGTGTATCCATGGGTCTATTGCTGCCTCGGGCACCTAATGGTCGTTCTCCTGTGAGTCTAGATTATCGAATCGGACGCAAAACTGATAGTGAATTGTAACGTTCAGGGCCTCCTAATGACGATGGAACACTCAAATTGCGTCCCGAATCAATACATCGTCCACCACCCGACGTGTCTCCATGGGTCTATTGCTGCCTCGGGCACCTAATGGTCGTTCCCCTGTGAGTCTAGATTATCGAATCGGACGCAAAACTGATAGTTAACTGTAACGTTCAGGGCCTCCTAATGACGATGGAACACTCAAATTGCGTCCCGAATCAATACATCGTCCACCAGCCGACGTGTCTCCATGGGTCTGTTGCTGCCTCGGGCACCTAATGGTCGTTCTCCTGTGAGTCTAGATTATCGAATCGGACGCAAAACTGATAGTTAATTGTAACGTTCAGGGCCTCCTAATGACGATGGATCACTCAAATTGCGTCCCGAATCAATACATCGTCCACCAGCCGACGTGTCTCCATGGGTCTATTGCTGCCTCGGAAACCTAATGGTCGTTCTCCTGTGAGACTAGATTATCGAATCGGACGCAAAACTGATAGCTAATTGTAACGTTCAGGGCCTCCTAATGACGATGCAACACTCAAATTGCGTCCCGAATCAATACATCGTCCACCAGCCGACGTGTCGCCATGGGTCTATTGCTGCCTCGGGCACCTAATGGTCGTTCTCCTGTGAGTCTAGATTATCGAATCGGACGCAAAACTGATAGTTAATTGTAACGTTCAGGGCCTCCCAATGACGATGGAACACTCAAATTGCGTCCCGAATCAATACATCGTCCACCAGCCGACGTGTCTCCATGGGTCTATTGCTGCCTCGGGCACCTTATGGTCGTCCTCCTGTGAGTCTAGATTATCGAATCGGACGCTAAACCGATAGTTAATTGTAACGTTCAGGGCCTCCTAATGGCGATGGAACACTCAAATTGCGTCGAGATTCAATACATCGTCCTCCAGCCGACGTGCCTCCATGGGTCTATTGCTGCCTCGGGCACCTTATGGTCGTTCTCATGTGAGTCTAGATTATCGAATCGGACGCAAGACTGATAGTTAATTGTAACGTTCAGGGCCTCCTAATGACGATGGAACACTCAAATTGCGTCGAGATTCAATTCATCGTCCTCCAGCCGACTTGTCTCCATGGGTCTACTGCTGCCTCTGGCACCTTATTTTCGTTCTCCTGTTAGTATCGAATCGGACGCAAACCTGATAGTTAATTGTAACGCTCAGGGCCTCCTAATGACGATGGAACACTGAAATTGCGTCCCGATTCAATACATCGTCCTCCAGCCAATTTATCTCCATAGGTCTATTGCTGCCTCGGCCACCTTACGGTCATTCGCCTTTGAGTCTAGATTATCGAACCCGACGCAAAACTGATAGTTAATTGTAACGTCCAGGGCCTCCTAATGACGATGGAACACTCAAATTTCGTCCGGTTTCAATACATCGTCCTCCAGCCGACGTGCCTCCATAAGTCTATTGCTGACTCGGGCACCTTATGGTCGTTCTCCTGTGAGTCTAGATTATCGAATCGGATGCAAAACTGATAGTTAATCGTAACGTTCAGGGCCTCCTAATGACGATGGAACACTCAAATTGCGTCCCGATTCAATACATCGTCCTCCAGCCAATTTATCTCCATGGGTCTATTGCTGCCTCGGCCACCTTACGGTCAATCGCCTTTGAGTCTAGATTATCGAATCGGACGCAAAACTGATAGTTAATTGTAACGTTTGGGGCCTCCTAATGACGATGGAACACTCAAATTGCGTCCTAATTCTATACATTGTCATCCAAACGACGTGTCTCCATGGGTCTATTGCTGCCTGGGGCACCTAATGGTCGTTCTCCTGTGAGTCTAGATTATCGAATCGGACGCAAAACTTATAGTTAATCGTAACGTTCAGGGCCTCCTAATGACGATGGAACACTCAAATTGCGTCCCGATTCAAAACATCGTCCTCCAGCCGACTTACCTCCATGGATCTATTGCTGCCTCGGGCACCTAATGGTCGTTCTCCTGTGAGTCTAGATTATCGAATCGCACGCAAAACTGATGGTTAATCGTAACGATCAGGGCCTCCTAATGACGATGGACCACTCAAATTGCGTCCCGATTCAAAACATCGTCCTCCAGCCGACTTCCCTCCATGTGTCTATTGCTGCCTCGGGCTCCTAATGGTCGTTCTCCTGTGAGTCTAGATTATCGAATCGGACGCAAAACTGATAGTTAATTGTAACGTACAGGGCCTCCTAATGACGATGGAACACTCAAATTGCGTCCCAATTCTATACGTCGTCCTCCAGCCGACGTGTCTCCATGGGTCTATTGCTGCCTCGGGCACCTAATGGTCGTTCTCCTGTGAGTCTAGATTATCGAATCGGACGCAAAACTGATAGTTAATTGTAACGTTCAGGGCCTCCTAATGACGATGGAACACTCAAATTGCGTCCCGAATCAATACATCATCCACCAGCCGACGTGTCTCCATGGGTCTATTGCTGCCTCGGGCACCTAATGTTCGTTCTCCTGTGAGTCTAGATTATCGAATCGGACGCAAAACTGATAGTTAATTGTAACGTTCAGGGCCTCCTAATGACGATGGAACACTCAAATTGCGTCCTGAATCAATACATCGTCCACCAGCCGACGTGTCTCCATGGGTCTATTGCTGCCTCGGCCACCTTACGGTCATTCGCCTTTGTGTCTTGATTATCGAACCGGACGCAAAACTTATAGTTAATTGTAACGTTCAGGGCCTCCTTATGACGATGGAACACTCAAATTGCGTCGAGATTCAATACATCGTCCTCCAGCCGACTTGTCTCCATTGGTATACTGCTGCCTCTGGCACCTTATGGTCGTTCTCCTGTTAGTATCGAATCTGACGCAAAACTGATAGTTAATTGTAACGCTCAGGGCGTCCTAATGACGATGGAACACTCAAATTGCGTCCCGATTCAATACATCGTCCTCCAGCCGACGTGCCTCCATGGGTCTATTGCTGACTCGGGCACCTTATGGTCGTTCTCCTGTGAGTCTAGATTATCGAATCGGATGCAAAACTGATAGTTAATCGTAACGTTCAGGGCCACCTAAAGACGATGGAACACTCAAATTGCGTCGAGATTCAATACATCGTCCTCCAGCCGACATGTCTCCTTGGGTCTACTGCTGCCTCTGGCACCTTATGGTCGTTCTCCTGTGAGTATCGAATCGGACGCAAAACAGATAGTTAATAGTAACGTTCAGGGCCTCCTAATGACGATGGAACACTCAAATTGCGTCCCGATGCAATACATCGTCCTCCAGCCGACTTGTCTCCATGGGTCTATTGCTGCCTCGGGCACCTTAAGGTCGTTCTCCTGTGAGTATCGAATCTGACGCAAAACTGATAGTTAATTGTAACGTTCAGGGCCTCCTAATGACGATGGAACACTCAAATTGCGTCCCGATTCAATACATCAACCTCCAGCCGACGTGGCTCCATGGGTCTATTGCTGCCTCGGGCACCTAATGTTCGTTCTCCTGTGAGTCTAGATTATCGAATCGCACGCAAAACTGATAGTTAATCGTAACGATCAGGGCCTCCTAATGACGATGGAACACTCAAATTGTGTCCCAATTCTATACGTCGTCCTCCAGCCGACGTGTCTCCATGGGTCTATTGCTGCCTCGGGCACCTAATGGTCGTTCTCCTGTGAGTCTAGATTATCGAATCGGACGCAAAACTGATAGTTAATTGTAACGTTCAGTGCCTCCTAATGACGATGGAACACTCAAATTGCGTCCCGAATCAATACATCATCCACCAGCCGACGTGTCTCCATTGGTCTATTGCTGCCTCGGGCACCTAATGGTCGTTCTCCTGTGAGTCTAGATTATCGAATCGGACGCAAAACTGATAGTTAATTGTAACGTTCAGGGCCTCCTAATGACGATGGAACACTCAAATTGCGTCCCGAATCAATACATCGTCCACCAGCCGACGTGTCTCCATGGGTCTATTGCTGCCTCGGGCACCTAATGGTCGTTCTCCTGTGAGTCTAGATTATCGAATCGGACGCAAAACTGATAGTTAATTGTAACGTTCAGGGCCTCCTAATGACGATGGAACACTCAAAATGCGTCCCAAATCAATACTTCGTCCACCAGCCGACGTGTATCCATGGGTCTATTGCTGCCTCGGGCACCTAATGGTCGTTCTCCTGTGAGTCTAGATTATCGAATCGGACGCAAAACTGATAGTGAATTGTAACGTTCAGGGCCTCCTAATGACGATGGAACACTCAAATTGCGTCCCGAATCAATACATCGTCCACCACCCGACGTGTCTCCATGGGTCTATTGCTGCCTCGGGCACCTAATGGTCGTTCCCCTGTGAGTCTAGATTATCGAATCGGACGCAAAACTGATAGTTAACTGTAACGTTCAGGGCCTCCTAATGACGATGGAACACTCAAATTGCGTCCCGAATCAATACATCGTCCACCAGCCGACGTGTCTCCATGGGTCTGTTGCTGCCTCGGGCACCTAATGGTCGTTCTCCTGTGAGTCTAGATTATCGAATCGGACGCAAAACTGATAGTTAATTGTAACGTTCAGGGCCTCCTAATGACGATGGATCACTCAAATTGCGTCCCGAATCAATACATCGTCCACCAGCCGACGTGTCTCCATGGGTCTATTGCTGCCTCGGAAACCTAATGGTCGTTCTCCTGTGAGACTAGATTATCGAATCGGACGCAAAACTGATAGCTAATTGTAACGTTCAGGGCCTCCTAATGACGATGCAACACTCAAATTGCGTCCCGAATCAATACATCGTCCACCAGCCGACGTGTCGCCATGGGTCTATTGCTGCCTCGGGCACCTAATGGTCGTTCTCCTGTGAGTCTAGATTATCGAATCGGACGCAAAACTGATAGTTAATTGTAACGTTCAGGGCCTCCCAATGACGATGGAACACTCAAATTGCGTCCCGAATCAATACATCGTCCACCAGCCGACGTGTCTCCATGGGTCTATTGCTGCCTCGGGCACCTTATGGTCGTCCTCCTGTGAGTCTAGATTATCGAATCGGACGCTAAACCGATAGTTAATTGTAACGTTCAGGGCCTCCTAATGGCGATGGAACACTCAAATTGCGTCGAGATTCAATACATCGTCCTCCAGCCGACGTGCCTCCATGGGTCTATTGCTGCCTCGGGCACCTTATGGTCGTTCTCATGTGAGTCTAGATTATCGAATCGGACGCAAGACTGATAGTTAATTGTAACGTTCAGGGCCTCCTAATGACGATGGAACACTCAAATTGCGTCGAGATTCAATTCATCGTCCTCCAGCCGACTTGTCTCCATGGGTCTACTGCTGCCTCTGGCACCTTATTTTCGTTCTCCTGTTAGTATCGAATCGGACGCAAACCTGATAGTTAATTGTAACGCTCAGGGCCTCCTAATGACGATGGAACACTGAAATTGCGTCCCGATTCAATACATCGTCCTCCAGCCAATTTATCTCCATAGGTCTATTGCTGCCTCGGCCACCTTACGGTCATTCGCCTTTGAGTCTAGATTATCGAACCCGACGCAAAACTGATAGTTAATTGTAACGTCCAGGGCCTCCTAATGACGATGGAACACTCAAATTTCGTCCGGTTTCAATACATCGTCCTCCAGCCGACGTGCCTCCATAAGTCTATTGCTGACTCGGGCACCTTATGGTCGTTCTCCTGTGAGTCTAGATTATCGAATCGGATGCAAAACTGATAGTTAATCGTAACGTTCAGGGCCTCCTAATGACGATGGAACACTCAAATTGCGTCCCGATTCAATTCATCGTCCTCCAGCCAATTTATCTCCATGGGTCTATTGCTGCCTCGGCCACCTTACGGTCAATCGCCTTTGAGTCTAGATTATCGAATCGGACGCAAAACTGATAGTTAATTGTAACGTTTGGGGCCTCCTAATGACGATGGAACACTCAAATTGCGTCCTAATTCTATACATTGTCATCCAAACGACGTGTCTCCATGGGTCTATTGCTGCCTGGGGCACCTAATGGTCGTTCTCCTGTGAGTCTAGATTATCGAATCGGACGCAAAACTTATAGTTAATCGTAACGTTCAGGGCCTCCTAATGACGATGGAACACTCAAATTGCGTCCCGATTCAAAACATCGTCCTCCAGCCGACTTACCTCCATGGATCTATTGCTGCCTCGGGCACCTAATGGTCGTTCTCCTGTGAGTCTAGATTATCGAATCGCACGCAAAACTTATAGTTAATCGTAACGATCAGGGCCTCCTAATGACGATGGACCACTCAAATTGCGTCCCGATTCAAAACATCGTCCTCCAGCCGACTTCCCTCCATGTGTCTATTGCTGCCTCGGGCTCCTAATGGTCGTTCTCCTGTGAGTCTAGATTATCGAATCGGACGCAAAACTGATAGTTAATTGTAACGTACAGGGCCTCCTAATGACGATGGAACACTCAAATTGCGTCCCAATTCTATACGTCGTCCTCCAGCCGACGTGTCTCCATGGGTCTATTGCTGCCTCGGGCACCTAATGGTCGTTCTCCTGTGAGTCTAGATTATCGAATCGGACGCAAAACTGATAGTTAATTGTAACGTTCAGGGCCTCCTAATGACGATGGAACACTCAAATTGCGTCCCGAATCAATACATCATCCACCAGCCGACGTGTCTCCATGGGTCTATTGCTGCCTCGGGCACCTAATGTTCGTTCTCCTGTGAGTCTAGATTATCGAATCGGACGCAAAACTGATAGTTAATTGTAACGTTCAGGGCCTCCTAATGACGATGGAACACTCAAATTGCGTCCTGAATCAATACATCGTCCACCAGCCGACGTGTCTCCATGGGTCTATTGCTGCCTCGGGCACCTAATGGTCGTTCTCCTGTGAGTCTAGATTATCGAATCGGACGCAAAACTGATAGTTAATTGTAACGTTCAGGGCCTCCTAATGACGATGGAACACTCAAAATGCGTCCCGAATCAATACATCGTCCACCAGCCGACGTGTCTCCATGGGTCTGTTGCTGCCTCGGGCACCTAATGGTCGTTCTCCTGTGAGTCTAGATTATCGAATCGGACGCAAAACTGATAGTTAATTGTAACGTTCAGGGACTCCTAATGACGATGGAACACTCAAATTGCGTCCCGAATCAATACATCGTCCACCAGCCGACGTGTCTCCATGGGTCTATTGCTGCCTCGGGCACCTAATGGTCGTTCTCCTGTGAGTCTAGATTATCGAATCGGACGCAAAACTGATAGTTAATTGTAACGTTCAGGGCCTCCTAATGACGATGCAACACTCAAATTGCGTCCCGAATCAATACATCGTCCACCAGCCGACGTGTCTCCATGGGTCTATTGCTGCCTCGGGCACCTAATGGTCGTTCTCCTGTGAGTCTAGATTATCGAATCGGACGCAAAACTGATAGTTAATTGTAACGTTCAGGGCCTCCTAATGACGATGGAACACTCAAATTGCGTCCCGAATCGATACATCGTCCACCAGCCGACGTGTCTCCATGGGTCTATTGCTGCCTCGGGCACCTAATGGTCGTTCTCCTGTGAGTCTAGATTATCGAATCGGACGCAAAACTGATAGTTAATTGTAACGTTCAGGGCCTCCTAATGACGATGGAACACTCAAACTGCGTCCCGATTCAATACATCGTCCACCAGCCGACGTGTCTCCATGGGTCTATTGCTGCCTCGGGCACCTAATGGTCGTTCTCCTGTGAGTCTAGATTATCGAATCGGACGAAAAACTGATAGTTAATTGTAACGTTCAGGGACTCCTAATGACGATGGAACACTCAAATTGCGTCCCGTTTCAATTCATCGTCCTCCAGACGACGTGCCTCCATGAGTCTATTGCTGCCTCGGGCACCTTATGGTCGTCCTCCTGTGAGTCTAGATTATCGAATCGGACGCTAAACTGATAGTTAATTGTAACGTTCAGGGCCTCCTAATGGCGATGGATCACTCAAATTGCGTCGAGATTCAATACATCGTCCTCCAGCCGACGTGCCTCCATGGGTCTATTGCTGCCTCGGGCACCTTATGGTCGTCCTCCTGTGAGTCTAGATTATCGAATCGGACGCTAAACTGATAGTTAATTGTAACGTCCAGGGCCTCCTAATGACGATGGAACACTCAAATTGCGTCGAGATTCAATTCATCGTCCTCCAGCCGACTTGTCTCCATGGGTCTACTGCT
Organism: Schistocerca cancellata; assembly: GCF_023864275.1. Taxonomy (NCBI): domain Eukaryota; kingdom Metazoa; phylum Arthropoda; class Insecta; order Orthoptera; family Acrididae; genus Schistocerca; species Schistocerca cancellata. Next base: position 36,560,723 of record NC_064627.1, read on the forward strand.
GCCTCTGGCACCTTATTTTCGTTCTCCTGTTAGTATCGAATCGGACGCAAAACTGATAGTTAATTGTAACGCTCAGGGCCTCCTAATTACGATGGAACACTGATATTGCGTCCCGATTCAATACATCGTCCTCCAGCCAATTTATCTCCATGGGTCTATTGCTGCCTCGGCCACCTTACGGTCATTCGCCTTTGAGTCTAGATTATCGAACCCGACGCAAAACTCATAGTTAATTGTAACGTTCAGGGCCTCCTTATGACGATGGAACACTCAAATTGCGTCGAGATTCAATACATCGTCCTCCAGCCTACTTGTCTCCATTGGTATAGTGCTGCCTCTGGCACCTTATGGTCGTTCTCCTGTTAGTATCGAATCGGACGCAAAACTGATAGTTAATTGTAACGCTCAGGGCGTCCTAATGACGATGGAACACTCAAATTGCGTCCTGATTCAATACATCGTCCTCCAGCCGACGTGCCTCCATGGGTCTATTGCTGCCTCGGGCACCTAATGGTCGTTCTCCTGTGAGTCTAGATTATCGAATCGGACGCAAAACTGATAGTTAATTGTAACGTTCAGGGCCTCCTAATGACGATGCAACACTCAAATTGCGTCCCGAATCAATACATCGTCCACCAGCCGACGTGTCTCCATGGGTCTATTGCTGCCTCGGGCACCTAATGGTCGTTCTCCTGTGAGTCTAGATTATCGAATCGGACGCAAAACTGATAGTTAATTGTAACGTTCAGGGCCTCCTAATGACGATGGAACACTCAAATTGCGTCCCGATTCAATACATCGTCCACCAGCCGACGTGTCTCCATGGGTCTATTGCTGCCTCGGGCACCTAATGGTCGTTTTCCTGTGAGTCTAGATTATCGAATCGGACGCAAAACTGATAGTTAATTGTAACGTTCAGGGCCTCCTAATGACGATGCAACACTCAAATTGCGTCCCGAATCAATACATCGTCCACCAGCCGACGTGTCTCCATGGGTCTATTGCTGCCTCGGGCACCTAATGGTCGTTCTCCTGTGAGTCTAGATTATCGAATCGGACGCAAAACTGATAGTTAATTGTAACGTTCAGGGCCTCCCAATGACGATGCAACACTCAAATTGCGTCCCGAATCAATACATCGTCCACCAGCCGACGTGTCTCCATGGGTCTATTGCTGCCTCGGGCACCTAATGGTCGTTCTCCTGTGAGTCTAGATTATCGAATCGGACGCAAAACTGATAGTTAATTGTAACGTTCAGGGCCTCCTAATGACGATGGAACACTCAAATTGCGTCCCGAATCGATACATCGTCCACCAGCCGACGTGTCTCCATGGGTCTATTGCTGCCTCGGGCACCTAATGGTCGTTCTCCTGTGAGTCTAGATTATCGAATCGGACGCAAAACTGATAGTTAATTGTAACGTTCAGGGCCTCCTAATGACGATGGAACACTCAAACTGCGTCCCGATTCAATACATCGTCCACCAGCCGACGTGTCTCCATGGGTCTATTGCTGCCTCGGGCACCTAATGGTCGTTCTCCTGTGAGTCTAGATTATCGAATCGGACGAAAAACTGATAGTTAATTGTAACGTTCAGGGACTCCTAATGACGATGGAACACTCAAATTGCGTCCCGTTTCAATTCATCGTCCTCCAGACGACGTGCCTCCATGAGTCTATTGCTGCCTCGGGCACCTTATGGTCGTCCTCCTGTGAGTCTAGATTATCGAATCGGACGCTAAACTGATAGTTAATTGTAACGTTCAGGGCCTCCTAATGGCGATGGATCACTCAAATTGCGTCGAGATTCAATACATCGTCCTCCAGCCGACGTGCCTCCATGGGTCTATTGCTGCCTCGGGCACCTTATGGTCGTCCTCCTGTGAGTCTAGATTATCGAATCGGACGCTAAACTGATAGTTAATTGTAACGTCCAGGGCCTCCTAATGACGATGGAACACTCAAATTGCGTCGAGATTCAATTCATCGTCCTCCAGCCGACTTGTCTCCATGGGTCTACTGCTGCCTCTGGCACCTTATTTTCGTTCTCCTGTTAGTATCGAATCGGACGCAAAACTGATAGTTAATTGTAACGCTCAGGGCCTCCTAATGACGATGGAACACTGATATTGCGTCCCGATTCAATACATCGTCCTCCAGCCAATTTATCTCCATGGGTCTATTGCTGCCTCGGCCACCTTACGGTCATTCGCCTTTGAGTCTAGATTATCGAACCCGACGCAAAACTCATAGTTAATTGTAACGTTCAGGGCCTCCTTATGACGATGGAACACTCAAATTGCGTCGAGATTCAATACATCGTCCTCCAGCCTACTTGTCTCCATTGGTATAGTGCTGCCTCTGGCACCTTATGGTCGTTCTCCTGTTAGTATCGAATCGGACGCAAAACTGATAGTTAATTGTAACGCTCAGGGCGTCCTAATGACGATGGAACACTCAAATTGGGTCCTGATTCAATACATCGTCCTCCAGCCGACGTGCCTCCATGGGTCTATTGCTGCCTCGGGCACCTAATGGTCGTTCTCCTTTGAGTCTAGATTATCGAATCGGATGCAAAACTGATAGTTAATTGTAACGTCCAGGGCCTCCTAATGTCGATGGAACACTCAAATTTCGTCCGGTTTCAATACATCGTCCTCCAGCCGACGTGCCTCCATGGGTCTATTGCTGACTCGGGCACCTTATGGTCGTTCTCCTGTGAGTCTAGATTATCGAATCGGATGCAAAACTGATAGTTAATCGTAACGTTCAGGGCCTCCTAATGACGATGGAACACTCAAATTGCGTCCCGATTCAATACATCGTCCTCCAGCCAATTTATCTCCATGGGTCTATTGCTGCCTCGGCCACCTTACGGTCATTCGCCTTTGAGTCTAGATTATCGATTCGGACGCAAAACTGATAGTTAATTGTAACGTTTGGGGCCTCCTTATGACGATGGAACACTCAAATTGCGTCCCAATTCTATACATTGTCATCCAAACGACGTGTCTCCATGGGTCTATTGCTGCCTGGGGCACCTAATGGTCGTTCTCCTGTGAGTCTAGATTATCGAATCGGACGCAAAACTGATAGTTAATCGTAACGTTCAGGGCCTCCTAATGACGATGGAACACTCAAATTGCGTCCCGATTCAAAACATCGTCCTCCAGCCGACTTACCTCCATGGATCTATTGCTGCCTCGGGCACCTAATGGTCGTTCTCCTGTGAGTCTAGATTATCGAATCGGACGCAAAACTGATAGTTAATTGTAACGTACAGGGCCTCCTTATGACGATGGAACACTCAAATTGCGTCCCGATTCAATTCATCGTCCTCCAGCCGACGTGCCTCCATGGGTCTATTGCTGACGCGGGCTCCTTATTGTCGTTTTCCTGTGAGTCTAGATTATCGAAACGGACGCAAAACTGATAGTTAACTGTAACGTTCAGGGCCTCCTTATGACGATGGAACACTCAAATTGCGTCGAGATTCAGTAGATCGTTCTCCAGCCGACTTGTCTCCACAGGTCTATTTCTGCCTCGGGCACCTTATGGTCGATCTCCTGTGAGTCTAGATTATCGAATCGGACGCAAAACTGATAGTTAATTGTAACGATCAGGGCCTCCTAATGACGATGGAACACCCAAATTGCGTCCCGTTTCAATTCATTGTCCTCCAGCCGACGTGCCTCCATGAGTCTATTGCTGACTCGGGCACCTTATGGTCGTTCTCCTGTGAGTCTAGATAATCGAATCGGACGCAAAACTGATAGTTACTTGTAAACGTTCAGGGCCTCCTAATTTCGATGGAACACTCAAATTGCGTCGAGATTCAATACATCGTCCTCCAGCCGACGTGCCTCCATGGGTCTGATGCTGCCTCGGGCACCTTATGGTCGTTCTCATGTGAGTCTAGATTATCGAATCGGACGCAATACTGATAGTTAATCGTAACGGTCAGGGCCTCCTAATGACGATGGAACACTCAAATTGCGTCCCGATTTAATACATCTTCCTGCAGCCGACGTGTCTCCATGGGTCTATTGCTGCCTCGGGCACCTTATGGTCGTCCTCCTGTGAGTCTAGATTATCGAATCGGACGCTAAACTGATAATTAATTGTAACGTTCAGGGCCTCCTAATTTCGATGGAACACTCAAATTGCGTCGAGATTCAATACATCGTCCTCCAGCCGACGGGCTTCCATGGGTCTGATGCTGCCTCGGGCACCTTATGGTCGTTCTCATGTGAGTCTAGATTATCGAATCGGACGAAAGACTGATAGTTAATCGTAACGTTCAGGGCCTCCTAATGACGATGGAACACTCAAATTGCGTCGAGATTCAATTCATCGTCCTCCAGCCGACTTGTCTCCATGAGTCTACTGCTGCCTCTGGCACCTTATGGTCGTTCTCCTGTTAGTATCGAATCGGACGCAAAACTGATAGTTAATTGTAACGCTCAAGGCCTCCTAATGACGATGGAACACTCAAATTGCTTCCCGATTAAATACATCGTCCTCCAGCCGACGTGCCTCAATGGGTCTATTGCTGACTCAGGCACCTTATGGTCGTTCTCCTGTGAGTCTAGATTATCGAATCGGACGCAAAACTGATAGTTAATTGTCACGTTCAGGGCCTCCTAATGACGATGGAACACTCAAATTGCGTCCCGATTCAATACATCGTCCTCCAGCCGACGTGTCTCAATGGGTCTATTAATGCCTCGGGCACCTTATGATCGTTCTCCTGTGAGTCAAGATTGTCGAATCGGACGCAAGACTGATAGTTAATTGTAACGTTCAGGGCCTCCTAATGGCGATGGAACACTCAAATTGCGTCGAGATTCAATACATCGTCCTCCAGCCGACGTGCCTCCATGGGTCTATTGCTGCCTCGGCCACCTTACGGTCATTCGCCTTTGAGTCTAGATTATCGAATCGGATGCAAAACTGATAGTTAATCGTAACGTTCAGGGCCTCCTTATGGCGATGGAACACTCAAATTGCGTCCCGATTCAATACATCGTCCTCCAGCCGCCGTGTCTCCATGGGTCTATTGCTGCCTCGGGCACCTTATGGTCGTTCTCCTGTGAGTCTAGATTATCGAATCGGACGCTAAACTGATAGTTAATTGTAACGTTCAGGGCCTCCTAATGGCGATGGAACACTGAAATTGCGTCCCGATTCAATACATCGTCCTCCAGCCAATTTATCTCCATGGGTCTATTGCTGCCTCGGCCACCCTACGGTCATTCGCCTTTGTGTCTTGATTATCGAACCGGACGCAAAACTTATAGTTAATTGTAACGTTCAGGGCCACCTTATGACGATGGAACACTCAAATTGCGTCGAGATTCAATACATCGTCCTCCAGCCGACTTGTCTCCATTGGTATACTGATGCCTCTGGCACCTTATGGTCGTTCTCCTGTTAGTATCGAATCTGACGCAAAACTGATAGTTAATTGTAACGCTCAGGGCGTCCTAATGACGATGGAACACTCAAATTGCGTCCCGATACAATACATCGTCCTCCAGCCGACGTGCCTCCATGGGTCTATTGCTGCCCCGGGCACCTAATGGTCGTTCTCCTGTGAGTCTAGATTATCGAATCGGATGCAAAACTGATAGTTAATCGTAACGTTCAGGGCCTGCTAATGACGATGGAACACTCAAATTGCGTCCCGATTCAATACATCGTCCTCCAGCCGACTTACCTCCATGGGTCTATTGCTGCCTCGGACACCTAATTGTCGTTCTTTTGTGAGTCTAGACTATCGAATCGGACGCAAAACTGATAATTAATCGTAACGTTCAGGGCCTCCTAATGACGTTGGAACACTCAAATTGCGTCCCGATTCAATGCATCGTCCTTCAGCCTACGTGTCTCCATGGGTCTATTGCTGCCTCTGACACCTTATGGTCGTTCTCCTGTGAGTCTATATTATCGAATCAGACGCAAAAATGATATTTAATTGTAACGTTTAGGGCCTCCTAATGACGATGGAACACTCAAATTGCGCCCCGATTCAATACATCGTCCTCCAGCCGACTTATCTCCAAGGGCCTATTGCTGCCTCGGGCACCTTATGGTCGTTCTCCTGTGAGTCTATATTATCTAATCTGACGCAAAACTGATAGGTAATTGTAACGTACAGGGCCTCCTAATGACGATGGAACACTCAAATTGCGTCCCGATTCAATACATCGTCCTCCAGCCGACGTGTCTCAATGGGTCTATTGCTGCCTCGGCCACCTTATGGTCGATCTCCTTTGAGTCTAGATTATCGAACCGGACGCAAAACTGATAGTTAATTGTAACCTTCAGGGCCTCCTAATGACGATTGAACACTCAAATTGCGTCGAGATTCAATACATCGTCCTCCAGCCGACATGTCTCCATGGGTCTACTGCTGCCTCTGGCACCTTATGGTCGTTATCCTGTGAGTATCGAATCGGACGCAAAACAGATAGTTAATAGTAACGTTCAGGGCCTACTAATGACGATGGAACACTCAAATTGCGTCCCGATGCAATACATCGTCCTCCAGCCGACTTGTCTCCATGGGTCTATTGCTGCCTCGGGCACCTTAAGGTCGTTCTCCTGTGAGTATCGATTCTGACGCAAAACTGATAGTTAATTGTAACGTTCAGGGCCTCTTAATGACGATGGAACACTCAAATTGCGTCCCGATTCAATACTTCGTCCTCCAGCCGACGTGTCTCCATGGGTCTATTGCTGCATCGGGCACCTAATGGTCGTTCTTCTGTGAGTCTAGATTATCGAATCGGACGCAAAACTGATAATTAATTGTAACGTTCAGGGCCTCCTAATGACGATGGAACATTCAAATTGCGTCCCGATTCAATACATCGTCCTCCAGCCGACTTATCTCCATCGGTCTATTGCTGCCTCGGGCACCTAATGGTCGTTGTCTTGTGAGTCTAGATTATCGAATCGGATGCAAAACTGATAGTTAATTGTAACGTCCAGGTTCTCCTAATGACGATGGAACACTCAAATTGCGTCCCGATTCAATACATCAACCTCCAGCCGACGTGGCTCCATGGGTCTATTGCTGCCTCGGGCACCTAATGTTCGTTCTCCTGTGAGTCTAGATTATCGAATCGCACGCAAAACTGATAGTTAATCGTAACGAACAGGGCCTCCTAATGACGATGGACCACTCAAATTGCGTCCCGATTCAATACATCGTCCTCCAGCCGACGTGTCTCAATGGGTCTATTGCTGCCTCGGCCACCTTACGGTCGTTCGCCTTTGAGTCTAGATTATCGAACCGGACGCAAAACTGATAATTAATTGTAACGTTCAGGGCCTCCTAATGACGATGGAACACTCAAATTGCGTCCCGATTCAATACATCGTCCTCCAGCCGACGTGTCTCAATGGGTCTATTAATGCCTCGGGCACCTTATGGTCGTTCTCCTGTGAGTCAAGATCGTCGAATCGGACGCAAGACTGATAGTTAATTGTAACGTTCAGGGCCTCCTAATGGCGATGGAACACTCAAATTGCGTCGAGATTCAATACATCGTCCTCCAGCCGACGTGCCTCCATGGGTCTATTGCTGCCTCGGCCACCTTACGGTCATTCGCCTTTGAGTCTAGATTATCGAATCGGATGCAAAACTGATAGTTAATCGTAACGTTCAGGGCCTCCTAATGGCGATGGAACACTCAAATTGCGTCCCGATTCAATACATCGTCCTCCAGCCGCCGTGTCTCCATGGGTCTATTGCTGCCTCGGGCACCTTATGGTCGTTCTCCTGTGAGTCTAGATTATCGAATCGGACGCTAAACTGATAGTTAATTGTAACGCTCAGGGCCTCCTAATGACGATGGAACACTCAAATTGCGTCCCGATTCAATACATCGTCCTCCAGTCGACGTGCCTCCATGGGTCTATTGCTGACTCAGGCACCTTATGGTCGTTCTCCTGTGATTCTATATTATCGAATCGGACGCAAAACTGATAGTTAATTGTAACGTTCAGGTCCTCCTAATGACGATGGAACACTCAAATTGCGTCCCGATTCAATACATCGTCCTCCAGCCGACGTGTCTCCATGGGTCTATTGCTGCCTCGGGCACATATGGTCATTCTCCTGTGAGTCTAGATTGTCGAATCGGACGCAAAACTGATAGTTAATTGTAACGTTCAGGGCCTCCTAATGACGATGGAACACTCAAATTGCGTCCCGATTCAATTCATCGTCCTCCAGCCTACGTGTCTCCATTGGTCTATTGCTGCCTCGGGCACCTTATGGTCGTTCTCCTGTGAGTCTAGATTATCGAATCGGACGCAACACTGATAGTTAATTGTAAAGTTCAGGGCCTCCTAATGACGATGGAACACTCTAATTGCGTCGTGATACAATACATCGTCCTCCAGCCGACTTGTCTCCATGGGTCTATTGCTGCCTCGGGCACCTAATGGTCGTTCTCCTGTGAGTCTATATTATCGAATCAGACGCAAAACTGATAGTTAATTGTAACGTTCAGGACAACTAATGACGATGCAACACTCAAATTGCGTCCCGATTCAATACATCGTCCTCCAGCAAACTTATCTCCAAGGGCCTATTGCTGCCTCGGGCACCTTATGATCGTTCTCCTGTGAGTCTAGATTAAATAATCTGACGCAAAACTGATAGTTAATTGTAACGTTCAGGGCCTCCTAATGTCGATGGAATACTCAAATTGCGTCCCGATTCAATACATCGTCCTCCAGCCGTCGTGTCTCAATGGGTCTATTGCTGCCTCGGCCACCTTATGGTCGTTCTCCTTTGAGTCTAGATTATCGAATCGGACGCAAAACTGATAGTTAATTGCAACGTTCAGGGCCTCCTAATGACGATGGATCACTGAAATTGCATCCCGACTCAATACATCTTCAATCAGCCGACGTATCCCCATGGGTCTAATGCTGCCTCGGGCACCTTATGGTCGTTCTCCTGTGAGTCTAGATTATCGAATCGGACGCAAAACTGATAGTTAATTGTAACGTTCAGGGCCTCATAATGACGATGGAACACTCAAATTGCCTCCCGATTCACTACATCGACCTCCAGCCGACTTATCTCCATGGGTCTATTGCTGCCTCGGGCACCTTATGTTCGTTCTCCTGTGAGTCTAGATTATCGTATCGGACGCAAAACTGATAATTATTTATAACGTTCAGGGTCTCCTAATGACGATGGAACACTCAAATTGCGTCGAGATTCAATACATCGTCCTCCAGCCGACTTGTCTCCATGGGTCTATTGCTTCCTCGGGCACATTATGGTCGATCTCCTGTGAGTCTATATTATCGAATCAGACGCAAAACTGATAGTTAATTGTAACGTTCAGGAGTACTAATGACGATGGAACACTCAAATTGAGTCCCGATTCAATACATCGTCCTCCAGCCGACTTATCTCCAAGGGCCTATTGCTGCCTCGGGCACCTTATGATCGTTTCCTGTTAGTCTAGATTATCTAATCTGACGCAAAACTGATAGTTAATTCTAACATTCAGGGCCTCCTAATGACGATGGAACACTCAAATTTCGTCCCGATTCAATACATCGTCCTCCAGCCGACTTATCTCCATGGGTGTATTGCTGCCTCGGGCACTTTATGGTCGTTCTCCTGTGGGTCTAGATTATCGAATCGGACGCGAATCTGATAGTTAATCGTAACGTTCAGGGCTTCCTAATGACGATGGAACACTCAAATCGCGTCCCGATTCAATACATCGTCCTCCAGCCGACTTGTCTCCATGGGTCTATTTCTGCCTCGGGCACCTTATGGTCGTTCTCCTGTGAGTCTAGATTATCGAATCGGACGCAAAACTGATAGTTAATTGTAACGTCCAGGGCCTCCTAATGACGATTGAACACTCAAATTGCGTCCCGATTCAATACATCGTCCTCCAGCCGACTTATCTCCATGGGTCTATTGCTGAATCGGGCACCTTATGTTCGATCTCCTGTGAGTCTAGATTATCGAATCGGACGCAAAACTGAATGTTAATTGTAACATTCAGGGCCTCCTAATGACGATGGAACACTCAAATTGCGTCCCGATTCAATACATCATCCTCCAACCGACTTGTCTCCATGTGTCTATTGCTGCCTCGGGCACCTTATGGTCGTTCTCCTTTGAGTCTAGATTATCGAATCGGACGCAAAACCGATAGTTAATTGTAACGTTCATGGCCTCCTAATAACGATAGAACACTCAATTTGTGTCCGGATTCAATACATCGTCCTCCAGCCGAATTATCTCCATGGGTCTATTGCTGCCTCGGGCACCTTATGGTCGTTCTACTGTGGGTCTAGATTTTCGTATAGGATGCAAGACTGAGAGTTAATTGTAACGTTCAGGGCCTCCTAATGACAATGGAACACTCGAATTGCGTCCCAATTCAATACATCGTCCTCCAGCCGACTTGTCTCCATGGGTCTATTTCTGCCTCGGGCACCTTATGGTCGTTCTCCTGTGAGTCTAGATTATCGAATCGGACGCAAAACTGATAGTTAATTGTAACGTCCAGGGCCTCCTAATGACGATTGAACACTCAAATTGCGTCCCGATTCAATACATCGTCCTCCAGCCGACTTATCTCCATGGGTCTATTGCTGAATCGGGCACCTTATGTTCGTTCTCCTGTGAGTCTAGATTATCGAATCGGACGCAAAACTGAATGTTAATTGTAACATTCAGGGCCTCCTAATGACGATGGAACACTCAAATTGCGTCCCGATTCAATACACCATCCTCCAACCGGCTTGTCTCCATGGGTCTATTGCTGCCTCGGGCACCTTATGGTCGTTCTCCTTTGAGTCTAGATTATCGAATCGGACGCAAAACCAATAGTTAATTGTAACGTTCATGGCCTCCTAATGACGATGGAACACTCAATTTGTGTCCCGATTCAATACATCGTCCTCCAGCCGACTTGTCTCCATGGGTCTATTTCTGCCTCGGGCACCTTATGGTCGTTCTACTGTGGGTCTAGATTTTCGTATAGGATGCAAGACTGAGAGTTAATTGTAACGTTCAGGGCCTCCTAATGACGATGGAACACTCGAATTGCGTCCCAATTCAATACATCGTCCTCCAGCCGACGTGTCTCCATGGGTCTATTGCTGCCTCGGGCACCTTATGGTCGTTCTCCTGTGAGTCTAGATTATCGAATAGGACGCAAAACTGATATTTAATTGTAACGTTCAGAGCCTCCTAATGACGATGGAACACTCAAATTGCGTCGAGATTCAATACATCGTTCTCCCGCCGACTTGTCTCCATGGGTCTATTGCTGCCTCGGGCACCTTATGGTCGTTCTCCTGTGAGTCTAGATTATCTAATCGGACGCAAAACTGATAGTTAATTGTAACGTTCAGGGCCTCCTAATGACCATGAAGCTCTCAAATTGCGTCCCGATTCAATATATCGTCCTCCAGCCGACTTCTCTCCGAGGGCCTATTACTGCCTCGGGCACTTTATGGTCGTCCTCCTGTGATTCTAGATTATCGTATCGGACGCAAAACTGATAGTTAATTGTAACGTTCAGGGTTTCCTAATGACCATGAAACACTCAATATGTGTCCCGATTCAATACATCGTCCTCCAGCCGACTTGTCTCCATGGGTCTTATTCTGCCTCGGGCACCTTATGGTCGTTCTCCTGTGAGTCTAGATTATCGAATTGGACGCAAAACTGATAGTTAATTGTAACGTTCATGGCCTCCTAATGACGATGGAACACTCGAATTGCGTCCCAATTCAATACATCGTCCTCCAGCCGACTTGTCTCCATGGGTCTATTGCTGCCTCAGGCACCTTATCGTCGTTCTCCTGAGAGTATAGATTATCGAATCGGACGCAAAACTAATACTTAATTGTAACGTTCATGGCCTCCTAATGTCGATGGAACACTCAATTTGCGTCCCGATTCAATACATCGTCCTGCAGCCGAATTATCTCCATGGGTCTATTGCTGCCTCGGGCACTTTATGGTCTTTCTCCTGTTAGTCTAGATTATCGAATCGGACGCAAAACTGATAGTTAATTGTAACGTACAGGGCCTCCTTATGACGATGGAACACTCAAATTGCGTCCCGATTCAATACATTGTCCTCCAGCCGACTTGTCTCGATAGGTCTATTGCTGCCTCGTGCACCTTATGATCGTTCTCCTGTGAGTCCAGATTATCGAATGAGACGCAAAACTGATAGTTAATTGTAACGTTCAGGGCCTCCTAATGACCATGAAGCTCTCAAATTGAGTCCCGATTCAATATATCGTCCTCCAGCCGACTTATCTCCATGGGTCTATTGGTGCCTCGGGCATCTTATGGTCGTTCTCCTGTGTGTCTAGATTATCGAATCGGATGCAAAACTGATAGTTAATTGTAATGTTCAGGGCCTCCTAATGACGATGGAACACCCAAATTGCGTCCCGATTCAATACATCGTCCTCCAACCGACTTGTCTCCATGGGTCTATTGCTGCCTCGGGCACCTTATGTTCGTTCTCAAGTGAGTCTAGAATATCGAATCGGACGCAAAACTGATAGTTAATTGTAACGTTCATGGCCTCCTAATGACGATGGAACACTCAATTTGTGTCCCGATTCAATACATCATCCTCCAGCCGAATTATCTCCATGGGTCTATTGCTGCCCCGGGCACCTTATGGTCGTTCTACTGTGAGTCTAGAGTATTGTATAGGATGCAAGACTGAGAGTTAATTGTAACGTTCAGGGCCACCTAATGACGATGGAACACTCGAATTGCGTCCCAATTCAATACATCGTCCCACAACAGACTTGTCTCCATGGGTCTATTGCTGCCTTGGGCACCTTATGGTCCTTCTCCTGTGAGTCTAGATTATCGAATCGGACGCAAAACTGGTAGTTAATTGTATCGTTCAGGGCCTCCTAATGGCGATGGAACACTCAAATTGCGTCGAGATTCAATACATCGTCTTCCAGCCGACGTGTCTCCATGGGTCAATTGCTGCCTCGGGCACCTTATGGTAGTTGTCCTGTGAGTCTAGATTATGGAATCGGACGCAAAACTGATAGTTAATTGAAACGTTCAGGGCCTCCTAATGACGATTGAACACTCAAATTGCGTCCCGATTCATTACACCGTCCTCCAGCCGACTTATCTCCATGGGTCTATTGCTGCCTCGGGCACCTTATGGTCGTTCTCCTGTGAGTCTAGATTATCGAATAGGACGCAAAACTGATAGTTAATTGTAACGTTCAGGGCCTCCTAATGACGATGGAACACTCAAAATGCGTCCCGATTCAATACGTCGTCCTCCAGCCGACGTGTTTCCATGGGTCTATTGCTGCCTCGGGCACCTTATGGTCGTTCTCCTGCGACTCTAGACTATCGAATAGGACGCAAAATTGATAGTTAATTGTAACGTTCAGTGCCTCCTAATGACGATGGAACACTCGAATTGCGTCCCAATTCAATACATCGACCTCCAGCCGACGTGTCTCCATGGGTCTATTGCTGCCTCGGGCACCTTATGGTCGTTCTCCTGTGAGTCTAGATTATCGAATAGGACGCAAAACTGATAGTTAATTGTATCGTTCAGGGACTCCTAATGACGACGGAACACTCAAATTGCGTCGAGATTCAATACATCGTCCTCCAGCCGACTTATCTCCATGGGTCTATTGCTGCCTCGGGCACCTTATAGTCGTTCTAGTGTGAGTCTAGATTATCGAATTGGACGCAAAACTGATAGTTAATTTTAACGTTCAGGGCCTCCTAATGAGGATGGAACACTCAAATTGCATCCCGATTCAATATATCGTCCTCCAGCCGACGTGTCTCCATGGGTCTATTGCTGCCTCGGGCACCTTATGGTCGTTCTCCTGTGAGTCTAGATTATCGAATCGGACGGAAAACTGACAGTTAATTGTAACGTTCAGGTCCTCCTTATAACAATGAAACACTAAAATTGCGTCCCGATTCAATACATCGTCCTCCTGCCGACTTGTCTCGATAGGACTATTGCTGCCTCGGGCACCTTATGGTCGTTCTCTGGTGAGTCCAGATTATCGAATCGGACGCAAAACTGATAGTTAATTGTAACGTTCAGGGCCTCCTAATGACCATGAAGCTCTCAAATTGCGTCGAGATTCAATACATCGTCCTCCAGCCGACTTGTCTCCATGGGTCAATTGCTGCCTCGGGCACCTTATGGTCGTTCTCCCGTGAGTCTAGATTATCGAATCGGACGCAAAACTGAAATTTAATTGCAACGTTCAGGGCCTCCTAATGACGATGGAACACTCAAATTGCGTCGAGATGCAATACATCGTCCTCCAGCCGACTTGTCTCCATGGGTCTATTGCTGCCTCGGGCACCTTATGGTCGTATTCCTGTGAGTCTAGATTATCGAATCGGACGCAATACTGATAGTTAATTGTAACGTTCAGGGCCGCCTAATGATGATGAAACACTCAATTTGCGTCCCGATTCAATTCATCGTCCTCCAGCCGAACTATCTCCATGGGTCTATTGCTGTCTCGGGCACCTTATAGTCGTTCTCCTGTGAGTCTAGATTATCGAATAGGACGCAAAACTGATAGTTAATTGTAACGTTCAGGGCCTCCTAATGACGATGGAACACTCAAATTGCGTCCCGATTCAATATGTCGTCCTCCAGCCGACGTTTCTCCATGGATCTATTGCTGCCTCGGGCACCTTATGGTCGTTCCCCTGTGAGTCTAGACTATCGAATAGGACGCAAAACTGGTAGTAAATTGTAACGTTCAGTGCCTCCTAATGAGGATGGAACACCCAAATTGCGTCCCGATTCAATACATCGTCCTCCAACAGACTTGTCTCCATGGGTCTACTGCTGCCTCGGGCATCTTATGGTCCTTCTGCTATGAGTCTAGATTATTGAATCGGCCACAAAACTGATAGTTAATTCTAACGTTCAGTGCCTTCTAATGACGATGGAACACTAAAATTGCGTCCCGATTCAATACATCGTCCTCCAGCCGACTTGTCTCCATGGGTCTTATGCTGCTTCGGGCTCCTTATGGTCGTTCTCCTGAGAGCCTAGATTATCGAATCGGACGCAAAACTGATAGTTATTTGTAACGTTCAGGGCCTCCTAATGACGATGGAACACTGAAATGGCGTCCCGATTCAATACATCGTCCTCCAGCCGACTTGTCTCCATGCGTCTATTGCTGCCTCTCGCACCTTATAGTCGTCCTCCTGTGAGTCTAGGTTATCTAATCGAACGCTAAACTGATAGTTAATTGTAACGTTCAGGGCCTCCTAATGACGATGGAACACCCAAATTGCGTCCCGATTCAATACATCGTCCTCCAACCGACTTGTCTCCATGGGTCTATTGCTGCCTCGGGCACCTTATGGTCGTTCTCCTGTGACTCTAGATTATCGAATCGGACGCAAATCTGATAGTTAATTGAAACGTTCCGGGCTCCTAATGACGATGGAACACTCAAATTGCGTCCCGATTCAATACATCGTCCTCCAGACGACTTGTCTCCATGGGTCTATTGCTGCCTCGGGCACCTTATGGTCGTTCTCCTGTGAGTCTAGATTATCTAATCGGACGCACAACTGATAGTTAATTGTAACGTTCAGGGCCTCCTATTGACGATGGAACACTCAAATTGCGTCCCGTTTCAATTCATCGTAATCCAGCCGATTTGTTTCCATGGGTCTATTGCTGCCTCGGGCAACTTATGGTCGTTCTCTTGTGAGTCTAGATTATCGAATCGGACGCAAAACTGAAAGTTAATTGTAACGTTCAGTGCCTCCTAATGTTGATGGAACACACAAATTGCGTCGCGATTCAATACATCGCCCTCCAGCCGACTTGTCTCCATGGGTCTATTGCTGCCTCGGGAACCTTATGATCGTTCACCTGTGAGTCAAGATTATCGAATCGGACGAAAAACTGATAGTTAATTGTAACGTTCAAGGCCTCCTAATGACGATGGAACACTCAAATTGCGTCCCGATTCAGTACATCATCCTCCATGCGACCTGTCTCCATGGGTCTATTGCTGCCTCGGGCACCTTATGGTCCTTCTTTTGTGAGTCTAGATTATCGAATCGGACGCAAAACTGGTAGTTAATTGTATCGTTCAGGGACCCTTATGACGACGGAACACTCAAATTGCGTCGAGATTCAATACATCGTCCTCCAGTCGACTTGTCTACATGGGTCTATTGCTGCCTCGGGAACCTTATGGTCGTTCTCCTGTAAGTCTGGATTTTCGAATCGGACGAAAAACTAATAGTTAATTGTAACGTTCAAGGCCTCCTAATGACGATGGAACACTCAAATTGCGTCCCGATTCAGTACATCGTCCTCCAGGCGACCTGTCTCCATGGGTCTATTGCTGCCTCGGGCACCTTATGGTCGTTCTCCTGTGAGTCTAGATTATCGAATCGGACGAAAAACTGATAGTTAATTGTAACGATCAAGGCCTCCTAATGACGATGGAACACTCAAATTGCGTCCCGATTCAGTACATCGTCCTCCAGGCGACCTGTCTCCATGGGTCTATTGCTGCCTCGGGCACCTTATGGTCGTTCTCCTGTGAGTCTAGATCGAATGGGACGCAAAACTAATAGTTAATTGCAACGTTCAAGGCCTCCTAATGACGATGGAACACTCAAATTGCATCCCAATTCAATACATCGTCCTCCAGCTGACTTGTCTCCATGGGTCTATTGGTGCCTCGGGCACCTTGTGGTCGCTCTCCTGTGAGTCTAGGTAATCGAATCGGACGCAAAATTGATAGTTAATTGCAACGTTCAGGGCCTCCTAATGACGATGGAACACTCAAATTGCGTCCGGATTCAATACATCGTTCTCTAGCCGTCTTGTCTCCATAGGTCTATTGCTGCCACGGGCACCTTATGGTCGTTCTCCTGTGAGTGTAGATTATCGAATCGGACGCAAAACTGATAGTTAATTGTATCGTTCAGGGCCTCCTAATGACGATGGAACACTCATATTGCGTCCCGATTCAATACATCGTCCTCCAGCCGACTTGTCTCCATGGGTCTATTGCTGCCTCGAGCACCTTATGGTCGTTCTCCTATGAGTCTAGATTATCGAATCGGACGCAAAACTGATAGTTAATTGTAACGTTCAGGGCCTCCTAATGACAATGGAACACTCAAATTGCGTCCCGATTCAATACATCGTCCTCCAGCCGACGTGTCTCCATGGGTCTATTGCTGCCACGGGCACCATATGGTCGTTCTGCTGTGAGTCTAGATTATCGAATCGGACGCAAAACTGATAGTTAATTGTAACGTTCAGGGCCTCCTAATGACGATGGAACACTCAAATTGCGTCCCGATTCAATACATCATTCTCCAGCCGACGTGTCTCCATGGGTCTATTGCTGCCTCATGCACCTTATGGTCGTTCTCGTGTGAGTTTAGATTATCGAATCGGACGCAAACCTGATATTTAATTGTAACGTTCAGGGCCTCCTAATGACGATGGAACACTCAAATTGCGTCCCGATTCAATACATCGTCCTCCATCCGACTTATCTCCATGGGTCTATTGCTGCCTCGGGCACCTTACGGCCGTTCTCCTGTGAGTCTAGATTATGGAATCGGTCGCCAAACTGATAGTTAATTGCAAAGTTCAGGGCCCCCAATGAGGATGGAACACTCAAATTGCGTCCCGATTCAATACATCGTCCTCCAGCCGCCGTGTCCCCATGGGTCTATTGCTGCCTCGAGCACCTTATGGACGTTCTCCTATGAGTCTAAATTATCGAATCGGGCGCAAAACTGACAGTTAATTGTAACGTTCAGGACCTCCTAATGACGATGAAACACTTAAATGGCGTCCCGATTCAATACATCGTCCTCCAGCCGTCGTGTCTCCAAGTGTCTATTGCTGACTCGGGCACCTTATGTTCGTTCTCCTGTGAGTCTAGATTATCGAATCGGACGCAAAACTGATAGTTAATTGTAACGTTCAGGGCCTCCTAATGACGATGGAACACTCAAATTGCGGCCCGATTCAATACATCGTCCTCCAGCCGACGTGTCTCCATGGGTCTATTTCTGCCTCGAGCACCTTATGGACGTTCTCCTGTGAGTCTAGATAATCGAATCGGACGAAAAACTGATAGTTAATTGTAACGTTCAGGGCCTCCTAATGACGATGGAATACTCTAATTGTGTCCCGATTCAATACATCGTCCTCCATCCGACTTATCTTCATGGGACTATTGCTGCCTCGGGTACCTTATGGTCGTTCTCCTGTGAGTCTAGATTATCGAATTTGACGCAAAACTGATAGTTAATTGTAACGTTCAGGGCCTCCTAATGACGATGGAACACTCAAATTGCGTCCCGATTCAATAAATCGTCCTCCAGCCGACTTGTCTCCATAGGTCTATTGCTGCCTCGGGCACCTTATGGTCGTTCTTCTGTGAGTCTAGATTATCGAATCGGAAGCAAAACTGATAGTTAATTGTAACGTTCACTGGCTCCTAATGACGATGGAACACCCAAATTGCGTCCCGATTCAATACATCGTCCTCCAACCGACTTGTCTCCATGGGCCAATTGCTGCCTCGGGCACTTTATGGTCGTTCTCCCGTGACTCTAGATTATCGAATCGGAGGCAAAACTGAAAGTTAATTGTAACGTTCAGGGCCTCCTAATGACGATGGAACACTCAAATTGCGTCGAGATGCAATACATCGTCCTCCAGCCGACTTGTCTCCATGGGTCTATTGCTGCCCCGGGCACCTTATGGTAGTTCTCCTGTGAGTCTAGGCTATCGAATCGGACGCAAAACTGATAGTTAATTGTACCGTTCAGGGCCTACTATAGTCGATGGAACACTCAAATTGCGTCGAGATTCAATACATCGTCCTCCAACCGACTTGTCTCCATGGGTCTATTGCTGCCTCGGGCACCTTATGGTCGTTCTTCTGTGAGTCTAGATTATCGAATCGGACTCAAAACTGATAGTTAATTGTAACGTTCAGGGCCTCCTAATGATGATGGAACACTCAATTTGCGTCCCGATTCAATACATCGTCCTCCAGCCGAATTATCTCCATAGGTCTATTGCTGCCTCGGGCACCTTATGGTCGTTCTCCTGTGAGTCTAGATTATCGAATCGGACGCACAACTGATAGTTAGTTGTAACGTTCGGGGCCTACTATTGACGATGGAACACTCAAACTGCGTCCCGTTTCAATACATCGTAATCCAGCCGATTTGTTTCCATGGGTCTATTGCTGCCTCGGCCAACTTATGGTCGTTCTCTTGTGAGTCTAGATTAGCGAATCGGACGAAAAACTGATAGTTAATTGTAACGTTCAAAGCCTCCTAATGACGAAGGAACACTCAAATTGCGTCGAGATTCAATACATCCTCCTCCAGTCGATTTGTCTCCATGGGTCTATTGCTGCCTCGGGCACCTTATGGTCGTTCTCCTGTGAGTCTAGATTATCGAATGGGACGCAAAACTAATAGTTAATTGTAACGTTCAAGGCCTCCTAATGACGATGGAACACGCAAATTGCATCCCAATTCAATACATCGTCCTCCAACCGACTTGTCTCTATGGGTCTATTGCTGCCTCGGACACCTTATGGTCGTTCTCCTGACGGGCTAGATTATCGAATCGGAATCAAAACTAATAGTTAATTGTAACGTTCAGGGCTTCCTAATGGCGATGGAACACTCAGATTGCGTCCCGATTCAAAACATCGTCTTCCAGCCGACGTGTCTCCATGGGTCTATTGCTGCCTCCAGCACCTTATGGTCGTTCTCCTGTGAGTCTTGGTTTTCGAATCGGACACAAAACTGTTAGTTAATTGTAACGTTCAGGGCCTCCTAATGACGATGGAACACTCAAATTGCGCCGAGGTTCAATACATCGTCCTCCAGCCGAATTGTCTCCATGGGTCTATTGCTGCCTCGGGCACCTTATGGTCGTTCTCCTGTGAGTCTAGATTTTCGACTCGGACGCAAAACTGATAGTTAATTGTAACGTTCAGGGCCTCCTAATGTCGATGGAACACTCAAATTGTGTCCCGATTCAATACATCGTCCTCCAGCCGCCTTATCTCCATGGGTCTATTGCTTCCTCGGGCACCTTATGGTCGTTCTCCTGTGAGTCTAGATTATCGACTCGGACGCAAAACTGATAATTAATTGTAACGTTCAGGGCCTCCTAATGACGATGGAACACTCAAATTGCGTCCCGAATCAATACATCGTCTTCCAGCCGACGTGTCTCCATGGGTCTGTTGCTGCCTCGGGCACCTAATGGTCGTTCTCCTGTGAGTCTAGATTATCGAATCGGACGCTAAACTGATAGTTCATTGTAACGTTCATTGCCTCCTATTGTCGATCGAACACTCAAATTGCGTCCCGATTCAATACATCGTCCTCGAGACGACTTATCTCCATGGGTCTATTGCTGCCTCGGGCACCTTATGGTCGTTCTCAAGTGTGTCTAGA
Organism: Schistocerca cancellata; assembly: GCF_023864275.1. Taxonomy (NCBI): domain Eukaryota; kingdom Metazoa; phylum Arthropoda; class Insecta; order Orthoptera; family Acrididae; genus Schistocerca; species Schistocerca cancellata. The sequence goes on from NC_064627.1 coordinate 36,581,267, forward strand.
ATATCGAATCGGACGCAAAACTGATAGTTAATTGTAACGTTCAGGGCCTCCTAATGACGATGGAACACTCAAATTACGTCCCGATTCAATACATTCTCCTCCAGCCGACGTGTCTCCATGGGTCTATCGCTGCCTCGGGCACATTATGGTCGTTCTCCTGTGAGTCTAGATTATCGAATCGGACGTGAAACTGATAGTTAATTGTAACTTTCAGGGTCTCCTAATGACGATGGAACACTCAAATTGCGTCCCGATTCAATACATCGTCCTTCAGCCGACTTATCTCCATGGGTCTATTGCTGCCTCGAGCACCTTATGGTCGTTCTCAAGTGAGTCTAGAATATCGAATCGGACACAGATCTGATTGTATATTGTAACGTTCTGGCCTCCTAATGACGATGGAACACTCAAATTATGTCCCGTTCCAATACATCGTCCTCCAGCCGACGTGTCTCCATGGGTCTATTGCTGCCTCGGGCACCTTATGGTCGTTCTCCTGTGAGTCTAGACTTTCGAATCGGACACAGATCTGATAGTATATTGTAACTCTCAGGCCTCCTAATGACGATGGAACACTCAAATTGCGTCGAGATTCAATACATCGTCCTCCAGCCGATGTGTCTCCATGGGTCTATTGCTGCCTTGGCCACTTTATGGTCGTTCTCCTGTGAGTCTAGATTATTTAGTCGGACGCAAAACTGATAGTTAATTGTAACGTTCAGGGCCTCCTAATGACGATGGAATACCCAAATTGCGTCCCGACTCAATACATCGGCTCCAACCGTCTTGTGTCCATGGGACTATTGATGCCTCGGGCACCTTATGGTCGTTCTCCTGTGAGTCTAGATTATCGAATCGGACGCAAAACTGATAGTTAATTGTAACATTCAGGGCCTCCTAATGACGATGGAACACTCAAATTGCGTCGAGATTCAATACATCGTCCTCCAGCCGACTTGTGTCTATGGGTCTTTTCTGCCTCGGGCCCTTATGGTCGTTCTCCTGTGGGTCTAGATTATCGAATCGGACTCAAAACTGATAGTTAATTGTAACGTTCAGGGATTCCTAATGACGATGGAACACTCAAATTGCGTCCCGATTCAATACATCGTCCTCCAGCCGACGTGTCTCCATGGGTCTATTTCTGCCTCTGGCACCTTATGTTCGTTCTCCTGTGAGTCTAGATTATCGATTCGGACACAAAACTGATAGTTAATTGTAACGTTCAGGGCCTGCTAATGACGATGGAACACTAAAATTGCGTCCCAATTCAATACATCGTCCTCCAGCCGACTTATTTCCAAGGGTATATTGCTGCCTCGGGCACCTTATTTTCGTTCTCCTGTGAGACTAGATTATCGAATCAGACGCAAAACTGATAGTTAATTGTAACATTCAGGTCCTCCTAATGACGATGGAACACTTAAATTGCGTCGAGATTCAATACATCGTCCTCCAGCCGACGTGTCTCCATGGGTCTACTGCTGCCTCGGGCACCTTTTGGTCGTCTCCTGTGAGTCTAGATTATCGAATCGGACGTAAAACTGATAGATAATTGTAACGTTAAGGGCCTCCTAATGACGATGGAACACTCAAATTGCGTTCCGATTCAATACATCGTCCACCAACAGACTTGTCTCCATGGGTCTATTGCTGCCTCGGGCACCTTATGGTCGTTCTCCTTTGAGTTTAGATTATCCGATCGGACGCAAAACTGATAGTTAATTGTAACGTTCAGGGCCTGCTAATGACGATGGAACACTAAAATTGCGTCCCAATTCAATACATCGTCCTCCAGCCGACTTATCTCCAAGGGTCTGTTGCTGCCTCGGGCACCTTATGGTCGTTCTCCTGTGAGTCTTGGTTATCGATTCGGACACAAAACTGATAGTTAATTGTAACGTTCAGGGCCTGCTAATGACGATGGAACACTAAAATTGCGTCCCGATAGAATCCATCGTCCTCCAGCCGACTTATCTCCATGGGTCTAATGCTGCCTCGGGCACCTTATGGTCGTTCTCAAGTGAGTCTAGAATATCGAATCGGACGCAAAACTGATAGTTAATTGCAACGTTCAGGGCCTCCTAATGACGATGGAACACTCAAATTGCGTCCCGATTCAATACATCGTCCTCCAGCCGACTTGTCTCCATGGGTCTATTGCTGCCTCGGGCACCTTATGGTCGTTCTCCTGTGAGTCTAGATTATCGAATCGGACATAAAACTGATAGTTAATTGTAACGTTCAGGGCCTCCTAATGACGATGGAACACTCAAATTGCGTCCCGATTCAATACATCGTCCTCCAGCCGACATGTCTCCATGGGTCTATTGCTGCCTCGGGCACCTTATGTTCGTTCTCCTGTGAGTCTTGGTTATCGAATCGGGCACAAAACTGTTAGTTAATTGTAACGTTCAGGGCCTCCTAATGACGATGGAACACTCAAATTGCGTCGAGGTTCAATACATCGTCCTCCAGCCGACTTGTGTCTATGGGTCTATTGCTGCCTCGGGCCCTTATGGTCGTTTTCCTGTGGGTCTAGATTATCGAATCGGACACAAAACTGATAGTTAATTGTAACGTTCAGAGCCTCCTAATGACGATGGAACACTCATATTGCGTTGCGATTCAATACATCGTCCTCCAACAGACTTGTCTCCATGGGTCTATTGCTGCCTCGGGCACCTTATGGTCGTTCTCCTGTGAGTCTAGATTATCGAATCGGACGCCAAACTGATAGTTAATTGTAACGTTCCGCGTCTCCTAATGACGATGGAACACTCAAATTGCGTCCCGATTCAATACATCGTCCTCCAGCCGACTTGTCTCCATGGATTTATTCCTCCCTCGGGCACCTTATAATCGTTCTCCTGTGAGTCTAGATTATCGAATCGGACGCAAAACTGATAGTTAATTGTTACGTTCAGGGCCTCCTAATGACGATGGAACACTCAAATTGCGTTCCGATTCAATACATCGTCCACCAACAGACTTGTCTCCATGGGTCTATTGCTGCCTCGGGCACCTTATGGTCGTTCTCCTTTGAGTTTAGATTATCCGATCGGACGCAAAACTGATAGTTAATTGTAACGTTCAGGGCCTGCTAATGACGATGGAACACTAAAATTGCGTCCCAATTCAATACATCGTCCTCCAGCCGACTTATCTCCAAGGGTCTGTTGCTGCCTCGGGCACCTTATGGTCGTTCTCCTGTGAGTCTTGGTTATCGATTCGGACACAAAACTGATAGTTAATTGTAACGTTCAGGGCCTGCTAATGACGATGGAACACTAAAATTGCGTCCCGATAGAATACATCGTCCTCCAGCCGACTTATCTCCATGGGTCTATTGCTGCCTCGGGCACCTTATGGTCGTTCTCAAGTGAGTCTAGAATATCGAATCGGACGCAAAACTGATAGTTAATTGCAACGTTCAGGGCCTCCTAATGACGATGGAACACTCAAATTGCGTCCCGATTCAATACATCGTCCTCCAGCCGACTTGTCTCCATGGGTCTATTGCTGCCTCGGGCACCTTATGGTCGTTCTCCTGTGAGTCTAGATTATCGAATCGGACATAAAACTGATAGTTAATTGTAACGTTCAGGGCCTCCTAATGACGATGGAACACTCAAATTGCGTCCCGATTCAATACATCGTCCTCCAGCCGACATGTCTCCATGGGTCTATTGCTGCCTCGGGCACCTTATGTTCGTTCTCCTGTGAGTCTTGGTTATCGAATCGGGCACAAAACTGTTAGTTAATTGTAACGTTCAGGGCCTCCTAATGACGATGGAACACTCAAATTGCGTCGAGGTTCAATACATCGTCCTCCAGCCGACTTGTGTCTATGGGTCTATTGCTGCCTCGGGCCCTTATGGTCGTTCTCCTGTGGGTCTAGATTATCGAATCGGACACAAAACTGATAGTTAATTGTAACGTTCAGAGCCTCCTAATGACGATGGAACACTCATATTGCGTTGCGATTCAATACATCGTCCTCCAACAGACTTGTCTCCATGGGTCTATTGCTGCCTCGGGCACCTTATGGTCGTTCTCCTGTGAGTCTAGATTATCGAATCGGACGCCAAACTGATAGTTAATTGTAACGTTCCGCGTCTCCTAATGACGATGGAACACTCAAATTGCGTCCCGATTCAATACATCGTCCTCCAGCCGACTTGTCTCCATGGATTTATTCCTCCCTCGGGCACCTTATAATCGTTCTCCTGTGAGTCTAGATTATCGAATCGGACGCAAAACTGATAGTTAATTGTTACGTTCAGGGCCTCCTAATGACGATGGAACACTCAAATTGCGTCCCGATTCAATACATCGACCGTCAGCCGACTTGTCTCCATGGGTCTATTGCTGCCCCGGGCACATAATGGTCGTCCTCCTGTGAGTCTAGATTTTCGAATCGGACACAGAACTGATAGAATATTGTAACGCTCAGGCCTTCTATTGACAATGGAACACTCAAATTGCGTCGAGATTCAATACATCGTCCTCCAGCCGACGTGTCTCCATGGGTCTATTGCTGTCTCGGGAACCTTATGGTCGTTCTCCTGTGAGTCTAGATTATAGAATCGGACGCAAACCTGATAGTTAATTGTAACGTTCAGGGCCTCCTAATGACGATGGAACACTCAAATTGCGTCCCGATACAATACATCGTCCTCCAGCCGACTTATCTCCATGGGTCTATTGCTGCCTCGGGCACCTTATGGTCGTTCTCAAGTGAGTCTAGAATATCGAATCGGACGCAAAACTGACAGTTAATTGAAACGTTCAGGGCCTCCTAATGACGATGGAACACTCAAATTGCGTCCCGATTCAATACATCGTCCTCCAGCCGACTTGTCTCCATGGGTCTATTGTTGCCTCGGGCACCTTATGGTCGTTCTCCTGTGAGTCTAGATTATCGAATCGGACATAAAACTGATAGTTAATTGTAACGTTCAGGGCCTCCTAATGACGATGGAACACTCAAATTGCGTCCCGATTCAATACATCGTCCTTCAGCCGACTTATCTCCATGGGTCTATTGCTGCCTCGGGCACCTTATGGTCGTTCTCCTGTGAGTCTAGATTTTCGAATCGGACGCAAAACTGATAATTAATTGTAACGTTCCGCGCCTCCTAATGACGATGGAACACTCAAATTGCGTCACGATTCAATTCATCGTTGTCCAGCCGACTTGTCTCCATAGATCCATTCCTGCCTCGGGCACCTTATGGTTGTTCTCCTGTGAGTCTAGATTATCGAATCGGACGCAAAACTGATAGTAAATTGTTACGTTCAGGGCCTCCTAATGCCGATGGAACACTCAAATTGCGTCCCGATTCAATACATCGACCGTCAGCCGTCTTGTCTCCATGGGTCTATTGCTGCCTCGGGCACATTATGGTCATTCTCCTGTGAGTCTAGATTTTCGAATTGGACACAGAACTGATGGAATATTGTAACGTTCAGGCCTCCTAATGACGATTGAACACTCAAATTGCGTCGAGATTCAATACATCGTGCTCCAGCCGACTTATCTCTATGGGTCTATTGCTGCCCCGGGCACCTTATGGTCGTTCTCCTGTGAGTGTAGATTATCGAATCGGACGCAAAATTGATAGTTAATTGTAACGTTCAGCGCCTCCTGATGACGATGCAACACTCAAATTGCGTCCCGATTCAATACATCGTCCTCGAGCCGACGTGTCTCCATGGGTCTATTGCTGCCTCGGGCACCTTATGGTCGTTCTCCTGTGATTCTAGATTATCGAATCGGACGCAAACCTGATAGTTAATTGTAAAATTGCGTCCCGATTCAATACATCGTCCTCCAGCCGAGTTATCTCCATGGGTCTATTGCTGCCTCGGGCACCTTATGGACGTTCTCAAATGAGTCTAGAATATCGAATCGGACGCAAAACTGATAGTTAATTGTAACGTTCAGGGCCTCTTAATGACGATGGAACACTCAAATTGCGTCCCGAATCTATACATTGTCCTCCAGCCGACGTGTCTCCATGGGTCTATTGCTGCCTCGGGCACCTTATGGTCGTTCTCCTGTGAGTCTAGATTATCGAATCGGACGCAAAACTGATAGTAAATTGTAACGTTCAGGGCCTCCTAATGACGATGGAACACTCAAATTGCGTCCCGATTCAATACATCGTCCTTCAGCCGTCTTATCTCCATGGGTCTATTGCTTCCTCGGGCACCTTATGGCCGTTCTCCTGTGAGGCTAGATTATCGAATCGGACGCTAAACTGATAGTTAATTGTAACGTTCAGGGCGTCCTAATGACGATGGAACACTCAAATTGCGTTCCGATTCAATACATCGTCCTCCAACAGACTTGTCTCCATGGGTATATTGCTGCCTCGGGCACCTTATGGTCGTTCTCCTGTGAGTTTAGATTATCAAATCGGACGCAAAACTGATAGTTAATTGTAACGTTCCGCGCCTCCTAATGACGATGGAACACTCAAATTGCGTCCCCATTCAATACATCGTCCTCCAGCCGACTTGTCTCCATGGATCTATTCCTGCCTCGGGCACCATATGGTCGTTCTCCTGTGAGTCTAGATTATCGAATCGGACGCAAAACTGATAGTTAATTGTAACGTTCAGGTCCTCCTGATGACGATGGAACACCCAAATTGCGTCCGATTCAATACATCGTCCTACAACCGTCTTGTCTCCATGGGTCTATTGCTGCCTCGGGCACCTTATGGTCGTTCTCCTGTGAGTCTAGATTATGGAATCGGACGCAAAACTGATAGTTAATTGTAACATTCAGGGTCTCCTAATGACGATGGAACACTCAAATTGCGTCGAGATTCAATACATCGTCTTCCAGCCGACTTGTCTCTATGGGTCTATTGCTGCCTCGGACACCTTATGGTCATTCTTCTGTGGCTCTATATTCTCGAATCGGATGCAAAACTGATAGTTAATTGTAACGTTCAGGGCCTCCTAATGACGATGGAACACTCAAATTGCGTCCCGATTCAATACATCGTCCTCCAGCCGACGTGTCTCCATGGGTCTATTGCTGCCTCGGGCACCTTATGGTCGTTCTCCTGTGAGTCTAGATTATCGAATCGGACGCAAAACTGATAGTTAATTGCAACGTTCAGGGCCTCCTAATGACGATGGAACACTCAAATTGCGTCCCGATTCAATACATCGTCCTCCAGCCGACTTGTCTCCATGGGTCTATTGCTGCCTCGGGCACCTTATGGTCGTTCTCCTGTGAGTCTAGATTATCGAATCGGACATAAAACTGATAGTTAATTGTAACGTTGAGGGCCTCCTAATGACGATGGAACACTCAAACTGCGTCGAGATTCAATACATCGTCCTCCAGCCGACTTGTCTCCATGGGTCTATTGCTGCCTCGGGCACCTTATGGTCGTTCTCCTGTGAGTCTAGATTATCGAATCGGACGCAAAACTGATAGTTAATTCTAACATCCAGGGCCTCCTAATGACGATGGAACACTCAAATTGCGTCGCGATTCAATACATCGTCCTCCAGCCGTTGTGTCTCCATGGGTGTATTGCTGCCTCGGACACCTTATGGTCGTTCTCCTGTGAGTCTAGATTATTTAATCGGACGCAAACCTGATAGTTAATTGTAACGTTCAGGGCCTCCTAATGACGATGGAACATTAAAATTGCGTCCCGATTCAATACATCGTCCTCCAGCCGAGTTATCTCCATGGGTCTATTGCTGCCTCGGGCACCTTATGGTCGTTCTCAAAAGAGTTTAGAATATCGAATCGGACGCAAAACTGATAGTTAATTGTAACGTTCAGGGCCTCCTAATGACGATGGAACACTCAAATTGCGTCCCGATTCAATACATCGTCCTTCAGCCAACTTATCTCCATGGGTCTATTGCTGCCTCGGGCACCTTATGGTCGTTCTCCTGTGAGGCTAGATTATCGAATCGGACGCAAAACTGATAGTTAATTGTAACGTTCAGGGCCTCCTAATGACGATGGAACACTCAAATTGCGTTCCGATTCAATACATCGTCCTCCAACAGACTTGTATCCATGGGTCTATTGCTGCCTCGGGCACCTAATGGTCGTTCTCCTGTGAGTCTAGATTATTTAGTCGGACGCAAACCTGATAGTAAATTGTAACGTTCAGGGCCTCGTAATGACGATGGAACATTAAAATTGCGTCCCGATTCAATACATCGTCCTCCAGCCGAGTTATCTCCATGGGTCTATTGCTGCCTCGGGCACCTTATGGTCGTTCTCAAATGAGTCTAGAATATCGAATCGGACGCAAAACTGATAGTTAATTGTAACGTTCAGGGCCTCCTAATGAGGATGGAACACTCAAATTGCGTTCCCATTCAATACATCGTCCTCCAACAGACTTGTATCCATGGGTCTATTGCTGCCTCGGGCACCTTATGGTCTTTCTCCTGTGAGTCTATATTATCGAATCGGACGCAAAACTGATAGTTAATTGTAACGTTCAGGGCCTCCTAATGACGATGGAACACTCAAAATGCGTCCCGATCCAATACATCGACCGTCAGCCGACTTGTCTCCATGGGTCTATTGCTGCCTCGGGCACCTTATGGTCGTTCTCCTGCGAGTCTAGATTTACGAATCGGACACAGAACTGATAGTATATTGTAACGTTCAGGCGTCCTAATAACGATGGAACACTCAAATTGCGTCGAGATTCAATACATCGTCATGCAGCCGACTTGTCTCCATGGGTCATTTGCTGCCTTGGGCACCTTATGGTCGTCCTCCTGTGAGTCTAGATTATCGAATCGGACGCAAAACTGATAGTTAATTGTAACGTTCAGGGCCTCCTAATGACGATGGAACACTCAAATTGCGTCCCGATTCAATACATCGTCCTCCAGACGACTTATCTCCATGGGTCTATTGCTGCCTCGGGCACCTTATGGTCGTTCTCCTGTGAGTCTAGATTATCGAATCGGACGCAAAACTGATAGTTAATTGTAACGATCAGGGCCCCCTAATGACGATGGAACACTCAAATTGCGTCCCGATTCAATACATCGTCCTCCAGACGACTTATCTCCATGGGTCTATTGCTGCCTCGGGCACCTTATGGTCGTTCTCCTGTGAGTCTAGATTATCGAATCGGACGCAAAACTGATAGTTAATTGTAACGTTCAGGGCCTCCTAATGACGATGGAACACTCAAATTGCGTCCCGATTCAATACATCGTCCTCCAGACGACTTATCTCCATGGGTCTATTGCTGCCTCGAGCACCTTATGGTCGTTCTTCTGTGAGTCTAGATTATCGAATCGGACGCAAAACTGATAGTTAATTGTAACGTTCAGGGCCTCCTAATGACGATGGAACACTCAAATTGCGTCCCGATTCAATACATCGTCCTCCAGACGACTTATCTCCATGGGTCTATTGCTGCCTCGGGCACCTTATGGTCGTTCTCCTGTGAGTCTAGATTATCGAATCGGACGCAAAACTGATAGTTAATTGTAACGTTCAGGGCCGCCTAATGTCGATGGAACACTCAAATTGCGTCGAGATTCAATACATCGTCCTCCAGCCGACGTGTCTCCATGGGTCTATTGCTGCCTCGGGCACCTTATGGTCGTTCCCCTGTGGGTCTAGATTTTCGACTCGGACGCAAAGCTGATAGTTAATTGTAACGTTCAGGGCCTCCTAATGACGATGGAACTCTCAAATTGCGTCCCGATTCAATACATCGTCCTCCAGACGACTTATCTCCATGGGTCTATTGCTGCCTCGGGCACCTTATGGTCGTTCTCCTGTGAGTCTAGATTATCGAATCGGACGCAAAACTGATAGTTAATTGTAACGTTCAGGGCCTCCTAATGACGATGGAACACTCAAATTGCGTCCCGATTCAATACATCGTCCTCCAGCCGTTGTGTTTCCGTGGGTCTATTGCTGCCTCGGGCACCTTATGGTCGTTCTCCTGTGAGTCTAGATTATTTAATCGGATGCAAACGTAATAGTTAATTGTAACGTTCAGGGCCTCCTAATGACGATGGAACACTCAAATTGCGTCCCGATTCAATACATCGTCCTCCAGACGACTTATCTCCATGGGTCTATTGCTGCCTCGGGCACCTTATGGTCGTTCTCCTGTGAGTCTAGATTATCGAATCGGACGCAAAACTGATAGTCAATTGTAACGTTCAGGGCCGCCTAATGTCGATGGAACACTCAAATTGCGTCGAGATTCAATACATCGTCCTCCAGCCTCCGTGTCTCCATGGGTCTATTGCTGCCTCGGGCACCTTATGGTCGTTCTCCTGTGAGTCTAAATTATCGAATCGGACGCAAAACTGATAGTTAATTGTAACGTTCAGGGCCTCCTAATGACGATGGAACACTCAAATTGCGTCGAGATTCAATACATCGTCCTCCAGCCGACGTGTCTCCATGGGTCTATTGCTGCCTCGGGCACCTTATGGTCGTTCCCCTGTGAGTCTAGATTTTCGACTCGGACGCAAAGCTGATAGTTAATTGTAACGTTCAGGGCCTCCTAATGACGATGGAACACTCAAATTGCGTCCCGATTCAATACATCGTCCTCCAGACGACTTATCTCCATGGGTCTATTGCTGCCTCGGGCACCTTATGGTCGTTCTCCTGTGAGTCTAGATTATCGAATCGGACGCAAAACCGATAGTTAATTGTAACGTTCAGGGCCTCCTAATGACGATGGAACACTCAAATTGCGTCCAGATTCAATACATCGTCCTCCAGCCGTTGTGTTTCCATGGGTCTATTGCTGCCTCGGGCACCTTATGGTCGTTCTCCTGTGAGTCTAGATTATTTAATCGGATGCAAACCTGATAGTTATTTGCAACGTTCAGGGCCTCCTAATGACGATGGAACACTCAAATTGCGTCCCGATTCTATACATCGTCCTCCAGACGACTTATCTCCATGGGTCTATTGCTGCCTCGGGCACCTTATGGTCGTTCTCCTGTGAGTCTAGATTATTTAATCGGATGCAAACCTGATAGTTAATTGCAACGTTCAGGGCCTCCTAATGACGATGGAACACTCAAATTGCGTCGAGATTCAATACATCGTCCTCCAGCCGACGTGTCACCATGGGTCTATTGCTGCCTCGGGCACCTTATGGTCGTTCCCCTGTGAGTCTAGATTTTTGACTCGGACGCAAAGCCGATAGTTAATTGTAACTTTCAGGGCCTCCTAATGACGATGGAACACTCAAATTGCGTCCCGATTCAATACATCGACCGTCAGCCGACTTGTCTCCATGGGTCTATTGCTGCCTCGGGCACCTTATGGTCGTTCTCCTGCGAGTCTAGATTATATAATCGGATGCAAACCTGATAGTTAATTGTAACGTTCAGGGCCTCCTAATGAGGATGGAACACTCAAATTGCGTTCCCATTCAATACATCGTCCTCCAACAGACTTGTATCCATGGGTCTATTGCTGCCTCGGGCACCTTATGGTCGTTCTCCTGTGAGTTTAGATTATCGGATCGGACGCAAAACTGATAGTTAATTGTAACGGTCCGCGCCTCCTAATGACGATGGAACACTCAAATTGTGTCCCCATTCAATACATCGTCCTCCAGCCGACTTGTCTCCATGGATCTATTCCTGCCTCGGGCACCTCATGGTCGTTCTCCTGTGAGTCTATATTATCGAATCGGACGCAAAACTGATAGTTAATTGTAACGTTCAGGGCCTCCTAATGACGATGGAACACTCAAATTGCGTCCCGATCCAATACATCGACCGTCAGCCGACTTGTCTCCATGGGTCTATTGCTGCCTCGGGCACCTTATGGTCGATCTCCTGCGAGTCTAGATTTACGAATCGGACACAGAACTGATAGTATATTGTAACGTTCAGGCGTCCTAATGACGATGGAACACTCAAATTGCGTCGAGATTCAATACATCGTCATCCAGCCGACTTGTCTCCATGGGTCATTTGCTGCCTTGGGCACCTTATGGTCGTCCTCCTGAGAGTCTAGATTATCGAATCGGACGCAAAACTGATAGTTAATTGTAACGTTCAGGGCCTCCTAATGACGATGGAACACTCAAATTGCGTCCCGATTCATTACATCGTCCTCCAGACGACTTATCTCCATGGGTCTATTGCTGCCTCGGGCACCTTATGGTCGTTCTCCTGTGAGTCTAGATTATCGAATCGGACGCAAAACTGATAGTTAATTGTAACGCTCAGGGCCCCCTAATGACGATGGAACACTCAAATTGCGTCCCGATTCAATACATCGTCCTCCAGACGACTTATCTCCATGGGTCTATTGCTGCCTCGGGCACCTTATGGTCGTTCTCCTGTGAGTCTAGATTATCGAACGGACGCAAAACTGATAGTTAATTGTAACGTTCAGGGCCTCCTAATGACGATGGAACACTCAAATTGCGTCCCGATTCAATACATCGTCCTCCAGACGACTTATCTCCATGGGTCTATTGCTGCCTCGGGCACCTTATGGTCGTTCTTCTGTGAGTCTAGATTATCGAATCGGACGCAAAACTGATAGTTAATTGTAACGTTCAGGGCCTCCTAATGACGATGGAACACTCAAATTGCGTCCCGATTCAATACATCGTCCTCCAGACAACTTATCTCCATGGGTCTATTGCTGCCTCGGGCACCTTATGGTCGTTCTCCTGTGAGTCTAGATTATCGAATCGGACGCAAAACTGATAGTTAATTGTAACGCTCAGGGCCTCCTAATGACGATGGAACACTCAAATTGCGTCCCGATTCAATACATCGTCCTCCAGCCGTTGTGTTTCCGTGGGTCTATTGCTGCCTCGGGCACCTTATGGTCGTTCTCCTGTGAGTCTAGATTATTTAATCGGATGCAAACCTAATAGTTAATTGTAACGTTCAGGGCCTCCTAATGACGATGGAACACTCAAATTGCGTCCCGATTCAATACATCGTCCTCCAGCCGACGTGTCTACATGGGTCTATTGCTGCCTCGGGCACCTTATGGTCGTTCCCCTGTGAGTCTAGATTTTCAACTCGGACGCAAAGCTGATAGTTAATTGTAACGTTCAGGGCCTCCTAATGACGATGGAACACTCAAATTGCGTCCCGATTCAATACATCGTCCTCCAGACGACTTATCTCCATGGGTCTATTGCTGCCTCGGGCACCTTATGGTCGTTCTTCTGTGAGTCTAGATTATCGAATCGGACGCAAAACTGATAGTTAATTGTAACGTTCAGGGCCTCCTAATGACGATGGAACACTCAAATTGCGTCCCGATTCAATACATCGTCCTCCAGACGACTTATCTCCATGGGTCTATTGCTGCCTCGGGCACCTTATGGTCGTTCTCCTGTGAGTCTAGATTATCGAATCGGACGCAAAACTGATAGTTAATTGTAACGCTCAGGGCCTCCTAATGACGATGCAACACTCAAATTGCGTCCCGATTCAATACATCGTCCTCCAGCCGTTGTGTTTCCGTGGGTCTATTGCTGCCTCGGGCACCTTATGGTCGTTCTCCTGTGAGTCTAGATTATTTAATCGGATGCAAACCTAATAGTTAATTGTAACGTTCAGGGCCTCCTAATGACGATGGAACACTCAAATTGCGTCCCGATTCAATACATCGTCCTCCAGACGACTTAACTCCATGGGTCTATTGCTGCCTCGGGCACCTTATGGTCGTTCTCCTGTGAGTCTAGATTATCGAATCGGACGCAAAACTGATAGTTAATTGTAACGTTCAGGGCCGCCTAATGTCGATGGAACACTCAAATTGCGTCGAGATTCAATACATCGTCCTCCAGCCGACGTGTCTCCATGGGTCTATTGCTGCCTCGGGCACCTTATGGTCGTTCTCCTGTGAGTCTAGATTATCGAATCGGACGCAAAACTGATAGTTAATTGTAACGTTCAGGGCCTCCTAATGACGATGGAACACTCAAATTGCGTCCCGATTCAATACATCGTCCTCCAGCCGTTGTGTTTCCATGGGTCTATTGCTGCCTCGGGCACCTTATGGTCGTTCTCCTGTGAGTCTAGATTATTTAATCGGATGCAAACCTGATAGTTAATTGCAACGTTCAGGGCCTCCTAATGACGATGGAACACTCAAATTGCGTCCCGATTCAATACATCGTCCTCCAGACGACTTACCTCCATGGGTCTATTGCTGCCTCGGGCACCTTATGGTCGTTCCCCTGTGAGTCTAGATTTTCGACTCGGACGCAAAGCTGATAGTTAATTGTAACGTTCAGGGCCTCCTAATGACGATGGAACACTCAAATTGCGTCCCGATTCAATACATCGTCCTCCAGCCGTTGTGTCTCCATGGGTCTATTGCTGCCTCGGGCACCTTATGGTCGTTCTCCTGTGAGTCTAGATTATTTAATCGGATGCAAACCTGATAGTTAATTGTAACGTTCAGGGCCTCCTAATGACGATGGAACACTCAAATTGCGTCCTGATTCAATACCTCGTCCTCCAGCCGACGTGTCTCCATGGGTCTATTGCTGCCTCATGCACCTTATGTTCGTTCTCGTGTGAGTCTAGATTATCGAATCGGACGCAAATCTGATAGTTAATTGTAACGTTCAGGGCCTCCTAATGACGATGGAACACTCAAATTGCGTTCCGATTCAATACATCGCCCTCCAGCCAATTTATCTCCACGGGTCTATTGCTGCCTCGGGCACCTTATGTTCGTTTTCCTGTGAGTCTAGATTATCGAATCGGACGCAAAACTGATAGTTAATTGCAACGTTCAGGGCCTCCTAATGACGATGGAACACTCAAATTGCGACCCGATTCAATAAATCGTCCTCCAACCGACTTGTCCTCATAGGTCTATTGCTGCCTCGGGCACCTTATGGTCGTTCTCCTGTGAGGCTAGATTATCGAATCGGACGCTAAACTGATAGTTAATTGTAACGTTCAGGGCCTCCTAATGACGATGGAACACTCAAATTGCGTTCCGATTCAATACATCGTCCTCCAACAGACTTGTCTCCATGGGTCTATTGCTGCCTTGGGCACCTTATGGATGTTCTCCTGTGAGTTTAGATCATCGGATCGGACGCAAAACTGATAGTTAATTGTAACGGTCCGTGCCTCCTAATGACGATGGAACACTCAAATTGCGTCCCCATTCAATACATCGTCCTCCAGCCGACTTGTCTCCATGGATCTATTCCTGCCTCGGGCACCTTATGGTCGTGCTCCTGTGAGTCTAGATTATCGAATCGGACGCAAAACTGATAGTTAATTGTAACGTTCAGGGCCTCCTAATGACGATGGAACACTCAAATTGCGTCCCGATTCAATACCTCGTCCTCCAGCCAACGTGTATCCATGGGTCTATTGCTGCCTCGGGCACCTTATGATCGTTCCCCTGTGAGTCTAGATTTTCGACTCGGACGCAAAGCTGATAGTTAATTGTAACGTTCAGGGCCTCCTAATGACGATGAAACACTCAAATTGCGTCCCGATACAATACATCGTCCTCCAGACGACTTATCTCCATGGGTCTATTGCTGCCTCGGGCACCTTATGGGTGTTCTCCTGTGAGTCTAGATTATCGAATCGAACGCAAAACTGATAGTTAATTGTAACGTTCAGTGCCTCCTAATGACGTTGGAACACTCAAATTGCGTCCCGATTCAATACATCGTCCTCCAGCCGTTGTGTCTCCATGGGTCTATTGCTGCCTCGGGCACCTTATGGTCGTTCTCCTGTGAGTCTAGATTATTTAATCGGATGCAAACCTGATAGTTAATTGTAACGTTCAGGGCCTCCTAATGACGATGGAACACTCAAATTGCGTCCCGATTCAATACTTCGTCCTCCAGCCGACGTGTCCCCATGGGTCTATGGCTGCCTCATGCACCTTATGTTCGTTCTCGTGTGAGTCTAGATTATCGAATCGGACGCAAATCTGATAGTTAATTGTAACGTTCAGGGCCTCCTAATGACGATGGAACACTCAAATTGCGTTCCGATTCAATACATCGCCCTCCAGCCGATTTATCTCCACGGGTCTATTGCTGCCTCGGGCACCTTATGGTCGTTTTCCTGTGAGTCTAGATTATCGAATCGGACGCAAAACTGATAGTTAATTGCAACGTTCAGGGCCTCCTAATGACGATGGAACACTCAAATTGCGTCCCGATTCAATAAATCGTCCTCCAACCGACTTGTCCTCATGGGTCTATTGCTGCCTCGGGCACCTTATGGTCGTTCTCCTGTGAGGCTAGATTATCGAATCGGACGCTAAACTGATAGTTAATTGTAACTTCAGGGCCACCTAATGACGATGGAACACTCAAATTGCGTTCCGATTCAATATATCGTCCTCCAACAGACTTGTCCCCATGTGTCTATTGCTGCCTCGGGCACCTTATGGTCGTTCTCCTGTGAGTTTAGATTATCGGATCGGACGCAAAACTGATAGTTAATTGTAACGGTCCGCGCCTCCTAATGACGATGGAACACTCAAATTGCGTCCCCATTCAATACATCGTCCTCCAGCCGACTTGACTCCATGGATCTATTCCTGCCTCGGGCACCTTATGGTCGTTCTCCTGTGAGTCTAGATTATCGAATCGGACGCAAAACTGATAGTTAATTGTAACGTTCAGGGCCTCCTAATGACGATGGAACACTCAAATTGCGTCCCGTTCAATACAACGACCGTCAGCCGACTTGTCTCCATGGGTCTATTGCTGCGTCGGGCACCTTATGTTCGTTCTCCTGCGAGTCTAGATTTACGAATCGGACACAGAACAGATAGTATATTGTAACGTTCAGGCGTCCTAATGACGATGGAACACTCAAATTGCGTCGA
This sequence comes from Schistocerca cancellata, assembly GCF_023864275.1. Classification (NCBI taxonomy): domain Eukaryota; kingdom Metazoa; phylum Arthropoda; class Insecta; order Orthoptera; family Acrididae; genus Schistocerca; species Schistocerca cancellata. The sequence continues at coordinate 36,598,128 of NC_064627.1, forward strand.
GATTCAATACATCGTCATCCAGCCGACTTATCTCCATGGGTCTATTGCTGCCTCGGGCACCTTATGGTCGTTCTCCTGTGAGTCTAGATTATCGAATCCGACGCAAAACTGATAGTTAATTGTAACGTTCAGGGCCTCCTAATGACGAGGCAACACACAAATTGCGTCCCGATTCAATACATCGTCCTCCAGACGACTTATCTCCATGGGTCTATTGCTGCCTCGGGCACCTTATGGTCGTTCTCCTGTGAGTCTAGATTATCGAATCGGACGCAAAACTGATAGTTAATTGTAACGTTCAGGGCCTCCTAATGACGATGGAACACTCAAATTGCGTCCCGATTCAATACATCGTCCTCCAGACGACTTATCTCCATGGGTCTATTGCTGCCTCGGGCACCTAATGGTCGTTCTCCTGTGAGTCTAGATTTTCGACTCGGTCACAAAACTGATAGTTAATTTTAACGTTCAGGGCCTCCTAATGACGATGGAACACTCAAATTGCGTCAAGATTCAATACATCGTCCTCCAGCCGACTTGTCTCCATGGGTCTATTGCTGCCTCGTTCACCTTATGGTCGTTCTCCTGTGAGTCTAGATTTTCGACTCGGACGCAAAGCTGATAGTTAATTGTAACGTTCAGGGCCTCCTAATGACGATGGAACACTCAAATTGCGTACCGATTCAATACATCGTCCTCCAACCGACTTATCTCCATGGGTCTATTGCTGCCTCTGGCACCTTATGGTCGCTCTCCTGTGAGTCTAGATTATGGAATCGGACGCAAAACTGATAGTTAATTGTAACATTCAGAAACTCCTAATGACGATGGAACACCCAAATTGCGTCGAGATTCAATACATCGTCTTCCAGCCGACTTGTCTCTATGGGTGTATTGCTGCCTCGGACACCTTATGGTCGTTCTCCTGTGGGTCCATATTATCGAATCGGATGCAAAACTGATAGTTAATTTTAACGTTCAGGGCCTCCTAATGACGATGGAACACTCAAATTGCGTCCCGATTAAATACATCGTCCTCCAGCCGACGTGTGTCCATGGGTCTATTGCTGCCTCGGGCACCTTATGGTCGTTCTCCTGTGAGTCTAGATTATCGAATCGGACGCAAAACTAATAGTTAATTGCTACGTTCAGGGCCTCCTAATGACGATGGAACACTCAAATTGCGTCCCGATTCAATACATCGTCCTCCAGCCGAGTTATCTCCATGGGTCTATTGCTGCCTCGGGCACCTTATGGTCGTTCTCAAATGAGTCTAGAATATCGAATCGGACGCAAAACTGATAGTTAATTGTAACGTTCAGGGCCTCCTAATGACGATTGAACACTCAAATTGCGTCCCGATTCAATACATCGTCCTTCAGCCGACTTATGTCCATGGGTCTATTGCTGCCTCGGGCACCTTATGGTCGTTCTCCTGTGAGGGTAGATTATCGAATCGGACGCTAAACTGATAGTTAATTGTAACGTTCAGGGCCTCCTAATGACGATGGAACACTCAAATTGCGTTCCGATGCAATACATCGTCCTCCAACAGACTTGTCTCCATGGGTCTATTGCTGCTTCGAGCACCTTGTGGTCGTTCTCCTGTGAGTTTAGATTATCTGATCGGACGTAGAACTGATAGTTAATTGTAACCTTCCGCGCCTCCTAATGACGATGGAACACTCAAATTGCGTCCCCATTCAATACATCGTCCTCCAGCCGACTTGTCTCCATGGATCTATTCCTGCCTCGGGCACCTTATGGTCGTTCTCCTGTGAGTCTAGATTATCGAATCGGACGCAAAACTGATAGTTAATTGTAACGTTCAGGGCCTCCTAATGACGATGGAACACTCAAATTGCGTCCCGATTCAATACATCGTCCTCCAGTCGACCCATCTCCATGGGTCTATTGCTGCCTCGGGCACCTTATGGTCGTTCTCCTGTGAGTCTAGATTATCGAATCGGACGCAAAACTGATAGTTAATTGTAACGTTCAGGGCCTCCTAATGACGATGGAACACTCAAATTGCGTCCCGATTCAATACATCGTCCTCCAGACGACTTATCTCCATGGGTCTATTGCTGCCTCGGGCACCTTATGGTCGTTCTCCTGTGAGTCTAGATTATGGAATCGAACGCAAAACTGATAGTTAATTGTAACGTTCAGGGCCTCCTAATGACGATGGAACACTTAAATTGCTTCCCGATTCAATACATCGTCCTCCAGCCGTTGTGTCTCCAAGGGTCTATTGCTGCCTCGGGCACCTTATGGTCATTCTCCTGTGAGTCTAGATTATCGAATCGGACGCAAAACTGATAGTTAATTGTAGCGTTCAGGGCCTCCTAATGACGATGGAACACTAAAATTTCGTCCCGATTCAATACATCGTCCTCCAGACGACTTATCTCCATGGGTCTATTGCTGCCTCGGGCACCTTATGGTCGTTCTCCTGTGAGTCTAGATTATCGAATCGGACGCAAAACTGATAGTTAATTGTAACGTTCAGGGCCTCCTAATGACGATGGAACACTCAAATTGCGTCCCAATTCAATACATCGTCCGCCAGCCGACGTGTCTACATGGGTCTATTGCTGCCTCGGGCACCTTATGGTCGTTCTCCTGTGAGTCTAGATTTTCGACTCGGACGCAAAACTGATAGTTAATTGTAACGTTCAGGGCCTCCTAATTACGATGGAACACTCAAATTGCGTCCCGATTCAATACATCGTCCTCCAGACGACTTATCTCCATGGGTCTATTGCTGCCTCCGGCAACTTTTGGTCGTTCTCCTGTGAGTCTAGATTATCGACTCGGACGCAAAGCTGATACTTAATTGTAACGTTCAGGGCCTCCTAATGACGATGGAACACTCAAATTGCGTCCCGATTCAATACATCGTCCTCCAGACGACTTATCTCCATGGGTCTATTGCTGCCTCGGGCACCTTATGGTCGCTCTCCTGTGAGTCTAGATTATCGAATCGGATGCAAAACTGATAGTTAATTGTAACGTTCAGGGCCTCCTAATGACGATGGAACACTCAAATTGCGTCCCGATTCAATACATCGTCCTCCAGACGACTTATCTCCATGGGTCTATTGCTGCCTCGGGCACCTTATGGTCGTTCTCCTGTGAGTCTAGATTATCGAATCGGACGCAAAACTGATAGTTAATTGTAACGTTCAGGGCCTCCTAATGACGATGGAACACTCAAATTGCGTCCCAATTCAATACATCGTCCTCCAGCCGGCGTGTCTACATGGGTCTATTGCTGCCTCGGGCACCTTATGGTCGTTCTCCTGTGAGTCTAGATATTCGACTCGGACGCAAAACTGATAGTTAATTGTAACGTTCAGCGCCTCCTAATTACGATGGAACACTCAAATTGCGTCCCGATTCAATACATCGTCCTCCAGACGACTTATCTCCATGGGTCTATTGCTGCCTCGGGCACCTTATGGTCGTTGTCCTGTGAGTCTAGATTATCGAATCGGACGCAAAACTGATAGTTAATTGTAACGTTCAGGGCCTCCTAATGACGATGGAACACTCAATTTGCGTCACGATTCAATACATCGTCCTCCAGACGACTTATCTCCATGGGTCTATTGCTGCCTCGGGCACCTTATGGTCGATCTCCTGTGAGTCTTGATTATCGAATCGGACGCAAAACTGATAGTTAATTGTAACGTTCAGGGCCTCCTAATGACGATGGAACACTCAAATTGCGTTCCGATTCAATACATCGCCCTCCAGCCGTTGTGTCTCCATGGGTCTATTGCTGCCTCGGGCACCTTATGGTCGTTTTTATTTGAATCTAGATTATCGAATCGGACGCAAAACTGATAGTTAATTGCAACGTTCAGGGCCTCCTAATGACGATGGAACACTCAAATTGCGTGCGATTCAATAAATCGTCCTCCAACCGACTTGTCCTCATGGGTCTATTGCTGCCTCGGGCACCTTATGGTCGTTCTCCTGTGAGTCTAGATATTCGAATCGGACGCAAAACTGATAGTTAGTTGTAACGTTCAGGGCCTCCTAATGACGATGGAACACTCAAATTGCGTCCCAATTCAATACATCGTCCTCCAGCCGACGAGTCTCCATGGGTCTATTGCTGCCTCGGGCACCTTATGGTCGTTCTCCTGTGAGTCTAGATTTTCGACTCGGACGCAAAACTGATAGTTAATTGTAACGTTCAGGGCCTCCTAATGACGATGGAACACTCAAATTGCGTCCCGATTCAATACATCGTCCTCCAGACGACTTATCTCCATGGGTCTATTCCTGCCTCGGGCACCTTATGGTCGTTCTCCTGTGAGTCTAGATTATAGAATCGGACGCAAAACTGATAGTTAATTGTAACGTTCAGGGCCTCCTAATGACGATGCAACACTCAAATTGCGTCCCGATTCAATACATCGTCCTCCAGCCGACGTGACTCCATGGGTCTATTGCTGCCTCGGGCAACTTATGGTCGTTCCCCTGTGAGTCTAGGTTTTTGACTCGGACGCAAAGCTGATAGTTAATTGTAACGTTCAGGGCCTCCTAATGACGATGGAATACTCAAATTGCGTCCCGATTCAATACATCGTCCTCCAGGCGACTTATCTCCATGGGTCTATTGCTGCCTCGGGCACCTTATGGTCGTTCTCCTGTGAGTCTATATTATCGAATCGAACGCAAAACTGATAGTTAATTGTAACGTTCAGGGCCTCCTAATGACGATGGAACACTGAAATTGCGTCCCGATTCAATACATCGTCCTCCAGCCGTTCTGTCTCCATGGGTCTATTGCTGCCTCGGGCACCTTATGGTCGTTCTCCTGTGAGTCTACATTATTTAATCGGATGCAAACCTGATAGTTAATTGTAACGTTCAGGGCCTCCTAATGACGATGGAACACTCAAATTGCGTCCCGATTCAATACTTCGTCCTCCAGCCGACGTGTCTCCATGGGTCTATTGCTGCCTCATGCACCTTATGTTCGTTCTCGTGTGAGTCTAGATTATCGAATCGGACGCAAATCTGATAGTTAATTGTAACGTTCAGGGCCTCCTAATGACGATCGAAAACTCAAATTGCGTTCCGATTCAATACATCGCCCTCCAGCCGTTGTGTCTCCATGGGTCTATTGCTGCCTCGGGCACCTTATGGTCGTTTTTATTTCAGTCTAGATTATCGAATCGGACGCAAAACTGATAGTTAATTGCAACGTTCAGGGCCTCCTAATGACGATGGAACACTCAAATTGCGTCCCGATTCAATAAATCGTCCTCCAACCGACTTGTCCTCATGGGTCTATTGCTGCCTCGGGCACCTTATGGTCGTTCTCCTGTGAGTCTAGATATTCGAATCGGACGCAAAACTGATAGTTAGTTGTAACGTTCAGGGCCTCCTAATGACGATGGAACACTTAAATTGCGTCCCAATTCAATACATCGTCCTCCAGCCGACGTGACTCCATGGGTCTATTGCTGCCTCGGGCACCTTATGGTCGTTCTCCTGTGAGTCTAGATTTTCGACTCGGTCACAAAACTGATAGTTAATTTTAACGTTCAGGGCCTCCTAATGACGATGGAACACTCAAATTGCGTCAAGATTCAATACATCGTCCTCCAGCCGACTTGTCTCCATGGGTCTATTGCTGCCTCGTTAACCTTATGGTCGTTCTCCTGTGAGTCTAGATTTTCGACTCGGACGCAAAGCTGATAGTTAATTGTAACGTTCAGGGCCTCCTAATGACGATGGAACACTCAAATTGCGTACCGATTCAATACATCGTCCTCCAACCGACTTATCTCCATGGGTCTATTGCTGCCTCTGGCACCTTATGGTCGCTCTCCTGTGAGTCTAGATTATGGAATCGGACGCAAAACTGATAGTTAATTGTAACATTCAGAAACTCCTAATGACGATGGAACACCCAAATTGCGTCGAGATTCAATACATCGTCTTCCAGCCGACTTGTCTCTATGGGTGTATTGCTGCCTCGGACACCTTATGGTCGTTCTCCTGTGGGTCTATATTATCGAATCGGATGCAAAACTGATAGTTAATTTTAACGTTCAGGGCCTCCTAATGACGATGGAACACTCAAATTGCGTCCCGATTAAATACATCGTCCTCCAGCCGACGTGTGTCCATGGGTCTATTGCTGCCTCGGGCACCTTATGGTCGTTCTCCTGTGAGTCTAGATTATCGATTCGGACGCAAAACTAATAGTTAATTGCTACGTTCAGGGCCTCCTAATGACGATGGAACACTCAAATTGCGTCCCGATTCAATACATCGTCCTCTAGCCGACTTGTCTCCATGGGTCTATTGCTGCCTCGGGCACCTTATGGTCGTTCTCCTGTGAGTCTAGATTATCAAATCGGACATAAAACTGATAGTTAATTGCAACGTTGAGGGCCTCCTAATGACGATGGAACACTCAAATTGCGTCCCGATTCAATACATCGTCCTCCAGCCGTTGTGTCTCCATGGGTCTATTGCTGCCTCGGACACCTTATGGTCGTTCTCCTCTGAGTCTAGATTATTTAATCGGACGCAAACCTGATAGTTATTTGTAACGTTCAGGGCCTCCTAATGACGATGGAACACTCAAATTGCGTCCCGATTCAATACATCGTCCTCCAGCCGAGTTATCTCCATGGGTCTATTGCTGCCTCGGGCACCTTATGGTCGTTCTCAAATGAGTCTAGAATATCGAATCGGACGCAAAACTGATATTTAATTGTAACGTTCAGGGCCTCCTAATGACGATTGAACACTCAAATTGCGTCCCGATTCAATACATCGTCCTTCAGCCGACTTATGTCCATGGGTCTATTGCTGCCTCGGGCACCTTATGGTCGTTCTCCTGTGAGGGTAGATTATCGAATCGGACGCTAAACTGATAGTTAATTGTAACGTTCAGGGCCTCCTAATGACGATGGAACACTCAAATTGCGTTCCGATGCAATACATCGTCCTCCAACAGACTTGTCTCCATGGGTCTATTGCTGCTTCGAGCACCTTGTGGTCGTTCTCCTGTGAGTTTAGATTATCGGATCGGACGTAGAACTGATAGTTAATTGTAACCTTCCGCGCCTCCTAATGACGATGGAACACTCAAATTGCGTCCCCATTCAATACATCGTCCTCCAGCCGACTTGTCTCCATGGATCTATTCCTGCCTCGGGCACCTTATGGTCGTTCTCCTGTGAGTCTAGATTATCGAATCGGACGCAAAACTGATAGTTAATTGTAACGTTCAGGGCCTCCTAATGACGATGGAACACTCAAATTGCGTCCCGATTCAATACATCGTCCTCCAGTCGACCCATCTCCATGGGTCTATTGCTGCCTCGGGCACCTTATGGTCGTTCTCCTGTGAGTCTAGATTATCGAATCGGACGCAAAACTGATAGTTAATTGTAACGTTCAGGGCCTCCTAATGACGATGGAACACTCAAATTGCGTCCCGATTCAATACATCGTCCTCCAGACGACTTATCTCCATGGGTCTATTGCTGCCTCGGGCACCTTATGATCGTTCTCCTGTGAGTCTAGATTATGGAATCGAACGCAAAACTGATAGTTAATTGTAACGTTCAGGGCCTCCTAATGACGATGGAACACTTAAATTGCATCCCGATTCAATACATCGTCCTCCAGCCGTTGTGTGTCCAAGGGTCTATTGCTGCCTCGGGCACCTTATGGTCATTCTCCTGTGAGTCTAGATTATCGAATCGGACGCAAAACTGATAGTTAATTGTAGCGTTCAGGGCCTCCTAATGACGATGGAACACTAAAATTTCGTCCCGATTCAATACAGCGTCCTCCAGACGACTTATCTCCATGGGTCTATTGCTGCCTCGGGCACCTTATGGTCGTTCTCCTGTGAGTCTAGATTATCGAATCGGACGCAAAACTGATAGTTAATTGTAACGTTCAGGGCCTCCTAATTACGATGGAACACTCAAATTGCGTCCCGATTCAATACATCGTCCTCCAGACGACTTATCTCCATGGGTCTATTGCTGCCTCCGGCAACTTTTGGTCGTTCTCCTGTGAGTCTAGATTATCGACTCGGACGCAAAGCTGATACTTAATTGTAACGTTCAGGGCCTCCTAATGACGATGGAACACTCAAATTGCGTCCCGATTCAATACATCGTCCTCCAGACGACTTATCTCCATGGGTCTATTGCTGCCTCGGGCACCTTATGGTCGCTCTCCTGTGAGTCTAGATTATCGAATCGGATGCAAAACTGATAGTTAATTGTAACGTTCAGGGCCTCCTAATGACGATGGAACACTCAAATTGCGTCCCGATTCAATACATCGTCCTCCAGACGACTTATCTCCATGGGTCTATTGCTGCCTCGGGCACCTTATGGTCGTTCTCCTGTGAGTCTAGATTATCGAATCGGACGCAAAACTGATAGTTAATTGTAACGTTCAGGGCCTCCTAATGACGATGGAACACTCAAATTGCGTCCCAAATCAATACATCGTCCTCCAGCCGGCGTGTCTACATGGGTCTATTGCTGCCTCGGGCACCTTATGGTCGTTCTCCTGTGAGTCTAGATATTCGACTCGGACGCAAAACTGATAGTTAATTGTAACGTTCAGCGCCTCCTAATTACGATGGAACACTCAAATTGCGTCCCGATTAAATACATCGTCCTCCAGACGACTTATCTCCATGGGTCTATTGCTGCCTCGGGCACCTTATGGTCGTTGTCCTGTGAGTCTAGATTATCGAATCGGACGCAAAACTGATAGTTAATTGTAACGTTCAGGGCCTCCTAATGACGATGGAACACTCAATTTGCGTCACGATTCAATACATCGTCCTCCAGACGACTTATCTCCATGGGTCTATTGCTGCCTCGGGCACCTTATGGTCGATCTCCTGTGAGTCTTGATTATCGAATCGGACGCAAAACTGATAGTTAATTGTAACGTTCAGGGCCTCCTAATGACGATGGAACACTCAAATTGCGTTCCGATTCAATACATCGCCCTCCAGCCGTTGTGTCTCCATGGGTCTATTGCTGCCTCGGGCACCTTATGGTCGTTTTTATTTGAATCTAGATTATCGAATCGGACGCAAAACTGATAGTTAATTGCAACGTTCAGGGCCTCCTAATGACGATGGAACACTCAAATTGCGTGCGATTCAATAAATCGTCCTCCAACCGACTTGTCCTCATGGGTCTATTGCTGCCTCGGGCACCTTATGGTCGTTCTCCTGTGAGTCTAGATATTCGAATCGGACGCAAAACTGATAGTTAGTTGTAACGTTCAGGGCCTCCTAATGACGATGGAACACTCAAATTGCGTCCCAATTCAATACATCGTCCTCCAGCCGACGAGTCTCCATGGGTCTATTGCTGCCTCGGGCACCTTATGGTCGTTCTCCTGTGAGTCTAGATTTTCGACTCGGACGCAAAACTGATAGTTAATTGTAACGTTCAGGGCCTCCTAATGACGATGGAACACTCAAATTGCGTCCCGATTCAATACATCGTCCTCCAGACGACTTATCTCCATGGGTCTATTCCTGCCTCGGGCACCTTATGGTCGTTCTCCTGTGAGTCTAGATTATAGAATCGGACGCAAAACTGATAGTTAATTGTAACGTTCAGGGCCTCCTAATGACGATGCAACACTCAAATTGCGTCCCGATTCAATACATCGTCCTCCAGCCGACGTGACTCCATGGGTCTATTGCTGCCTCGGGCAACTTATGGTCGTTCCCCTGTGAGTCTAGGTTTTTGACTCGGACGCAAAGCTGATAGTTAATTGTAACGTTCAGGGCCTCCTAATGACGATGGAACACTCAAATTGCGTCCCGATTCAATACATCGTCCTCCAGGCGACTTATCTCCATGGGTCTATTGCTGCCTCGGGCACCTTATGGTCGTTCTCCTGTGAGTCTATATTATCGAATCGAACGCAAAACTGATAGTTAATTGTAACGTTCAGGGCCTCCTAATGACGATGGAACACTGAAATTGCGTCCCGATTCAATACATCGTCCTCCAGCCGTTCTGTCTCCATGGGTCTATTGCTGCCTCGGGCACCTTATGGTCGTTCTCCTGTGAGTCTACATTATTTAATCGGATGCAAACCTGATAGTTAATTGTAACGTTCAGGGCCTCCTAATGACGATGGAACACTCAAATTGCGTCCCGATTCAATACTTCGTCCTCCAGCCGACGTGTCTCCATGGGTCTATTGCTGCCTCATGCACCTTATGTTCGTTCTCGTGTGAGTCTAGATTATCGAATCGGACGCAAATCTGATAGTTAATTGTAACGTTCAGGGCCTCCTAATGACGATCGAAAACTCAAATTGCGTTCCGATTCAATACATCGCCCTCCAGCCGTTGTGTCTCCATGGGTCTATTGCTGCCTCGGGCACCTTATGGTCGTTTTTATTTCAGTCTAGATTATCGAATCGGACGCAAAACTGATAGTTAATTGCAACGTTCAGGGCCTCCTAATGACGATGGAACACTCAAATTGCGTCCCGATTCAATAAATCGTCCTCCAACCGACTTGTCCTCATGGGTCTATTGCTGCCTCGGGCACCTTATGGTCGTTCTCCTGTGAGTCTAGATATTCGAATCGGACGCAAAACTGATAGTTAGTTGTAACGTTCAGGGCCTCCTAATGACGATGGAACACTCAAATTGCGTCCCAATTCAATACATCGTCCTCCAGCCGACGTGTCTCCATGGGTCTATTGCTGCCTCGGGCACCTTATGGTCGTTCTCCTGTGAGTCTAGATTTTCGACTCGGACGCAAAACTGATAGTTAATTGTAACGTTCAGGGCCTCCTAATGACGATGGAACACTCAAATTGCGTCCTGATTCAATACATCGTCCTCCAGACGACTTATCTCCATGGGTCTATTGCTGCCTCGGGCACCTTATGGTCGTTCTCCTGTGAGTCTAGATTATCGAATCGGACGCAAAACTGATAGTTAATTGTAACGTTCAGGGCCCCCTAATGACGATGCAACACTCAAATTGCGTCCCGATTCAATACATCGTCCTCCAGCCGACGTGACTCCATGGGTCTATTGCTGCCTCGGGCACCTTATGGTCGTTCCCCTGTGAGTCTAGATTTTCGACTCGGACGCAAAGCTGATAGTTAATTGTAACGTTCAGGGCCTCCTAATGACGATGGAACACTCAAATTGCGTCCCGATTCAATACATCGTCCTCCAGACGCCTTATCTCCATGGGTCTATTGCTGCCTCGGGCACCTTATGGTCGTTCTCCTGTGAGTCTAGATTATCGAATCGAACGCAAAACTGATAGTTAATTGTAACGTTCAGGGCCTCCTAATGACGATGGAACACTCAAATTGCGTCCCGATTCAATACATCGTCCTCCAGCCGTTGTGTCTCCATGGGTCTATTGCTGCCTCGGGCACCTTATGGTCGTTCTCCTGTGAGTCTAGATTATTTAATCGGATGCAAACCTGATAGTTAATTGTAACGTTCAGGGCCTCCTAATGACGATGGAACACTCAAATTGCGTCCCGATTCAATACATCGTCCTCCAGACGACTTATCTACATGGGTCTATTGCTGCCTCGGGCACCTTATGGTCGTTCACCTGTGAGTCTAGATTATCGACTCGAACGCAAAACTGATAGTTAATTGTAACGTTCAGGGCCGCCTAATGTCGATGGAACACTCAAATTGCGTCGAGATTCAATACATCGTCCTCCAGCCGACGTGTCTCCATGGGTCTATTGCTGCCTCGGGCACCTTATGGTCGTTCCCCTGTGAGTCTAGATTTTCGACTCGCACGCAAAGCTGATAGTTAATGGTAACGTTCAGGGCCTCCTAATGACGATGGAACACTCAAATTACGTCCCGATTCAATACATCGTCCTCCAGACGACTTATCTCCATGGGTCTATTGCTGCCTCGGGCACCTTATGGTCGTTCTCCTGTGAGTCTAGATTATTTAATCGGATGCAAACCTTATAGTTAATTGTAACGTTCAGGGCCTCCTAATGACGATGGAACACTCAAATTGCGTCCCGATTCAATACATCGTCCTCCAGACGACTTATCTCCATGGGTCTATTGCTGTCTCGGGCACCTTATGGTCGTTCTCCTGTGAGTCTAGATTATCGAATCGAACGCAAAACTGATAGTAAATTGTAACGTTCAGGGCCTCCTAATGACGATGGAACACTCAAATTGCGTCCCGATTCAATACATCGTCCTCCTGCCGTTGTGTCTCCATGGGTCTATTGCTGCCTCGGGCACCTTATGGTCGTTCTCCTGTGAGTCTAGATTATTTAATCGGATGCAAACCTGATAGTTAATTGTAACGTTCAGGGCCTCCTAATGACGATGGAACACTCAAATTGCGTCCCGATTCAATACTTCGTCCTCCAGCCGACGTGTCTCCATGGGTCTATTGCTGCCTCATGCACCTTATGTTCGTTCTCGTGTGAGTCTAGATTATCGAATCGACGCAAATCTGATAGTTAATTGTAACGTTCAGGGCCTACTAATGACGATGGAACACTCAAATTGCGTCCCGATTCAATACATCGTCCTCCAGACGACTTATCTCCATGGGTCTATTGCTGTCTCGGGCACCTTATGGTCGTTCTCCTGTGAGTCTAGATTATCGAATCGAACGCAAAACTGATAGTAAATTGTAACGTACAGGGCCTCCTAATGACGATGGAACACTCAAATTGCGTCCCGATTCAATACATCGTCCTCCTGCCGTTGTGTCTCCATGGGTCTATTGCTGCCTCGGGCACCTTATGGTCGTTCTCCTGTGAGTCTAGATTATTTAATCGGATGCAAACCTGATAGTTAATTGTAACGTTCAGGGCCTCCTAATGACGATGGAACACTCAAATTGCGTCCCGATTCAATACTTCGTCCTCCAGCCGACGTGTCTCCATGGGTCTATTGCTGCCTCATGCACCTTATGTTCGTTCTCGTGTGAGTCTAGATTATCGAATCGACGCAAATCTGATAGTTAATTGTAACGTTCAGGGCCTCCTAATGACGATGGAACACTCAAATTGCGTCCCAATTCAATACATCGTCCTCCAGCCGACGTGTCTCCATGGGTCTATTGCTGCCTCGGGCAGCTTATGGTCGTTCTCCTGTGAGTCTAGATTTTCGACTCGGACGCAAAACTGATAGTTAATTGTAACGTTCAGGGCCTCCTAATGACGATGGAACACTCAAATTGCGTCCCGATTCAATACATCGTCCTCCAGGCGACTTATCTCCATGGGTCTATTGCTGCCTCGGGCACCTTATGGTCGTTCTCCTGTGAGTCTATATTATCGAATCGAACGCAAAACTGATAGTTAATTGTAACGTTCAGGGCCTCCTAATGACGATGGAACACTGAAATTGCGTCCCGATTCAATACATCGTCCTCCAGCCGTTGTGTCTCCATGGGTCTATTGCTGCCTCGGGCACCTTATGGTCGTTCTCCTGTGAGTCTACATTATTTAATCGGATGCAAACCTGATAGTTAATTGTAACGTTCAGGGCCTCCTAATGACGATGGAACACTCAAATTGCGTCCCGATTCAATACTTCGTCCTCCAGCCGACGTGTCTCCATGGGTCTGTTGCTGCCTCATGCACCTTATGTTCGTTCTCGTGTGAGTCTAGATTATCGAATCGGACGCAAATCTGATAGTTAATTGTAACGTTCAGGGCCTCCTAATGACGATCGAAAACTCAAATTGCGTTCCGATTCAATACATCGCCCTCCAGCCGTTGTGTCTCCATGGGTCTATTGCTGCCTCGGGCACCTTATGGTCGTTTTTATTTCAGTCTAGATTATCGAATCGGACGCAAACCTGATAGTTAATTGCAACGTTCAGGGCCTCCTAATGACGATGGAACACTCAAATTGCGTCCCGATTCAATAAATCGTCCTCCAACCGACTTGGCCTCATGGGTCTATTGCTGCCTCGGGCACCTTATGGTCGTTCTCCTGTGAGTCTAGATTTTCGACTCGGACGCAAAACTGATAGTTAATTGTAACGTTCAGGGCCTCCTAATGACGATGGAACACTCAAATTGCGTCCTGATTCAATACATCGTCCTCCAGACGACTTATCTCCATGGGTCTATTGCTGCCTCGGGCACCTTATGGTCGTTCTCCTGTGAGTCTAGATTATCGAATCGGACGCAAAACTGATAGTTAATTGTAACGTTCAGGGCCCCCTAATGACGATGCAACACTCAAATTGCGTCCCGATTCAATACATCGTCCTCCAGCCGACGTGACTCCATGGGTCTATTGCTGCCTCGGGCACCTTATGGTCGTTCCCCTGTGAGTCTAGATTTTCGACTCGGACGCAAAGCTGATAGTTAATTGTAACGTTCAGGGCCTCCTAATGACGATGGAACACTCAAATTGCGTCCCGATTCAATACATCGTCCTCCAGACGACCTATCTCCATGGGTCTATTGCTGCCTCGGGCACCTTATGGTCGTTCTCCTGTGAGTCTAGATTATCGAATCGAACGCAAAACTGATAGTTAATTGTAACGTTCAGGGCCTCCTAATGACGATGGAACACTCAAATTGCGTCCCGATTCAATACATCGTCCTCCAGCCGTTGTGTCTCCATGGGTCTATTGCTGCCTCGGGCACCTTATGGTCGTTCTCCTGTGAGTCTAGATTATTTAATCGGATGCAAACCTGATAGTTAATTGTAACGTTCAGGGCCTCCTAATGACGATGGAACACTCAAATTGCGTCCCGATTCAATACATCGTCCTCCAGACGACTTATCTACATGGGTCTATTGCTGCCTCGGGCACCTTATGGTCGTTCACCTGTGAGTCTAGATTATCGACTCGAACGCAAAACTGATAGTTAATTGTAACGTTCAGGGCCGCCTAATGTCGATGGAACACTGAAATTGCGTCGAGATTCAATACATCGTCCTCCAGCCGACGTGTCTCCATGGGTCTATTGCTGCCTCGGGCACCTTATGGTCGTTCCCCTGTGAGTCTAGATTTTCGACTCGCACGCAAAGCTGATAGTTAATGGTAACGTTCAGGGCCTCCTAATGACGATGGAACACTCAAATTACGTCCCGATTCAATACATCGTCCTCCAGACGACTTATCTCCATGGGTCTATTGCTGCCTCGGGCACCTTATGGTCGTTCTCCTGTGAGTCTAGATTATTTAATCGGATGCAAACCTTATAGTTAATTGTAACGTTCAGGGCCTCCTAATGACGATGGAACACTCAAATTGCGTCCCGATTCAATACATCGTCCTCCAGACGACTTATTTCCATGGGTCTATTGCTGTCTCGGGCACCTTATGGTCGTTCTCCTGTGAGTCTAGATTATCGAATCGAACGCAAAACTGATAGTAAATTGTAACGTTCAGGGCCTCCTAATGACGATGGAACACTCAAATTGCGTCCCGATTCAATACATCGTCCACCTGCCGTTGTGTCTCCATGGGTCTATTGCTGCCTCGGGCACCTTATGGTCGTTCTCCTGTGAGTCTAGATTATTTAATCGGATGCAAACCTGATAGTTAATTGTAACGTTCAGGGCCTCCTAATGACGATGGAACACTCAAATTGCGTCCCGATTCAATACTTCGTCCTCCAGCCGACGTGTCTCCATGGGTCTATTGCTGCCTCATGCACCTTATGTTCGTTCTCGTGTGAGTCTAGATTATCGAATCGACGCAAATCTGATAGTTAATTGTAACGTTCAGGGCCTCCTAATGACGATGGAACACTCAAATTGCGTCCCAATTCAATACATCGTCCTCCAGCCGACGTGTCTCCATGGGTCTATTGCTGCCTCGGGCAGCTTATGGTCGTTCTCCTGTGAGTCTAGATTTTCGACTCGGACGCAAAACTGATAGTTAATTGTAACGTTCAGGGCCTCCTAATGACGATGGAACACTAAAATTGCGTCCCGATTCAATATATCGTCCTCCATACGACTTATCTCCATGGGTCTATTGCTGCCTCGGGCACCTTATGGTCGTTCTCCTGTGAGTCTAGATTATCGAATCGGATGCAAACCTGATAGTTAATTGCAACGTTCAGGGCCTCCTAATGACGATGGAACACTCAAATTGCGTCCCGATTCAATACATCGTCCTCCAGCCGTTGTGTCTCCATGGGTCTATTGCTGCCTCGGGCACCTTATGGTCGTTCTCCTGTGAGTCTAGATTATTTAATCGGATGCAAACCTGATAGTTAATTGTAACGTTCAGGGCCTCCTAATGACGATGGAACACTCAAATTGCGTCCCGATTCAATACATCGTCCTCCAGACGACTTATCTCCATGGGTCTATTGCTGCCTCGGGCACCTTATGGTCGTTCTCCTGTGAGTCTAGATTATCGACTCGAACGCGCAACTGATAGTTAATTGTAACGTTCAGGGCCGCCTAATGTCGATGGAACACTCAAATAGCGTCGAGATTCAATACATCGTCCTCCAGCCGACGTGTCTCCATGGGTCTATTGCTGCCTCGGGCACCTTATTGTCGTTCCCCTGTGAGTCTAGAATTTCGACTCGGACGCAAAGTTGATAGTTAATTGTAACGTTCAGGGCCTCCTAATGACGATGGAACACTCAAATTACGTCCCGATTCAATACATCGTCCTCCAGACGACTTATCTCCGTGGGTCTATTGCTGCCTCGGGCACCTTATGGTCGTTCTCCTATGAGTCTAGATTATTTAATCGGATGCAAACCTGATAGTTAATTGTAACGTTCAGGGGCTCCTAATGACGATGGAACACTCAAATTGCGTCCCGATTGAATACATCGTCCTCCAGACGACTTATCTCCATGGGTCTATTGCTGTCTCGGGCACCTTATGGTCGTTCTCCTGTGAGTCTAGATTATCGAATCGAACGCAAAACTGATAGTAAATTGTAACGTTCAGGGCCTCCTAATGACGATGGAACACTCAAATTGCGTCCCGATTCAATACATCGTCCTCCTGCCGTTGTGTCTCCATGGGTCTATTGCTGCCTCGGGCACCTTATGGTCGTTCTCCTGTGAGTCTAGATTATTTAATCGGATGCAAACCTGATAGTTAATTGTAACGTTCAGGGCCTCCTAATGACGATGGAACTCTCAAATTGCGTCCCGATTCAATACTTCGTCCTCCAGCCGACGTGTCTCCATGGGTCTATTGCTGCCTCATGCACCTTATGTTCGTTCTCGTGTGAGTCTAGATTATCGAATCGACGCAAATCTGATAGTTAATTGTAACGTTCAGGGCCTCCTAATGACGATGGAACACTCAAATTGCGTCCCGATTCAATACATCGTCCTCCAGACGACTTATCTCCATGGGTCTATTGCTGCCTCGGGCACCTTATGGTCGTTCTCCTGTGAGTCTAGATTATCGAATCGGACGCAAAACTGATAGTTAATTGTAACGTTCAGGGCCTCCTAATGACGATGGAACACTCAAATTGCGTCCCGATTCAATACATCGTCCTCCAGACGACTTATCTCCATGGGTCTATTGCTGCCTCGGGCACCTTATGGTCGTTCTCCTGTGAGTCTACATTATCGAATCGGACGCAAAACTGATAGTTAATTGTAACGTTCAGGGCCGCCTAATGTCGATGGAACACTCAAATTGCGTCGAGATTCAATACATCGTCCTATAGCCGACGTGTCTCCATGGGTCTATTTCTGCCTCGGGCACCTAATGGTCGTTCCCCTGTGAGTCTAGATTTTCGACTCGGACGCAAAGCTGATAGTTAATTGTAACGTTCAGTGCCTCCTAATGACGATGGAACACTCAAATTGCGTCCCGATTCAATACATCGTCCTCCAGACGACTTATCTCCATGGGTCTATTGCTGCCTCGGGCAACTTATGGTCGTTCTCCTGTGAGTCTAGATTAACGAGTCGAACGCAAAACTGATAGTTAATTGTAACGTTCAGGGCCGCCTAATGTCGATGGAACACTCAAATTGCGTCGAGATTCAATACATCGTCCTCCAGCCGACGTGTCTCCATGGGTCTATTGCTGCCTCGGGCACCTTATGGTCGTTCCCCTGTGAGTCTAGATTTTCGACTCGGACGCAAAGCTGATAGTTAATTGTAACGTTCAGGGCCTCCTAATGACGATGGAACACTCAAATTGCGTCCCGATTCAATACATCGTCCTCCAGACGACTTATCTCCATGGGTCTATTGCTGCCTCGGGCACCTTCTTGTCGTTCTCCTGTGAGCCTAGATTATTTAATCGGATGCAAACCTAAAAGTTAATTGTAACGTTCAGGGCCTCCTAATGACGATGGAACACTCAAATTGCGTCCCGATTCAATACATCGTCCTCCAGACGACTTATCTCCATGGGTCTATTGCTGTCTCGGGCACCTTATGGTCGTTCTCCTGTGAGTCTAGATTATCGAATCGAACGCAAAACTGATAGTAAATTGTAACGTTCAGGGCCTCCTAATGACGATGGAACACTCAAATTGCTTCCCGCTTCAATACATCTTCCTCCTGCCGTTGTGTCTCCATGGGTCTATTGCTGCCTCGGGCACCTTATGGTCGTTCTCCTGTGAGTCTAGATTATTTAATCGGATGCAAACCTGATAGTTAATTGTAACGTTCAGGGCCTCATAATGACGATAGAACACTCAAATTGCGTCCCGATTCAATACTTCGTCCTCCAGCCGACGTGTCTCCATGGGTCTATTGCTGCCTCGGGCACCTTATGGTCGTTCTCCTGTGAGTCTAGATTATCGAATCGGACGCAAAACTGATAGTTAATTGTAACGTTCAGGGCCTCCTAATGACGATGGAACACTCAAATTGCGTCCCGATTCAATACATCGTCCTCCAGCCGACGTGTCTCCATGGGTCTATTGCTGCCTCGGGCACCTTATGGTCGTTCTCCTGTGAGTCTAGATTATCGAATCGGACGCAAAACTGATAGTTAATTGTAACGTTCAGGGCCTCCTAATGACGATGGAACACTCAAATTGCGTCCCGATTCAATATATCGTCCTCCAGACGACTTATCTCCATGGGTCCATTGCTGCCTCGGGCACCTTATGGTCGTTCTCCTGTGAGTCTAGATTATCGAATCGGACGCAAAACTGATAGTTAATTGTAACGTTCAGGGCCTCCTAATGACGATGGAACACTCAAATTGCGTCCCGATTCAATACATCGTCCTCCAGACGACTTATCTCCATGGGTCTATTGCTGCCTCGGGCACCTTATGGTCGTTCTCCTGTGAGTCTAGATTATCGAATCGGACGCAAAACTGATAGTTAATTGTAACGTTCAGGGCCTCCTAATGACGATGGAACACTCAAATTGCGTCCCGATTCAATACACCGTCCTCCAGCCGACGTGTCTCCATGGGTCTATTGCTGCCTCGGGCACCTTATGGTCGTTCTCCTGTGAGTCTAGATTATCGAATCGGACGCAAAACTGATAGTTAATTGTAACGTTCAGGGCCTCCTAATGACGATGGAACACTCAAATTGCGTCCCGATTCAATACATCGTCCTCCAGACGACTTATCTCCATGGGTCTATTGCTGCCTCGGGCACCTTATGGTCGTTCTCCTGTGAGTCTACATTATCGAATCGGACGCAAAACTGATAGTTAATTGTAACGTTCAGGGCCGCCTAATGTCGATGGAACACTCAAATTGCGTCGAGACTCAATACATCGTCCTCCAGCCGACGTGTCTCCATGGGTCTATTGCTGCCTCGGGCACCTTATGGTCGTTCCGCTGTGAGTCTAGATTTTCGACTCGGACGCAAAGCTGATAGTTAATTGTAACGTTCAGGGCCTCCTAATGACGATGGAACACTCAAATTGCGTCCCGATTCAATACATCGTCCTCCAGACGACTTATCTCCATGGGTCTATTGCTGCCTCGGGCACCTTATGGTCGTTCTCCTGTGAGTCTAGATTATCGAATCGGACGCAAAACTGATAGTTAATTGTAACGTTCAGGGCCTCCTAATGACGATGGAACACTCAAATTGCGTCCCGATTCAATACATCGTCCACCTGCCGTTGTGTCTCCATGGGTCTATTGCTGCCTCGGGCACCTTATGGTCGTTCTCCTGTGAGTCTAGATAATTTAATCGGATGCAAACCTGATAGTTAATTGTAACGTTCAGGGCCTCCTAATGACGATGGAACACTCAAATTGCGTCCCGATTCAATACTTCGTCCTCCAGCCGACGTGTCTCCATGGGTCTATTGCTGCCTCATGCACCTTATGTTCGTTCTCGTGTGAGTCTAGATTATCGAATCGACGCAAATCTGATAGTTAATTGTAACGTTCAGGGCCTCCTAATGACGATGGAACACTCAAATTGCGTCCCAATTCAATACATCGTCCTCCAGCCGACGTGTCTCCATGGGTCTATTGCTGCCTCGGGCAGCTTATGGTCGTTCTCCTGTGAGTCTAGATTTTCGACTCGGACGCAAAACTGATAGTTAATTGTAACGTTCAGGGCCTCCTAATGACGATGGAACACTAAAATTGCGTCCCGATTCAATATATCGTCCTCCATACGACTTATCTCCATGGGTCTATTGCTGCCTCGGGCACCTTATGGTCGTTCTCCTGTGAGTCTAGATTATCGAATCGGATGCAAACCTGATAGTTAATTGCAACGTTCAGGGCCTCCTAATGACGATGGAACACTCAAATTGCGTCCCGATTCAATACATCGTCCTCCAGCCGTTGTGTCTCCATGGGTCTATTGCTGCCTCGGGCACCTTATGGTCGTTCTCCTGTGAGTCTAGATTATTTAATCGGATGCAAACCTGATAGTTAATTGTAACGTTCAGGGCCTCCTAATGACGATGGAACACTCAAATTGCGTCCCGATTCAATACATCGTCCTCCAGACGACTTATCTCCATGGGTCTATTGCTGCCTCGGGCACCTTATGGTCGTTCTCCTGTGAGTCTAGATTATCGACTCGAACGCGCAACTGATAGTTAATTGTAACGTTCAGGGCCGCCTAATGTCGATGGAACACTCAAATAGCGTCGAGATTCAATACATCGTCCTCCAGCCGACGTGTCTCCATGGGTCTATTGCTGCCTCGGGCACCTTATTGTCGTTCCCCTGTGAGTCTAGAATTTCGACTCGGACGCAAAGCTGATAGTTAATTGTAACGTTCAGGGCCTCCTAATGACGATGGAACACTCAAATTACGTCCCGATTCAATACATCGTCCTCCAGACGACTTATCTCCGTGGGTCTATTGCTGCCTCGGGCACCTTATGGTCGTTCTCCTATGAGTCTAGATTATTTAATCGGATGCAAACCTGATAGTTAATTGTAACGTTCAGGGGCTCCTAATGACGATGGAACACTCAAATTGCGTCCCGATTCAATACTTCGTCCTCCAGCCGACGTGTCTCCATGGGTCTATTGCTGCCTCATGCACCTTATGTTCGTTCTCGTGTGAGTCTAGATTATCGAATCGACGCAAATCTGATAGTTAATTGTAACGTTCAGGGCCTCCTAATGACGATGGAACACTCAAATTGCGTCCCGATTCAATACATCGTCCTCCAGACGACTTATCTCCATGGGTCTATTGCTGCCTCGGGCACCTTATGGTCGTTCTCCTGTGAGTCTAGATTATCGAATCGGACGCAAAACTGATAGTTAATTGTAACGTTCAGGGCCTCCTAATGACGATGGAACACTCAAATTGCGTCCCGATTCAATACATCGTCCTCCAGACGACTTATCTCCATGGGTCTATTGCTGCCTCGGGCACCTTATGGTCGTTCTCCTGTGAGTCTACATTATCGAATCGGACGCAAAACTGATAGTTAATTGTAACGTTCAGGGCCGCCTAATGTCGATGGAACACTCAAATTGCGTCGAGATTCAATACATCGTCCTATAGCCGACGTGTCTCCATGGGTCTATTTCTGCCTCGGGCACCTAATGGTCGTTCCCCTGTGAGTCTAGATTTTCGACTCGGACGCAAAGCTGATAGTTAATTGTAACGTTCAGTGCCTCCTAATGACGATGGAACACTCAAATTGCGTCCCGATTCAATACATCGTCCTCCAGACGACTTATCTCCATGGGTCTATTGCTGCCTCGGGCAACTTATGGTCGTTCTCCTGTGAGTCTAGATTAACGAGTCGAACGCAAAACTGATAGTTAATTGTAACGTTCAGGGCCGCCTAATGTCGATGGAACACTCAAATTGCGTCGAGATTCAATACATCGTCCTCCAGCCGACGTGTCTCCATGGGTCTATTGCTGCCTCGGGCACCTTATGGTCGTTCCCCTGTGAGTCTAGATTTTCGACTCGGACGCAAAGCTGATAGTTAATTGTAACGTTCAGGGCCTCCTAATGACGATGGAACACTCAAATTGCGTCCCGATTCAATACATCGTCCTCCAGACGACTTATCTCCATGGGTCTATTGCTGCCTCGGGCACCTTCTGGTCGTTCTCCTGTGAGCCTAGATTATTTAATCGGATGCAAACCTAAAAGTTAATTGTAACGTTCAGGGCCTCCTAATGACGATGGAACACTCAAATTGCGTCCCGATTCAATACATCGTCCTCCAGACGACTTATCTCCATGGGTCTATTGCTGTCTCGGGCACCTTATGGTCGTTCTCCTGTGAGTCTAGATTATCGAATCGAACGCAAAACTGATAGTAAATTGTAACGTTCAGGGCCTCCTAATGACGATGGAACACTCAAATTGCTTCCCGCTTCAATACATCTTCCTCCTGCCGTTGTGTCTCCATGGGTCTATTGCTGCCTCGGGCACCTTATGGTCGTTCTCCTGTGAGTCTAGATTATTTAATCGGATGCAAACCTGATAGTTAATTGTAACGTTCAGGGCCTCATAATGACGATAGAACACTCAAATTGCGTCCCGATTCAATACTTCGTCCTCCAGCCGACGTGTCTCCATGGGTCTATTGCTGCCTCGGGCACCTTATGGTCGTTCTCCTGTGAGTCTAGATTATCGAATCGGACGCAAAACTGATAGTTAATTGTAACGTTCAGGGCCTCCTAATGACGATGGAACACTCAAATTGCGTCCCAATTCAATACATCGTCCTCCAGCCGACGTGTCTCCATGGGTCTATTGCTGCCTCGGGCACCTTATGGTCGTTCTCCTGTGAGTCTAGATTATCGAATCGGACGCAAAACTGATAGTTAATTGTAACGTTCAGGGCCTCCTAATGACGATGGAACACTCAAATTGCGTCCCGATTCAATATATCGTCCTCCAGACGACTTATCTCCATGGGTCCATTGCTGCCTCGGGCACCTTATGGTCGTTCTCCTGTGAGTCTAGATTATCGAATCGGACGCAAAACTGATAGTTAATTGTAACGTTCAGGGCCTCCTAATGACGATGGAACACTCAAATTGCGTCCCGATTCAATACATCGTCCTCCAGACGACTTATCTCCATGGGTCTATTGCTGCCTCGGGCACCTTATGGTCGTTCTCCTGTGAGTCTAGATTATCGAATCGGACGCAAAACTGATAGTTAATTGTAACGTTCAGGGCCTCCTAATGACGATGGAACACTCAAATTGCGTCCCGATTCAATACATCGTCCTCCAGCCGACGTGTCTCCATGGGTCTATTGCTGCCTCGGGCACCTTATGGTCGTTCTCCTGTGAGTCTGGATTATCGAATCGGACGCAAAACTGATAGTTAATTGTAACGTTCAGGGCCTCCTAATGACGATGGAACACTCAAATTGCGTCCCGATTCAATACATCGTCCTCCAGACGACTTATCTCCATGGGTCTATTGCTGCCTCGGGCACCTTATGGTCGTTCTCCTGTGAGTCTACATTATCGAATCGGACGCAAAACTGATAGTTAATTGTAACGTTCAGGGCCGCCTAATGTCGATGGAACACTCAAATTGCGTCGAGACTCAATACATCGTCCTCCAGCCGACGTGTCTCCATGGGTCTATTGCTGCCTCGGGCACCTTATGGTCGTTCCGCTGTGAGTCTAGATTTTCGACTCGGACGCAAAGCTGATAGTTAATTGTAACGTTCAGGGCCTCCTAATGACGATGGAACACTCAAATTGCGTCCCGATTCAATACATCGTCCTCCAGACGACTTATCTCCATGGGTCTATTGCTGCCTCGGGCACCTTATGGTCGTTCTCCTGTGAGTCTAGATTATCGAATCGAACGCAAAACTGAAAGTTAATTGTAACGTTCAGGGCCTCCTAATGACGATGGAACACTCAAATTGCGTCCCGATTCAATACATCGTCTTCCAGCCGTTGTGTCTCCATGGGTCTATTGCTGCCTCGGGCACCTTATGGTCGTTCCCCTGTGAGTCTAGATTTTCGACTCGGACGCAAAGCTGATACTTAATTGTAACGTTCAGGGCCTCCTAATGACGATGGAACACTCAAATTGCGTCCCGATTCAATACATCGTCCTCCAGACGACTTATCTCCATGGGTCTATTGCTGCCTCGGGCACCTTATGGTCGTTCTCCTGTGAGTCTAGATTTTCGACTCGGACGCAAAGCTGATAGTTAATTGTAACGTTCAGGGCCTCCTAATGACGATGGAACACTCAAATTGCGTCCCGATTCAATACATCGTCTTCCAGCCGTTGTGTCTCCATGGGTCTATTGTTGCCTCGGGCACCTTATGGTCGTTCTCCTGTGAGTCTAGATTATCGAATCGAACGCGCAACTGATAGTTAATTGTAACGTTCAGGGCCGCCTAATGTCGATGGAACACTCAAATTGCGTCGAGATTCAATACATCGTCCTCCAGCCGACATGTCTCCATGGGTCTATTGCTGCCTCGGGCACCTTATGGTCGTTCTCCTGTGAGTCTAGATTTTCGACTCGGACGCAAAGCTGATAGTTAATTGTAACGTTCAGGGCCTCCTAATGACGATGGAACACTCTAATTGCGTCCCGATTCAATACATCGTCCTCCAGCCGTTGTGTCTCCATGGGTCTATTGCTGCCTCGGGCACCTTATGGTCGTTCTCCTGTGAGTCTAGATTATCGAATCGAACGCAAAACTGATAGTTAATTGTAACGTTCAGGGCCTCCTAATGACGATAGAACACTCAAATTGCGTCCCGATTCAATACATCGTCCTCCAGACGACGTGTCTCCATGGGTCTATTGCTGCCTCGCGCACCTTATGGTCGTTCCCCTGTGAGTCTAGATTTTCGACTCGGACGCAAAGCTGATAGTTAATTGTAACGTTCAGGGCCTCCTAATGACGATGGAACACTCAAATTGCGTCCCGATTCAATACATCGTCCTCCAGACGACTTATCTGGATGGGTCTATTGCTGCCTCGGGCACCTTATGGTCGTTCTCCTGTGAGTCTAGATTATCGAATCGAACGCAAAACTGATAGTTAATTGTAACGTTCAGGGCCTCCTAATGACGATGGAACACTCAAATTGCGTCGAGATTCAATACATCGTCCTATAGCCGACGTGTCTCCATGTGTCTATTGCTGCCTCGGGCACCTTATGGTCGTTCCCCTGTGAGTCTAGATTTTCGACTCGGACGCAAAGCTGATAGTTAATTGTAACGTTCAGTGCCTCCTAATGACGATGGAACACTCAAATTGCGTCCCGATTCAATACATCGTCCTCCAGACGACTTATCTCCATGGGTCTATTGCTGCCTCGGGCAACTTATGGTCGTTCTCCTGTGAGTCTAGATTATCGAGTCGAACGCAAAACTGATAGTTAATTGTAACGTTCAGGGCCGCCTAATGTCGATGGAACACTCAAATTGCGTCGAGATTCAATACATCGTCCTCCAGCCGACGTGTCTCCATGGGTCTATTGCTGCCTCGGGCACCTTATGGTCGTTCCCCTGTGAGTCTAGATTTTCGACTCGGACGCAAAGCTGATAGTTAATTGTAACGTTCAGGGCCTCCTAATGACGATGGAACACTCAAATTGCGTCCCGATTCAATACATCGTCCTCCAGACGACTTATCTCCATGGGTCTATTGCTGCCTCGGGCACCTTCTGGTCGTTCTCCTGTGAGCCTAGATTATTTAATCGGATGCAAACCTAAAAGTTAATTGTAACGTTCAGGGACTCCTAATGACGATGGAACACTCAAATTGCGTCCCGATTCAATACATCGTCCTCCAGACGACTTATCTCCATGGGTCTATTGCTGTCTCGGGCACCTTATGGTCGTTCTCCTGTGAGTCTAGATTATCGAATCGAACGCAAAACTGATAGTAAATTGTAACGTTCAGGGCCTCCTAATGACGATGGAACACTCAAATTGCTTCCCGCTTCAATACATCGTCCTCCTGCCGTTGTGTCTCCATGGGTCTATTGCTGCCTCGGGCACCTTATGGTCGTTCTCCTGTGAGTCTAGATTATTTAATCGGATGCAAACCTGATAGTTAATTGTAACGTTCAGGGCCTCATAATGACGATAGAACACTCAAATTGCGTCCCGATTCAATACTTCGTCCTCCAGCCGACGTGTCTCCATGGGTCTATTGCTGCCTCGGGCACCTTATGGTCGTTCTCCTGTGAGTCTAGATTATCGAATCGGACGCAAAACTGATAGTTAATTGTAACGTTCAGGGCCTCCTAATGACGATGGAACACTCAAATTGCGTCCCGATTCAATACATCGTCCTCCAGCCGACGTGTCTCCATGGGTCTATTGCTGCCTCGGGCAACTTATGGTCGTTCTCCTGTGAGTCTAGATTATCGAATCGGACGCAAAACTCATAGTTAATTGTAACGTTCAGGGCCTCCTAATGACGATGGAACACTCAAATTGCGTCCCGATTCAATATATCGTCCTCCAGACGACTTATCTCCATGGGTCCATTGCTGCCTCGGGCACCTTATGGTCGTTCTCCTGTGAGTCTAGATTATCGAATCGGACGCAAAACTGATAGTTAATTGTAACGTTCAGGGCCTCCTAATGACGATGGAACACTCAAATTGCGTCCCGATTCAATACATCGTCCTCCAGACGACTTATCTCCATGGGTCTATTGCTGCCTCGGGCACCTTATGGTCGTTCTCCTGTGAGTCTAGATTATCGAATCGGACGCAAAACTGATAGTTAATTGTAACGTTCAGGGCCTCCTAATGACGATGGAACACTCAAATTGCGTCCCGATTCAATACATCGTCCTCCAGCCGACGTGTCTCCATGGGTCTATTGCTGCCTCGGGCACCTTATGGTCGTTCTCCTGTGAGTCTAGATTATCGAATCGGACGCAAAACTGATAGTTAATTGTAACGTTCAGGGCCTCCTAATGACGATGGAACACTCAAATTGCGTCCCGATTCAATACATCGTCCTCCAGACGACTTATCTCCATGGGTCTATTGCTGCCTCGGGCACCTTATGGTCGTTCTCCTGTGAGTCTACATTATCGAATCGGACGCAAAACTGATAGTTAATTGTAACGTTCAGGGCCGCCTAATGTCGATGGAACACTCAAATTGCGTCGAGACTCAATACATCGTCCTCCAGCCGACGTGTCTCCATGGGTCTATTGCTGCCTCGGGCACCTTATGGTCGTTCCGCTGTGAGTCTAGATTTTCGACTCGGACGCAAAGCTGATAGTTAATTGTAACGTTCAGGGCCTCCTAATGACGATGGAACACTCAAATTGCGTCCCGATTCAATACATCGTCCTCCAGACGACTTATCTCCATGGGTCTATTGCTGCCTCGGGCACCTTATGGTCGTTCTCCTGTGAGTCTAGATTATCGAATCGAACGCAAAACTGAAAGTTAATTGTAACGTTCAGGGCCTCCTAATGACGATGGAACACTCAAATTGCGTCCCGATTCAATACATCGTCTTCCAGCCGTTGTGTCTCCATGGGTCTATTGCTGCCTCGGGCACCTTATGGTCGTTCCCCTGTGAGTCTAGATTTTCGACTCGGACGCAAAGCTGATACTTAATTGTAACGTTCAGGGCCTCCTAATGACGATGGAACACTCAAATTGCGTCCCGATTCAATACATCGTCCTCCAGACGACTTATCTCCATGGGTCTATTGCTGCCTCGGGCACCTTATGGTCGTTCTCCTGTGAGTCTAGATTTTCGACTCGGACGCAAAGCTGATAGTTAATTGTAACGTTCAGGGCCTCCTAATGACGATGGAACACTCAAATTGCGTCCCGATTCAATACATCATCTTCCAGCCGTTGTGTCTCCATGGGTCTATTGCTGCCTCGGGCACCTTATGGTCGTTCTCCTGTGAGTCTAGATTATCGAATCGAACGCAAAACTGATAGTTAATTGTAACGTTCAGGGCCTCCTAATGACGATGGAACACTCAAATTGCGTCGCGATTCAATACATCGTCTTCCAGGCGTTTGTCTCCATGGGTCTATTGCTGCCTCGGGCACCTTATGGTCGTTCCCCTGTGAGTCTAGATTTTCGACTCGGACGCAAAGCTGATAGTTAATTGTAACGTTCAGGGCCTCCTAATGACGATGGAACACTCAAATTGCGTCCCGATTCAATACATCGTCCTCGAGACGACTTATCTCCATGGGTCTATTGCTGCCTCGGGCACCTTATGGTCGTTCTCCTGTGAGTCTAGATTATCGAATCGAACGCAAAACTGATAGTTAATTGTAACGTTCAGGGCCTCCTAATGACGATGGAACACTCAAATTGCGTCCCGATTCAATACATCGTCCTCCAGACGACTTATCTCCATGGGTCTATTGCTGCCTCGGGCACCTTATGGTCGTTCTCCTGTGAGTCTAGATTATCGAATCAAACGCAAAACTGATAGTTAATTGTAACGTTCAGGGCCTCCTAATGACGATGGAACACTCAAATTGCGTCCCGATTCAATACATCGTCTTCCAGCCGTTGTGTCTCCATGGGTCTATTGCTTCCTCGGGCACCTTATGGTCGTTCCCCTGTGAGTCTAGATTTTCGACTCGGACGCAAAGCTGATAGTTAATTGTAACGTTCAGGGCCTCCTAATGACGATGGAACACTCAAATTGCGTCCCGATTCAATACATCGTCCTCCAGACGACTTATCTCCATGGGTATATTGCTGCCTCGGGCACCTTATGGTCGTTCTCCTGTGAGTCTAGATTATCGAATCGAACGCAAAACTGATAGTTAATTGTAACGTTCAGGGCCTCCTAATGACGATGGAACACTCAAATTGCGTCCCGATTCAATACATCGTCTTCCAGCCGTTGTGTCTCCATGGGTCTATTGCTGCCTCGGGCACCTTATGGTCGTTCCCCTGTGAGTCTGGATTTTCGACTCGGACGCAAAGCTGATAGTTAATTGTAACGTTCAGGGCCTCCTAATGACGATGGAACACTCAAATTGCGTCCCGATTCAATACATCGTCCTCCAGACGACTTATCTCCATGGGTCTATTGCTGCCTCGGGCACCTTATGGTCGTTCTCCTGTGAGTCTAGATTATCGAATCGAACGCAAAACTGATAGTTAATTGTAACGTTCAGGACCTCCTAATGACGATGGAACACTCAAATTGCGTCCCGATTCAATACATCGTCCTCCAGACGACTTATCTCCATGGGTCTATTGCTGCCTCGGGCACCTTATGGTCGTTCTCCTGTGAGTCTAGATTATCGAATCGAACGAGCAACTGATAGTTAATTGTAACGTTCAGGGCCGCCTAATGTCGATGGAACACTCAAATTGCGTCGAGATTCAATACATCGTCCTCCAGCCGACGTGTCTCCATGGGTCTATTGCTGCCTCGGGCACCTTATGGTCGTTCTCCTGTGAGTCTAGATTTTCGACTCGGACGCAAAGCTGATAGTTAATTGTAACGTTCAGGGCCTCCTAATGACGATGGAACACTCTAATTGCGTCCCGATTCAATACATCGTCCTCCAGCCGTTGTGTCTCCATGGGTCTATTGCTGCCTCGGGCACCTTATGGTCGTTCTCCTGTGAGTCTAGATTATCGAATCGAACGCAAAACTGATAGTTAATTGTAACGTTCAGGGCCTCCTAATGACGATAGAACACTCAAATTGCGTCCCGATTCAATACATCGTCCTCCAGACGACGTGTCTCCATGGGTCTATTGCTGCCTCGGGCACCTTATGGTCGTTCCCCTGTGAGTCTAGATTTTCGACTCGGACGCAAAGCTGATAGTTAATTGTAACGTTCAGGGCCTCCTAATGACGATGGAACACTCAAATTGCGTCCCGATTCAATACATCGTCCTCCAGACGACTTATCTGGATGGGTCTATTGCTGCCTCGGGCACCTTATGGTCGTTCTCCTGTGAGTCTAGATTATCGAATCGAACGCAAAACTGATAGTTAATTGTAACGTTCAGGGCCTCCTAATGACGATGGAACACTCAAATTGCGTCGAGATTCAATACATCGTCCTCCAGCCGACGTGTCTCCATGGGTCTATTGCTGCCTCGGGCACCTTATGGTCGTTCCCCTGTGAGTCTAGATTTTCGACTCGGACGCAAAGCTGATAGTTAATTGTAACGTTCAGGGCCTCCTAATGACGATGGAACACTCAAATTGCGTCCCGATTCAATACATCGTCCTCCAGACGACTTATCTCCATGGGTCTATTGCTGCCTCGGGCACCTAATGGTCGTTCTCCTGTGAGTCTAGATTATCGAATCGAACGCAAAACTGATAGTTAATTGTAACGTTCAGGGCCTCCTAATGACGATGGAACACTCAAATTGCGTCCCGATTCAATACATCGTCTTCCAGCCGTTGTGTCTCCATGGGTCTACTGCTGCCTCGGGCACTTTATGGTCGTTCCCCTGTGAGTCTAGATTTTCGACTCGGACGCAAAGCTGATAGTTAATTGTAACGTTCAGGGCCTCCTAATGACGATGGAACACTCAAATTGCGTCCCGATTCAATACATCGTCCTCCAGACGACTTATCTCCATGGGTCTATTGCTGCCTCGGGCACCTTATGGTCGTTCTCCTGTGAGTCTAGATTATCGAATCGAACGCAAAACTGAAAGTTAATTGTAACGTTCAGGGCCTCCTAATGACGATGGAACACTCAAATTGCGTCCCGATTCAATACATCGTCTTCCAGCCGTTGTGTCTCCATGGGTCTATTGCTGCCTCGGGCACCTTATGGTCGTTCCCCTGTGAGTCTAGATTTTCGACTCGGACGCAAAGCTGATACTTAATTGTAACGTTCAGGGCCTCCTAATGACGATGGAACACTCAAATTGCGTCCCGATTCAATACATCGTCCTCCAGACGACTTATCTCCATGGGTCTATTGCTGCCTCGGGCACCTTATGGTCGTTCTCCTGTGAGTCTAGATTTTCGACTCGGACGCAAAGCTGATAGTTAATTGTAACGTTCAGGGCCTCCTAATGACGATGGAACACTCAAATTGCGTCCCGATTCAATACATCGTCTTCCAGCCGTTGTGTCTCCATGGGTCTATTGCTGCCTCGGGCACCTTATGGTCGTTCTCCTGTGAGTCTAGATTATCGAATCGAACGCAAAACTGATAGTTAATTGTAACGTTCAGGGCCTCCTAATGACGATGGAACACTCTAATTGCGTCCCGATTCAATACATCGTCTTCCAGGCGTTTGTCTCCATGGGTCTATTGCTGCCTCGGGCACCTTATGG
This sequence comes from Schistocerca cancellata, assembly GCF_023864275.1. Classification (NCBI taxonomy): domain Eukaryota; kingdom Metazoa; phylum Arthropoda; class Insecta; order Orthoptera; family Acrididae; genus Schistocerca; species Schistocerca cancellata. Next base: position 36,629,805 of record NC_064627.1, read on the forward strand.
TCGTTCCCCTGTGAGTCTAGATTTTCGACTCGGACGCAAAGCTGATAGTTAATTGTAACGTTCAGGGCCTCCTAATGACGATGGAACACTCAAATTGCGTCCCGATTCAATACATCGTCCTCGAGACGACTTATCTCCATGGGTCTATTGCTGCCTCGGGCACCTTATGGTCGTTCTCCTGTGAGTCTAGATTATCGAATCGAACGCAAAACTGATAGTTAATTGTAACGTTCAGGGCCTCCTAATGACGATGGAACACTCAAATTGCGTCCCGATTCAATACATCGTCCTCCAGACGACTTATCTCCATGGGTCTATTGCTGCCTCGGGCACCTTATGGTCGTTCTCCTGTGAGTCTAGATTATCGAATCAAACGCAAAACTGATAGTTAATTGTAACGTTCAGGGCCTCCTAATGACGATGGAACACTCAAATTGCGTCCCGATTCAATACATCGTCTTCCAGCCGTTGTGTCTCCATGGGTCTATTGCTGCCTCGGGCACCTTATGGTCGTTCCCCTGTGAGTCTAGATTTTCGACTCGGACGCAAAGCTGATAGTTAATTGTAACGTTCAGGGCCTCCTAATGACGATGGAACACTCAAATTGCGTCCCGATTCAATACATCGTCCTCCAGACGACTTATCTCCATGGGTCTATTGCTGCCTCGGGCACCTTATGGTCGTTCTCCTGTGAGTCTAGATTATCGAATCGAACGCAAAACTGATAGTTAATTGTAACGTTCAGGGCCTCCTAATGACGATGGAACACTCAAATTGCGTCCCGATTCAATACATCATCTTCCAGCCGTTGTGTCTCCATGGGTCTATTGCTGCCTCGGGCACCTTATGGTCGTTCCCCTGTGAGTCTGGATTTTCGACTCGGACGCAAAGCTGATAGTTAATTGTAACGTTCAGGGCCTCCTAATGACGATGGAACACTCAAATTGCGTCCCGATTCAATACATCGTCCTCCAGACGACTTATCTCCATGGGTCTATTGCTGCCTCGGGCACCTTATGGTCGTTCTCCTGTGAGTCTAGATTATCGAATCGAACGCAAAACTGATAGTTAATTGTAACGTTCAGGACCTCCTAATGACGATGGAACACTCAAATTGCGTCCCGATTCAATACATCGTCCTCCAGACGACTTATCTCCATGGGTCTATTGCTGCCTCGGGCACCTTATGGTCGTTCTCCTGTGAGTCTAGATTATCGAATCGAACGAGCAACTGATAGTTAATTGTAACGTTCAGGGCCGCCTAATGTCGATGGAACACTCAAATTGCGTCGAGATTCAATACATCGTCCTCCAGCCGACGTGTCTCGATGGGTCTATTGCTGCCTCGGGCACCTTATGGTCGTTCTCCTGTGAGTCTAGATTTTCGACTCGGACGCAAAGCTGATAGTTAATTGTAACGTTCAGGGCCTCCTAATGACGATGGAACACTCTAATTGCGTCCCGATTCAATACATCGTCCTCCAGCCGTTGTGTCTCCATGGGTCTATTGCTGCCTCGGGCACCTTATGGTCGTTCTCCTGTGAGTCTAGATTATCGAATCGAACGCAAAACTGATAGTTAATTGTAACGTTCAGGGCCTCCTAATGACGATAGAACACTCAAATTGCGTCCCGATTCAATACATCGTCCTCCAGACGACGTGTCTCCATGGGTCTATTGCTGCCTCGGGCACCTTATGGTCGTTCCCCTGTGAGTCTAGATTTTCGACTCGGACGCAAAGCTGATAGTTAATTGTAACGTTCAGGGCCTCCTAATGACGATGGAACACTCAAATTGCGTCCCGATTCAATACATCGTCCTCCAGACGACTTATCTGGATGGGTCTATTGCTGCCTCGGGCACCTTATGGTCGTTCTCCTGTGAGTCTAGATTATCGAATCGAACGCAAAACTGATAGTTAATTGTAACGTTCAGGGCCTCCTAATGACGATGGAACACTCAAATTGCGTCGAGATTCAATACATCGTCCTCCAGCCGACGTGTCTCCATGGGTCTATTGCTGCCTCGGGCACCTTATGGTCGTTCCCCTGTGAGTCTAGATTTTCGACTCGGACGCAAAGCTGATAGTTAATTGTAACGTTCAGGGCCTCCTAATGACGATGGAACACTCAAATTGCGTCCCGATTCAATACATCGTCCTCCAGACGACTTATCTCCATGGGTCTATTGCTGCCTCGGGCACCTAATGGTCGTTCTCCTGTGAGTCTAGATTATCGAATCGAACGCAAAACTGATAGTTAATTGTAACGTTCAGGGCCTCCTAATGACGATGGAACACTCAAATTGCGTCCCGATTCAATACATCGTCTTCCAGCCGTTGTGTCTCCATGGGTCTACTGCTGCCTCGGGCACTTTATGGTCGTTCCCCTGTGAGTCTAGATTTTCGACTCGGACGCAAAGCTGATAGGTAATTGTAACGTTCAGGGCCTCCTAATGAAGATGGAACACTCAAATTGCGTCCCGATTCAATACATCGTCCTCCAGACGACTTATCTCCATGGGTCTATTGCTGCCTCGGGCACCTTATGGTCGTTCTCCTGTGAGTCTAGATTATCGAATCGAACGCAAAACTGATAGTTAATTGTAACGTTCAGGGCCTCCTAATGACGATGGAACACTCAAATTGCGTCCCGATTCAATACATCGTCTTCCAGCCGACGTGTCTCCATGGGTCTATTGCTGCCTCGGGCACCTTATGGTCGTTCCCCTGTGAGTCTGGATTTTCGACTCGGACGCAAAGCTGATAGTTAATTGTAACGTTCAGGGCCTCCTAATGACGATGGAACACTCAAATTGCGTCCCTATTCAATACATCGTCCTCCAGACGACTTACCTCCATGGGTCTATTGCTGCCTCGGGCACCTTATGGTCGTTCTCCTGTGGGTCTAGATTTTCGACTCGGACGCAAAGCTGATAGTTAATTGTAACGTTCAGGGCCTCCTAATGACGATGGAACACTCAAATTGCGTCCCGATTCAATACATCGTCTTCCAGCCGTTGTGTCTCCATGGGTCTATTGCTGCCTCGGGCACCTTATGGTCGTTCTCCTGTCAGTCTAGGTTTTCGACTCGGACGCAAAACTGATAGTTAATTGTAACGTTCAGGGCCGCCTAATGTCGATGGAACACTCAAATTGCGTCCCGATTCAATACATCGTCTTCCAGGCGATTGTCTCCATGGGTCTATTGCTGCCTCGGGCACCTTATGGTCGTTCTCCTGTGAGTCTAGATTTTCGACTCGGACGCAAAGCTGATAGTTAATTGTAACGTTCAGGGCCTCCAAATGACGATGGTACACTTAATTTGCGTCCCGATTCAATACATCGTCTTCCAGCCGTTGTGTCTCCATGGGTCTATTGCTGCCTCGGGCACCTTATGGTCGTTCCCCTGTGAGTCTAGATTTTCGACTCGGACGCAAAGCTGATAGTTAATTGTAACGTTCAGGGCCTCCTAATGACGATGGAACACTCAAATTGCGTCCCGATTCAATACATCGTCCTCCAGACGACTTATCTCCATGGGTCTATTGCTGCCTCGGGCACCTTATGGTCGTTCTCCTGTGAGTCTAGATTATCGAATCGAACGCAAAACTGATAGTTAATTGTAACGTTCAGGGCCTCCTAATGACGATGGAACACTCAAATTGCGTCCCGATTCAATACATCTTCTTCCAGCCGTTGTGTCTCCATGTATCTATTGCTGCCTCGGGCACCTTATGGTCGTTCCCCTGTGAGTCTGGATTTTCGACTCGGACGCAAAGCTGATAGTTAATTGTAACGTTCAGGGCCTCCTAATGTCGATGGATCACTCAAATTGCGTCGAAATTCAATACATCGTCCTCCAGCCGACGTGTCTCCATGGGTCTATTGCTGCCTCGGGCACCTTATGGTCGTTCTCCTGTGAGTCTAGATTTTCGACTCGGACGCAAAGCTGATAGTTAATTGTAACGTTCAGGGCCTCCTAATGACGATGGAACACTCAAATTGCGTCCCGATTCAATACATCGTCTTCCAGCCGTTGTGTCTCCATGGGTCTATTGCTGCCTCGGGCACCTTATGGTCGTTCTCCTGTGAGTCTAGATTATCGAATCGAACGCAAATCTGATAGTTAATTGTAACGTTCAGGGCCTCCTAATGACGATAGAACACTCGAATTGCGTCCCGATTCAATACATCGTCCTCCAGACGACTTATCTCCATGGGTCTATTGCTGCCTCGGGCACCTTATGGTCGTTCTCCTGTGAGTCTAGATTATCGAATCGAACGCAAAACTGATAGTTAATTGTAACGTTCAGGGCCTCCTAATGACGATGGAACACTCAAATTGCGTCCTGATTCAATACATCATCTTCCAGCCGTTGTGTCTCCATGGGTCTATTGCTGCCTCGGGCACCTTATGGTCGTTCCCCTGTGAGTCTGGATTTTCGACTCGGACGCAAAGCTGATAGTTAATTGTAACGTTCAGGGCCTCCTAATGACGATGGAACACTCAAATTGCGTCCCGATTCAATACATCGTCCTCCAGACGACTTATCTCCATGGGTCGATTGCTGCCTCCGGCACCATATGGTCGTTCTCCTGTGAGTCTAGATTATCGAATCGAACGCAAAACTGATAGTTAATTGTAACGTTCAGGACCTCCTAATGACGATGGAACACTCAAATTGCGTCCCGATTCAATACATCGTCCTCCAGACGACTTATCTCCATGGGTCTATTGCTGCCTCGGGCACCTTATGGTCGTTCTCCTGTGAGTCTAGATTATCGAATCGAACGCACAACTGATAGTTAATTGTAACGATCAGGGCCTCCTAATGACGATGGAACACTCAAATTGCGTCGAGATTCAATACATCGTCCTCCAGCCGACGTGTCTCCATGGGTCTATTGCTGCCTCGGGCACATTATGGTCGTTCCCCTGTGAGTCTAGATTTTCGACTCGGACGCAAAGCTGATAGTTAATTGTAACGTTCAGGGCCTCCTAATGACGATGGAACACTCAAATTGCGTCCCGATTCAATACATCGTCCTCCAGACGACTTATCTCCATGGGTCTATTGCTGCCTCGGGCACCTAATGGTCGTTCTCCTGTGAGTCTAGATTATCGAATCGAACGCAAAACTGATAGTTAATTGTAACGTTCAGGGCCTCCTAATGACGATGGAACACTCAAATTGCGTCCCGATTCAATACATCGTCTTCCAGCCGTTGTGTCTCCATGGGTCTATTGCTGCCTCGGGCACCTTATGGTCGTTCCCCTGTGAGTCTAGATTTTCGACTCGGACGCAAAGCTGATAGGTAATTGTAACGTTCAGGGCCTCCTAATGACGATGGAACACTCAAATTGCGTCCCGATTCAATACATCGTCCTCCAGACGACTTATCTCCATGGGTCTATTGCTGCCTCGGGCACCTTATGGTCGTTCTCCTGTGAGTCTAGATTATCGAATCGAACGCAAAACTGATAGTTAATTGTAACGTTCAGGGCCTCCTAATGACGATGGAACACTCAAATTGCGTCCCGATTCAATACATCGTCTTCCAGCCGACGTGTCTCCATGGGTCTATTGCTGCCTCGGGCACCTTATGGTCGTTCCCCTGTGAGTCTGGATTTTCGACTCGGACGCAAAGCTGATAGTTAATTGTAACGTTCAGGGCCTCCTAATGACGATGGAACACTCAAATTGCGTCCCGAATCAATACATCGTCTTCCAGCCGTTGTGTCTCCATGGGTCTATTGCTGCCTCGGGCACCTTATGGTCGTTCCCCTGTGAGTCTAGATTTTCGACTCGGACGCAAAGCTGATAGTTAATTGTAACGTTCAGGGCCTCCTAATGACGATGGAACACTCAAATTGCGTCCCGATTCAATACATCGTCCTCCAGACGACTTATCTCCATGGGTCTATTGCTGCCTCGGGCACCTTATGGTCGTTCTCCTGTGAGTCTAGATTATCGAATCGAACGCAAAACTGATAGTTAATTGTAACGTTCAGGGCCTCCTAATGACGATGGAACACTCAAATTGCGTCCCGATTCAATACATCGTCTTCCAGCCGTTGTGTCTCCATGGGTCTATTGCTGCCTCGGGCACCTTATGGTCGTTCCCCTGTGAGTCTAGATTTTCGACTCGGACGCAAAGCTGATAGTTAATTGTAACGTTCAGGGCCTCCTAATGACGATGGAACACTCAAATTGCGTCCCGATTCAATACATCGTCCTCCAGACGACTTATCTCCATGGGTCTATTGCTGCCTCGGGCACCTTATGGTCGTTCCCCTGTGAGTCTAGATTATCGAATCGAACGCAAAACTGAAAGTTAATTGTAACGTTCAGGGCCTCCTAATGACGATGGAACACTCAAATTGCGTCCCGATTCAATACATCGTCTTCCAGCCGTTGTGTCTCCATGGGTCTATTGCTGCCTCGGGCACCTTATGGTCGTTCCCCTGTGAGTCTAGATTTTCGACTCGGACGCAAAGCTGATACTTAATTGTAACGTTCAGGGCCTCCTAATGACGATGGATCACTCAAATTGCGTCCCGATTCAATACATCGTCCTCCAGACGACTTATCTCCATGGGTCTATTGCTGCCTCGGGCACCTTATGGTCGTTCTCCTGTGAGTCTAGATTTTCGACTCGGACGCAAAGCTGATAGTTAATTGTAACGTTCAGGGCCTCCTAATGACGATGGAACACTCAAATTGCGTCCCGATTCAATACATCGTCTTCCAGCCGTTGTGTCTCCATGGGTCTATTGCTGCCTCGGGCACCTTATGGTCGTTCTCCTGTGAGTCTAGATTATCGAATCGAACGCAAAACTGATAGTTAATTGTAACGTTCAGGGCCTCCTAATGACGATGGAACACTCAAATTGCGTCCCGATTCAATACATCGTCTTCCAGGCGTTTGTCTCCATGGGTCTATTGCTGCCTCGGGCACCTTATGGTCGTTCCCCTGTGAGTCTAGATTTTCGACTCGGACGCAAAGCTGATAGTTAATTGTAACGTTCAGGGCCTCCTAATGACGATGGAACACTCAAATTGCGTCCCGATTCAATACATCGTCCTCGAGACGACTTATCTCCATGGGTCTATTGCTGCCTCGGGCACCTTATGGTCGTTCTCCTGTGAGTCTAGATTATCGAATCGAACGCAAAACTGATAGTTAATTGTAACGTTCAGGGCCTCCTAATGACGATGGAACACTCAAATTGCGTCCCGATTCAATACATCGTCCTCCAGACGACTTATCTCCATGGGTCTATTGCTGCCTCGGGCACCTTATGGTCGTTCTCCTGTGAGTCTAGATTATCGAATCAAACGCAAAACTGATAGTTAATTGTAACGTTCAGGGCCTCCTAATGACGATGGAACACTCAAATTGCGTCCCGATTCGATACATCGTCTTCCAGCCGTTGTGTCTCCATGGGTCTATTGCTGCCTCGGGCACCTTATGGTCGTTCCCCTGTGAGTCTAGATTTTCGACTCGGACGCAAAGCTGATAGTTAATTGTAACGTTCAGGGCCTCCTAATGACGATGGAACACTCAAATTGCGTCCCGATTCAATACATCGTCCTCCAGACGACTTATCTCCATGGGTCTATTGCTGCCTCGGGCACCTTATGGTCGTTCTCCTGTGAGTCTAGATTATCGAATCGAACGCAAAACTGATAGTTAATTGTAACGTTCAGGGCCTCCTAATGACGATGGAACACGCAAATTGCGTAACGATTTAATACATCGTCTTCCAGCCGTTGTGTCTCCATGGGTCTATTGCTGCCTCGGGCACCTTATGGTCGTTACCCTGTGAGTCTGGATTTTCGACTCGGACGCAAAGCTGATAGTTAATTGTAACGTTCAGGGCCTCCTAATGACGATGGAACACTCAAATTGCGTCCCGATTCAATACATCGTCCTCCAGACGACTTATCTCCATGGGTCTATTGCTGCCTCGGGCACCTTATGGTCGTTCTCCTGTGAGTCTAGATTATCGAATCGAACGCAAAACTGATAGTTAATTGTAACGTCCAGGACCTCCTAATGACGATGGAACACTCAAATTGCGTCCCGATTCAATACATCGTCCTCCAGACGACTTATCTCCATGGGTCTATTGCTGCCTCGGGCACCTTATGGTCGTTCTCCTGTGAGTCTAGATTATCGAATCGAACGCGCAACTGATAGTTAATTGTAACGTTCAGGGCCGCCTAATGTCGATGGAACACTCAAATTGCGTCGAGATTCAATACATCGTCCTCCAGCCGACGTGTCTCCATGGGTCTATTGCTGCCTCGGGCACCTTATGGTCGTTCTCCTGTGAGTCTAGATTTTCGACTCGGACGCAAAGCTGATAGTTAATTGTAACGTTCAGGGCCTCCTAATGACGATGGAACACTCTAATTGCGTCCCGATTCAATACATCGTCCTCCAGCCGTTGTGTCTCCATGGGTCTATTGCTGCCTCGGGCACCTTATGGTCGTTCTCCTGTGAGTCTAGATTATCGAATCGAACGCAAAACTGATAGTTAATTGTAACGTTCAGGGCCTCCTAATGACGATAGAACACTCAAATTGCGTCCCGATTCAATACATCGTCCTCCAGACGACGTGTCTCCATGGGTCTATTGCTGCCTCGGGCACCTTATGGTCGTTCCCCTGTGAGTCTAGATTTTCGACTCGGACGCAAAGCTGATAGTTAATTGTAACGTTCAGGGCCTCCTAATGACGATGGAACACTCAAATTGCGTCCCGATTCAATACATCGTCCTCCAGACGACTTATCTGGATGGGTCTATTGCTGCCTCGGGCACCTTATGGTCGTTCTCCTGTGAGTCTAGATTATCGAATCGAACGCAAAACTGATAGTTAATTGTAACGTTCAGGGCCTCCTAATGACGATGGAACACTCAAATTGCGTCGAGATTCAATACATCGTCCTCCAGCCGACGTGTCTCCATGGGTCTATTGCTGCCTCGGGCACCTTATGGTCGTTCCCCTGTGAGTCTAGATTTTCGACTCGGACGCAAAGCTGATAGTTAATTGTAACGTTCAGGGCCTCCTAATGACGATGGAACACTCAAATTGCGTCCCGATTCAATACATCGTCCTCCAGACGACTTATCTCCATGGGTCTATTGCTGCCTCGGGCACCTAATGGTCGTTCTCCTGTGAGTCTAGATTATCGAATCGAACGCAAAACTGATAGTTAATTGTAACGTTCAGGGCCTCCTAATGACGATGGAACACTCAAATTGCGTCCCGATTCAATACATCGTCTTCCAGCCGTTGTGTCTCCATGGGTCTACTGCTGCCTCGGGCACTTTATGGTCGTTCCCCTGTGAGTCTAGATTTTCGACTCGGACGCAAAGCTGATAGGTAATTGTAACGTTCAGGGCCTCCTAATGAAGATGGAACACTCAAATTGCGTCCCGATTCAATACATCGTCCTCCAGACGACTTATCTCCATGGGTCTATTGCTGCCTCGGGCACCTTATGGTCGTTCTCCTGTGAGTCTAGATTATCGAATCGAACGCAAAACTGATAGTTAATTGTAACGTTCAGGGCCTCCTAATGACGATGGAACACTCAAATTGCGTCCCGATTCAATACATCGTCTTCCAGCCGACGTGTCTCCATGGGTCTATTGCTGCCTCGGGCACCTTATGGTCGTTCCCCTGTGAGTCTGGATTTTCGACTCGGACGCAAAGCTGATAGTTAATTGTAACGTTCAGGGCCTCCTAATGACGATGGAACACTCAAATTGCGTCCCGATTCAATACATCGTCCTCCAGACGACTTATCTCCATGGGTCTATTGCTGCCTGGGGCACCTTATGGTCGTTCTCCTGTGAGTCTAGATTATCGAATCGAACGCAAAACTGATAGTTAATTGTAACGTTCAGGGCCTCCTAATGACGATGGAACACTCAAATTGCGTCCCGATTCAATACATCGTCTTCCAGCCGTTGTGTCTCCATGGGTCTATTGCTGCCTCGGGCACCTTATGGTCGTTCCCCTGTGAGTCTAGATTTTCGACTCGGACGCAAAGCTGATAGTTAATTGTAACGTTCAGGGCCTCCTAATGACGATGGAACACTCAAATTGCGTCCCGATTCAATACATCGTCCTCCAGACGACTTATCTCCATGGGTCTATTGCTGCCTCGGGCACCTTATGGTCGTTCTCCTGTGAGTCTAGATTATCGAATCGAACGCAAAACTGATAGTTAATTGTAACGTTCAGGGCCTACTAATGACGATGGAACACTCAAATTGCGTCCCGATTCAATACATCTTCTTCCAGCCGTTGTGTCTCCATGGGTCTATTGCTGCCTCGGGCACCTTATGGTCGTTCCCCTGTGAGTCTGGATTTTCGACTCGGACGCAAAGCTGATAGTTAATTGTAACGTTCAGGGCCTCCTAATGACGATGGAACACTCAAATTGCGTCCCGATTCAATACATCGTCCTCCAGACGACTTACCTCCATGGGTCTATTGCTGCCTCGGGCACCTTATGGTCGTTCTCCTGTGAGTCTAGATTATCGAATCGAACGCAAAACTGATAGTTAATTGTAACGTTCAGGACCTCCTAATGACGATGGAACACTCAAATTGCGTCCCGATTCAATACATCGACCTCCAGACGACTTATCTCCATGGGTCTATTGCTGCCTCGGGCACCTTATGGTCGTTCTCCTGTGAGTCTAGATTATCGAATCGAACGCACAACTGATAGTTAATTGTAACGTTCAGGGCCGCCTAATGTCGATGGAACACTCAAATTGCGTCGAGATTCAATACATCGTCCTCCAGCCGACGTGTCTCCATGGGTCTATTGCTGCCTCGGGCACCTTATGGTCGTTCTCCTGTGAGTCTAGATTTTCGACTCGGACGCAAAGCTGATAGTTAATTGTAACGTTCAGGGCCTCCTAATGACGATGGAACACTCAAATTGCGTCCCGATTCAATACATCGTCTTCCAGCCGTTGTGTCTCCATGGGTCTATTGCTGCCTCGGGCACCTTATGGTCGTTCTCCTGTGAGTCTAGATTATCGAATCGAACGCAAAACTGATAGTTAATTGTAACGTTCAGGGCCTCCTAATGACGATAGAACACTCAAATTGCGTCCCGATTCAATACATCGTCCTCCAGACGACTTATCTCCATGGGTCTATTGCTGCCTCGGGCACCTTATGGTCGTTCTCCTGTGAGTCTAGATTATCGAATCGAACGCAAAACTGATAGTTAATTGTAACGTTCAGGGCCTCCTAATGACGATGGAACACTCAAATTGCGTCCCGATTCAATACATCGTCCTCCAGACGACTTATCTCCATGGGTCTATTGCTGCCTCCGGCACCATATGGTCGTTCTCCTGTGAGTCTAGATTATCGAATCGAACGCAAAACTGATAGTTAATTGTAACGTTCAGGACCTCCTAATGACGATGGAACACTCAAATTGCGTCCCGATTCAATACATCGTCCTCCAGACGACTTATCTCCATGGGTCTATTGCTGCCTCGGGCACCTTATGGTCGTTCTCCTGTGAGTCTAGATTATCGAATCGAACGCACAACTGATAGTTAATTGTAACGATCAGGGCCTCCTAATGACGATGGAACACTCAAATTGCGTCGAGATTCAATACATCGTCCTCCAGCCGACGTGTCTCCATGGGTCTATTGCTGCCTCGGGCACCTTATGGTCGTTCCCCTGTGAGTCTAGATTTTCGACTCGGACGCAAAGCTGATAGTTAATTGTAACGTTCAGGGCCTCCTAATGACGATGGAACACTCAAATTGCGTCCCGATTCAATACATCGTCCTCCAGACGACTTATCTCCATGGGTCTATTGCTGCCTCGGGCACCTAATGGTCGTTCTCCTGTGAGTCTAGATTATCGAATCGAACGCAAAACTGATAGTTAATTGTAACGTTCAGGGCCTCCTAATGACGATGGAACACTCAAATTGCGTCCCGATTCAATACATCGTCTTCCAGCCGTTGTGTCTCCATGGGTCTATTGCTGCCTCGGGCACCTTATGGTCGTTCCCCTGTGAGTCTAGATTTTCGACTCGGACGCAAAGCTGATAGGTAATTGTAACGTTCAGGGCCTCCTAATGACGATGGAACACTCAAATTGCGTCCTGATTCAATACATCGTCCTCCAGACGACTTATCTCCATGGGTCTATTGCTGCCTCGGGCACCTTATGGTCGTTCTCCTGTGAGTCTAGATTATCGAATCGAACGCAAAACTGATAGTTAATTGTAACGTTCAGGGCCTCCTAATGACGATGGAACACTCAAATTGCGTCCCGATTCAATACATCGTCTTCCAGCCGACGTGTCTCCATGGGTCTATTGCTGCCTCGGGCACCTTATGGTCGTTCCCCTGTGAGTCTGGATTTTCGACTCGGACGCAAAGCTGATAGTTAATTGTAACGTTCAGGGCCTCCTAATGACGATGGAACACTCAAATTGCGATCCGATTCAATACATCGTCTTCCAGCCGTTGTGTCTCCATGGGTCTATTGCTGCCTCGGGCACCTTATGGTCGTTCCCCTGTGAGTCTAGATTTTCGACTCGGACGCAAAGCTGATAGTTAATTGTAACGTTCAGGGCCTCCTAATGACGATGGAACACTCAAATTGCGTCCCGATTCAATACATCGTCCTCCAGACGACTTATCTCCATGGGTCTATTGCTGCCTCGGGCACCTTATGGTCGTTCTCCTGTGAGTCTAGATTATCGAATCGAACGCAAAACTGATAGTTAATTGTAACGTTCAGGGCCTCCTAATGACGATGGAACACTCAAATTGCGTCCCGATTCAATACATCGTCTTCCAGCCGTTGTGTCTCCATGGGTCTATTGCTGCCTCGGGCACCTTATGGTCGTTCCCCTGTGAGTCTAGATTTTCGACTCGGACGCAAAGCTGATAGTTAATTGTAACGTTCAGGGCCTCCTAATGACGATGGAACACTCAAATTGCGTCCCGATTCAATACATCGTCCTCCAGACGACTTATCTCCATGGGTCTATTGCTGCCTCGGGCACCTTATGGTCGTTCCCCTGTGAGTCTAGATTTTCGACTCGGACGCAAAGCTGATAGTTAATTGTAACGTTCAGGGCCTCCTAATGACGATGGAACACTCAAATTGCGTCCCGATTCAATACATCGTCCTCCAGACGACTTATCTCCATGGGTCTATTGCTGCCTCGGGCACCTTATGGTCGTTCTCCTGTGAGTCTAGATTATCGAATCGAACGCACAACTGATAGTTAATTGTAACGTTCAGGGCCGCCTAATGTCGATGGAACACTCAAATTGCGTCGAGATTCAATACATCGTCCTCCAGCCGACGTGTCTCCATGGGTCTATTGCTGCCTCGGGCACCTTATGGTCGTTCTCCTGTGAGTCTAGATTTTCGACTCGGACGCAAAGCTGATAGTTAATTGTAACGTTCAGGGCCTCCTAATGACGATGGAACACTCAAATTGCGTCCCGATTCAATACATCGTCCTCCAGACGACTTATCTGGATGGGTCTATTGCTGCCTCGGGCACCTTATGGTCGTTCTCCTGTGAGTCTAGATTATCGAATCGAACGCAAAACTGATAGTTAATTGTAACGTTCAGGGCCTCCTAATGACGATAGAACACTCAAATTGCGTCCCGATTCAATACATCGTCCTCCAGACGACGTGTCTCCATGGGTCTATTGCTGCCTCGGGCACCTTATGGTCGTTCCCCTGTGAGTCTAGATTTTCGACTCGGACGCAAAGCTGATAGTTAATTGTAACGTTCAGGGCCTCCTAATGACGATGGAACACTCAAATTGCGTCCCGATTCAATACATCGTCCTCCAGACGACTTATCTGGATGGGTCTATTGCTGCCTCGGGCACCTTATGGTCGTTCTCCTGTGAGTCTAGATTATCGAATCGAACGCAAAACTGATAGTTAATTGTAACGTTCAGGGCCTCCTAATGACGATGGAACACTCAAATTGCGTCGAGATTCAATACATCGTCCTCCAGCCGACGTGTCTCCATGGGTCTATTGCTGCCTCGGGCACCTTATGGTCGTTCCCCTGTGAGTCTAGATTTTCGACTCGGACGCAAAGCTGATAGTTAATTGTAACGTTCAGGGCCTCCTAATGACGATGGAACACTCAAATTGCGTCCCGATTCAATACATCGTCCTCCAGACGACTTATCTCCATGGGTCTATTGCTGCCTCGGGCACCTAATGGTCGTTCTCCTGTGAGTATAGATTATCGAATCGAACGCAAAACTGATAGTTAATTGTAACGTTCAGGGCCTCCTAATGACGATGGAACACTCAAATTGCGTCCCGATTCAATACATCGTCTTCCAGCCGTTGTGTCTCCATGGGTCTACTGCTGCCTCGGGCACTTTATGGTCGTTCCCCTGTGAGTCTAGATTTTCGACTCGGACGCAAAGCTGATAGGTAATTGTAACGTTCAGGGCCTCCTAATGAAGATGGAACACTCAAATTGCGTCCCGATTCAATACATCGTCCTCCAGACGACTTATCTCCATGGGTCTATTGCTGCCTCGGGCACCTTATGGTCGTTCTCCTGTGAGTCTAGATTATCGAATCGAACGCAAAACTGATAGTTAATTGTAACGTTCAGGGCCTCCTAATGACGATGGAACACTCAAATTGCGTCCCGATTCAATACATCCTCTTCCAGCCGACGTGTCTCCATGGGTCTATTGCTGCCTCGGGCACCTTATGGTCGTTCCCCTGTGAGTCTGGATTTTCGACTCGGACGCAAAGCTGATAGTTAATTGTAACGTTCAGGGCCTCCTAATGACGATGGAACACTCAAATTGCGTCCCTATTCAATACATCGTCCTCCAGACGACTTACCTCCATGGGTCTATTGCTGCCTCGGGCACCTTATGGTCGTTCTCCTGTGGGTCTAGATTTTCGACTCGGACGCAAAGCTGATAGTTAATTGTAACGTTCAGGGCCTCCTAATGACGATGGAACACTCAAATTGCGTCCCGATTCAATACATCGTCTTCCAGCCGTTGTGTCTCCATGGGTCTATTGCTGCCTCGGGCACCTTATGGTCGTTCTCCTGTCAGTCTAGGTTTTCGACTCGGACGCAAAACTGATAGTTAATTGTAACGTTCAGGGCCGCCTAATGTCGATGGAACACTGAAATTGCGTCGAGATTCAATACATCGTCCTCCAGCCGACGTGTCTCCATGGGTCTATTGCTGCCTCGGGCACCTTATGGTCGTTCTCCTGTGAGTCTAGATTTTGAATCGAACGCAAAACTGATAGTTAATTGTAACGTTCAGGGCCTCCTAATGACGATGGAACACTCAAATTGCGTCCCGATTCAATACATCGTCTTCCAGGCGATTGTCTCCATGGGTCTATTGCTGCCTCGGGCACCTTATGGTCGTTCTCCTGTGAGTCTAGATTTTCGACTCGGACGCAAAGCTGATAGTTAATTGTAACGTTCAGGGCCTCCAAATGACGATGGTACACTTAATTTGCGTCCCGATTCAATACATCGTCTTCCAGCCGTTGTGTCTCCATGGGTCTATTGCTGCCTCGGGCACCTTATGGTCGTTCCCCTGTGAGTCTAGATTTTCGACTCGGACGCAAAGCTGATAGTTAATTGTAACGTTCAGGGCCTCCTAATGACGATGGAACACTCAAATTGCGTCCCGATTCAATACATCGTCCTCCAGACGACTTATCTCCATGGGTCTATTGCTGCCTCGGGCACCTTATGGTCGTTCTCCTGTGAGTCTAGATTATCGAATCGAACGCAAAACTGATAGTTAATTGTAACGTTCAGGGCCTCCTAATGACGATGGAACACTCAAATTGCGTCCCGATTCAATACATCTTCTTCCAGCCGTTGTGTCTCCATGGGTCTATTGCTGCCTCGGGCACCTTATGGTCGTTCCCCTGTGAGTCTGGATTTTCGACTCGGACGCAAAGCTGATAGTTAATTGTAACGTTCAGGGCCTCCTAATGACGATGGGACACTCAAATTGCGTCCCGATTCAATACATCGTCCTCCAGACGACTTATCTCCATGGGTCTATTGCTGCCTCGGGCACCTTATGGTCGTTCTCCTGTGAGTCTAGATTATCGAATCGAACGCAAAACTGATAGTTAATTGTAACGTTCAGGACCTCCTAATGACGATGGAACACTCAAATTGCGTCCCGATTCAATACATCGTCCTCCAGACGACTTATCTCCATGGGTCTATTGCTGCCTCGGGCACCTTATGGTCGTTCTCCTGTGAGTCTAGATTATCGAATCGAACGCACAACTGATAGTTAATTGTAACGTTCAGGGCCGCCTAATGTCGATGGAACACTCAAATTGCGTCGAGATTCAATACATCGTCCTCCAGCCGACGTGTCTCCATGGGTCTATTGCTGCCTCGGGCACCTTATGGTCGTTCTCCTGGGAGTCTAGATTTTCGACTCGGACGCAAAGCTGATAGTTAATTGTAACGTTCAGGGCCTCCTAATGACGATGGAACACTCAAATTGCGTCCCGATTCAATACATCGTCTTCCAGCCGTTGTGTCTCCATGGGTCTATTGCTGCCTCGGGCACCTTATGGTCGTTCTCCTGTGAGTCTAGATTATCGAATCGAACGCAAAACTGATAGTTAATTGTAACGTTCAGGGCCTCCTAATGACGATAGAACACTCAAATTGCGTCCCGATTCAATACATCGTCCTCCAGACGACTTATCTCCATGGGTCTATTGCTGCCTCGGGCACCTTATGGTCGTTCTCCTGTGAGTCTAGATTATCGAATCGAACGCACAACTGATAGTTAATTGTAACGTTCAGGGCCGCCTAATGTCGATGGAACACTCAAATTGCGTCGAGATTCAATACATCGTCCTCCAGCCGACGTGTCTCCATGGGTCTATTGCTGCCTCGGGCACCTTATGGTCGTTCTCCTGTGAGTCTAGATTTTCGACTCGGACGCAAAGCTGATAGTTAATTGTAACGTTTAGGGCCTCCTAATGACGATGGAACACTCAAATTGCGTCCCGATTCAATACATCGTCTTCCAGCCGTTGTGTCTCCATGGGTCTATTGCTGCCTCGGGCACCTTATGGTCGTTCTCCTGTGAGTCTAGATTATCGAATCGAACGCAAAACTGATAGTTAATTGTAACGTTCAGGGCCTCCTAATGACGATGGAACACTCAAATTGCGTCGAGATTCAATACATCGTCCTCCAGCCGACGTGTCTCCATGGGTCTATTGCTGCCTCGGGCACCTTATGGTCGTTCCCCTGTGAGTCTAGATTTTCGACTCGGACGCAAAGCTGATAGTTAATTGTAACGTTCAGGGCCTCCTAATGACGATGGAACACTCAAATTGCGTCCCGATTCAATACATCGTCCTCCAGACGACTTATCTCCATGGGTCTATTGCTGCCTCGGGCACCTAATGGTCGTTCTCCTGTGAGTATAGATTATCGAATCGAACGCAAAACTGATAGTTAATTGTAACGTTCAGGGCCTCCTAATGACGATGGAACACTCAAATTGCGTCCCGATTCAATACATCGTCTTCCAGCCGTTGTGTCTCCATGGGTCTACTGCTGCCTCGGGCACTTTATGGTCGTTCCCCTGTGAGTCTAGATTTTCGACTCGGACGCAAAGCTGATAGGTAATTGTAACGTTCAGGGCCTCCTAATGAAGATGGAACACTCAAATTGCGTCCCGATTCAATACATCGTCCTCCAGACGACTTATCTCCATGGGTCTATTGCTGCCTCGGGCACCTTATGGTCGTTCTCCTGTGAGTCTAGATTATCGAATCGAACGCAAAACTGATAGTTAATTGTAACGTTCAGGGCCTCCTAATGACGATGGAACACTCAAATTGCGTCCCGATTCAATACATCCTCTTCCAGCCGACGTGTCTCCATGGGTCTATTGCTGCCTCGGGCACCTTATGGTCGTTCCCCTGTGAGTCTGGATTTTCGACTCGGACGCAAAGCTGATAGTTAATTGTAACGTTCAGGGCCTCCTAATGACGATGGAACACTCAAATTGCGTCCCTATTCAATACATCGTCCTCCAGACGACTTACCTCCATGGGTCTATTGCTGCCTCGGGCACCTTATGGTCGTTCTCCTGTGGGTCTAGATTTTCGACTCGGACGCAAAGCTGATAGTTAATTGTAACGTTCAGGGCCTCCTAATGACGATGGAACACTCAAATTGCGTCCCGATTCAATACATCGTCTTCCAGCCGTTGTGTCTCCATGGGTCTATTGCTGCCTCGGGCACCTTATGGTCGTTCTCCTGTCAGTCTAGGTTTTCGACTCGGACGCAAAACTGATAGTTAATTGTAACGTTCAGGGCCGCCTAATGTCGATGGAACACTGAAATTGCGTCGAGATTCAATACATCGTCCTCCAGCCGACGTGTCTCCATGGGTCTATTGCTGCCTCGGGCACCTTATGGTCGTTCTCCTGTGAGTCTAGATTTTGAATCGAACGCAAAACTGATAGTTAATTGTAACGTTCAGGGCCTCCTAATGACGATGGAACACTCAAATTGCGTCCCGATTCAATACATCGTCTTCCAGGCGATTGTCTCCATGGGTCTATTGCTGCCTCGGGCACCTTATGGTCGTTCTCCTGTGAGTCTAGATTTTCGACTCGGACGCAAAGCTGATAGTTAATTGTAACGTTCAGGGCCTCCAAATGACGATGGTACACTTAATTTGCGTCCCGATTCAATACATCGTCTTCCAGCCGTTGTGTCTCCATGGGTCTATTGCTGCCTCGGGCACCTTATGGTCGTTCCCCTGTGAGTCTAGATTTTCGACTCGGACGCAAAGCTGATAGTTAATTGTAACGTTCAGGGCCTCCTAATGACGATGGAACACTCAAATTGCGTCCCGATTCAATACATCGTCCTCCAGACGACTTATCTCCATGGGTCTATTGCTGCCTCGGGCACCTTATGGTCGTTCTCCTGTGAGTCTAGATTATCGAATCGAACGCAAAACTGATAGTTAATTGTAACGTTCAGGGCCTCCTAATGACGATGGAACACTCAAATTGCGTCCCGATTCAATACATCTTCTTCCAGCCGTTGTGTCTCCATGGGTCTATTGCTGCCTCGGGCACCTTATGGTCGTTCCCCTGTGAGTCTGGATTTTCGACTCGGACGCAAAGCTGATAGTTAATTGTAACGTTCAGGGCCTCCTAATGACGATGGGACACTCAAATTGCGTCCCGATTCAATACATCGTCCTCCAGACGACTTATCTCCATGGGTCTATTGCTGCCTCGGGCACCTTATGGTCGTTCTCCTGTGAGTCTAGATTATCGAATCGAACGCAAAACTGATAGTTAATTGTAACGTTCAGGACCTCCTAATGACGATGGAACACTCAAATTGCGTCCCGATTCAATACATCGTCCTCCAGACGACTTATCTCCATGGGTCTATTGCTGCCTCGGGCACCTTATGGTCGTTCTCCTGTGAGTCTAGATTATCGAATCGAACGCACAACTGATAGTTAATTGTAACGTTCAGGGCCGCCTAATGTCGATGGAACACTCAAATTGCGTCGAGATTCAATACATCGTCCTCCAGCCGACGTGTCTCCATGGGTCTATTGCTGCCTCGGGCACCTTATGGTCGTTCTCCTGGGAGTCTAGATTTTCGACTCGGACGCAAAGCTGATAGTTAATTGTAACGTTCAGGGCCTCCTAATGACGATGGAACACTCAAATTGCGTCCCGATTCAATACATCGTCTTCCAGCCGTTGTGTCTCCATGGGTCTATTGCTGCCTCGGGCACCTTATGGTCGTTCTCCTGTGAGTCTAGATTATCGAATCGAACGCAAAACTGATAGTTAATTGTAACGTTCAGGGCCTCCTAATGACGATAGAACACTCAAATTGCGTCCCGATTCAATACATCGTCCTCCAGACGACTTATCTCCATGGGTCTATTGCTGCCTCGGGCACCTTATGGTCGTTCTCCTGTGAGTCTAGATTATCGAATCGAACGCACAACTGATAGTTAATTGTAACGTTCAGGGCCGCCTAATGTCGATGGAACACTCAAATTGCGTCGAGATTCAATACATCGTCCTCCAGCCGACGTGTCTCCATGGGTCTATTGCTGCCTCGGGCACCTTATGGTCGTTCTCCTGTGAGTCTAGATTTTCGACTCGGACGCAAAGCTGATAGTTAATTGTAACGTTTAGGGCCTCCTAATGACGATGGAACACTCAAATTGCGTCCCGATTCAATACATCGTCTTCCAGCCGTTGTGTCTCCATGGGTCTATTGCTGCCTCGGGCACCTTATGGTCGTTCTCCTGTGAGTCTAGATTTTCGACTCGGACGCAAAGCTGATAGTTAATTGTAACGTTCAGGGCCTCCTAATGACGATGGAACACTCAAATTGAGTCCCGATTCAATACATCGTCTTCCAGCCGTTGTGTCTCCATGGGTCTATTGCTGCCTCGGGCACCTTATGGTCGTTCTCCTGTGAGTCTAGATTATCGAATCGAACGCAAAACTGATAGTTAATTGTAACGTTCAGGGCCTCCTAATGACGATAGAACACTCAAATTGCGTCCCGATTCAATACATCGTCCTCCAGACGACTTATCTCCATGGGTCTATTGCTGCCTCGGGCACCTTATGGTCGTTCTCCTGTGAGTCTAGATTATCGAATCGAACGCAAAACTGATAGTTAATTGTAACGTTCAGGGCCTCCTAATGACGATGGAACACTCAAATTGCGTCCCGATTCAATACATCGTCCTCCAGACGACTTATCTCCATGGGTCTATTGCTGCCTCCGGCACCATATGGTCGTTCTCCTGTGAGTCTAGATTATCGAATCGAACGCAAAACTGATAGTTAATTGTAACGTTCAGGACCTCCTAATGACGATGGAACACTCAAATTGCGTCCCGATTCAATACATCGTCCTCCAGACGACTTATCTCCATGGGTCTATTGCTGCCTCGGGCACCTTATGGTCGTTCTCCTGTGAGTCTAGATTATCGAATCGAACGCACAACTGATAGTTAATTGTAACGATCAGGGCCTCCTAATGACGATGGAACACTCAAATTGCGTCGAGATTCAATACATCGTCCTCCAGCCGACGTGTCTCCATGGGTCTATTGCTGCCTCGGGCACCTTATGGTCGTTCCCCTGTGAGTCTAGATTTTCGACTCGGACGCAAAGCTGATAGTTAATTGTAACGTTCAGGGCCTCCTAATGACGATGGAACACTCAAATTGCGTCCCGATTCAATACATCGTCCTCCAGACGACTTATCTCCATGGGTCTATTGCTGCCTCGGGCACCTAATGGTCGTTCTCCTGTGAGTCTAGATTATCGAATCGAACGCAAAACTGATAGTTAATTGTAACGTTCAGGGCCTCCTAATGACGATGGAACACTCAAATTGCGTCCTTATTCAATACATCGTCTTCCAGCCGTTGTGTCTCCATGGGTCTATTGCTGCCTCGGGCACCTTATGGTCGTTCCCCTGTGAGTCTAGATTTTCGACTCGGACGCAAAGCTGATAGGTAATTGTAACGTTCAGGGCCTCCTAATGACGATGGAACACTCAAATTGCGTCCCGATTCAATACATCGTCCTCCAGACGACTTATCTCCATGGGTCTATTGCTGCCTCGGGCACCTTATGGTCGTTCTCCTGTGAGTCTAGATTATCGAATCGAACGCAAAACTGATAGTTAATTGTAACGTTCAGGGCCTCCTAATGACGATGGAACACTCAAATTGCGTCCCGATTCAATACATCGTCTTCCAGCCGACGTGTCTCCATGGGTCTATTGCTGCCTCGGGCACCTTATGGTCGTTCCCCTGTGAGTCTGGATTTTCGACTCGGACGCAAAGCTGATAGTTAATTGTAACGTTCAGGGCCTCCTAATGACGATGGAACACTCAAATTGCGTCCCGATTCAATACATCGTCTTCCAGCCGTTGTGTCTCCATGGGTCTATTGCTGCCTCGGGCACCTTATGGTCGTTCCCCTGTGAGTCTAGATTTTCGACTCGGACGCAAAGCTGATAGTTAATTGTAACGTTCAGGGCCTCCTAATGACGATGGAACACTCAAATTGCGTCCCGATTCAATACATCGTCCTCCAGACGACTTATCTCCATGGGTCTATTGCTGCCTCGGGCACCTTATGGTCGTTCTCCTGTGAGTCTAGATTATCGAATCGAACGCAAAACTGATAGTTAATTGTAACGTTCAGGGCCTCCTAATGACGATG
The DNA here is from genome assembly GCF_023864275.1 of Schistocerca cancellata. NCBI lineage: Eukaryota > Metazoa > Arthropoda > Insecta > Orthoptera > Acrididae > Schistocerca > Schistocerca cancellata. The sequence continues at coordinate 36,652,152 of NC_064627.1, forward strand.
GAACACTCAAATTGTGTCCCGATTCAATACATCGTCTTCCAGCCGTTGTGTCTCCATGGGTCTATTGCTGCCTCGGGCACCTTATGGTCGTTCCCCTGTGAGTCTAGATTTTCGACTCGGACGCAAAGCTGATAGTTAATTGTAACGTTCAGGGCCTCCTAATGACGATGGAACACTCAAATTGCGTCCCGATTCAATACATCGTCCTCCAGACGACTTATCTCCATGGGTCTATTGCTGCCTCGGGCACCTTATGGTCGTTCCCCTGTGAGTCTAGATTTTCGACTCGGACGCAAAGCTGATAGTTAATTGTAACGTTCAGGGCCTCCTAATGACGACGGAACACTCAAATTGCGTCCCGATTCAATACATCGTCCTCCAGACGACTTATCTCCATGGGTCTATTGCTGCCTCGGGCACCTTATGGTCGTTCTCCTGTGAGTCTAGATTATCGAATCGAACGCACAACTGATAGTTAATTGTAACGTTCAGGGCCGCCTAATGTCGATGGAACACTCAAATTGCGTCGAGATTCAATACATCGTCCTCCAGCCGACGTGTCTCCATGGGTCTATTGCTGCCTCGGGCACCTTATGGTCGTTCTCCTGTGAGTCTAGATTTTCGACTCGGACGCAAAGCTGATAGTTAATTGTAACGTTCAGGGCCTCCTAATGACGATGGAACACTCAAATTGCGTCCCGATTCAATACATCGTCCTCCAGACGACTTATCTCCATGGGTCTATTGCTGCCTCGGGCACCTTATGGTCGTTCTCCTGTGAGTCTAGATTATCGAATCGAACGCAAAGCTGATAGTTAATTGTAACGTTCAGGGCCTCCTAATGACGATAGAACACTCAAATTGCGTCCCGATTCAATACATCGTCCTCCAGACGACGTGTCTCCATGGGTCTATTGCTGCCTCGGGCACCTTATGGTCGTTCCCCTGTGAGTCTAGATTTTCGACTCGGACGCAAAGCTGATAGTTAATTGTAACGTTCAGGGCCTCCTAATGACGATGGAACACTCAAATTGCGTCCCGATTCAATACATCGTCCTCCAGACGACTTATCTGGATGGGTCTATTGCTGCCTCGGGCACCTTATGGTCGTTCTCCTGTGAGTCTAGATTATCGAATCGAACGCAAAACTGATAGTTAATTGTAACGTTCAGGGCCTCCTAATGACGATGGAACACTCAAATTGCGTCGAGATTCAATACATCGTCCTCCAGCCGACGTGTCTCCATGGGTCTATTGCTGCCTCGGGCACCTTATGGTCGTTCCCCTGTGAGTCTAGATTTTCGACTCGGACGCAAAGCTGATAGTTAATTGTAACGTTCAGGGCCTCCTAATGACGATGGAACACTCAAATTGCGTCCCGATTCAATACATCGTCCTCCAGACGACTTATCTCCATGGGTCTATTGCTGCCTCGGGCACCTAATGGTCGTTCTCCTGTGAGTATAGATTATCGAATCGAACGCAAAACTGATAGTTAATTGTAACGTTCAGGGCCTCCTAATGACGATGGAACACTCAAATTGCGTCCCGATTCAATACATCGTCTTCCAGCCGTTGTGTCTCCATGGGTCTACTGCTGCCTCGGGCACTTTATGGTCGTTCCCCTGTAAGTCTAGATTTTCGACTCGGACGCAAAGCTGATAGGTAATTGTAACGTTCAGGGCCTCCTAATGAAGATGGAACACTCAAATTGCGTCCCGATTCAATACATCGTCCTCCAGACGACTTATCTCCATGCGTCTATTGCTGCCTCGGGCACCTTATGGTCGTTCTCCTGTGAGTCTAGATTATCGAATCGATCGCAAAACTGATAGTTAATTGTAACGTTCAGGGCCTCCTAATGACGATGGAACACTCAAATTGCGTCCCTATTCAATACATCGTCCTCCAGACGACGTATCTGGATGGGTCTATTGCTGCCTCGGGCACCTTATGGTCGTTCTCCTGTGAGTCTAGATTATCGAATCGAACGCAAAACTGATAGTTAATTGTAACGTTCAGGGCCTCCTAATGACGATGGAACACTCAAATTGCGTCCCGATTCAATACATCGTCTTCCAGCCGACGTGTCTCCATGGGTCTATTGCTGCCTCGGGCACCTTATGGTCGTTCCCCTGTGAGTCTGGATTTTCGACTCGGACGCAAAGCTGATAGTTAATTGTAACGTTCAGGGCCTCCTAATGACGATGGAACACTCAAATTGCGTCCCGATTCAATACATCGTCCTCCAGACGACTTATCTCCATGGGTCTATTGCTGCCTGGGGCACCTTATGGTCGTTCTCCTGTGAGTCTAGATTATCGAATCGAACGCAAAACTGATAGTTAATTGTAACGTTCAGGGCCTCCTAATGACGATGGAACACTCAAATTGCGTCCCGATTCAATACATCGTCTTCCAGCCGTTGTGTCTCCATGGGTCTATTGCTGCCTCGGGCACCTTATGGTCGTTCCCCTGTGAGTCTAGATTTTCGACTCGGACGCAAAGCTGATAGTTAATTGTAACGTTCAGGGCCTCCTAATGACGATGGAACACTCAAATTGCGTCCCGATTCAATACATCGTCTTCCAGACGACTTATCTCCATGGGTCTATTGCTGCCTCGGGCACCTTATGGTCGTTCTCCTGTGAGTCTAGATTATCGAATCGATCGCAAAACTGATAGTTAATTGTAACGTTCAGGGCCTCCTAATGACGATGGAACACTCAAATTGCGTCCCTATTCAATACATCGTCCTCCAGACGACTTACCTCCATGGGTCTATTGCTGCCTCGGGCACCTTATGGTCGTTCTCCTGTGGGTCTAGATTTTCGACTCGGACGCAAAGCTGATAGTTAATTGTAACGTTCAGGGCCTCCTAATGACGATGGAACACTCAAATTGCGTCCCGATTCAATACATCGTCTTCCAGCCGTTGTGTCTCCATGGGTCTATTGCTGCCTCGGGCACCTTATGGTCGTTCTCCTGTCAGTCTAGGTTTTCGACTCGGACGCAAAACTGATAGTTAATTGTAACGTTCAGGGCCGCCTAATGTCGATGGAACACTGAAATTGCGTCGAGATTCAATACATCGTCCTCCAGCCGACGTGTCTCCATGGGTCTATTGCTGCCTCGGGCACCTTATGGTCGTTCTCCTGTGAGTCTAGATTTTGAATCGAACGCAAAACTGATAGTTAATTGTAACGTTCAGGGCCTCCTAATGACGATGGAACACTCAAATTGCGTCCCGATTCAATACATCGTCTTCCAGGCGATTGTCTCCATGGGTCTATTGCTGCCTCGGGCACCTTATGGTCGTTCTCCTGTGAGTCTAGATTTTCGACTCGGACGCAAAGCTGATAGTTAATTGTAACGTTCAGGGCCTCCAAATGACGATGGTACACTTAATTTGCGTCCCGATTCAATACATCGTCTTCCAGCCGTTGTGTCTCCATGGGTCTATTGCTGCCTCGGGCACCTTATGGTCGTTCCCCTGTGAGTCTAGATTTTCGACTCGGACGCAAAGCTGATAGTTAATTGTAACGTTCAGGGCCTCCTAATGACGATGGAACACTCAAATTGCGTCCCGATTCAATACATCGTCCTCCAGACGACTTATCTCCATGGGTCTATTGCTGCCTCGGGCACCTTATGGTCGTTCTCCTGTGAGTCTAGATTATCGAATCGAACGCAAAACTGATAGTTAATTGTAACGTTCAGGGCCTCCTAATGACGATGGAACACTCAAATTGCGTCCCGATTCAATACATCTTCTTCCAGCCGTTGTGTCTCCATGGGTCTATTGCTGCCTCGGGCACCTTATGGTCGTTCCCCTGTGAGTCTGGATTTTCGACTCGGACGCAAAGCTGATAGTTAATTGTAACGTTCAGGGCCTCCTAATGACGATGGGACACTCAAATTGCGTCCCGATTCAATACATCGTCCTCCAGACGACTTATCTCCATGGGTCTATTGCTGCCTCGGGCACCTTATGGTCGTTCTCCTGTGAGTCTAGATTATCGAATCGAACGCAAAACTGATAGTTAATTGTAACGTTCAGGACCTCCTAATGACGATGGAACACTCAAATTGCGTCCCGATTCAATACATCGTCCTCCAGACGACTTATCTCCATGGGTCTATTGCTGCCTCGGGCACCTTATGGTCGTTCTCCTGTGAGTCTAGATTATCGAATCGAACGCACAACTGATAGTTAATTGTAACGTTCAGGGCCGCCTAATGTCGATGGAACACTCAAATTGCGTCGAGATTCAATACATCGTCCTCCAGCCGACGTGTCTCCATGGGTCTATTGCTGCCTCGGGCACCTTATGGTCGTTCTCCTGTGAGTCTAGATTTTCGACTCGGACGCAAAGCTGATAGTTAATTGTAACGTTCAGGGCCTCCTAATGACGATGGAACACTCAAATTGCGTCCCGATTCAATACATCGTCTTCCAGCCGTTGTGTCTCCATGGGTCTATTGCTGCCTCGGGCACCTTATGGTCGTTCTCCTGTGAGTCTAGATTATCGAATCGAACGCAAAACTGATAGTTAATTGTAACGTTCAGGGCCTCCTAATGACGATAGAACACTCAAATTGCGTCCCGATTCAATACATCGTCCTCCAGACGACTTATCTCCATGGGTCTATTGCTGCCTCGGGCACCTTATGGTCGTTCTCCTGTGAGTCTAGATTATCGAATCGAACGCAAAACTGATAGTTAATTGTAACGTTCAGGGCCTCCTAATGACGATGGAACACTCAAATTGCGTCCTGATTCAATACATCGTCTTCCAGCCGTTGTGTCTCCATGGGTCTATTGCTGCCTCGGGCACCTTATGGTCGTTCCCCTGTGAGTCTGGATTTTCGACTCGGACGCAAAGCTGATAGTTAATTGTAACGTTCAGGGCCTCCTAATGACGATGGAACACTCAAATTGCGTCCCGATTCAATACATCGTCCTCCAGACGACTTATCTCCATGGGTCTATTGCTGCCTCCGGCACCATATGGTCGTTCTCCTGTGAGTCTAGATTATCGAATCGAACGCAAAACTGATAGTTAATTGTAACGTTCAGGACCTCCTAATGACGATTTAACACTCAAATTGCGTCCCGATTCAATACATCGTCCTCCAGACGACTTATCTCCATGGGTCTATTGCTGCCTCGGGCACCTTATGGTCGTTCCCCTGTGAGTCTAGATTTTCGACTCGGACGCAAAGCTGATAGTTAATTGTAACGTTCAGGGCCTCCTAATGACGATGGAACACTCAAATTGCGTCCCGATTCAATACATCGTCCTCCAGACGATTTATCTCCATGGGTCTATTGCTGCCTCGGGCACCTAATGGTCGTTCTCCTGTGAGTCTAGATTATCGAATCGAACGCAAAACTGATAGTTAATTGTAACGTTCAGGGCCTCCTAATGACGATGGAACACTCAAATTGCGTCCCGATTCAATACATCGTCTTCCAGCCGTTGTGTCTCCATGGGTCTATTGCTGCCTCGGGCACCTTATGGTCGTTCCCCTGTGAGTCTAGATTTTCGACTCGGACGCAAAGCTGATAGGTAATTGTAACGTTCAGGGCCTCCTAATGACGATGGAACACTCAAATTGCGTCCCGATTCAATACATCGTCCTCCAGACGACTTATCTCCATGGGTCTATTGCTGCCTCGGGCACCTTATGGTCGTTCTCCTGTGAGTCTAGATTATGGAATCGAACGCAAGACTGATAGTTAATTGTAACGTTCAGGGCCTCCTAATGACGATGGAACACTCAAATTGCGTCCCGATTCAATACATCGTCTTCCAGCCGACGTGTCTCCATGGGTCTATTGCTGCCTCGGGCACCTTATGGTCGTTCCCCTGTGAGTCTGGATTTTCGACTCGGACGCAAAGCTGATAGTTAATTGTAACGTTCAGGGCCTCCTAATGACGATGGAACACTCAAATTGCGTCCCGATTCAATACATCGTCTTCCAGCCGTTGTGTCTCCATGGGTCTATTGCTGCCTCGGGCACCTTATGGTCGTTCCCCTGTGAGTCTAGATTTTCGACTCGGACGCAAAGCTGATAGTTAATTGTAACGTTCAGGGCCTCCTAATGACGATGGAACACTCAAATTGCGTCCCGATTCAATACATCGTCCTCCAGACGACTTATCTCCATGGGTCTATTGCTGCCTCGGGCACCTTATGGTCGTTCTCCTGTGAGTCTAGATTATCGAATCGAACGCAAAACTGATAGTTAATTGTAACGTTCAGGGCCTCCTAATGACGATGGAACACTCAAATTGCGTCCCGATTCAATACATCGTCTTCCAGCCGTTGTGTCTCCATGGGTCTATTGCTGCCTCGGGCACCTTATGGTCGTTCCCCTGTGAGTCTAGATTTTCGACTCGGACGCAAAGCTGATTGTTAATTGTAACGTTCAGGGCCTCCTAATGACGATGGAACACTCAAATTGCGTCCCGATTCAATACATCGTCCTCCAGACGACTTATCTCCATGGGTCTATTGCTGCCTCGGGCACCTTATGGTCGTTCCCCTGTGAGTCTAGATTTTCGACTCGGACGCAAAGCTGATAGTTAATTGTAACGTTCAGGGCCTCCTAATGACGATGGAACACTCAAATTGCGTCCCGATTCAATACATCGTCCTCCAGACGACTTATCTCCATGGATCTATTGCTGCCTCGGGCACCTTATGGTCGTTCTCCTGTGAGTCTAGATTATCTAATCGAACGCAAAACTGATAGTTAATTGTAACGTTCAGGGCCTCCTAATGACGATGGAACACTCAAATTGCGTCCCGATTCAATACATCGTCTTCCAGCCGTTGTGTCTGCATGGGTCTATTGCTGCCTCGGGCACCTTATGGTCGTTCCCCTGTGAGTCTAGATTTTCGACTCGGACGCAAAGCTGATAGTTAATTGTAACGTTCAGGGCCTCCTAATGACGATGGAACACTCAAATAGCGTCCCGATTCAATACAACGTCCTCCAGACGACTTATCTCCATGGGTCTATTGCTGCCTCGGGCACCTTATGGTCGTTCTCCTGTGAGTCTAGATTATCGAATCGAACGCAAAACTGATAGTTAATTGTAACGTTCAGGGTCTCCTAATGACGATGGAACACTCAAATTGCGTCCCGATTCAATACATCGTCTTCCAGCCGTTGTGTCTCCATGGGTCTATTGCTGCCTCGGGCACCTTATGGTCGTTCCCCTGTGAGTCTAGATTTTCGACTCGGACGCAAAGCTGATAGTTAATTGTAACGTTCAGGGCCTCCTAATGACGATGGAACACTCAAATTGCGTCCCGATTCAATACATCGTCCTCCAGACGACTTATCTCCATGGGTCTATTGCTGCCTCGGGCACCTTATGGTCGTTCTCCTGTGAGTCTAGATTATCGAATCGAACGCAAAACTGATAGTTAATTGTAACGTTCAGGGCCTACTAATGACGATGGAACACTCAAATTGCGTCCCGATTCAATACATCGTCCTCCAGACGACTTATCTCCATGGGTCTATTGCTGCCTCGGGCACCTTATGGTCGTTCTCCTGTGAGTCTAGATTATCGAATCGAACGCAAAACTGATAGTTAATTGTAACGTTCAGGGCCTCCTAATGACGATGGAACACTCAAATTGCGTCCCGATTCAATACATCGTCTTCCAGCCGTTGTGTCTGCATGGGTCTATTGCTGCCTCGGGCACCTTATGGTCGTTCCCCTGTGAGTCTAGATTTTCGACTCGGACGCAAAGCTGATAGTTAATTGTAACGTTCAGGGCCTCCTAATGACGATGGAACACTCAAATTGCGTCCCGATTCAATACATCGTCTTCCAGCCGTTGTGTCTCCATGGGTCTATTGCTGCCTCGGGCACCTTATGGTCGTTCTCCTGTGAGTCTAGATTATCGAATCGAACACAAAACTGATAGTTAATTGTAACGTTCAGGGCCTCCTAATGGCGATGGAACACTCAAATTGCGTCCCGATTCAATACATCGTCTTCCAGCCGTTGTGTCTCCATGGGTCTATTGCTGCCTCGGGCACCTTATGGTCGTTCCCCTGTGAGTCTAGATTTTCGACTCGGACGCAAAGCTGATAATTAATTGTAACGTTCAGGGCCTCCTAATGACGATGGAACACTCAAATTGCGTCCCGATACAATACATCGTCCTCCAGACGACTTATCTCCATGGGTCTATTGCTGCCTCGGGCACCTTATGGTCGTTCTCCTGTGAGTCTAGATTATCGAATCGATCGCAAAACTGATAGTTAGTTGTAACGTTCAGGGCCTCCTAATGACGATAGAACACTCAAATTGCGTCCCTATTCAATACATCGTCCTCCAGACGACTTACCTCCATGGGTCTATTGCTGCCTCGGGCACCTTATGGTCGTTCTCCTGTGGGTCTAGATTTTCGACTCGGACGCAAAGCTGATAGTTAATTGTAACGTTCAGGGCCTCCTAATGACGATGGAACACTCAAATTGCGTCCCGATTCAATACATCGTTTTCCAGACGTTGTGTCTCCATGGGTCTATTGCTGCCTCGGGCACCTTATGGTCGTTCTCCTGTCAGTCTAGGTTTTCGACTCGGACGCAAAACTGATAGTTAATTGTAACGTTCAGGGCCGCCTAATGTCGATGGAACACTGAAATTGCGTCGAGATTCAATACATCGTCCTCCAGCCGACGTGTCTCCAAGGGTCTATTGCTGCCTCGGGCACCTTATGGTCGTTCTCCTGTGAGTCTAGATTTTCGACTCGGACGCAAAGCTGATAGTTAATTGTAACGTTCAGGGCCTCCTAATGACGATGGAACACTTAATTTGCGTCCCGATTCAATACATCGTCCTCCAGACGACTTATCTCCATGGGTCTATTGCTGCCTCGGGCACCTTATGGTCGTTCCCCTGTGAGTCTAGATTTTCGACTCGGACGCAAAGCTGATAGTTAATTGTAACGTTCAGGGCCTCCTAATGACGATGGAACACTCAAATTGCGTCCCGATTCAATACATCGTCCTCCAGACGACTTATCTCCATGGGTCTATTGCTGCCTCGGGCACCTTATGGTCGTTCTCCTGTGAGTCTAGATTATCGAATCGAACGCAAAACTGATAGTTAATTGTAACGTTCAGGGCCTCCTAATGACGATGGAACACTCAAATTGCGTCCCGATTCAATACATCGTCTTCCAGCCGTTGTGTCTGCATGGGTCTATTGCTGCCTCGGGCACCTTATGGTCGTTCCCCTGTGAGTCTAGATTTTCGACTCGGACGCAAAGCTGATAGTTAATTGTAACGTTCAGGGCCTCCTAATGACGATGGAACACTCAAATAGCGTCCCGATTCAATACAACGTCCTCCAGACGACTTATCTCCATGGGTCTATTGCTGCCTCGGGCACCTTATGGTCGTTCTCCTGTGAGTCTAGATTATCGAATCGAACGCAAAACTGATAGTTAATTGTAACGTTCAGGGTCTCCTAATAACGATGGAACACTCAAATTGCGTCCCGATTCAATACATCGTCTTCCAGCCGTTGTGTCTCCATGGGTCTATTGCTGCCTCGGGCACCTTATGGTCGTTCCCCTGTGAGTCTAGATTTTCGACTCGGACGCAAAGCTGATAGTTAATTGTAACGTTCAGGGCCTCCTAATGACGATGGAACACTCAAATTGCGTCCCGATTCAATACATCGTCCTCCAGACGACTTATCTCCATGGGTCTATTGCTGCCTCGGGCACCTTATGGTCGTTCTCCTGTGAGTCTAGATTATCGAATCGAACGCAAAACTGATAGTTAATTGTAACGTTCAGGGCCTCCTAATGACGATGGAACACTCAAATTGCGTCCCGATTCAATACATCGTCCTCCAGACGACTCATCTCCATGGGTCTATTGCTGCCTCGGGCACCTTATGGTCGTTCTCCTGTGAGTCTAGATTATCGAATCGAACGCAAAACTGATAGTTAATTGTAACGTTCAGGGCCTCCTAATGACGATGGAACACTCAAATTGCGTCCCGATTCAATACATCGTCTTCCAGCCGTTGTGTCTGCATGGGTCTATTGCTGCCTCGGGCACCTTATGGTCGTTCCCCTGTGAGTCTAGATTTTCGACTCGGACGCAAAGCTGATAGTTAATTGTAACGTTCAGGGCCTCCTAATGACGATGGAACACTCAAATTGCGTCCCGATTCAATACAACGTCCTCCAGACGACCTATCTCCATGGGTCTATTGCTGCCTCGGGCACCTTATGGTCGTTCCCCTGTGAGTCTAGATTTTCGACTCGGACGCAAAGCTGATAGTTAATTCTAACGTTCAGGGCCTCCTAATGACGATGGAACACTCAAATTGCGTCACGATTCAATACATCGTCTTCCAGCCGTTGTGTCTGCATGGGTCTATTGCTGCCTCGGGCACCTTATGGTCGTTCTCCTGTGAGTCTAGATTTTCGACTCGGACGCAAAGCTGATAGTTAATTGTAACGTTCAGGGCCTCCTAATGACGATGGAACACTCAAATTGCGTCCCGATTCAATACATCGTCCTCCAGACGACTTATCTCCATGGGTCTATTGCTGCCTCGGGCACCTTATGGTCGTTCTCCTGTGAGTCTAGATTATCGAATCGAACACAAAACTGATAGTTAATTGTAACGTTCAGGGCCTCCTAATGGCGATGGAACACTCAAATTGCGTCCCGATTCAATATATCGTCTTCCAGCCGTTGTGTCTCCATGGGTCTATTGCTGCCTCGGGCACCTTAAGGTCGTTCCCTTTGAGTCTAGATTTTCGACTCGGACGCAAAGCTGATAGTTAATTGTAACGTTCAGGGCCTCCTAATGACGATGGAACACTCAAATTGCGTCCCGATTCAATACATCGTCCTCCAGACGACTTATCTCCATGGGTCTATTGCTGCCTCGGGCACCTTATGGTCGTTCTCCTGTGAGTCTAGATTATCGAATCGAACGCAAAACTGATAGTTAATTGTAACGTTCAGGGCCTCCTAATGACGATGGAACACTCAAATTGCGTCCCGATTCAATACATCGTCTTCCAGCCGTTGTGTCTCCATGGGTCTATTGCTGCCTCGGGCACCTTATGGTCGTTCCCCTGTGAGTCTAGATTTTCGACTCGGACGCAAAGCTGATAGTTACTTGTAACGTTCAGGGCCTCCTAATGACGATGGAACACTCAAATTGAGTCCCGATTCAATACATCGTCCTCCAGACGACTTATCTCCATGGGTCTATTGCTGCCTCGGGCACCTTATGTTCGTTCTCCTGTGAGTCTAGATTATCGAATCGAACGCAAAACTGATAGTTAATTGTAACGTTCAGGGCCTCCTAATGACGATCGAACACTCAAATTGCGTCCCGATTCAATACATCGTCTTCCAGCCGTTGTGTCTCCATGGGTCTATTGCTGCCTCGGGCACCTTATGGTCGTTCCCCTGTGAGTCTAGATTTTCGACTCGGACGCAAAGCTGATAGGTAATTGTAACGTTCAGGGCCTCCTAATGACGATGGAACACTCAAATTGCGTCCCGATTCAATACATCGTCCTCCAGACGACTTATCTCCATGGGTCTATTGCTGCCTCGGGCACCTTATGGTCGTTCTCCATTGAGTCTAGATTATCGAATCGAACGCAAAACTGATAGTTAATTGTAACGTTCAGGGCCTCCTAATGACGATGGAACACTCAAATTGCGTCCCGATTCAATACATCGTCTTCCAGCCGACGTGTCTCCATGGGTCTATTGCTGCCTCGGGCACCTAATGGTCGTTCCCCTGTGAGTCTGGATTTTCGACTCGGACGCAAAGCTGATAGTTAATTGTAACGTTCAGGGCCTCCTAATGACGATGGAACACTCAAATTGCGTCCCGATTCAATACATCGTCCTCCAGACGACTTATCTCCATGGGTCTATTGCTGCCTCGGGCACCTTATGGTCGTTCTCCTGTGAGTCTAGATTATCGAATCGAACGCAAAACTGATAGTTAATTGTAACGTTCAGGGCCTCCTAATGACGATGGAACACTCAAATTGCGTCCCGATTCAATACATCGTCTTCCAGCCGTTGTGTCTCCATGGGTCTATTGCTGCCTCGGGCACCTTATGGTCGTTCCCCTGTGAGTCTAGATTTTCGACTCGGACGCAAAGCTGATAATTAATTGTAACGTTCAGGGCCTCCTAATGACGATGGAACACTCAAATTGCGTCCCGATTCAATACATCGTCCTCCAGACGACTTATCTCCATGGGTCTATTGCTGCCTCGGGCACCTTATGGTCGTTCTCCTGTGAGTCTAGATTATCGAATCGATCGCAAAACTGATAGTTAGTTGTAACGTTCAGGGCCTCCTAATGACGATAGAACACTCAAATTGCGTCCCTATTCAATACATCGTCCTCCAGACGACTTACCTCCATGGGTCTATTGCTGCCTCGGGCACCTTATGGTCGTTCTCCTGTGGGTCTAGATTTTCGACTCGGACGCAAAGCTGATAGTTAATTGTAACGTTCAGGGCCTCCTAATGACGATGGAACACTCAAATTGCGTCCCGATTCAATACATCGATTTCCAGACGTTGTGTCTCCATGGGTCTATTGCTGCCTCGGGCACCTTATGGTCGTTCTCCTGTCAGTCTATGTTTTCGACTCGGACGCAAAACTGATAGTTAATTGTAACGTTCAGGGCCGCCTAATGTCGATGGAACACTGAAATTGCGTCGAGATTCAATACATCGTCCTCCAGCCGACGTGTCTCCATGGGTCTATTGCTGCCTCGGGCACCTTATGGTCGTTCTCCTGTGAGTCTAGATTTTCGACTCGGACGCAAAGCTGATAGTTAATTGTAACGTTCAGGGCCTCCTAATGACGATGGAACACTTAATTTGCGTCCCGATTCAATACATCGTCTTCCAGCCGTTGTGTCTCCATGGGTCTATTGCTGCCTCGGGCACCTTATGGTCGTTCTCCTGTGAGTCTAGATTTTGAATCGAACGCAAATCTGATAGTTAATTGTAACGTTCAGGGCCTCCTAATGACGATGGAACACTCAAATTGCGTCCCGATTCAATACATCGTCTTCCAGCCGTTGTGTCTCCATGGGTCTATTGCTGCCTCGGGCACCTTATGGTCGTTCCCCTGTGAGTCTAGATTTTCGACTCGGACGCAAAGCTGATAGTTAATTGTAACGTTCAGGGCCTCCTAATGACGATGGAACACTCAAATTGCGTCCCGATTCAATACATCGTCCTCCAGACGACTTATCTCCATGGGTCTATTGCTGCCTCGGGCACCTTATGGTCGTTCTCCTGTGAGTCTAGATTATCGAATCGAACGCAAAACTGATAGTTAATTGTAACGTTCAGGGCCTCCTAATGACGATGGAACACTCAAATTGCGTCCCGATTCAATACATCGTCTTCCAGCCGTTGTGTCTCCATGGGTCTATTGCTGCCTCGGGCACCTTATGGTCGTTCCCGTGTGAGTCTAGATTTTCGACTCGGACGCAAAGCTGATAGTTAATTGTAACGTTCAGGGCCTCCTAATGACGATGGAACACTCAAATTGCGTCCCGATTCAATACATCGTCCTCCAGACGACTTATCTCCATGGGTCTATTGCTGCCTCGGGCACCTTATGGTCGTTCCCCTGTGAGTCTAGATTTTCGACTCGGACGCAAAGCTGATAGTTAATTGTAACGTTCAGGGCCTCCTAATGACGATGGAACACTCAAATTGCGTCCCGATTCAATACATCGTCCTCCAGACGACTTATCTCCATGGGTCTATTGCTGCCTCGGGCACCTTATGGTCGTTCTCCTGTGAGTCTAGATTATCTAATCGAACGCAAAACTGATAGTTAATTGTAACGTTCAGGGCCTCCTAATGACGATGGAACACTCAAATTGCGTCCCGATTCAATACATCGTCTTCCAGCCGTTGTGTCTGCATGGGTCTATTGCTGCCTCGGGCACCTTATGGTCGTTCCCCTGTGAGTCTAGATTTTCGATTCGGACGCAAAGCTGATAGTTAATTGTAACGTTCAGGGCCTCCTAATGACGATGGAACACTCAAATAGCGTCCCGATTCAATACAACGTCCTCCAGACGACTTATCTCCATGGGTCTATTGCTGCCTCGGGCACCTTATGGTCGTTCTCCTGTGAGTCTAGATTATCGAATCGAACGCAAAACTGATAGTTAATTGTAACGTTCAGGGCCTCCAAATGACGATGGAACACTCAAATTGCGTCCCGATTCAATACATCGTCTTCCAGCCGTTGTGTCTCCATGGGTCTATTGCTGCCTCGGGCACCTTATGGTCGTTCCCCTGTGAGTCTAAATTTTCGACTCGGACGCAAAGCTGATAGTTAATTGTAACGTTCAGGGCCTCCTAATGACGATGGAACACTCAAATTGCGTCCCGATTCAATACATCGTCCTCCAGACGACTTATCTCCATGGGTCTATTGCTGCCTCGGGCACCTTATGGTCGTTCTCCTGTGAGTCTAGATTATCGAATCGATCGCAAAACTGATAGTTAATTGTAACGTTCAGGGCCTCCTAATGACGATGGAACACTCAAATTGCGTCCCGATTCAATTCATCGTCCTCCAGACGACTTATCTCCATGGGTCTATTGCTGCCTCGGGCACCTTATGGTCGTTCTCCTGTGAGTCTAGATTATCGAATCGAACGCAAAACTGATAGTTAATTGTAACGTTCAGGTCCTCCTAATGACGATGGAACACTCAAATTGCGTCCCGATTCAATACATCGTCTTCCAGCCGTTGTGTCTGCATGGGTCTATTGCTGCCTCGGGCACCTTATGGTCGTTCCCCTGTGAGTCTAGATTTTCGACTCGGACGCAAAGCTGATAGTTAATTGTAACGTTCAGGGCCTCCTAATGACGATGGAACACTCAAATTGCGTCCCGATTCAATACAACGTCCTCCAGACGACCTGTCTCCATGGGTCTATTGCTGCCTCGGGCACCTTATGGTCGTTCCCCTGTGAGTCTAGATTTTCGACTCGGACGCAAAGCTGATAGTTAATTGTAACGTTCAGGGCCTCCTAATGACGATGGAACACTCAAATTGCGTCCCGATTCAATACATCGTCTTCCAGCCGTTGTGTCTGCATGGGTCTATTGCTGCCTCGGGCACCTTATGGTCGTTCTCCTGTGAGTCTAGATTTTCGACTCGGACGCAAAGCTGATAGTTAATTGTAACGTTCAGGGCCTCCTAATGACGATGGAACACTCAAATTGCGTCCCGATTCAATACATCGTCTTCCAGCCGTTGTGTCTCCATGGGTCTATTGCTGCCTCGGGCACCTTATGGTCGTTCTCCTGTGAGTCTAGATTATCGAATCGAACACAAAACTGATAGTTAATTGTAACGTTCAGGGCCTCCTAATGGCGATGGAACACTCAAATTGCGTCCCGATTCAATACATCGTCTTCCAGCCGTTGTGTCTCCATGGGTCTATTGCTGCCTCGGGCACCTTAAGGTCGTTCCCTTTGAGTCTAGATTTTCGACTCGGACGCAAAGCTGATAGTTAATTGTAACGTTCAGGGCCTCCTAATGACGATGGAACACTCAAATTGCGTCCCGATTCAATACATCGTCCTCCAGACGACTTATCTCCATGGGTCTATTGCTGCCTCGGGCACCTTATGGTCGTTCTCCTGTGAGTCTAGATTATCGAATCGAACGCAAAACTGATAGTTAATTGTAACGTTCAGGGCCTCCTAATGACGATGGAACACTCAAATTGCGTCCCGATTCAATACATCGTCTTCCAGCCGTTGTGTCTCCATGGGTCTATTGCTGCCTCGGGCACCTTATGGTCGTTCCCCTGTGAGTCTAGATTTTCGACTCGGACGCAAAGCTGATAGTTAATTGTAACGTTCAGGGCCTCCTAATGACGATGGAACACTCAAATTGAGTCCCGATTCAATACATCGTCCTCCAGACGACTTATCTCCATGGGTCTATTGCTGCCTCGGGCACCTTATGTTCGTTCTCCTGTGAGTCTAGATTATCGAATCGAACGCAAAACTGATAGTTAATTGTAACGTTCAGGGCCTCCTAATGACGATGGAACACTCAAATTGCGTCCCGATTCAATACATCGTCTTCCAGCCGTTGTGTCTCCATGGGTCTATTGCTGCCTCGGGCACCTTATGGTCGTTCCCCTGTGAGTCTAGATTTTCGACTCGGACGCAAAGCTGATAGTTAATTGTAACGTTCAGGGCCTCCTAATAACGATGGAACACTCAAATTGCGTCCCGATTCAATACATCGTCCTCCAGACGACTTATCTCCATGGGTCTATTGCTGCCTCGGGCACCTTATGGTCGTTCTCCTGTGAGTCTAGATTAACGAATCGAACGCAAAACTGATAGTTAATTGTAACGTTCAGGGCCTCCTAATGACGATGGAACACTCAAATTGCGTCCCGATTCAATACATCGTTCTCCAGCCGTTGTGTCTCCATGGGTCTATTGCTGCCTCGGGCACCTTATGGTCGTTCTCCTGTGAGTCTAGATTATTTAATCGGATGCAAACCTGATAGTTAATTGTAACGTTCAGGGCCTCCTAATGACGATGGAACACTCAAATTGCGTCCCGATTCAATACTTCGTCCTCCAGCCGACGTGTCTGCATGGGTCTATTGCTGCCTCATGCACCTTATGTTCGTTCTCGTGTGAGTCTAGATTATCGAATCGGACGCAAATCTGATAGTTAATTGTAACGTTCAGGGCCTCCTAATGACGATCGAACACTCAAATTGCGTCCCGATTCAATACTTCGTCCTCCAGCCGACGTGTCTGCATGGGTCTATTGCTGCCTCATGCACCTTATGTTCGTTTTCCTGTGAGTCAAGATTATCGAATCGGACGCAAAACTTATAGTTAATTGTAACGTTCAGGGCCTCCTAATGATGATGGAACACTCAAATTGCGTCCCGATTCAATACATCGTCCTCCAGACGACTTATCTCCATGGGTCTATTGCTAACTCGGGCACCTTATGGTCGTTCTCCTGTGAGTCTAGATTATCGAATCGAACGCAAAACTGATAGTTAATTGTAACGTTCAGGGCCTCCTAATGACGATCGAACACTCAAATTGCGTCCCGATTCAATACATCGTCCTCCAGACGACTTATCTCCATGGGTCTATTGCTAACTCGGGCACCTTATGGTCGTTCTCCTGTGAGTCTAGATTATCGAATCGGACGCAAAACTGATAGTTAATTGTAACGTTCAGGGCCTCCTAATGACGATGGAACACTCAAATTGCGTTCCGATTCAATACATCGCCCTCCAGCCGATTTATCTCCACGGGTCTATTGCTGCCTCGGGCACCGTATGGTCGTTTTCCTGTGAGTCTCGATTATCGAATCGGACGCAAAACTGATAGTTAATTGTAACGTTCAGGGCCTCCTAATGACGATGGAACACTCAAATTGCGTCCCGATTCAATACATCGCCCTCCAGCCGATTTATCTCCACGGGTCTATTGCTGCCTCGGGCACCTTATGGTCGTTTTCCTGTGAGTCTAGATTATCGAATCGGACGCAAAACTGATAGTTAATTGTAACGTTCAGGGCCTCCTAATGACGATGGAACACTCAAATTGCGTTCCGATCCAATACATCGCCCTCCAGCCGATTTATCTCCACGGGTCTATTGCTGCCTCGGGCACCGTATGGTCGTTTTCCTGTGAGTCTAGATTATCGAATCGGACGCAAAACTGATAGTTAATTGTAACGTTCAGGGCCTCCTAATGACGATGGAACACTCAAATTGCGTCCCGATTCAATACATCGCCCTCCAGCCGATTTATCTCCACGGGTCTATTGCTGCCTCGGGCACCTTATGGTCGTTTTCCTGTGAGTCTAGATTATCGAATCGGACGCAAAACTGATAGTTAATTAAAACGTTCAGGGCCTCCTAATGACGATGGAACACTCAAATTGCGTCCCGATTCAATACATCGTCCTCCAGACGACTTATCTCCATGGGTCTATTGCTAACTCGGGCACCTTATGGTCGTTCTCGTGTGAGTCTAGATTATCGAATCGGACGCAAATCTGATAGTTAATTGTAACGTTCAGGGCCTCCTAATGACGATCGAACACTCAAATTGCGTCCCGATTCAATACTTCGTCCTCCAGCCGACGTGTCTGCATGGGTCTATTGCTGCCTCATGCACCTTATGTTCGTTTTCCTGTGAGTCAAGATTATCGAATCGGACGCAAAACTTATAGTTAATTGTAACGTTCAGGGCCTCCTAATGATGATGGAACACTCAAATTGCGTCCCGATTCAATACATCGTCCTCCAGACGACTTATCTCCATGGGTCTATTGCTAACTCGGGCACCTTATGGTCGTTCTCCTGTGAGTCTAGATTATCGAATCGAACGCAAAACTGATAGTTAATTGTAACGTTCAGGGCCTCCTAATGACGATCGAACACTCAAATTGCGTCCCGATTCAATACATCGTCCTCCAGACGACTTATCTCCATGGGTCTATTGCTAACTCGGGCACCTTATGGTCGTTCTCCTGTGAGTCTAGATTATCGAATCGGACGCAAAACTGATAGTTAATTGTAACGTTCAGGGCCTCCTAATGACGATGGAACACTCAAATTGCGTTCCGATTCAATACATCGCCCTCCAGCCGATTTATCTCCACGGGTCTATTGCTGCCTCGGGCACCGTATGGTCGTTTTCCTGTGAGTCTCGATTATCGAATCGGACGCAAAACTGATAGTTAATTGTAACGTTCAGGGCCTCCTAATGACGATGGAACACTCAAATTGCGTCCCGATTCAATACATCGCCCTCCAGCCGATTTATCTCCACGGGTCTATTGCTGCCTCGGGCACCTTATGGTCGTTTTCCTGTGAGTCTAGATTATCGAATCGGACGCAAAACTGATAGTTAATTGTAACGTTCAGGGCCTCCTAATGACGATGGAACACTCAAATTGCGTTCCGATCCAATACATCGCCCTCCAGCCGATTTATCTCCACGGGTCTATTGCTGCCTCGGGCACCGTATGGTCGTTTTCCTGTGAGTCTAGATTATCGAATCGGACGCAAAACTGATAGTTAATTGTAACGTTCAGGGCCTCCTAATGACGATGGAACACTCAAATTGCGTCCCGATTCAATACATCGCCCTCCAGCCGATTTATCTCCACGGGTCTATTGCTGCCTCGGGCACCTTATGGTCGTTTTCCTGTGAGTCTAGATTATCGAATCGGACGCAAAACTGATAGTTAATTAAAACGTTCAGGGCCTCCTAATGACGATGGAACACTCAAATTGCGTCCCGATTCAATACATCGTCCTCCAGACGACTTATCTCCATGGGTCTATTGCTAACTCGGGCACCTTATGGTCGTTCTCCTGTGAGTCTAGATTATCGAATCGAACGCAAAACTGATAGTTAATTGTAACGTTCAGGGCCTCCTAATGACGATGGAACACTCAAATTGCGTCCCGATTCAATAAATCGTCCTCCAACCGACTTGTCCTCATGGGTCTATTGCTAACTCGGGCACCTTATGGTCGTTTTCCTGTGAGTCTAGATTATCGAATCGAACGCAAAACTGATAGGTAATTGTAACGTTCAGGGCCTCCTAATGACGATGGAACACTCAAATTGCGTCCCGATTCAATACATCGTCCTCCAGACGACTTATCTCCATGGGTCTATTGCTGCCTCGGGCACCTTATGGTCGTTTTCCTGTGAGTCTAGATTATCGAATCGGACCAAAACTGATAGTTAATTGTAACGTTCAGGGCCTCCTAATGACGATGGAAAACTCAAATTGCGTCCCGATTCAATACATCGTCCTCCAGACGACTTATCTCCATGGGTCTATTGCTAACTCGGGCACCTTATGGTCGTTCTCCTGTGAGTCTAGATTATCGAATCGAACGCAAAACTGATAGTTAATTGTAACGTTCAGGGCCTCCTAATGACGATGGAACACTCAAATTGCGTCCCGATTCAATACATCGTCCTCCAGACGACTTATCTCCATGGGTCTATTGCTGCCTCGGGCACCTTATGCTCGTTCTCCTGTGAGTCTAGATTATCGAATCGAACGCAAAACTGATAGTTAATTGTAACGTTCAGGGCCTCCTAATGACGATCGAACACTCAAATTGCGTTCCGATTCAATACATCGTCCTCCAGACGACATATCTCCATGGGTCTATTGCTAACTCGGGCCCCTTATGGTCGTTCTCCTGTGAGTCTAGATTATTGGATCGGACGCAAAACTGATAGTTAATTGTAACGTTCAGGGCCTCCTAATGACGATGGAACACTCAAATTGCGTCCCGATTCAATACATCGTCCTCCAGACGACTTATCTCCATGGGTCTATTGCTAACTCGGGCACCTTATGGTCGTTCTCCTGTGAGTCTAGATTTTCGAATCGGACGCAAAACTGATAGTTAGTTGTAACGTTCAGGGCCCCCTAATGACGATGGAACACTCAAATTGCGTCCCGATTCAATACATCGTCCTCCAGACGACTTATCTCCATGGGTCTATTGCTAACTCGGGCACCTTATGGTCGTTCTCCTGTGAGTCTAGATTATCGAATCGAACGCAAAACTGATAGTTAATTGTAACGTTCAGGGCCTCCTAATGACGATGGAACACTCAAATTGCGTCCCGATTCAATACATCGTCCTCCAGACGACTTATCTCCATGGGTCTATTGCTGCCTCGGGCACCTTATGCTCGTTCTCCTGTGAGTCTAGATTATCGAATCGAACGCAAAACTGATAGTTAATTGTAACGTTCAGGGCCTCCTAATGACGATCGAACACTCAAATTGCGTTCCGATTCAATACATCGTCCTCCAGACGACTTATCTCCATGGGTCTATTGCTAACTCGGGCCCCTTATGGTCGTTCTCCTGTGAGTCTAGATTATTGGATCGGACGCAAAGCTGATAGTTAATTGTAACGTTCAGGGCCTCCTAATGACGATGGAACACTCAAATTGCGTCCCGATTCAATACATCGATTTCCAGACGTTGTGTCTCCATGGGTCTATTGCTGCCTCGGGCACCTTATGGTCGTTCTCCTGTCAGTCTATGTTTTCGACTCGGACGCAAAACTGATAGTTAATTGTAACGTTCAGGGCCGCCTAATGTCGATGGAACACTGAAATTGCGTCGAGATTCAATACATCGTCCTCCAGCCGACGTGTCTCCATGGGTCTATTGCTGCCTCGGGCACCTTATGGTCGTTCTCCTGTGAGTCTAGATTTTCGACTCGGACGCAAAGCTGATAGTTAATTGTAACGTTCAGGGCCTCCTAATGACGATGGAACACTTAATTTGCGTCCCGATTCAATACATCGTCTTCCAGCCGTTGTGTCTCCATGGGTCTATTGCTGCCTCGGGCACCTTATGGTCGTTCTCCTGTGAGTCTAGATTTTGAATCGAACGCAAATCTGATAGTTAATTGTAACGTTCAGGGCCTCCTAATGACGATGGAACACTCAAATTGCGTCCCGATTCAATACATCGTCTTCCAGCCGTTGTGTCTGCATGGGTCTATTGCTGCCTCGGGCACCTTATGGTCGTTCCCCTGTGAGTCTAGATTTTCGACTCGGACGCAAAGCTGATAGTTAATTGTAACGTTCAGGGCCTCCTAATGACGATGGAACACTCAAATTGCGTCCCGATTCAATACATCGTCCTCCAGACGACTTATCTCCATGGGTCTATTGCTGCCTCGGGCACCTTATGGTCGTTCTCCTGTGAGTCTAGATTATCGAATCGAACGCAAAACTGATAGTTAATTGTAACGTTCAGGGCCTCCTAATGACGATGGAACACTCAAATTGCGTCCCGATTCAATACATCGTCTTCCAGCCGTTGTGTCTCCATGGGTCTATTGCTGCCTCGGGCACCTTATGGTCGTTCCCGTGTGAGTCTAGATTTTCGACTCGGACGCAAAGCTGATAGTTAATTGTAACGTTCAGGGCCTCCTAATGACGATGGAACACTCAAATTGCGTCCCGATTCAATACATCGTCCTCCAGACGACTTATCTCCATGGGTCTATTGCTGCCTCGGGCACCTCATGGTCGTTCCCCTGTGAGTCTAGATTTTCGACTCGGACGCAAAGCTGATAGTTAATTGTAACGTTCAGGGCCTCCTAATGACGATGGAACACTCAAATTGCGTCCCGATTCAATACATCGTCCTCCAGACGACTTATCTCCATGGGTCTATTGCTGCCTCGGGCACCTTATGGTCGTTCTCCTGTGAGTCTAGATTATCTAATCGAACGCAAAACTGATAGTTAATTGTAACGTTCAGGGCCTCCTAATGACGATGGAACACTCAAATTGCGTCCCGATTCAATACATCGTCTTCCAGCCGTTGTGTCTGCATGGGTCTATTGCTGCCTCGGGCACCTTATGGTCGTTCCCCTGTGAGTCTAGATTTTCGATTCGGACGCAAAGCTGATAGTTAATTGTAACGTTCAGGGCCTCCTAATGACGATGGAACACTCAAATAGCGTCCCGATTCAATACAACGTCCTCCAGACGACTTATCTCCATGGGTCTATTGCTGCCTCGGGCACCTTATGGTCGTTCTCCTGTGAGTCTAGATTATCGAATCGAACGCAAAACTGATAGTTAATTGTAACGTTCAGGGCCTCCAAATGACGATGGAACACTCAAATTGCGTCCCGATTCAATACATCGTCTTCCAGCCGTTGTTTCTCCATGGGTCTATTGCTGCCTCGGGCACCTTATGGTCGTTCCCCTGTGAGTCTAAATTTTCGACTCGGACGCAAAGCTGATAGTTAATTGTAACGTTCAGGGCCTCCTAATGACGATGGAACACTCAAATTGCGTCCCGATTCAATACATCGTCCTCCAGACGACTTATCTCCATGGGTCTATTGCTGCCTCGGGCACCTTATGGTCGTTCTCCTGTGAGTCTAGATTATCGAATCGAACGCAAAACTGATAGTTAATTGTAACGTTCAGGGCCTCCTAATGACGATGGAACACTCAAATTGCGTCCCGATTCAATACATCGTCCTCCAGACGACTTATCTCCATGGGTCTATTGCTGCCTCGGGCACCTTATGGTCGTTCTCCTGTGAGTCTAGATTATCGAATCGAACGCAAAACTGATAGTTAATTGTAACGTTCAGGTCCTCCTAATGACGATGGAACACTCAAATTGCGTCCCGATTCAATACATCGTCTTCCAGCCGTTGTGTCTGCATGGGTCTATTGCTGCCTCGGGCACCTTATGGTCGTTCCCCTGTGAGTCTAGATTTTCGACTCGGACGCAAAGCTGATAGTTAATTGTAACGTTCAGGGCCTCCTAATGACGATGGAACACTCAAATTGCGTCCCGATTCAATACAACGTCCTCCAGACGACCTGTCTCCATGGGTCTATTGCTGCCTCGGGCACCTTATGGTCGTTCCCCTGTGAGTCTAGATTTTCGACTCGGACGCAAAGCTGATAGTTAATTGTAACGTTCAGGGCCTCCTAATGACGATGGAACACTCAAATTGCGTCCCGATTCAATACATCGTCTTCCAGCCGTTGTGTCTGCATGGGTCTATTGCTGCCTCGGGCACCTTATGGTCGTTCTCCTGTGAGTCTAGATTTTCGACTCGGACGCAAAGCTGATAGTTAATTGTAACGTTCAGGGCCTCCTAATGACGATGGAACACTCAAATTGCGTCCCGATTCAATACATCGTCTTCCAGCCGTTGTGTCTCCATGGGTCTATTGCTGCCTCGGGCACCTTATGGTCGTTCTCCTGTGAGTCTAGATTATCGAATCGAACACAAAACTGATAGTTAATTGTAACGTTCAGGGCCTCCTAATGGCGATGGAACACTCAAATTGCGTCCCGATTCAATACATCGTCTTCCAGCCGTTGTGTCTCCATGGGTCTATTGCTGCCTCGGGCACCTTAAGGTCGTTCCCTTTGAGTCTAGATTTTCGACTCGGACGCAAAGCTGATAGTTAATTGTAACGTTCAGGGCCTCCTAATGACGATGGAACACTCAAATTGCGTCCCGATTCAATACATCGTCCTCCAGACGACTTATCTCCATGGGTCTATTGCTGCCTCGGGCACCTTATGGTCGTTCTCCTGTGAGTCTAGATTATCGAATCGAACGCAAAACTGATAGTTAATTGTAACGTTCAGGGCCTCCTAATGACGATGGAACACTCAAATTGCGTCCCGATTCAATACATCGTCTTCCAGCCGTTGTGTCTCCATGGGTCTATTGCTGCCTCGGGCACCTTATGGTCGTTCCCCTGTGAGTCTAGATTTTCGACTCGGACGCAAAGCTGATAGTTAATTGTAACGTTCAGGGCCTCCTAATGACGATGGAACACTCAAATTGAGTCCCGATTCAATACATCGTCCTCCAGACGACTTATCTCCATGGGTCTATTGCTGCCTCGGGCACCTTATGTTCGTTCTCCTGTGAGTCTAGATTATCGAATCGAACGCAAAACTGATAGTTAATTGTAACGTTCAGGGCCTCCTAATGACGATGGAACACTCAAATTGCGTCCCGATTCAATACATCGTCTTCCAGCCGTTGTGTCTCCATGGGTCTATTGCTGCCTCGGGCACCTTATGGTCGTTCCCCTGTGAGTCTAGATTTTCGACTCGGACGCAAAGCTGATAGTTAATTGTAACGTTCAGGGCCTCCTAATAACGATGGAACACTCAAATTGCGTCCCGATTCAATACATCGTCCTCCAGACGACTTATCTCCATGGGTCTATTGCTGCCTCGGGCACCTTATGGTCGTTCTCCTGTGAGTCTAGATTAACGAATCGAACGCAAAACTGATAGTTAATTGTAACGTTCAGGGCCTCCTAATGACGATGGAACACTCAAATTGCGTCCCGATTCAATACATCGTTCTCCAGCCGTTGTGTCTCCATGGGTCTATTGCTGCCTCGGGCACCTTATGGTCGTTCTCCTGTGAGTCTAGATTATTTAATCGGATGCAAACCTGATAGTTAATTGTAACGTTCAGGGCCTCCTAATGACGATGGAACACTCAAATTGCGTCCCGATTCAATACTTCGTCCTCCAGCCGACGTGTCTGCATGGGTCTATTGCTGCCTCATGCACCTTATGTTCGTTCTCGTGTGAGTCTAGATTATCGAATCGGACGCAAATCTGATAGTTAATTGTAACGTTCAGGGCCTCCTAATGACGATCGAACACTCAAATTGCGTCCCGATTCAATACTTCGTCCTCCAGCCGACGTGTCTGCATGGGTCTATTGCTGCCTCATGCACCTTATGTTCGTTTTCCTGTGAGTCAAGATTATCGAATCGAACGCAAAACTGATAGTTAATTGTAACGTTCAGGGCCTCCTAATGACGATCGAACACTCAAATTGCGTCCCGATTCAATACATCGTCCTCCAGACGACTTATCTCCATGGGTCTATTGCTAACTCGGGCACCTTATGGTCGTTCTCCTGTGAGTCTAGATTATCGAATCGAACGCAAAACTGATAGTTAATTGTAACGTTCAGGGCCTCCTAATGACGATCGAACACTCAAATTGCGTCCCGATTCAATACATCGTCCTCCAGACGACTTATCTCCATGGGTCTATTGCTAACTCGGGCACCTTATGGTCGTTCTCCTGTGAGTCTAGATTATCGAATCGGACGCAAAACTGATAGTTAATTGTAACGTTCAGGGCCTCCTAATGACGATGGAACACTCAAATTGCGTTCCGATTCAATACATCGCCCTCCAGCCGATTTATCTCCACGGGTCTATTGCTGCCTCGGGCACCGTATGGTCGTTTTCCTGTGAGTCTCGATTATCGAATCGGACGCAAAACTGATAGTTAATTGTAACGTTCAGGGCCTCCTAATGACGATGGAACACTCAAATTGCGTCCCGATTCAATACATCGCCCTCCAGCCGATTTATCTCCACGGGTCTATTGCTGCCTCGGGCACCTTATGGTCGTTTTCCTGTGAGTCTAGATTATCGAATCGGACGCAAAACTGATAGTTAATTGTAACGTTCAGGGCCTCCTAATGACGATGGAACACTCAAATTGCGTTCCGATCCAATACATCGCCCTCCAGCCGATTTATCTCCACGGGTCTATTGCTGCCTCGGGCACCGTATGGTCGTTTTCCTGTGAGTCTAGATTATCGAATCGGACGCAAAACTGATAGTTAATTGTAACGTTCAGGGCCTCCTAATGACGATGGAACACTCAAATTGCGTCCCGATTCAATACATCGCCCTCCAGCCGATTTATCTCCACGGGTCTATTGCTGCCTCGGGCACCTTATGGTCGTTTTCCTGTGAGTCTAGATTATCGAATCGGACGCAAAACTGATAGTTAATTAAAACGTTCAGGGCCTCCTAATGACGATGGAACACTCAAATTGCGTCCCGATTCAATACATCGTCCTCCAGACGACTTATCTCCATGGGTCTATTGCTAACTCGGGCACCTTATGGTCGTTCTCCTGTGAGTCTAGATTATCGAATCGAACGCAAAACTGATAGTTAATTGTAACGTTCAGGGCCTCCTAATGACGATGGAACACTCAAATTGCGTCCCGATTCAATAAATCGTCCTCCAACCGACTTGTCCTCATGGGTCTATTGCTAACTCGGGCACCTTATGGTCGTTTTCCTGTGAGTCTAGATTATCGAATCGAACGCAAAACTGATAGGTAATTGTAACGTTCAGGGCCTCCTAATGACGATGGAACACTCAAATTGCGTCCCGATTCAATACATCGTCCTCCAGACGACTTATCTCCATGGGTCTATTGCTGCCTCGGGCACCTTATGGTCGTTTTCCTGTGAGTCTAGATTATCGAATCGGACCAAAACTGATAGTTAATTGTAACGTTCAGGGCCTCCTAATGACGATGGAAAACTCAAATTGCGTCCCGATTCAATACATCGTCCTCCAGACGACTTATCTCCATGGGTCTATTGCTAACTCGGGCACCTTATGGTCGTTCTCCTGTGAGTCTAGATTATCGAATCGAACGCAAAACTGATAGTTAATTGTAACGTTCAGGGCCTCCTAATGACGATGGAACACTCAAATTGCGTCCCGATTCAATACATCGTCCTCCAGACGACTTATCTCCATGGGTCTATTGCTGCCTCGGGCACCTTATGCTCGTTCTCCTGTGAGTCTAGATTATCGAATCGAACGCAAAACTGATAGTTAATTGTAACGTTCAGGGCCTCCTAATGACGATCGAACACTCAAATTGCGTTCCGATTCAATACATCGTCCTCCAGACGACTTATCTCCATGGGTCTATTGCTAACTCGGGCCCCTTATGGTCGTTCTCCTGTGAGTCTAGATTATTGGATCGGACGCAAAACTGATAGTTAATTGTAACGTTCAGGGCCTCCTAATGACGATGGAACACTCAAATTGCGTCCCGATTCAATACATCGTCCTCCAGACGACTTATCTCCATGGGTCTATTGCTAACTCGGGCACCTTATGGTCGTTCTCCTGTGAGTCTAGATTTTCGAATCGGACGCAAAACTGATAGTTAGTTGTAACGTTCAGGGCCCCCTAACGACGATGGAACACTCAAATTGCGTCCCGATTCAATACATCGTCCTCCAGACGACTTATCTCCATGGGTCTATTGCTAACTCGGGCACCTTATGGTCGTTCTCCTGTGAGTCTAGATTATCGAATCGAACGCAAAACTGATAGTTAATTGTAACGTTCAGGGCCTCCTAATGACGATGGAACACTCAAATTGCGTTCCGATTCAATACATCGTCCTCCAGACGACTTATCTCCATGGGTCTATTGCTAACTCGGGCACCTTATGGTCGTTCTCCTGTGAGTCTAGATTATCGAATCGGACCAAAACTGATAGTTAATTGTAACGTTCAGGGCCTCCTAATGACGATGGAACACTCAAATTGCGTCCCGATTCAATACATCGTCCTCCAGACGACTTATCTCCATGGGTCTATTGCTGCCTCGGGCACCTTATGGTCGTTCTCCTGTGAGTCTAGATTATCGAATCGAACGCAAAACTGATAGTTAATTGTAACGTTCAGGGCCTCCTAATGACGATGGAACACTCAAATTGCGTCCCGATTCAATACATCGTCCTCTAGACGACTTATCTCCATGGGTCTATTGCTAACTCGGGCACCTTATCGTCGTTCTCCTGTGAGTCTAGATCATCGAATCGAACGCAAAACTGATAGTTAATTGTAACGTTCAGGGCCCCCTAATGACGATGGAACACTCAAATTGCGTTCCGATTCAATACATCGCCCTCCAGCCGATTTATCTCCACGGGTCTATTTCTGCCTCGGGCACCTTATGGTCGTTTTCCTGTGAGTCTAGATTATCGAATCGGACCAAAACTGACAGTTAATTGTAACGTTCAGGGCCTCCTAATGACGATGGAACACTCAAATTGCGTCCCGATTCAGTACATCGTCCTCCAGACGACTTATCTCCATGGGTCTATTGCTAACTCGGGCACCTTATGGTCGTTCTCCTGTGAGTCTAGATTATCGAATCGAACGCAAAACTGATAGTTAATTGTAACGTTCAGGGCCTCCTAATGACGATGGAACACTCAAATTGCGTCCCGATTCAATACATCGTCCTCCAGACGACTTATCTCCATGGGTCTATTGCTAACTCGGGCACCTTATGGTCGTTCTCCTGTGAGTCTAGATTATCGAATCGAACGCAAAACTGATAGTTAATTGTAACGTTCAGGGCCTCCTAATGACGATGGAACACTCAAATTGCGTCCCGATTCAATACATCGTCCTCCAGACGACTTATCTCCATGGGTCTATTGCTAACTCGGGCACCTTATGGTCGTTCTCCTGTGAGTCTAGATTATCGAATCGAACGCAAAACTGATAGTTAATTGTAACGTTCAGGGCCTCCTAATGACGATGGAACACTCAAATTGCGTCCCGATTCAATACATCGTCCTCCAGACGACTTATCTCCATGGGTCTATTGCTAACTCGGGCACCTTATGGTCGTTCTCCTGTGAGTCTAGATTATCGAATCGAACGCAAAACTGATAGTTAATTGTAACGTTCAGGGCCTCCTAATGACGATCGAACACTCAAATTGCGTCCCGATTCAATACATCGCCCTCCAGCCGATTTATCTCCACGGGTCTATTGCTACCTCGGGCACCTTATGGTCGTTCTCCTGTGAGTCTAGATTATCGAATCGAACGCAAAACTGATAGTTAATTGTAACGTTCAGGGCCTCCTAATGACGATCGAACACTCAAATTGCGTCCCGATTCAATACATCGCCCTCCAGACGACTTATCTCCATGGGTCTATTGCTAACTCGGGCACCTTATGGTCGTTTTCCTGTGAGTCTAGATTATCGAATCGGACGCAAAACTGATAGTTAATTGTAACGTTCAGGGCCTCCTAATGACGATGGAACACTCAAATTGCGTCCCGATTCAATACATCGTCCTCCAGACGACTTATCTCCATGGGTCTATTGCTAACTCGGGCACCTTATGGTCGTTCTCCTGTGAGTCTAGATTATCGAATCGAACGCAAAACTGATAGTTAATTGTAACGTTCAGGGCCTCCTAATGACGATGGAACACTCAAATTGCGTCCCGATTCAATACATCGTCCTCCAGACGACTTATCTCCATGGGTCTATTGCTGCCTCGGGCACCTTATTGTCGTTTTCCTGTGAGTCTAGATTATCGAATCGGACCAAAACTGATAGTTAATTGTAACGTTCAGGGCCTCCTGATGACGATGGAACACTCAAATTGCGTCCCGATACAATAAATCGTCCTCCAACCGACTTGTCCTCATGGGTCAATTGCTAACTCGGGCACCTTATGGTCGTTTTCCTGTGAGTCTAGATTATCGAATCGAACGCAAAACTGATAGTTAATTGTAACGTTCAGGGCCTCCTAATGACGATGGAACACTCAAATTGCGTCCCGATTCAATACATCGTCCTCCAGACGACTTATCACCATGGGTCTATTGCTGCCTCGGGCACCTTATGGTCGTTTTCCTGTGAGTCTAGATTATCGAATCGGACCAAAACTGATAGTTAATTGTAACGTTCAGGGCCTCCTAATGACGATGGAACACTCAAATTGCGTCCCGATTCAATACATCGTCCTCCAGACGACTTATCTCCATGGGTCTATTGCTGCCTCGGGCACCTTAAGGTCGTTCTCCTGTGAGTCTAGATTATCGAATTGAACGCAAAACTGATAGTTAATTGTAACGTTCAGGGCCTCCTAATGAC
The DNA here is from genome assembly GCF_023864275.1 of Schistocerca cancellata. Taxonomy (NCBI): domain Eukaryota; kingdom Metazoa; phylum Arthropoda; class Insecta; order Orthoptera; family Acrididae; genus Schistocerca; species Schistocerca cancellata. The sequence continues at coordinate 36,682,565 of NC_064627.1, forward strand.
GATGGAACACTCAAATTGCGTCCCGATTCAATACATCGTCCTCCAGACGACTTATCTCCATGGGTCTATTGCTGCCTCGGGCACCTTATGGTCGTTCTCCTGTGAGTCTAGATTATCGAATCGAACGCAAAACTGATAGTTAATTGTAACGTTCAGGGCCTCCTAATGACGATCGAACACTCAAATTGCGTCCCGATTCAATACATCGCCCTCCAGCCGATTTATCTCCACGGGTCTATTGCTGCCTCGGGCACCTTATGGTCGTTTTCCTGTGAGTCTAGATTATCGAATCGGACCAAAACTGATAGTTAATTGTAACGTTCAGGGCCTCCTAATGACGATGGAACACTCAAATTGCGTCCCGATTCAATACATCGTCCTCCAGACGACTTATCTCCATGGGTCTATTGCTAACTCGGGCACCTTATGGTCATTCTCCTGTGAGTCTAGATTATCGAATCGAACGCAAAACTGATAGTTAGTTGTAACGTTCAGGGCCTCCTAATGACGATGGAACACTCAAATTGCGTCCCTATTCAATACATCGTCCTCCAGACGACTTATCTCCATGGGTCTATTGCTAACTCGGGCACCTTATGGTCGTTCTCCTGTGAGTCTAGATTATCGAATCGAACGCAAAACTGATAGTTAATTGTAACGTTCAGGGCCTTCTAATGACGTTGGAACACTCAAATTGCGTTCCGATTCAATACATCGCCCTCCAGCCGATTTATCTCCACGGGTCTATTGCTGCCTCGGGCACCTTATGGTCGTTTTCCTGTGAGTCTAGATTATCGAATCGGACCAAAACTGATAGTTAATTGTAACGTTCAGGGCCTCCTAATGACGATGGAACACTCAAATTGCGTCCCGATTCAATACATCGTCCTCCAACCGACTTATCTCCATGGGTCTATTGCTAACTCGGGCACCTTATGGTCGTTCTCCTGTGAGTCTAGATTATCGAATCGAACGCAGAACTGATAGTTAATTGTAACGTTCAGGGCCTCCTAATGACGATGGAACACTCAAATTGCGTCCCGATTCAATACATCGTCCTCCAGACGACTTATCTCCATGGGTCTATTGCTAACTCGGGCACCTTATGGTCGTTCTCCTGTGAGTCTAGATTATCGAATCGAACGCAAAACTGATAGTTAATTGTAACGTTCAGGGCCTCCTAATGACGATGGAACACTCAAATTGCGTCCCGATTCAATACATCGTCCTCCAGACGACTTATCTCCATGGGTCTATTGCTAACTCGGGCACCTTATGGTCGTTCTGCTGTGAGTCTAGATTATCGAATCGAACGCGAAACTGATAGTTAATTGTAACGTTCAGGGCCTCCTAATGACGATGGAACACTCAAACTGCGTCCCGATTCAATACATCGTCCTCCAGACGACTTATCTCCATGGGTCTATTGCTGCCTCGGGCACCTTACGGTCGTTCTCCTGTGAGTCTAGATTATCGAATCGGACGCAAAACTGATAGTTAGTTGTAACGTTCAGGGCCTCTTAATGACGATCGATCACTCAAATTGCGTTCCGATTCAATACATCGCCCTCCAGCCGATTTATCTCCACGGGTCTATTGCTGCCTCGGGCACTTTATGGTCGTTTTCCTGTGAGTCTAGATTATCGAATCGGACCAAAACTGATAGTTAATTGTAACGTTCAGGGCCTCCTAATGACGATGGAACACTCAAATTGCGTCCCGATTCAATAAATCGTCCTCCAACCGACTTGTCCTCATGGGTCTATTGCTAACTCGGGCACCTTATGGTCGTTTTCCTGTGAGTCTAGATTATCGAATCGAACGCAAAACTGATAGTTAATTGTAACGTTCAGGGCCTCCTAATGACGATGGAACACTCAAATTGCGTCCCGATTCAATACATCGTCCTCCAGACGACTTATCTCCATGGGTCTATTGCTGCCTCGGGCACCTTATGGTCGTTCTCCTGTGAGTCTAGATTATCGAATCGGACGCAAAACTGATAGTTAGTTGTAACGTTCAGGGCCTCCTAATGACGATCGAACACTCAAATTGCGTTCCGATTCAATACATCGCCCTCCAGCCGATTTATCTCCACGGGTCTATTGCTGCCTCGGGCACCTTATGGTCGTTTTCCTGTGAGTCTAGATTATCGAATCGGACCAAAACTGATAGTTAATTGTAAAGTTCAGGGCCTCCTAATGACGATGGAACACTCAAATTGCGTCCCGATTCAATACATCGTCCTCCAGACGACTTATCTCCATGGGTCTATTGCTAACTCTGGCACCTTATGGTCGTTCTCCTGTGAGTCTAGATTGTCGAATCGAACGCAAAACTGATAGTTAATTGTAACGTTCAGGGCCTCCTAATGACGATGGAACACTCAAATTGCGTCCCGATTCAATACATCGTCCTCCAGACGACTTATCTCCATGGGTCTATTGCTAACTCGGGCACCTTATGGTCGTTCTCCTGTGAGTCTAGATTATCGAATCGAACGCAAAACTGATAGTTAATTGTAACGTTCAGGGCCTCCTAATGACGATCGAACACTCAAATTGCGTCCCGATTCAATACATCGTCCTCCAGACGACTTATCTCCATGGGTCTATTGCTAACTCGGGCACCTTATGGTCGTTCTCCTGTGAGTCTAGATTATCGAATCGAACGCAAAACTGATAGTTAATTGTAACGTTCAGGGCCTCCTAATGACGATGGAACACTCAAATTGCGTCCCGATTCAATACATCGTCCTCCAGACGACTTATCTCCATGGGTCTATTGCTGCCTCGGGCACCTTATGGTCGTTCTCCTGTGAGTCTAGATTATCGAATCAAACGCAAAACTGATAGTTAATTGTAACGTTCAGGGCCTCCTAATGACGATCGAACACTCAAATAGCGTCCCGATTCAATACATCGTCCTCCAGACGACTTATCTCCATGGGTCTATTGCTAACTCGGGCACCTTATGGTCGTTCTCCTGTGAGTCTAGATTATCGAATCGAACGCAAAACTGATAGTTAATTGTAACGTTCAGGGCCTTCTAATGACGATGGAACACTCAAATTGCGTTCCGATTCAATACATCGCCCTCCAGCCGATTTATCTCCACGGGTCTATTGCTGCCTCGGGCACCTTATGGTCGTTTTCCTGTGAGTCTAGATTATCGAATCGGACCAAAACTGATAGTTAATTGTAACGTTCAGGGCCTCCTAATGACGATGGAACACTCAAATCGCGTCCCGATTCAATACATCGTCCTCCAGACGACTTATCTCCATGGGTCTATTGCTAACTCGGGCACCTTATGGTCGTTCTGCTGTGAGTCTAGATTATCGAATCGAACGCAAAACTGATAGTTAATTGTAACGTTCAGGGCCTCCTAATGACGATGGAACACTCAAACTGCGTCCCGATTCAATACATCGTCCTCCAGACGACTTATCTCCATGGGTCTATTGCTGCCTCGGGCACCTTACGGTAGTTCTCCTGTGAGTCTAGATTATCGAATCGGACGCAAAACTGATAGTTAGTTGTAACGTTCAGGGCCTCTTAATGACGATCGAACACTCAAATTGCGTTCCGATTCAATACATCGCCCTCCAGCCGATTTATCTCCACGGGTCTATTGCTGCCTCGGGCACCTTATGGTCGTTTTCCTGTGAGTCTAGATTATCGAATCGGACCAAAACTGATAGTTAATTGTAACGTTCAGGGCCTCCTAATGACGATGGAACACTCAAATTGCGTCCCGATTCAATAAATCGTCCTCCAACCGACTTGTCCTCATGGGTCTATTGCTAACTCGGGCACCTTATGGTCGTTTTCCTGTGAGTCTAGATTATCGAATCGAACGCAAAACTGATAGTTAATTGTAACGTTCAGGGCCTCCTAATGACGATGGAACACTCAAATTGCGTCCCGATTCAATACATCGTCCTCCAGACGACTTATCTCCATGGGTCTATTGCTGCCTCGGGCACCTTATGGTCGTTCTCCTGTGAGTCTAGATTATCGAATCGGACGCAAAACTGATAGTTAGTTGTAACGTTCAGGGCCTCCTAATGACGATCGAACACTCAAATTGCGTTCCGATTCAATACATCGCCCTCCAGCCGATTTATCTCCACGGGTCTATTGCTGCCTCGGGCACCTTATGGTCGTTTTCCTGTGAGTCTAGATTATCGAATCGGACCAAAACTGATAGTTAATTGTAAAGTTCAGGGCCTCCTAATGACGATGGAACACTCAAATTGCGTCCCGATTCAATACATCGTCCTCCAGACGACTTATCTCCATGGGTCTATTGCTAACTCTGGCACCTTATGGTAGTTCTCCTGTGAGTCTAGATTATCGAATCGAACGCAAAACTGATAGTTAATTGTAACGTTCAGGGCCTCCTAATGACGATGGAACACTCAAATTGCGTCCCGATTCAATACATCGTCCTCCAGACGACTTATCTCCATGGGTCTATTGTTAACTCGGGCACCTTATGGTCGTTCTCCTGTGAGTCTAGATTATCGAATCGAACGCAAAACTGATAGTTAATTGTAACGTTCAGGGCCTCCTAATGACGATCGAACACTCAAATTGCGTCCCGATTCAATACATCGTCCTCCAGACGACTTATCTCCATGGGTCTATTGCTAACTCGGGCACCTTATGGTCGTTCTCCTGTGAGTCTAGATTATCGAATCGAACGCAAAACTGATAGTTAATTGTAACGTTCAGGGCCTCCTAATGACGATGGAACACTCAAATTGCGTCCCGATTCAATACATCGTCCTCCAGACGACTTATCTCCATGGGTCTATTGCTGCCTCGGGCACCTTATGGTCGTTCTCCTGTGAGTCTAGATTATCGAATCGAACGCAAAACTGATAGTTAATTGTAACGTTCAGGGCCTCCTAATGACGATCGAACACTCAAATTGCGTCCCGATTCAATACATCGTCCTCCAGACGACTTATCTCCATGGGTCTATTGCTAACTCGGGCACCTTATGGTCGTTCTCCTGTGAGTCTAGATTATCGAATCGAACGCAAAACTGATAGTTAATTGTAACGTTCAGGGCCTCCTAATGACGATGGAACACTCAAATCGCGTCCCGATTCAATACATCGTCCTCCAGACGACTTATCTCCATGGGTCTATTGCTAACTCGGGCACCTTATGGTCGTTCTCCTGTGAGTCTAGATTATCGAATCGAACGCAAAACTGATAGTTAATTGTAACGTTCAGGGCCTCCTAATGACGATGGAACACTCAAATTGCATCCCGATTCAATACATCGCCCTCCAGACGACTTATCTCCATGGGTCTATAGCTAACTCGGGCACCTTATGGTCGTTCTACTGTGAGTCTAGATTATCGAATCGAACGCAAAACTGATAGTTAATTGTAACGTTCAGGGCCTCCTAATGACGATGGAACACTCAAATTGCGTCCCGATTCAATAAATCGTCCTCCAACCGACTTGTCCTCATGGGTCTATTGCTATCTCGGGCACCTTATGGTCGTTTTCCCGTGAGTCTAGTATATCGAATCGAACGCAAAACTGATAGTTAATTGTAACGTTCAGGGCCTCCTAATGACGATGGAACACTCAAATTGCATCCCGATTCAATACATCGCCCTCCAGACGACTTATCTCCATGGGTCTATTGCTGCCTCGGGCACCTTATGGTCGTTTTCCTGTGAGTCTAGATTATCGAATCGGACCAAAACTGATAGTTAATTGTAACGTTCAGGGCCTCCTAATGACGATGGAACACTCAAATTGCGTCCCGATTCAATAAATCGTCCTCCAGACGACTTATCTCCACGGGTATATTGCTAACTCGGGCACCTTATGGTCGTTCTCCTGTGAGTCTAGATTATCGAATCGAACGCAAAACTGATAGTTAATTGTAACGTTCAGGGCCTCCTAATGACGATGGAACACTCAAATTGCGTTCCGATTCAATACATCGCCCTCCAGCCGATTGATCTCCACGGGTCTATTGCTGCCTCGGGCACCTTATGGTCGTTTTCCTGTGAGTCTAGATTATCGAATCGGACGCAAAACTGATAGTTAATTGTAACGTTCAGGGCCTCCTAATGACGATGGAACATTCAAATTGCGTCCCGATTCAATACATCGTCCTCCAGACGACTTATCTCCATGGGTCTATTGCTAACTCGGGCACCTTATGGTCGTTCTCCTGTGAGTCTAGATTATCGAATCGGACGCAAAACTGATAGTTAATTGTAACGTTCAGGGCCCCCTAATGACGATGGAACACTCAAATTGCGTCCCGATTCAATACATCGTCCTCCAGACGACTTATCTCCATGGGTCTATTGCTAACTCGGGCACCTTATGGTCGTTCTCCTGTGAGTCTAGATTATCGAATCGGACGCAAAACTGATAGTTAATTGTAACGTTCAGGGCCTCCTAATGACGATGGAACACTCAAATTGCGTCCCGATTCAATACATCGTCCTCCAGACGACTTATCTCCATGGGTCTATTGCTGCCTCGGGCACCTTATGGTCGTTCTCCTGTGAGTCTAGATTTTCGAATCGGACGCAAAACTGATAGTTAGTTGTAACGTTCAGGGCCTCCTAATGACGATGGAACACTCAAATTGCGTCCCGATTCAATACATCGTAGTCCAGACGACTTATCTCCATGGGTCTATTGCTGCCTCGGGCACCTTATGGTCGTTCTCCTGTGAGTCTAGATTTTCGAATCGGACGCAAAACTGATAGTTAATTGTAACGTTCAGGGCCTCCTAATGACGATGGAACACTCAAATTGCGTCCCGATTCAATAAATCGTCCTCCAGACGACTTATCTCCACGGGTCTATTGCTAACTCGGGCACCTTATGGTCGTTCTCCTGTGAGTCTAGATTATCGAATCGAACGCAAAACTGATAGTTAATTGTAACGTTCAGGGCCTCCTAATGACGATGGAACACTCAAATTGCGTCCCGATTCAATACATCGTCCTCCAGACGACTTATCTCCAATGGTCTATTGCTGCCTCGGGCACCTTATGGTCGATTTCCTGTGAGTCTAGATTATCGAATCGGACCAAAACTGATAGTTAATTGTAACGTTCAGGGCCTCCTAATGACGATGGATCACTCAAATTGCGTCCCGATTCAATACATCGTCCTCCAGACGACTTATCTCCACGGGTCTATTGCTGCCTCGGGCACCTTATGGTCGTTTTCCTGTGAGTCTAGATTATCGAATCGGACCAAAACTGATAGTTAATTGTAACGTTCAGGGCCTCCTAATGACGATGGAACACTTAAATTGCGTCCCGATTCAATACATCGTCCTCCAGACGACTTATCTCCATGGGTCTATTGCTAACTCGGGCACCTTATGGTCGTTCTCCTGTGAGTCTAGATTACCGAATCGAACGCAAAACTGATAGTTAATTGTAACGTTCAGGGCCTCCTAATGACGATGGAACACTCAAATTGCGTCCCGATTCAATACATCGTCCTCCAGACGACTTATCTCCATGGGTCTATTGCTGCCTCGGGCACCTTATGGTCGTTTTCCTGTGAGTCTAGATTATCGAATCGGACCAAAACTGATAGTTAATTGTAACGTTCAGGGCCTCCTAATGACGATGGAACACTCAAATTGCGTCCCGATTCAATAAATCGTCCTCCAACCGACTTGTCCTCATGGGTCTATTTCTGCCTCGGGCACCTTATGGTCGTTTTCCTGTGAGTCTAGATTATCGAATCGGACGCAAAACTGATAGTTAATTGTAACGTTCAGGGCCTCCTAATGACGATGGAACACTCAAATTGCGTCCCGATTCAATAAATCGTCCTCCAACCGACTTGTCCTCATGGGTCTATTGCTGCCTCGGGCACCTTATGGTCGTTTTCCTGTGAGTCTAGATTATCGAATCGGACGCAAAGCTGATAGTTAATTGTAACTTTCAGGGCCTCCTAATGACGATGGAACACTCAAATTGCGTCCCGATTCAATACAACGTCCTCCAGACGACTTATCTCCATGGGTCTATTGCTGCCTCGGGCACCTTATGGTCGTTCTCCTGTGAGTCTAGATTATCGAATCGAACGCAAAACTGATAGTTAATTGTAACGTTCAGGGCCTCCTAATGACGATGGAACACTCAAATTGCGTCCCGATTCAATACTTCGTCCTCTAGCCGACGTGTCTCCATGGGTCTATTGCTGCCTCATGCACCTTATGTTCGTTCTCGTGTGAGTCTAGATTATCAAATCGGACGCAAATCTGATAGTTAATTGTAACGTTCAGGGCCTAATAATGACGATCGAACACTCAAATTGCGTACCGATTCAATACATCGCCCTCCAGCCGATTTATCTCCACGGGTCTATTGCTGCCTCGGGCACCTTATGGTCGTTTTCCTGTGAGTCTAGATTATCGAATCGGACGCCAAACTGATAGTTAATTGTAACGTTCAGGGCCTCCTAATGACGATCGAACACTCAAATTGCGTCCCGATTCAATACATCGCCCTCCAGCCGATTTATCTCCACGGGTCTATTGCTGCCTCGGGCACCTTATGGTCGTTTTCCTGTGAGTCTAGATTATCGAATTGGACCAAAACTGATAGTTAATTGTAACGTTCAGGGCCTCCTAATGACGATGGAACACTCAAATTGCGTCCCGATTCAATACATCGTCTTCCAGCCGTTGTGTCTCCATTGGTCTATTGCTGCCTCGGGCACCCTATGGTCGTTCTCCTGTGAGTCTAGATTTTCGAATCGGACGCAAAACTGATAGTTAGTTGTAACGTTCAGGGCCTCCTAATGACGATGGAACACTCAAATTGCGTCTGGATTCAATACATCGACCGTCAGCCGACTTGTCTCCATGGGTCTACTGCTGCCTCGGGCACCTAATGGTCGTTCTCCTGTGAGTCTAGATTTTCGAATCGGACACAGAACTTGTAGTTAATTGTAACGTTCAGGCCTCCTAATGACGATGGAACACTAAAATTGCCTTCCGATTCAATACATTGTCCTCCAGCCGACTTGTCTCCAAGGTTCTATTGCTGCCTCGGGCACCTTATTGTCGTTCTCCTGTGAGACTAGATTATCGGATCGGCCGCAAAACTGATAGTTAATTGTAACGTTCAGGGCCTCCTAATGTCGATGGAACACTCAAATTGCGTCCCGATTCAATACATCATTCTTTAGCCGACTTGTCTCCATGGGTCTATTCCTGCCTCGGGCACCTTATGGTCGTTCTCGTGTGAGTCTAGATTATCGAATCGGACGCAAACCTGATAGTTAATTGTAACGTTCAGGACCTCCTAATGACGATGCAACACTCAAATTGCGTCCCGATTAATTACATCGCCCTCCAACCGATTTTTCTCCATGGGTCTATTGCTGCCTCGGGCACATTATCGTCGTTTTCCTGTGAGTCTAGATTATCGAATCGGACGCAAACCTGATAGTTAATTGTAACGTTCAGGGCCTCCTAATGACGATGGAACACTAAAATTGCGTTCCGATTCAATACATTGTCCTCCAGCCGACTTGTCTCCAAGGTTCTATTGCTGCCTCGGGCACCTTATTGTCGTTCTCCTGTGAGACTAGATTGTCATATCGGCCGCAAAACTGATAGTTAATTGTAACTTTCAGGGCCTCCTAATAACGATGGAACACTCAAATTGCGTCCCGAATCAATACATCGACCGTCAGCCGACTTGTCTCCCTGGGTCTACTGCTGCCTCGGTCACCTAATGGTCGTTCTCCTGTGAGTCTAGATTTTCGAATCGGACACAGAACTGATAGTTAATTGTAACGTTCAGGCCTCCTAATGACGATGGAATACTCAAATTGCGTCGAGATTCACTACATCGTCCTCCAGCCGACTTGTCTCCATGGGTTAATTGCTGCCTCGGGCACCTTATGGTCGTTCTACTGTGAGTCTAGATTATCGAATCGGACGCAAAACTGATAGTTAATTGTAACGTTCAGGGCCTCCTAATGACGATGGAACACTCAAATTGCGTCCCGATTCAATACATCGTCCTCCAGCCGACGTGACTCCATTGGTCTATTGCTGCCTCGGGCACATTATGGTCGTTCTCCTGTGAGTCTAGATTATCGAATCGGACGCAAAACTGATAGTAATTTGTAATGTTCAGGGCCTCCTAATGACGATGGAACACTCAAATTGCGTCCCGATTCAATACATCGTCCTTCAGCCGACTTATCTCCATGGGTGTATTGCGGCCTCGGGCACTTTATGGTCGTTCTCCTGTGAGTCTAGATTATCGAATCGGACGCAAAACTGATAATTAACTGTAACGTTCAGTTCCTCCTAATGACGATGGAACACACAAATTGCGTCCCGATTCAATACATCGTCCTCCAGCCGACGTGTCTCCATGGGTCTATTGCTGCCTCGGGCACCTTATGGTCGTTCTCCTGTGAGTCTTGATTTTTGACTCGGACGCACATCTAATAGTTAATTGTAACGTTCAGGGCCTCCTAATGACGATGGAACACTCAAATTGCGACCCGATTAAATTCATCGTCCTCCAGCCGACGTGACTCCATTGGTCTATTGCGGCCTCGGGCACCTTATTGTCGTTCTCCTGTGAGTCTAGATTATCGAATCGGACGCAAACCTGATAGTTAATTGTAACGTTCAGGGCCCCCTAATGACGATGGAACACTCAAATTGAGTCCCGATTCAATACATCGTCCTCCAGCCGACTTATCACCATGGGTCTATTGCTGCCTCGGGCACCTTATGGTCGTTCTCAAGTGAGTCTAGATTATCGAATCGGATGCAAAACTGATAGTTAATTGTAACGTTCAGGGCGTCCTAATGACGATGGAACACTCAAATTGCGTTCCGATTCAATTCATTGTCCTCCAACAGACTTGTCTCCATGGGTCTATTGCTGCCTCGGGCATCTTATGATCGTTCTCCTGTGAGTCTAGACTATTGAATCGGACGCAAAACTGATAGTTAATTCCAATGTTCAGGCCCTCCTAATGACGATTGAAACACTCAAATTGCGTCCCTATTCAATACATCGACCGTCAGCCGACTTGTCTCCATGGGTCGATTGCTGCCTCGGGCACCTTATGGTCGTTCTCCTGTGAGTCTAGATTTTCGAACCGGACACAGAACTGATAGTTAATTGTAACGTTCAGGCCTCCAATGAACCATGGAATACTCAAATTGCGTCGAGATTCAATACATCGTCCTCCATCCGACTTGTCTCCATGGGTCTATTTCTGCCTCGGGCACCTTATGGTCGTTCTCCTGTGAGTCTACATTATCGAATCGACACAGAACTGATAGTTAATTGTAACGTTCAGGCCCCCTAATGCGATGGAATACTCAAATTGCGTCGAGATTCAATACATCGTCCTCCAGCCGATTTGCCTCCATGGGTCTATTGCTGCCTCTCGCACCTCATGGTCGTTCTCCTGTGAGCCTAGGTTTTCGACTCGGACGCAAAACTGATAATTGTAACCTTCAGGGCCTCCTAATGACGACGGAACACTCAAATTGCGTCCTGTTTCAATACATCGTCCACCAAACGACTTATCTCCATGGGTCTATTGCTGCCTCGGGCACCTTTTGGTCCTTCTCCTGTGAGTCTACATTATGGAATCGGACGCAAAGCTGATAGCTAATTGTAACGTTCAGGGCCTCCTAATGACGATGGAACACTCAAATTGCGTCCCGATTCAACACATCGTCCTCCAGCCAACTTACCGCCATGGGTCTATTGCTGCCTCGGGCACCTTATATTCGTCCTCCTGTGAGTCTAGATAATCGAATCGGACGCAAAACTGATAGTTAATTATAACGTTCAGGGCCTCCTAATGACGATGGAACACTCAAATTGCGTCTAGATTAAATACATCGTCCTCCAGACGACTTGTCTCCATGGGTCTATTTCTGCCTCGGGCACCTTATGGTCGTTCTCCTGTGAGTCTACGTTATCGAATCGGACGCAAAATTGATAGTTAATAGTAACGTCCAGGGCCTCCTAATGACGATGGAACACTCAAATTGCGTCCCGATTCAATACATCGCCCGTCAGCCGACTTGTCTCCATGGGTCGATTGCAGCCTCGGGCACCTTATGGTCGTTCTAATGTGAGTCTACATTTTCGAATCGGACACAGAACTGATAGTTAATTGTAACGTTCAGGCCTCCAATGAACGATGGAAAACTCAAATTGCGTCGAGATTCAATACATCGTCCTCCATCCGACTTGTCTCCATGGGTCTATTTCTGCCTCGGGCACCTTATGGTCGTTCTCCTGTGAGTCTAGATTATCGAATCGACACAGAACTGATAGTTAATTGTAACGTTCAGGCCTCCTAATGCGATGGAATACTCAAATTGCGTCGAGATTCAATACATCGTCCTCCAGCCGATTTGCCTCCATGGGTCTATTGCTGCCTCTCGCACCTTATGGTCGTTCTCCTGTGAGCCTAGATTTTCGACTCGGACGCAAAACTGATAATTGTAACCTTCGGGGCCTCCTAATGACGACGGAACACTCAAATTGCGTCCCGATTCAATACATCGTCCACCAGCCGACGTGTCTCCATGGGTCTATTGCTGCCTCGGGCACCTTATGGTCGTTCTCCTGTGAGTCTAGATTATCGAATCGGACGCAAAATTGATAGTTAATTGTAACGTCCAGGGCCTCCTAATGACGATGGAACACTCAAATTGCGTCCCGATTCAATACATCGCCCGTCAGCCGACTTGTCTCCATGGGTCGATTGCTGCCTCGGGCACATTATGGTCGTTCTCCTGTGAGTCTAGATTATCGAATCGACACAGAACTGATAGTTAATTGTAACTTTCAGGCCTCCTAATGCGATGGAATACTCAAATTGCGTCGAGATTCAATACATAGACCTCCAGCCGATTTGTCTCCATGGGTCTATTGCTGCCTCGGGCACCTTATGGTCGTTCTCCTGTGAGTCTAGATTATCGAATCGACACAGAACTGATAGTTAACTGTAACGTCCAGGGCCTCCTAATGACGATGGAACACTCAAATTGCGTCCCGCTTCAATACATCGTCCACCAGCCGACTTATATCCATGGGTCTATTGCTGCCTCGGGCACCTTTTGGTCCTTCTCCTGTGAGTCTACATTATCGAATCGGACGCAAAGCTGATAGCTAATTGTAACGTTCAGGGCCTCCTAATGACGATGGAACACTCAAATTGCGTCCCGATTCAACACATCGTCCTCCAGCCGTCTTACCTCCATGGGTCTATTGCTGTCACGGGCACCTTATATTCGTCCACTTGTGAGTCTAGATTATCGAATCGGACGCAAACCTGATAGTTAATTGTAACGTTCAGGGCCTCCTAATGACGATGGAACACTAAAATTGCGTCCCGATTCAATACATCGTCCTCCAGCCGACTTATCCCCAAGGGTCTATTGCTGCCTCGGGCACCTTATTGTCGTTCTCCTGTGAGACTAGATTATCGAATCGGACGCAAAACTGGTGGTTAATTGTAACGTTCAGGGCCTCCTAATGACGATGGAACACTCAAATTGCGTCGAGACTCAATACATCGTCCTCCAGCCGACTTGTCTCCATGGGTCTATTGCTGCCTCGGGCACCTTATGGTCGTTCTCCTGTGAGTCTAGATTATCGAATCGGACGCAAAACTGATAGTTAATTGTAACGTTCAGTGCCTCCTAATGACGATGGAACACTCAAATTGCGTCCCGATTCAATACAATGTCCTCCAGCCGATGTGTCTCCATGGGTCTATTCCTGCTTCGGACACCTTATGGTCGTTCTCCTGTGAGTCTAGATTATCGAATCGGACGCAAAACAGATAGTTAATTGTAATGTTCAGGGCCTCCTAATGACGATGGAACACTCAAATTGCGTCCGATTCAATGCATCGTCCTCGAACAGACTTGTCTCCATGTGTCTATTGCTGCCTCGGGCACCTTATGGTCGTTCTCAAGTGAGTCTAGATTATCGGATCGGCCACAAAACTGATAGTTAATTGTAACGTTCAGGGCCTCCTAATGACGATGGAACACTCAAATTGCGTCCCGATTCAATGCATCATCCTCCAGCCGACTTGTCTCCATGGTTCTATTCCTGCCTCGCTCAACTTACGGTCGTTCTCCTGTGAGTCTAGATTATGGAATCGGACGCAAAACTGATAGTTAATTGTAACGTTCAGGGCCTCCTAATGACGATGGAACACTCAAATTGCGTCTGGATTCAATACATCGACCGTCAGCCGACTTGTCTCCATGGGGCTACTGCTGCCTTGGGCACCTAATGGTCGTTTTCCTGTGAGTCTAGATTTTCGAATCGGACACAGAACTTATAGTTAATTGTAACGTTCAGGCCTCCTAATGACGATGGAACACTCAAATTGCGTCGAGATTCAATACATCGTCCTCCAGCCGACTTGTCTCCATGAGTCTATTGCTGCCTCGGGCACCTTATGGTTGTTCTCCTGTGAGTCTAGATTTTTGACTCGGTCACAAAACTGATAGTTAATTTTAACGTACAGGGCCTCCTAATGACGATGGAACACTCAAATTGCGTCAAGATTCAATACATCGTCCACCAGCCGACTTGTCTCCATGGGTCCATTGCTGCCTCGTTCACCTTATGGTCGTTCTCCTGTGAGTCTAGATTTTCGACTCGTACGCAAAGCTAATAGTTAATTGTAACGTTCAGTGCCTCCTAATGACGATGGAACACTCAAATTGCGTACCGATTCAATACATCGTCCTCCAGCCGACTTATTTCCATGGGTCTATTGCTGCCTCGGGCACCTTATGGTCGTTCTCCTGTGAGTCTAGATTATCGAATCGGACGCAAAACTGAAAGTTAATTGTAACGTTCCGGGCCTCCTAATGACGATGGAACACTCAAATTGCGTCCCGATTCAATACATCGTCCTCCAGCCGTTGTGTCTCCATGGGTCTATTGCTGCCTCGGGCAGCTTATGGTCGTTCTCCTGTGAGTCTAGATTATCGAATCGGACGCAAACCTGATAGTTAATTGTAACGTTCAGGGCCTCCTAATGACGATGGACCACTAAAATTGCGTCCCGATTCAATACATCGTCCTCCAGCCGACTTATCTCCAAGGGTCTATTGCTGCCTCGGGCACCTTATTGTCGTTCTCCTGTGAGACTAGATTATCGAATCGGACGCAAAATTGGTGGTTAATTGTAACGTTCAGGCCTCCTAATGACGATGGAACACTCAAATTGCGTCGAGATTCAATACATCGCCCTCCAGCCGACTTGTCTCCATGGGTCTATTGCTGCCTCGGGCACCTTATGGTCGTTCTTCTGTGAGTCTATATTTTCGACTCGGACGCAAAACTGATAATTGTAACGTTCCGGGCCTCCTAATGACGATGGAACACTCAAATTGCGTCCCAATTCAATACATCGTCCTCCAGCCGACTTAGCTCCATGGGTCTATTGCTGCCTCGGGCACCTTATGGTCGTCCTCCTGTGAGTCTCGAATATCGAATCGGACTCAAAACTGATAGTTAATTGTAACGTTCAGGGCCTCCTAATGACGATGGAACACTCAAATTGCGTCTCGATTAAATACATCGTAATCCAGCCGATATATCTCCATGGGTCTATTGCTGCCTCGGGCACCTTATAGTCGTTCTCCTGTGAGACTAGATTATCGAATCGGACGCAAAACTGATAGTTAATTGTAACGTCCAGGGACTCCTAATGACGATGGAACAATCAAATTGCGTCCCGATTCAATACATCGTCCTCCAGCAAAATTATCTCCATGTGTCTATAGCTGCCTCTGGCACCTTTTTTTCGTTCTCCTGTAAGTCTACATTATCGAATCGGACGCAAAACTGATACTTAATTGTAACGTTCAGAGCCTCCTAATGACGATGGAACACTCAATTTGCATCCCGATTCAATACATCGTCCTCCAGCCGACTTACCTCCATGGGTCGATTGCTGCTTCGGGCACCTTATGGTCGTTCTCCTGTGAGTCTAGATTATCGAATCGGACGTAAAACTCATAGTTAATTGTAACGTTCAGGGCCTCCTAATGACGATGGAACACTCAAACTGCGTCCCGATTAAATACATCGTCCTCCAGCCGACTTATCTCCATGGGTCTATTGCTGCCTCGGGCAGCTTATGGTCGGTCTCCTATGAGTCTAGATTATCGAATCGGACGCAAAACTGATAGTTAATTGTAACGTTCAGGGCTTCCTAATGACGATGGAACACTCAAATTGCGTCCCGATTCAATACATCGTCCTCCAGCCGCCGTGTCTGCATGGGTCTATTGCTGCCTCGGGCACCTTATGGTCGTTCTCCTGTGAGTCTAGATTATCGAATCGGACGCAAAACTGATAGTTAATTGTAACGTTCAGGGCCTATTGATGACGATGGAACACTCAAATTGCGTTCCGATTCAATACATCGTCCTCCAACAGACTTGTCTCCATGGGACTTTTGCTGCCTCGGGCATCTTATGGTCGTTCTCCTGTGAGTCTAGATTATCGGATCGGACGCAAAACTGATAGTTAATGGTAACGTTCAGGGCCTCCTAATGACGATGGAACACTCAAATTGCGTCCCGATTCAATACATTGTCCTCCAGCCGACTTGTCAGCATGGGTCTATTCCTGCCTCGGGCACCTTATGGTCGTTCTCCTGTGAGTCTAGATTATCGAATCGGACTCAAAACTGATAGTTAATTGTAAAGTTCAAGCCCTCCTAATGACGATGGAACACTCAAATTGCGTCCCGATTGAATACATCGACCGTCAGCCGACTTGTCTCCATGGGTCGATTGCTTCCTCGGGCACCTTATGGTCGTTCTCCTGTGAGTCTAGATTTTCGAATCGGACACAGAACTGATAGTTAATTGTAACGTTCAGGCCTCCTAATGACGATGGAATACTCAAATTGCGTTGAGATTCAATACATCGTCCTCCAGCCGACTTGTCTCCATGGGTCTATTGCTGCCTCGGGCACCTTATGTTCGTTCTCCTGTGAGTCTAGATTATCGAATCGGACACAGAACTGATAGTTAAATGTAACGTTCAGGCCTCCTAATGACGACGGAATACTCAAATTGCGTCGAGATTCAATACATCGTCCTCCA